>NC_056741.1:1147550007-1148195007 GCF_019279795.1 Protopterus annectens | reverse complement strand
TAGGCATGGTGTGATTGCAGTGGGCTGCAGAGGGCATGGCACCCTGTACAGCAGTACAATAGGCACATAATTGCGGACAATGTCCCTTCACTATGTTCCCCACTGGATGCCTGCAACATATGTGGTGCCATCAAATGTGATCCACAGAGGCCATACAATGCCTTACACATGTGCCCTGTATGAACCGATGCCACTGACACCAGGGAATACCTGTATCATGCTATCAATGCAGGTGCAGGGTCAACCTGCTGGCAATAAGCAGGTTCTGCCACACCAGGCCAGTATTGGCATATCGGAGGATAACAGTCTGTGTACACAACATGTCCCAGCCAAACCAGGTACACCTGTACATGTCACTGTACATTATTGTGGGACATGCACATCCCAGGCATTGTCCATGTCAAGGACTATCAAACACAGACATGGCATGCATTGCAAAGCTATGGCCATACACAATGGCAACCAGGATGTCAGGACAGTTTATACAATATCCATCTGTGTGGGACATTGCAGACACTAGACCCCTGTATCACACTGCAGACCATTGTCAGGTGGCATGATGCCAAGGATTACCCCTCACCCAGCCTTCTACAGCCATCTTGCACAGCCAATCACTACACACCCATGATGCAATGCACACATGCATGTCAGTACTGGCACCTTGTGTCTGCGTGTGGGGTATGATGCTCCCAACCACAGTCACTCCCAGTATAACTCCCATTGGCATACCAACAGATGTCAAACGCGTTCATATGCCCTAGCCCATAGAACCTCCGGATATCCCCTGTGGTGTATGTAGTACCTGTGCATTACTGCAATGTGGCAAACTAAGTGGTTTTGGAGTGTATTTGTGGGCCTAGCAAAGACTGTCAATGTGAGTCCATTAGATAGTGTGGTTGTGTTGACAATGACGTCCATTCATGTGGACAGCCAAGTGTGCTATACCTAATGTCTTTCTACTATATCTCTGTTGCAGATGTCACACACCAACACACATATATGTTCTTACAACACACCAACATGTTAGCTTTGTGGCACATGGAGTAACTGCATGCACTTGTAATAGTAATGACTAGTCAGTCAGGGGTTTGAACCCCTGTACTGGTAGGTGTGTGACGGATGATGCTTAGGTTTTAGTCTCCAAGCCCTTCTCTGATGTACTTTGCCTCTGTCTGTCCCTCCCACACAGTCTCTGGTGGATGTGGAGGTGTACACCTGCTCAGCAGCAGCTTGTGTATTGTAAGTGATGGTCATGTTTGGGTGATGGCCTCTTCACCTATTGCAGTCCTCCTCTAGCTGATTGCATGTGGAACAGCTGCGATGATGTTTCCATAGCCATTCCCATGAAAAACACAGTACAATATCTAGGAGCATCATGTTGGTGTTTGCCCATGACAGTCGCTGTGAGTGGTACCTGGATCTGGTGTTTGGTAAACAGCATCGCAGATGATATCTGGATGTTCCTCAAACAACATACACAGTGGGAAATAGCCTAAAGACAGGAGGGTTATCTACCAGACATGACTACAGCATGTAAGTGTAGCTATGCTTCATTGAGACAACTGCCTGTTTAACAAGGTGTGTGTGGTAATGGCTATTCTGCATGTTTTAAAACTGATAAGACAATGTTCTGTTTGTGAGTGGCCCCCATCTGTAGGGCCATCTGTGGACAGGTCAGTCTGTGGAACCATTTGTTTCCTGTGTTACTCACTGAACCCACATCTGTGAACAGCAGGAGCATAGTGTGAGGATTGCAGTCAGTACATGGTGATAGTGATGAGTTACTGCCATCACATCCCTGACTGGACATATGTCACATGAAACAGTGGTATGACAGACACTGTCTGGGGTTCTCAGTGACATGCCAATAATGGGCCACTGTCCATAGCTGCAGTCACAAGTCTTCTACATGTTGTACAGATGTCATGCAGTATATATGCATGTGTTGTGTTCTCTCTGCAAATGTATACCATCTGTTGTGTTGGGTTGATGGTCATATCTATGCATGCTGTTGTAAGTAATCCTGAATGCTGTTGACTATTACTAAGCCATATCTGTGTTTAAACTGCAACACCATAGGCTGTATGGGTTTGGAGGTCCTGGCAGAACCTCCTGTCCCACTTCAGCTGGCCATGGCACCGGGCACCAGGACATCTGGGGCCCAGCCTTGGACCTCCACCTCTGTTGGCTCTGCACCGCCTTCTGTTGGGACCGCCACTGAGGATGGGGCTTGTCCCCCCTGGGAGCAGGTCCAGACAGGGACATGTCTGCTGTCGTACAGTCCTGGATGTGGTGCGTAGGGGACTCAATAAGGGTTTTTGGGCCAGATACGACAGCTCAAGGGCAGAGTGTCACATTTACAGGGTGAGGCTGCCCTTCCTAGACAGCCCCCAGCACTGCCACCTTTACAGCTGTTTTGGTGCAGTGGTGGCTGCCCATGGCTGGAGACCTCCATCCTACTGATTCCATCTGGGGGCTCATGGGCTTGTGAATGCCGAATACCCCTCCCCGTCCGAGGTGTCTCCCCCACATGTGTCATATACTGACCCTGTATGCTGTCTTGTCTGTCATCCTACCCTACCTATCCTCCACGAGCATATCTACTCTCCTTCCCCCACATCCCACTCCCACCCTACGGAAACAAAAGGCCAAAAGATTCCTAGAGCAAGTTTTGCCCCATCCATTTCACACATGTAACCCTTTTAATATGCATCACAACATACTCCAGTTGTCCTCACCCCTGTCTCTCAGGCACATGATCCTAGTATGCACATGACTCCTAAATGTTCCAGTTACACGTGATGCGGACGGTACCCCATTGTACACAGAACATTACCAGTCCCTCTATGGTTACCCCATGTACCTTTAACATGATGATGATGTCGCACACAGCACCTTGCAAGAGTACTGTTCTCACATAATGATTGGACAGGAACTGTTGTGTTAATGTAAATAACATGCACAGAGTGATGTATATGGCCAATGTACAAATGTTTAAGTGTAAGACTGACACATGTCTGTCTGAGGGAGTCTTGATATTACATAGGACAGCACCACTACATAATACAAGTGTTGCTGGTGTTTCCCTTTTCATTCCTTTGTAATGCTTTGTTGTCACGTGGGATGTTCCTGATATATCTATATATATGTATGTATCCATATGCTGGACATAAACACTCACACATACATCTATATGATGGAATACATTTCCTATACTGTTGAATTACTGCGCTGGATGATATGTTTGTGATAAGGTCCAAAGTCTGTCTATCTGCCATGGCTTAGTGGTAAATCACAATAGCTGTGTATGTGTGCAGGGTCCTGGTTTTGAGCCTTGTAGAGGCCACTTATTTTGTTGCTGGGCAGAACATGACCATTGGATACGGTGTGAAATTAAGGCACATCAAAGCAGTTGTGAGTGGGTGTACGTGGTTTTGCATGGTGCTAAGCAATGCTAACCTCTAGTTACAGTTTCTTACAATCAGTTAGCCTCTACATTGCTTTACCAGTGTAATACTCACATACTGGTGGCCAAACAGGCTTACATCCACTTGCTCCAGCACTTGCAAATGCACTGCATTTGGTGTTTGCATCTGACACTCACACCCCTGGGTGGGAGTGAGGACTATGATATTACCTTGTGATGCCTATTACATCGGATTACATACCTGCAGTATCGGGAATGGCTGCCCATTAAGCGACAGCATGTAGTTTGACTGTACGGAATCCGCGGCCTGTCCAGAGTTTGATTCATATTATTGGTGTGTTCCTCTTACAATCTGCACCCGTCTGGCTAATACATAGGAGTTGACACTCTTCAGTGCAAACAAGTAATTGGGTTTTGGAACCCACATCCTTCAACCGAGTCATGCTACTGCATACCTAATATTCTATCATCTTTCTAAGATTGTCAGTGGAATATGTGCTTTCTGTCCCTATCAGACCTATCATACGATTGGGGAAATATACAAACTAAATCAGGGACATGGCATAACATCAGGGACACATTTAAAGTATTGGTGCTATTAACTTAACACATTGACAGACTCAGAGCATATGAATTCATACACATTTTCTGAGATAAATTATGTTTATAGCTCTTAATTGTTGTCGTTATTCATTACATGTATTTCACCACCTTTCTTCCAAATGTCACTAGTTTTAGGAGTGATTAAGTGGGGCAGAGTTAGAAACCGAGTTGAAATCTGGGACGTCCCTTGAAATTGGATACAGTTCAGAGGTATGGTCCCTGTTTGTTCCCCCAATGGTTTATGTCCTGTCCAGTGGATGTATTCTTAGGGGTTGAGAGGTATGGGCATCAGCTATGCCCATTTAGGAATATTACTTACATCCCCGGGGTGGTCCTAATATGACTTTGCCAGCAAACACCTGCACACCTAGGCCCATAATTGCATACCCATAGTTCCCCCACCTGCCACTCCCCTACAGCACTCATCCTTACTGTGGGTGCAGGTGGGCTATAAACACACCACTAAACACTGCCCACTCTCCCCGTGTCGGGACACATGTTGTACGTTGTGTCGACCCATGGGTTATCAGGCTTGCACAACCTACTGGTCCATGTACAACTACAGGCTGGTTTGATAAGTCATTACCGGGACTGCCTCCGATCATTAATTTTTGGTGTCCCACAAGGGACATCGATGTCTATGTCTCAAGATTAGACCTGGCAGGTCTCTCCCACTGGTAGTATCCTGCCAGTGGTCTGGAAAGCAGTGGTGTGTTTACCTTTATTGTGTGTCTGTATGTCTCACTGGCCTAGCTGGGGGGTGGGGGGTTGATGCTACGTGTTACACGTTTGTTTATTGGACCCTCACCCCCATATGCATGGCTTGTGAACATACGTTACTCATAACTGCTGTATCATATCCTAGCTATATACATGTGTATATTTACAGTCACATATATATATATCTATTTACATTACTATATACAGATATATCTGTATATGTATGCATACATGTATATTTATATTTTGCTGTCTATATATATATATATATATATATATATATATATATATATATATATCACAACATATGAGTTTATGGGGGTCTGCATATGTATATATTTATATGTAGATATGTATCTGTATTCTGTCTCTGTATGTATACATTTGTACTACGGAGTGGGAGAGGCTTATCTCTATGTCACTATGGGTAAATTAACACACATACCTCTACATATATACGTCTACATCTGGTTATTCCATTCTTTGCCATATAGATTATACTTTGCTGCAGTGGGACCCGTAGTGGGTGTGGCTGCTCATTGGGTGATGCCTCTGCCCAATGAACACATTCGCTTACATCCCTAGGGCTGTCTATATAGACCCACATCAGCCAACACCTGCACACTTAGACTCATAAGTAGCTACCCATAGTTCCCACACCTCCTCAACAGCACCCATCATTACTCTGGGTCCTGGTCTGTTCTGGACACACCACTACACACTGCCCACTCTCCACTTCACAGGACCCATTTAATGCAATTGTCTCAGCCCATGGGTCATCAGGGTTTCCCACCCTTGTATTCCGAGTATGTATACACCACAGCCAGAATGGCTAGTCTATCACCTTCTTTTGGTCTTGGCAATTTTTGCGGTGTCCCGCAAGTGACACTCCAGTCTGTGTTCCAAGATTAGAATTCACGGGTGCACTGTGTTCCCCCAGTTGTATCCTGCCTGTGGTCTGGGGAGCAGTGGACCCTTTACATTGTTTGTGTGCATGTTTCCCGTGTCCAGCTAGGGGGGGTGGAAGGTCATGCTACGTGTTTCATGTTTTTTGCTTGGGCTCCTCTATCTACGCACACACACACACACACACACACACACACATACACACATATATATATATATATATGTATATATATATATATATATATATATATATATATATATATATGTGTGTGTGTGTGTGTGTGTATATATATATATATATATATATATATATATATATATATATATGCATATGTCTGCAACTACACAGAGACACACACACACACACACACACACATATATATATATATCTATATATATATATATATATGTCTATACATATATGTATGTACGTGTGTGTGTGTCTGTAAAGCAATACATACCCCACGCAAACGCACTTACACATGCTTACTGGTGTTTATATATGCTTGACCTGCTTACTAGTGCCTTATTCATTATGACACTGACACTTCACTCCAGTTATCTTTTAATTGATATTTTGCAAGTTATATAGCGGACAGATGTTGCAATATGTTCATGTACAGATTACCGATGGTAAATTGTATATGATACAGTGGTATTCGGTACGGGAATGTCTGTTTGTTAGGGGGTTGCTCTAAACAATACACTATTGCTGTGCTGCTTCATTTGCATATATACCTATATACCCATGGCTCCTGGTTCCCCAAACGCTCACCCCAATGCCTCTCTAACACTGCTGTCATCCATTCTCCCGTCGGATTTGCGGTGTATCCACACCACTACACATTGGCCACTCCCTACTCCTATAGACCCATCCCATCGGTTGATGCACTCAACATATCCTCAGAACTCCCAAACGTTTAGTCCACAAACATTAGTGATGTGAGCGACCAAAAGAATACTATTCACAATTTTTGGGTTGTCCCACATGTGACACGCATGTGTTTATGTCAAGATTAGACTCTATACTTCATTACATCCTTACTCCCATTAACATGACACTACAATTAATTAATATGTATGACTATGTGGTAACGTACACGATACACTTGAGAGCCTAATTATGTATGTGTTCGGCGTATTTCTTTTACAAATAGACTGGTTTAGTAGTTGGCGTTGACGTAGGAGGCAGATCACAGGAATGATTCCATGTGTGGGGAAGTCCTCACATTTGCAGCACTGACTTTGGACATTGCACACACTTCTGCATTTTGGCAGTTTTGTCCCATCCCCCTACTGCACCTACCTATTATTCTATCTACTGTTGAGGTTTGTAAGAGCACATTCATGTTATTTATATCTACAAATGGAATGAGTGTGTTACAGAGAATGTACTGCTACATACTAATGTCTTCATGTGTGTATGCATATATACCTATAACGAACTCGCTGACCTCCACGGGGCAGTCCAGTTAGAACCAGCCCATCCAACCCTGGCAAGCCTGGCTCCATAATTTCATACCCATAGTTCCTCCACCCCACCCATGTTCAAAATACACGCATACCTTCCATTGTCCACTTGTTATCGCAGCCATGACACACCACCACACATTGCCCTCTCCAGAGCGTTAGGGGCCCTACACATATGTTGTCCCACCCCATGTATTCTCAGGCTCTCCCACCATTTAGTCCTTGAACATACCTGCTCTTGCTTGTGTAATGGTTGGGAGGCCAAATGGTCTATCAATTTTTGGGTAGTCCCACCAGGGACTACCCTCTGTGTGTAATCTAGACTTAGCAAATCAACAATGTTACTCCCACTGGTAATATCCTGCCTGTGGTGTGAGTAGCAGTGCTTTGCTCACTCCTGCCCAGCTGGATATGACATATTCTGACAGCGCTATATATACTGGAGTTGCTGTTGATTCCCTTCTCATTCCTTTTGTATGCTTTGTTGTTACGTCATTCTTTCTTCATAGATAAATAGATAGATATATGTATATATTTGTATATATATATATATATATATATATTATATATATATATATATATACATATATATGTATATATATTATATATCTGTATATACTTATATACATTTCCTATCCTGGCCACTACTTAGACCCGCGCAAGTGCACTCAGACTTGCTTAGTCGTACTTATATGTGTTTACTGCTGCTTATTTGAACTTACACCTGATTACTAGTACCTTATTCATTATGACAGTGCCACTTTGCTTTAATTATATTTAAGTTAAATATCTCATGCGATACGCTTATGTTGGTTTTACGGCAAAATTCCACATGGAAAATGATATGTGCTATTGTTGGGCTCGAACCGTGACTGCCTGTTTGATAGGCGGATGCTCTAAACACTGCACTATTGACACTTACGTTGATTCCGCTTGTTTTTCTCTGTTTGAATGAATATGTTGTGTAAGCTAAGCTCGGCGGAGGGCGGCGATGCGCAGACACATTGCGCTTTGCTTACACCTTCGCTATTGCTGCAATTCGAATGTATTATAGGTATATGGGGACAGGGAATCTAATTGTGACAGTTCTAGGGATAGGGCTCTACATTTCACTATGTGCTTGTGTGTTTACTACTTCAATTTTATTTCACTGTTCGTGGAGACTTTTGTATGCTTAGCATACATTTTGGTATCCACGGACACTGACTTACTGACTTACTATTGGGGGGGGGCTCTACTAGTAAGCATAGTAGGTTTTGCAAGTGTCGGGGCATGTTTATGCCTCCATAGAGCACTTGTACACACCCCCTGCACACGCACACATTTCCTGTGCACATCGGTCCAAAAATAATAATTATTCTGTAATAAGCACCATGGCTTCTGGCCCAGGAAAAGCATTCTGACCTCACTATGGAGGTAACTGACCAAGTTCCTATCATGTCGTCGAACATTCAGATTGTCAAATGCCTAAACGTCAACACCTAAATGTCGAACGCTGAAAACCGCTAACTGCCAACTATGCAAATTTTTTCCCAGAGAAAAGATTTGCTTGGCCGTCATTGTGGATTTGCCTTTTCCCCGATGTACAGCGAGCTTGGAGCTGGTATATTTAGCTAGGGGGGTGTGAGGAGCACAGCCCCCTACTTGGTTTGTTTGGTTTTTTTTGGCCAAGCAAATTTTTTCATGGGGAAAAAATTGCGTAATTGGCCATTTGTGGTTTTCAGCATTTGAACTTTAGGTGTTGATGTTTAGGCATTCAACAATCTAAATGTTCAACGTTGCAATATAGATGCAACTGACCATATTCTCTGCAGCATGCATAAAAGACACATAACAGGTGTAGTCATCATTAATTTTACTTAAGCCTTTGACCTGGTCATTCACTTCATCCTACTAATTCATTTATTGGACATTGAAATTAGTCCTCAGGCTACACAATACTTCTTGAAGACTGAATTTAATCTGCCAGAAAAGTTCACTTGTCTCTAAGTGAGTTTTCCAGTCACCACCCCTCCGGGTTAAAACAATAAAAATAAAAAAAAAATAATTTCCCAAAATTCTGGCAGGTAAAAGAGTGCCTATCTATAGCATTTGTTGCTTCATGTGTCTTAATGCTATAGAAATGTTGATAAATATGTTTCTTTAAAGAGCGTTCAATCTTTCCAATGTAGAGTGCACTACAAGAATCACATTTTATAACTTAAACAACCCCCAAAGTTCCACAGGAAAACATTCCTTTACAATTTACCAAAAAATTGGGTGGCACATGAACTTTATTCCCCTTAAGTATAAGTGGGCATTGTGCAGAGGTTCCACACTTAAACAGTCTATTAGTTTTTTTACTTTCAGTGTGGGAGAAGTACTCCAGTAAATTCTTAATATTTTTTTCTTAAAAACAAACAAATTGGATTCCATTTTTTTTATAAACTAGGGTCCACACTTAGTACACGTTCCAATTTTCAAAAAAAAGATCTTTATAACAGGGGAATCCAGGTGGGAGAAAGGTAACACAAAAGTTCATGAGGATTTTTTATCATCCTTAACTTTTGTATTACTATCACTACTCTTAGTTAGAAACTTCACCACCTCTCCAGTAATAACTGATTTAAATATACCATTTCTCTCATTCAAAATTTGCAATTCAGTACTTCTTAACAAGTCAAGTAGATACTCTTGTCTTAAAACATCTTCTTTAAAGTCTCTAACTCCTGCTGGAAACATAATTCACTGGAGGTCATTTGTGACTCTCTCACCATTTAGCCCTTCACTATACTACCCTTTTGTTTGTGTGGATGGTAATGCGATAATCTAAGTAAGAAATGGAAAAGTTTGGCTTTGGCTACATTACTGACTCAAAACAATTCACTGCAGATTGTCTAGATGGTAACATCAAAGTAATTCAAAAATCAGAGGACTAGCTATGTATACATGTTAAGCATTCTGTTGTAGAATTCAGAAATTCAGTAAACTTAATCAAATATTCTGATCCAAATGTCTATAACAAAAATACACCATCTAAAAAGCACAGGTATATCCGCACATGTTGAAACCACTTACTTACAAAAACATACCTTGTTTCCTATACATATATCACCATGTTGGCATAAGTTGGGGCACAACTTACCCCCATAGAAATACCAGTTCTGTGTTTAAAGTACTCACCCTCAAAAAACAAATAATCCTTTACAAGTATGAGCTCCAAAACTTCAGTTAACATTATTACATCAAGGTGGATGAAATAGCTGCTCTTTGTCAGGACGTCATTAAACCAACTGAGTCCAACAAAGTGTGGAATACAAGAAACTAGGTCATTTACATCAATTGTAACAAAAATGACATCCTATTTGAACTTAATTTGACTCGTACCTTTTAAGATGTACCAAGAGTCTTTCAAAAAATGACGTTTGTCATCAAAAGTCTGACTTAACCTGTGATCGATGTACTTAGCATATGTCTCTCTTTTAGACTTTCCTGAAACAACTATGGGTCTTTATGGTGGGTCCACAAGGCACGTATTGACCTTAGAGATACCAAAAATCCCTGGAATAACAGGATGGCCAACTTGTAAGAATTTCAGCAACTTAAGTGGAATAAAATTTTCTAAAAACAGATCATAACAATAAGTGTCATTGTGTATGTATGCAATATTTACTTCATTACGTGACACAGACTAGAACCTAGAATTTTCCATTAACATTTAAGTCATTTTACGAACTTAGTCCTGGTGTTCCACAAGTATGACCCCCAACCCTCAAGTTTTATAATATGAATAAACCTGTTCTATTTTAAGATGGAAAGCAATTTAGATTTATCCCTGGACAGGTTATAAAAATGTCTGTTTCCTTTCCTGTGACCCAAATAATGCAGCTCATTCTCACACAAGGTTTCCTTAACCATCAAGAGGTAATTAAGGGTTGGATTAAATATGCTTTTCTTAGATGGTATTAGATGATCACTCACCAAGGTATTGACACGTTGGTCAGCTAAGATCAGTTTCAAGTTCTTTTTACACATGAACAATTTCAGTTCCTTAATGCAGTCTACTTCAGATAAGGGTGTTTGAGAAATGAAGTAAAGCCTTTTTCTAAAAAGATTAAAAAAGGCTGGAGTAGTCAATGTAGTGTTGTTTTTGAATCTTTTAAAGCCACCTTTTTTCAATGAGAACTACAATTTGACTTATATATGTCATCCTCACTCCCTCATTTTCTGATTCCTCCTCCTTTTGTTGTGGTGTGAGTTCCTTCCTGATTGGTGGTATTCCAGTCCACCCTGATGGTTTTGGTAATAGCAGCTGACTGCTATCACTTCTGATCACCTTAAAGAAAAACCTTCTAAGAAAACATCATTGTCAGTATCATGGGCATTAGTAATGTTATGTTCACAGTAAACATCAACTTACCTAAAACAAAATTGTCACTTTGATTGTCATGAACTGAAGTTTTCTTACAATTGAAAGGCTGTACAAAGTGTGGACCCTTGTTTACAAAACAAAAATTAGAATTCAAATTGTTTGTTTTTTAAAAAGGAAAAATAATAAGAATTTACTGGAATACATCCCCCACAGTGAAAGTAAAAATCTAACAGAATATTTGGATTTGGATTGGAACCTCTGCATAATGCCTACTAATACTTAAGGGGAATGAAGTTCATGTGCCACCTGATTTTGTAGGAAATTGTGAAGGGAATTTTTCCTCTGGAACTTTGGTTGTTGTTTATGTTGCAAAATGTGATTCTTACAGTGCATTCTAAATTGAAAAGACTGAACACACTTTAAGGAAACATGTTTATCAGCATGTGAGGAGCATTAAGATACATGATGGAACACATGATTTATATAAGCACTCTATTACCTGGTAGAGTTTTGTGCAACTTATTTTTTTTTTTATCTTGAGAATTTTAGTAAAGCCCCTGAGAGGTGATAACTGGAACACTCATTAAGAGGCAAGTAAACTCTTCTGGCACATTAAATTCAATGCAACAGTGTTTCCAGGATTAAACGACTCACCTTCCATCAGCAGTCCATTAAGTTTGAGGGTATCATTTTTGATAAGAAAAACATTGTTTTAACAATGCATTTTGTCTAAATGTACTTTTTGCTATTGTGTTTTCAAATGAGTTTGCTTTTATTCACTGTCTCTTTAAATGTATTTGATCGTGTGATTTTCTTACTCTCGTGAATTTTCTGCTATTTTAAATGTCAAGTGGTATTCAGTAGGTTTCATTCTGAAGAAGTCTAGGATTGTTTAGACAAAAGTGCAAAATTAAAACTGTGTTTGCCTTAGACTGACCTGTTTTCATCTAGATAAGTCTAAAACTATAGATGCTGGGCTCCATCAAGCACAGATACAAACCACCTTTTAAATATAGGCCTTTACTCCTCTTAATGCTTCCTTAACCCTAGTGATGCCAAGATGCTGAAACCTGCAGCAGTTCTACAATCATACATCAAACCCTTTTGGACTCACTAACCCCATGTACAGAAGCATATTGTGAAAAGTTACTATGTAAACACAAAACCATTTTGTTTAATGAATTTGTAAACTCCTCTGCCACTTCATATATCCATATCCCAGAGTGGTCTTTGTTCCCTACGTACATGATTAAAGGCATTCAGCCCATCTGCCTGTGCAATGGTTCCCACTATCTTAAGAACTACTGTTCCCAGAAAATTCCACCATGCATCAACCATAACAATTACCTCCAAACTCCTTCCACCCAGAGTTCTAATCTTGTAAGAGCTGATTTTATCAGCAAAGATACATTCCTCCCATCTAGGGTCTACTACCGTCATTCAAATATGGTTCTAAGCATTGAAAATTCTCAGTTTTTATGAAGCTGCTAGCACATCTCTAGAATGCCTTGTTTGTGCCTGGATAAATAAGAATTGTGAAAAATTACATCTGAAAGGCTACATAGTTCATCACTTTCACTTTCCAAGAAGCCACTGAGGTCTGCTTCTCAATCATAGCACTCTCTAGGATCGTGGCAGTGATGTTATAGATGACAGACAGTTCTATGAATGCTGGCAAATTCCTCATGTATAACTGCCTTACCTCACAGTTCAAAATGGTTTAAGAAGCAGGGGCAACACAGCATCTTCCAGGTCACTGGAGGCACATAATCCAAACCAGAATAGATTCACAACCTGAATATCATGCTCAGTAAATACAGATTTGTTTACTTGAATCACTGATGTAATAAACATCAAATGGCCTGTGAATGTAGCTAGTCTAGAGTTTATCAAACCAAATACCAGTTTCACATATCAGATATGATGAAGCCTCCCTAACTACAAATAAATAATTTGTTGGCTATACATTTTATGAAGCTCCAGTAGGTTTATTCCACAGAGCTAAACACTGCTGTGGATCTAGGCATTAGAAATTCTGCCCATTTCTTTCATGTAACAAAATCTGAACTTTTTGTCATGTTGATATAGTACAAAAAATCTGTTTAAACCATAGTTATGTCCTGCTAATTGGTCTGTTCTGCCTACATGCTAACAAAACTTCAGTTGTATTTGTATACAAAAGATAGCTTTCAGCTTACTATGTTTTGGACCCAGAGTGCTGCCTTTATTTAAACAAATGCCTGGACAACAGTATGGCCAAGACAACACTAAGTGGAATTCAATTACCCTGGAAGACAAACATGGTATATTGCAAGGTTTAGGTCTAGGTCCAGATTACTCTGTTATACTTGTTAGAGACAGTGCGGGGGCAGGGTGGAAACCAATATCTTTTTCCATACAATGTAAAAATCTAAAATAAAGTTAGTATAGAAAGGAAACAGAATAGAATGAGAAGAGACTCAGCCATTTCAGAATTATCAAATGTGCAGCAGATAAGTTTTAGTCCAAAGAATTGCAAGATGTATCTAGATAATAAAATCCCAGGAGGGGGCTAATTAATGAGGTGAACTGCTGACAGCAAGTGAAATAGAAAGAGACATATGAATAATTACATTAGATGATTTAAAATTAGGTAACCAATAAGAAAAGATAGTCAGGAAAGCTCAGGGGATCCGGAGAAATATAGGGGGAATTGTCACAAATAGGAAAATAAAATTACTCTTCCTGTTTGAAAACAGTTGTTGGGACCAGTAATGAAATATTTCATATGACTCTGCAGATATCAGTTATGCAAGGCTGTTTACAAAATGGAAATCATGCACAAAGAAGCAACATTAACATTTATTAGGTTAGTCCTATCCCTTTGCTCCACCTCATATCATTTACTGAGAGGTGACTTGTGCCTGACCTACAGGGCATTTTCTGATTCAGCCCTAATGAAAATGTTACATATTCATGAGAAAAATTATACAAGGATTACACATTCCATGGACCTGAACCTTATTTGTGATTCTAACACAACTTGCTGGAGAGACAGATTTGTATCCCAAAGGCTACCTTATCTATGGAATAAACTTCCCATCTATTTAAAACAAAGCCTGTCACTCAATCTCTTCAAAAAGAATTTGGAGACATGGATGGGGAACCATAAATTCACTCCCAGGGTACTGCCCATATCCCATATGGACAGAAGCAGTCTGTAAAATGACTTGTGGCTATAACACTCAAATAACCATTATCATGATACTATCCCATCCCATATCTGAGGAATTAAAAATATAATATTGTCATATCCTGGGTATTTTTGGCTAGAGTTATAAAGGCTCTTGCACCATTAGCCTAGTAATCACGTATGAACCTATGAACCAATGAACCAGAAGCCTTATAAAGGTATAGTAAAACTCTAACACATACACCATGAAAAAAGGGTCTATATTAGATCAGCGAAGTCTGGTAAGAGCGAATACCATTTGGGTGACACCAAATGTGCGAAAATGGGAAACATCACAAGAATGAATGGAGATCGCCGTAGGGAATTCTTCTCTTTACTTCAAAATAGTGTGATCTTGGAGTTGGTATATTTAAGTAGCGGGGGTATGGGGGTGCAGCCCCCCATATGGGGGGTGCAGGGGGGCTTGCCCCCCTACATAAAACACTTTATGACAGTTTGCCTGTCTGTTTTTTTTTTCGGATTCGAAATTTCCATTCTTCACACAGTTGGTGTCGCCCAGCTGGTATTCACTGTTTTCGTACTTCGCTGTACTAATATAGACCCCAAAAAAGGAAGGACACTTGACAGAAACATATATGTATATATATGGAAGGCAATGCATTTTGTAGTAGAAAGCCTTAAGGAACAAAGAAAGAGAAAGAAAGGACACAGGGGAATGCCTGAATGGAAATGCTAGGAAGTGTTAATTCTGAGACGGCACTGTAGATGCATGAAGCAGCCTTCTTGAAAATATTGCAGAGGAATTCAAGAAGGAAAGAGATAAATGCAGATCAACTTTAGATGGAAGAAGGGAAAAAAACAGTATATTGCTTGCAAGTGGCATAGAGGGATAAAGCCATGACTACAACACAGGCAGCCCAAGTTCTACCATTGGTTTGGGTCTTGACTGTACAGTCTGTGAGGATGGACATATCCATCCTGTAAAGGTGGGATGGTGATTCCCTTGGCTCATGCCACTGCTCTAATTACAGGGCCTCACCTAGAAAATGGAGATCCACCATAATGTACTAATCCGGCGCAAAGAAAGATATGGGCATTGCCATCTACCCTGATGACAGCAGCTCCTGTCTGTGCATGTAGGGAGTAGGCCTTGTGGTGAAACAAATTCTCACATCATGTGGGAATTTGGGCCAATAATAAAGAAAAGCTCTCATCACCAGAATGTTGGGCAGCAACAGCACAAAGCACCTTCATGTCTACTTGGATGATGGCCTCCCACTGTCTGATTAAGGGGAAGCAACCAACCAACAAACAGTATATTGGTTAACAATGAACTGTTACTTACCCACAAACAAAGAACAATATATGTTAATCTATGGACTAGGTAGTCTTTATCTTCCAAAAGTTTTTTTCTGTCTTCTGGTATTTCAGGTAAAATTCAATACACTTTCCCAGATCTGTAGACAAGAGGAAGAAAAATGAATACAGCTTAGATGACAGAGGAGTTTGAGTCATTGAGGTGAGATGGAAATGACTGGCCAGTATTTGCTTATCCATCTTGGAGGTACGGAATGTTTTGGTGTAGTGAAGAATTAATTCCCGGGGAGGCACACAGCAATGTGACAGCATTACAAATAAGAATGTGTGCTTGCTGACTACAGTATAGCGACAGCACAGTGCATTTGTGATGGCAGGCATGTTTCATTAAATCGGTATTGTATCTCCTACTTAAGCATCTCCTACTTAAGCAGTTTACAAGACAGAAAGACAGGAGCAGGAGAGAAGACCAGAGAAACCCCAACCCCCTCATACTTGTGCCTGGAGGGAGGCTGCTCTGTGAGTGACCTCTCACCTGCAGCACCAGTCTCCATCAGTAGCACAAGCATAGTAAGACCAAGCTCTGCTGCAGAACAGGGATCCCCCTCCCCACAGGGTGATGTGCAGTGCAAGAAAGAATGGGCCCGATAAACTGGCCTTGGAGACGTCTTCAGAAAAAGCAGTCAGCACACTGGTAATCTTACAATTTACAGAGGAAATGCTGGCACGTTATAATTCGTTATCAGTGAGACTATCTATTCTTCACTTCAAGTTCATCTGTCGCAACTTAAAAAAAGTGACTAATTTGCAATACTGTCATTATACCATGCCATTTTCAGAAATATTTACTTACTCAAATCTTTAACATGTCATGTTTCTAAACAAAGGCTATGTGTACGGTTATGCAATATAATGCCTTCAACAGACATGTTTGGCAACTGTCAGATTAATTCACAGTACTTTCATGGTATCTTTTCTACTCAGATGGTTATCTTCCTTACAAAATAAAATGGAAACTACATGAAGAAAAACAAAATGATCCAGTGATACATATACCACATTCAAAATGCTGTTACTTCTGTGAAGGTGACTGCCTGAAAACATTTTAACTATGAGAAAAGACACACAAAGAAAAATTACTGTAATGCTACTCCCATAATGTTTTATCAGGAATGATGTTAACAATTACAAAACAGTGTCACTTTAAACTGAAGGGATAAAACATTTTCTTTAACAAAAGAAGATGCTGCAAGCTGTCTCCTATTACTAAAGGTAGGGGAGAGGCACGCATTGTAGAAAAGTGCCATGACAGGTGCTGTAGAATAGACAGCTGGCTGAAATGCGCTTTGCTGGCAATGAAATGCAGGTTGTACAACATGTGCTGAGAGGAACGTCTCTAAGTAGCAAACTAGTGAGCAGTTACAGGTGTGGAACTGACAAGCTAAAATTGTAATCTGATAGATCTGGCATTGCCTTTTCTCTCTGTTTCCAAAAGTAGCATTACCTGTCAGGAGTAGATATTCCTGTAAATAGTACATTGCCAAAATGTCTGTGTCAGTCAGACAAATTACTGACCATCTCTCTGGCATGTATTAAAGCACACTGCAAGCTGACAGATAGACAGCCTAGTGCTAGGGGTGAAAGGCAGATGTTAATAGTGGAAAGGTTAAACAAAGTACTGTCCACCTGAAAGCATAATTTCTTGGATTCAAAGAAATGCCAGCGACTTAAGAGTTTATCCAAAAGCTACTTTCTTCTGTGAACAAATGAATGGAAAGGCAACAGAGAGGAATATCTTAGCAAACTTATATCGCTATTCATAAATTACAGGATCTGCACACCCACTGAAAGTATTAACAAGTGAGTCATCAAAACAAATGTAGCATGTTAAATACTGCACCTTGTACTATCTGCCTTAACATGCTACAGTACAAACCATTTAATTCCAAAAATGTGTGTGTGTGTGCGCTCGCATGTGTGTGTGTACATATGTGTGTGTGTGTGTGTGTGTGTGTGTGTGTGTGTGTGTGTGTATGCGTGTGTGTGCGTGCGTGCGTGCGTGTGCGTGCGTGTGCGTGTGTGTGCGTGTGTGTGTGCATGTGTGTGCGTGTGCGTGTGTGTGTTTATGTGCTCATACATGCATGCATGGGCAAGTGTGTGTGTGTGTGTGTGTGTGTGTGTGTGTGTGTGTGTGTGTGTGTGTGTGTGCGTGTGTGTGTGTATGTGTGTGATTGCGTGTGTGCGTGCATGTGTGCGCATGCTCATGCATATGTGTGCACGTGGATGTATATTGATGTGAAGATGTGAGTCCATAAGTGTTTAGACCTGAATGTTCCTGTGTAAATGCATCTACTTGCACACTGTGCATGTGTGTGTGGGCGCGCGCATATGTGTGTGTGTGTGTGTGTGTGTGTGTGTGTGTGTGTGTGTGTGTGTGTGTGTGTGTGTGTGTAATGCTAACCTGTGAATGTATGCACTTGTGTGTGGATATGTTTGCATGTTCACATCTGCACACATGCACATGAGTGTGTATCAGCAGTGTCAGCATTCTCCCAAAGCACACATATTACTTGGGTTATTTATCTGCCTTTGCTTTCTTTCAGCAACCATTGAGAATATCCTACTGTCTGGACTACTTCTTGTTGAATGTCTACTGAATGCCAATTTAGTTCAATAATTTTTTTTGGTCTCTCTCTTTGTTACCCTAATCCCATTCCAAGGTTCTGAGTTTAGTTGTCCCAGATGAGTAAACGCTCATCTGATCTTTGTTCTGCCCTTGGATGTTTTAAGGACTACACTGTTTTCCCTGTCATTTAGTAACATTTCTCTGACTCTACTGTTGTAACCTTTGTTACTACTTTGTTGACTTATTATTATTTGTGAAACTCTGGATTTTGACCTTAGACTTTTATTCCCTATTCAGTTTGCAATGGTTTCATCTGTAGCTTCCTTCTGGTTTTTCAAGCATCGGTTTCCACAGTATTTTCTCTTTAGACTATACTGTGTTGGAATTTTGCTGTTAAGAATTGTATATTATTGGAGCATTTTTAGCTTTCATCTTGTGGTTTGAATATAATGATTTTCATTTATGTGTTTTATCACAATTTGCATTCCATTATTTGTACTTCACTGGGTACTTTCAACAATCAATAGAATTCTGTTGCATTTTTCTTGTCAGGATTAACTTTCTCTTATTTGTGTAATAGTTCCACAATCTTTTCATCTCTCTCTTATTTGTTTTCACCAGTCTTAATTTTACTGATTCAATCACTTTTCTACATCTTCTATTTTTCAGCTATCATCTTTCTAATTTATTTTAATAAATTAACTTTATCTACTACATAGCTATTATTATATTTTTTCTGTATTTCTGTTTTTCCCCCTGGGTCTAGCTCGTAGATTGCTACTCATTCCTAAATTTCCATCTTTCCCGATTTGCCTTTCATATATTTTATTATAGAACTTTCTTAATAATTCTTGGGTTTATACTCTGGCAGCATGTCTTTTTTCTTGAATCCTTCTGTCATCCTAGTCTTGACTTTTTTTTTATTTCTACTAAGCCTTGGTAGCTAGTGGACCTTTGCCTTTGTGCAGCATGAATAATTGCTGCAGTTCTAATCTAACTACCCCCTGCATTTTCTAACATCTGGGGTTGATTACATAATACCTGACATTGATTCTTGCTTCTTTAGGTCTATAAAGCAAGTTCAGTTTGGCTGATGGCACTCGCTTGTTCTTTTCTCCATCTATGCCTCCAGTACTATTTACATACGATTAGATCCTTTTACTTCCCCTGTTTTTATCGGTCTTTGCCTGGGAATTCCCTTTATGTAATAACTAATGAGCTCATTTTTGAACTTATTCCTGTGTACTAGCCTACTATCCCACTGACTCTATTTCTCTTGTTTTTGTTTCTCTTTCTTGGTTTGCAAAGTTTATTTTTTTACCCTTTTCTTTCTTTACTTTATATACTCTTATCTTTTATGATGTTGTGTTCCATTCCTTTGTTTTTCTACTTTTGCTGATGCATTATTCTCTAATTGTATTATCCAAATCCTCTTACTTTTCTACATCACTATGATTATGCTATTTCACTTACATATTTACATGATAAACACCGTTCCTCTTTTCATTGTCTGCCAGCCTCTGTCTTCCATTTTTACATTCATCTGTATACCCTACACAGACATTGGGTGGTCAGTGATAGTGGGTTATTGTGGGAACTGAAACGGATATCCCTGCGGTGAGCTATTGGCCCTATAATTCCTAGCCCGAACAAAAATACACCAAAGAACCTCATCCCTCTAACCTTCAGAGAGAATTTATGGTTTCTCTTCTTCGGTAATGGTAGGTGCTTGGGACTTATTCTTTTTTTGCCCCCTTTAGGGCAATATACATTAATGTGAGGTCTACCCACAAAAAGCCTAGTATCATCTCAGACCTATTGCACAACATTGGCCTTGTTTTTACCGTGAATTCATGGCTTGATGATAACTTTGGCCCACAGCTGGTGACAATTTTTCTACTTAGGGTCTCTGTTAAGCATAGTGGTCAGGCTGCCATTTACTACAGCTTCAGCCTTCAAATGAATCAGAATGCCGTTAGCATGATCATCTCCTTTGATCATGTCCTTGCTGCCGGAAGACATTGTAGCTTTCTGCTATTTGCACCGTACATTTGATTAATCATCAACTCAGTTTTAGGTGACTGATTTCTGTGGTCTCCTGTACTTATTAGCAGCATGGACCGATTAGTCATTCTGAAAGCTGCTACAATTGTTGTACATGACTTCTTTCAGTTGTCATTTGTGAAGAGTGAGTGCCTTGCGATTTTATATAAAGCACAGGCAGCAGGTATTGTAGTGTCAGTCTGCTACTTGGTGCTCTTCTTTGATCTCTGTATTACCCATTTCCCATCAGTCCCCTGGGACTAAGGGCTGTAAGACCTGTAATGAATGGAGTGGGTTATTTGTGGAAGTGTGGGAGGTAGACAGGAAAAGTATGATTCTATGCTGCATCATTCTTGATGTGCACGTGGACATTTTCTTTGTTGTATAATACCCTATTCCACTGCATGTTCGTTGACGCTACTGGGTGGGCATATACATGGACATTTGGAGGGAATCAACCATGTCTTCTTTCTGGAATATTCCTTAGTTACCATCCTAAATTATTTAGCAGCTGATGCCTCTTGCCCACATCCCATGTATTTACATCCAACATCCTGAGGGGGAAACAGAGATGGGAGTGCAGGCATACACCTTGCCATTCCTTTCCCCTTCCTGGCTGGATCCTCCATCACTGGAGACAGAGACAGGTGTGCAGACGTACATCTTGCCATTCATTTCCCCTTCCTGGCTGGATCCACCATCACTGGAGACAGAGACAGGTGTGCAGACTTACACCTTTCCATTCCTTTCCCCTTCCAGGCTGGATCCTCCATCACTGGAAACAGAGACAGGTGTGCAGATGTACACCTTGCCATTCCTTTCCCCTTCCTGGCTGGGTCCTCCATCACTGGAGACAGAGACAGGTGTGCAGACGTACACCTTGCCATTCCTTTCCCCTTCCTGGCTGGATCCTCCATCACTTGATATGCTAATCAAACACAGGTTATAGCCAGGATTGTGTCACTCTATGCCAAGGAGGTGACATGACTTGCAACTGTTTTACTGCTGGAAGTTTACAGTTAGCCTTCCTATATCTAATTCTTTATTTCTCAAATACTGTTCAGCATTAACTGCATTTGAATGCTGCATAGTTACAATAACGTAAGTGACTATAACATCCAATGCTATAACAAGTTGTAATAGGTGTGTGATTGTGTGTGTGTGTGTGTGTGTGTGTGTGTGTGTGTGTGTGTGTGTGTGTGTGTGTGTGTGTGTGTGTGTGTCTGTGTGTGTGTGTGTGTGTGTGTGTGTGTGTGTGTGTGTGTGTGTGTGTGTGTGTGCGTGTGTGCGTGTGTGCATGTGTGTGTGTGTGTATGTGTACATGTGTGCATGTGTGCATGTGTGTGTGTATGTGTGTGCATTCATGTGTGAGTATGTGTGTTTGTGCACGTGTGTGTGTTTGTGTGTGTGTGTGTCTGTGAGTGTGTGTGTGTGTGTGTGTGTGTGTGTGTGTGTGTGTGTGTGTGTGTGTGCGCACGCGTGTGTGTGCATCTGTTTGTGTGTGTGTGTGTGTGCATGCAAGTGAGCGTGTGTGTGTGCGTGTGCGTTTGTGCGTGTGTGCATGTGCGTGTGTGTGTATTCATGTGTGAGTATGTGTGTGTGTGTGTGTGTGTGTGTGTGTGTGTGTGTGTGTGCGCGTGTGTGTGTGTGTGCGAGTGTGTGTGCACGTGTGTGTGCGCACGTGCGTGTGTGCATTTGTGTGTGTGTGTTTGTGTGCGTGTGTGTTTGTTTGTGTGTGTGTGTGTGTGTGTGTGTGTGTGTGTGTGTGTGTGTGTGTGTGTGTGTGTGTGTGTGTGTGTGTGTGTGTGTGCACGCACACATGCCTGTGTGTTGTTTTTTATGTACTACCACTATTATTCTAATTTACTCTTAACTGGTAGTCTTATACCTTCTGTAATTGTCTCTTCAAGAAGTAAGCCATCATAGAATCACAGGAGATTACTAGGCTATCAACCCAGAGGTCATTTTAAGCCTAGCCGTTTCAACCCAATGTACTACCATAGAAGTACTAGTCAATACCCAAGAATGCATTTAGTGATGACTGTCCATGTCCAGGAGGGTTGTGGGCTCTAACCCTGGTCAGAATTTACGGTGCCCCATCCACTCGTCCAGGTTCCTCCTGAACAATGTCATAGAGGTGCTCTGCTTCACATGAATTGGTAGCCTGTTCCAAAGAAGTGGCACTAGCTGGGAGATAAATCTGTCCCTCCAGCCTGTCCTATTTAAGTCACAGGCATTATTTAAGTCCCCGGAATGGGTAGCCCTAGATCCATTTGATTTACAGACATGCAGTAAGTTCATTAGGTTTATATCTTGCGCTGCTCTGTAGGCCCACCATAAGTCTCCCCTAAGAAGTCTATACAATACGGAGTATAATGTCAGGGATTTTAGTCAGTCCGTGTAAGGCACATGCTGGAGACCCTTGATCTTCTTTGTTAGAAACCTCTGAGGTCTCTCTAATTGCTGAAGACGCTTAGTATGGTACATACCGAATGGGGCATTATACTCAATTATGGGCCAGATAAGTGCTGAGTATAGGGGTGGGTATAACTTCTTTTGTTCTCAAGGCGATGCCTTTACTAATCAAGTGAGCTACATTGAAAAGCTTCCTTACAACAATAGACACTTGCTGGTCGAAGTTAAGTTCATGGTCAACATGTGATCCCAGGTCCCTTACCACTTCATGTTTTCTGTGTTTAGTACACAGTAAATAAATACAGTATAAAAGTAGGCAGCAGACAATAAAAAATTGCAGTAAATACTATAAATTTTGTTCAGAGACTCTTTTTTTTACTTTGACATAAATACTTCCTATGCCTGCAGTATTACTGTTAATGTCTGTGCAGAGAAAGACATGCTCTTTTAGCAGTATAGCTTATATTTTTGTACAAACATGATATTCCACCATCAACTCTGTGGAAAACGTAAAAATAAAAAACATTATTACACAATGATGCAGGACACTATTTGTAAGCCTACTGACCACAAAGATGAAAAGAAAAGGCTGACTCTGGGATTATTTCTGCATAAGCCAGAGCTAACCTACTCTTTATCTTAAATGTAGGCTTTTATCACATTGTCAGCAACTATTTTGTGAGGAAAACCTCAAATGCCATATTTGTGTCCTTCCTAAAAAAAAAGCTTCAAACAGCAATGTGTTCAGCAGAAAGTCTTTTTTACAATGACAGAAGTCAGTGCATGTGCAGTCTATACATATATATATATATATATATATATATATATATATATATATATATATATTAATACTGTAATATATTATAATGCAGAAAGATGCAGAATAATGTATTTCTCTGAATTTTCACAAACGTTTCCTTTATGTTCCACCCAGACTTATAGGAGAGTAATCAGAAAGACGTAGCACTTTCCACAGCCCTGTTTGTAGCAGGGTGAATCAGTGTACTATCAAGATCTGATTCAAAGACCACTGTAGCACCACAGCACTATGAAGCCTAACTCTGGTAGTGCTACAGACGTCTACTAGCTATTGCGGCACCCTGGGCCACTAACCCATCTCACCCCCCCTCAACTTCAAATTCAGAAGCCAAAAAAAAATTCTGTCATATTTAAGGGCCAAAAAAAAAATACAGGTAACACCACATGCAAAGTTACAGCACTTACTACAAATACAGTGCACATCATTGCCAACTGATCCTCATCTGGTGATTGCACTCGCTAACATCTTGCATCGAGGGCAGCCACCCCCCCTTTGCCCCCACCCCCGGATATGCCTCTGTCAGCTAAATAATGTTGCACGCAAAAACTGCAGTTCAGGGACATGGCTAATGTAAATTTACCATTTTCTTGCTCTGCTCTATAACCTTACTCTGGGATCAAGTTATACAAATCTAAAGATAAACCCAGTTGTACCATTTCAGCTCATAGTAGTTGGACTGAATACTTTTTTCGTTGGCATTCACCTGTTAGTGTCTACAGAAGCAGTGAAGCAATTAGTAATACAGCAGGTAAGGCACACAAGGTTATGTAAATGTGTGACTGTGTTTTATATATATATATATATATATATATATATATATATATATATATATAGACACACACACACACACACACACATGGGTCTACTTCACATGGTCGACATTTCAGAATGTCAAAGACCATATGGCTGAGACCATATGATCGACATTCGAAATGTCGACCATGTAATAAAAAAAAAAAGCAACAATAGCTTACCTTCACACTGCTGCACCCCCCCCCCATAACTTAAATAAACCATCTCCGAGATCGCACTACAGTGCGGAAGATGGAAATCTTTCCATTCCGCACTGTACGGAGGTGCCGGTTCCACATAGTCGACATTTCGAATGTCGATCATATGGTCTCAGCCATATAGTCTTCGGCATTCTGAAATGTCGACCATGTAAAGGAGACCCATGTGTGTGTGCGTGCATGCGTGCATGCGTGCGTGTGTTTTTGTAGGGTCATGACTGGAACTGTGTGTGTGTACGCGCGCGTGCGCTCATCTGTGTGTGTGTGTATGTGTGTGTGTGTGTATATTTGTACATGCATGTCTGTTGTTGCATCTACTACACTGTTGAGTGTATTGGGAGAGGGAACACTACAGCAATTATTCCTTCTGTGCTAGATACCCAATTCAGATGTGTGCAAAGCAGTCACTAATGAACTTTTGATTCTTGCAGCTTTTGCTTGGCCCTGAATCACTAGTTAGCTCCATAGTGTTTCAGACACATGAATAACTAGTTAGCTCCATGGTGATTCAGACACATGAAACACTAGTTAGCGCCACTGAGTAGATAATATGGCAGTCTATCATACAAACCCACAGAACCATAGAAAGGTCCACAGAAAACAAAAATTCTTTCAGAAAACTCCTCCCATCCAATTTAAACTGCTCTTGTTTATGTAACTGTTCCAACCCTGAGTAGCCTGAGTTGACAGATCAATACTGAATTTGAATTCTCTAAGTAAACTTCCATTAACTACTACCTGTGTCTTACCCATAAATGTGTGATTATTACATTAACCATTATTAAATGTAACCTCACAACTGTATAATTGTTCCAAAACCATATCGTTTTTGGTAACACAATGTGTATGTATTTTATGCTTCCTGCTTAATCTACCTTCCTGTATCTGTACTGTACTCTATTAATTTGTGAATTGTATTTAGTGTACAAATCTCTGAGGTGTTTTGTGAATTGTATTTACTGTATTAATCTCTGTGGAGTTTTTCTACACCAGGCCTCCACTGAGAATGGGATTCACACCCAGTCGGACTCTCCGGGTAAACAAATGTAAAGTAAATAAATAAATAAATATCAATTATACAGATTTTTGCAGAATGTCCAAATTTGGTTTGTTTCTTATAAAATTGCGTTTTTTCTGGCATATTGACAAATCATGCATACCTCTCAACTGTACAGATTTTAACAGAATGTCCAGATTTTTATCTCATGTCTTAGTCCATTTTTCATAAAATTGTGATTTGCTGGCAAATTAGTGGTAAATCGTTAATGATTGAAGTTAGAAATAATAGACATTTGAGCTTCAGACTTCACACTTTTCAGATAATTCATGCTAATGCAAAACCTGTTATTCTGTAAACTTTCTATGTTTTTTAGAGCAATATTTAAAAATTGTCCCTATTTTTGAGCCTCTGCCTCACTTTTATTTATGGCTTTGCCAAGATTTCTTGCTCTTTAAGAGGTTGAGAGGTATGCAGTCTATTGCAAGATGCACAAACGCACTCTCCTATGGGGCACACACCTATGTACAGTTGTGAGGATCACCAATTCAATTATGTTGTAAATTTGGAGATTAGATATCCACAGGAACACAAATAAGACTTTAAAATGGCTGAGCAATCCCTGATACAAAAACAAAACTGAAGAACCAGGCAACATTAATTACTGCCCCACTGTGCTTCCTTCTGTTTTAACATAAATAATTTCAAAAATGATGTCAGTATGATGATACTGCAAACTTTATTACTGTATCTGCTGAATATTTATTTCCCAGTTTTGTTTGTACCACACACTGTCACTAGTCAACGAGAAAGCACCAAAATGTTAAAATAATAACAAATCCTACCACAAGAATGACTATATTTCGTAAATTACATAAACATTTGAAATTCAGAACAGCAAAAACATGTCACTGAACCACCACAACAGTAAGAACACATACATAAATTGCTAATACAACAAATATATAAACATATTCCTTTCAGACAGAAATGGTTTGTGGTTTGTTTTAAAATGCACACAGCAATTAACAGAATTTGAGCATGAGAACCTTAAACATGTAGGCATTTTACTCTACTTTACTAGAACGTTAATTTAAAAAGATCAAGAATGACTATATATAATAAAAATATTTGGTACGTAATATATGGTATAACAGCAATACCACTTGGTATGAAGAATGGTCAAGTGGGAATTATTCATACCTAATTAGGTCATTTAATCATTTTCCCTTCATTCTCAGGGACAAACTATATCAGTCAGAAGTAAATCTCTGTATAATACAGAAACAAGTAATGGATGATTGCTTAAATAAACACCACCATTCAGTAAAACAGACAGGAGTGTTTGTTTTTGTGTTCAGAGCATATGCAAATATATATCGCAAAAGTATACGCAAAATAATGTGTGTAATGAAATGCCATGCAGCAGAGTATATGATATTTAGAGTCCACATAATAAAGACAGTAATCTGAAAGGTTATGCACTGCTACCTCACAACACATGGACCGCATCCCCCTGCATGTCTGGTTCTCGGCTGAGGTATCACCTGTCTGGATTGTGTACATTCACACCACATCTGTTTGTGTTTCTACCTGGGTCTTTCATTTTCTTCCCACATTCTGAATACCTACAGGTAGGCATAGTGGTGATCCTATATCATCCCTTTGTGTGCTGCACTCCTAAGTGTGTTGTCCTTTGCATGAGATATTAAACTGAGGTCCCATCTGTCTGAGTTGGTGGTATCTCAGGTGGATGCAACAGAGCCGATGGCAGCTATCAAAAAGAGTAGGGGAAGTCTCCTGATGCACCAGCAAAATTTCCCCTAGCAGTATAAATATACAGGCCACTAACCTAGGGGGTCTAATCCAGTTAACAAAGATCAATAAACTAAACTAACAGAAGGAATGTGGAAACTGAAATCCATGCTACAAATTAAGTTGTTGCTATGGGTTACAACAAGACTATATCTAGAATACCTGAATCAATATTATATCATTGTGTTACAACTAAGCTGATGAAATGCACAGTATTTCTACAGGAAAGGGAAATTTAAAATCTGTTAGACTCTGGAAGCATGATGACTCTTACCAAGGGGCCCTGGTTTGTAAGTATACAGTTAGTAACAGACAAAAAGTAAAGGTAATATACATTCATGGCAAAAGAAAGTCACCTGGTGGATAGCCAACTGGCTCACAGACATGACCCAGGAAGTTAGAATTGGGGAGTCCACCTCTACAAAGAGGCCATTCACAAGTAGAGTCCCTCAGGCGTCAGTCCTCGAACCGCTCCTTTTTGGCATTTACTTCTCAGATGTCAAGGCCAATATCAGTAGTCTTTGTCTGACTAAATTTGCAGATGATTGCAAATTAGGAGATGTCATTGAATCTCATACTGACACAAATGTTTTCCAGGAGGGGGTGACACAGGCAAATAACTGGTGTCAGAGCCATGGACTAAAACTAAATGCCAATAAATGCATAATAGTGTCCTTTGGGAAGTCATCCATCCCTGGTAACTATCATATTAACAACAAACCCCTTAGAGTTGACCCAGCAGTCAGGGACTTAGGGACACACATAGATAGTGATCTAGCCTTTGATCATCATGTGTCCACAGTGGTGAGGAAATCATTCTATGTTGTGCATCTTATAAACAAAGGTATGGCATCTAAGTCCAAGGAAGACATTGTTCCACTGTATTCATCATTCGATAGACCTAACATTGAGTACAGTGAACCCTTTGGTATGTACCTAACCAGGCATGTCCAACAACTGGAATGTCCACAGAGGTTCCTCACTAAAAGAATACACGGCATGAGTAATATGTCCAAGGTAGACTGCCTCAAGGCCCTGTCCCTGTATTCTGTCTCCTACAGGCATTTGAGGGAAGATCTATGCCTAGCATACAGGGCATTGTCAGACTCCACTCTGATGTATCTCCTGCATATCCACAAAACAAACAGTAGCAGAATTACCCAATCTAAAGACTTAAACCTTGCCTCTGATATAAATAGGGCCTGCTGGAGAGATAAGTATGTATCCCAGAGACTATCTCCTCTATGGAACAGGCTCCCCATCCATGTGAAGTAGAGTTCCTCCCTAACCCAGTTCAAGTTCAACTTGGATAATTGGATGGGAAACTGGAAATTCATCACTGGCTTGGCACCTATGTCTCTAATACAAACAGGTAACCTGTAAATGGTTCATCTCCCAGGCCCATGCTTACACTTATCAAGTGCATCAGAACTTGTCAGAGATTTGGGTTGCATGGCTAGACTTAAAATGGCCCTTGTGGTCATTAGCCTAGTAAATACCTATGAACCTATAAAAAAGAGTATTTCCCATACATGTAGAAGTTCAAACAGTTCTGCGAAAATGGTTACATCCTTAGTTTGGTACCCCTGGTTTGACTCATGATGTAATAGTAGGAAAATTTTGTCCCCATTTTAAAGTACTATGGAAACATGGGAGGAGTGAGACTTCATAGAGACAGTATGGCAAGCTGAAAAAGAAAGAGATTGAGCAGCAGCCTGGCACACATATCTAATATAAGAAAGGGGTGGGGGTAGTGACACTAGCAGTCCAGAATCAAGACCAGGAAATAGAGTTAGTATAGAAACTACAAAAGGGGATAGAAGTTGATTGTTGTTGAGCAGTAAAAAGCCTCCCAAAATCAGATCATTATACCCCCCCTTTTTTGTCCTCCTCTGATATTTCCTCCAACCCTTCCTGCTTACAACACCATATGAAGTATGTCAGCTAAATATTTTGTTAGTGTACTTAGCTATAACTGTCAATTTAAACAGTTCAGAAGGTGTAATTGTTCTTATAATTTATCTAAACATAATTATCAACATATTATAATCCTGAGCATTCTATGTCATCTTATCTTTACAATGTCACTTCTAAATGTATAGTTACGTATCCATGTGTATTGTTACTTTTTATGTATCCCAATTGGTTCTTCATACATCCTTGCTGTTCATGTTTACTACAAATTTTACTTGCTTTGCATTGTTACTTGTTTTGCTTGTGTGGACCTTTTCTCCTCGGGCCTCAGCTGAAAATGGATCTGTGTCCATTTGGAATTTCCCAGTAAACAATTGTAAATAAATAAAAAGGGATCCTGTTGTTATCAGAAAACTGCCCCAATAACAGAGCAAAAGAAACCCAGAACTGTAAGAAATGCCCAGACTAGGACTGACGATGAACAGATAGAAGTCTCCGAAGCATGAATAATTACAAAATAGAAGTCTGCACAGAGATGTAGCAGAAGCATTAGTATATAAACTGGGACATAAGTAGATGAGGAAAAGTACTCAAGTTATGACCCCCAGAACAAAGTTAGTAATAAATATACAATAAAGCAGGAAAATGCAAAATTTTGAGCTTATTTCTGACAGTTTCAAGCAGAATACATAAAGGAAACAGAAGACAAAATGTTGTTCTGCGATACCCCATGAAGAGGAATAGCAACGGGGGGGGGGGGGGGGTGAGAGGATGATGCCCACTCACACAAAGACCGAGAAAAAGCACTACCTAATCAAAAAGAGGGCACTCAAAATGCTCATGTGGATAGTAGAAAAAGTAGAAGTCAGTTTTGTCTAGAATTATAATTTGTAGGGGAAGACAAAGAAGAAACTGCAGTGCAATTGTTTTAGGGGAAGGAAGCTATACCCTCCACTTCATGTTATCCTAGCAAAGAAAGTGAAAAAAGGGGGAAAATAATCCTTTAAGTAGACCAAAGGATAATGTAACCAAAATGTTATAGTGAATGATAGTGAACAGAATGTCCCCATTACTTCTTACCCTATTTTTGAATTAAAATATTATTTTAATATAGAGTAAGTAAGGCCAAGGGGGAACTCTGACATTAATTACTGGTAGCAAAACTTTATAAGACACTTGTAATGAAGCTGCTCCATAGTCTTATGTTAGGAAGTCACCTGGCAAACGGCCAAACCAAAGCAGGGCAAGAGTCTTGTACAGATATGACAGAAAACTGAATCCAGCCATGGACTTAAGAGTCCAAAGTCTGTCACTGATGTGCCATTTAAAGATATTATTATGGACATTGTGAGGGCCGGTAGTAAAATCTAGCAATGGGTATCAGTGCATACTAGTAGTTACTGACCATGCTACAACATTTCCAGAAGCAGTGCCATTACACACGGCTAATGTTAAGGGTAGTTACTGACCATGCTACAACATTTCCAGAAGCAGTGCCATTACACACGGCTAATGTTAAGGGTATTGCCTTAGAGCTGTACTGTTATTCTCCAGAATGTGTATTTCTAAAAACATACTTGCTGTTGAAGGTTCTCCCTTTATGTCAAGAGTGTTACATCTATTATGTCAGTGATTTAAAGTCAAACAGTTGCAGATGTTATCCTACCATCTGCAGACTGACTGATAATCGATAGGCTCAATAAAACACTCAAGTCCATGTTAAGAAAACTTACTTGATGAATATAGGTTCATTGGTTCATAGGTAGGTACTAGGCTATCAGCCCTAGGGCCTATACAAGCCTAGCCATAACGATTCCCTGGCTATTGCTTCCCACAAATATTTACTTTGCTGGACCCCTGCCTAGCAGGGCTACTGATGTGATCCCCGGGGTGAATTTCCTATCTCCTATCCAATCGTCAAGGTTCCTCTTGAAGGGGGCCATTGAGGTGCTCTGCCTGACATGTATGGGCAGCCTATTCCAGAGTATGGGGAGTCTCTGGGTCAGGAACCTATCCCTCCAGCATGTTCTATTCATCATGATGACAAGGTTAAGATCCCTGGAGTGTGTGGCTTGGAGGGATTGGGATTTCTTAAAGTGTAGCATGTCCAACAACTCTGGGTTTGACATGGCCTTGTATGTTAGGCAGAGATCGCCTCTGAGTAGGCGATATGCAACAGTATAGCTGGGGTTTCTTTAGACAGTCAGCATAAGGCATCTGCTTTAGGCCTGTGATTCTTTTTGTGAGGTATTTCTGTGGCCTTTCTAGTTGTTGCAGATGTCTTGTGAGGTACATACCAAATGGGGCATTGTATTCTATACTGGGTCTAATAAGGGATTAGTGCAGGGGGACAATGACCTCCTTTTTTCTGGATGAAAAGCCCTTAGTGATGAAGTGTGCCACATAGAAGGATTTTCTAACTGTTGTGGCTATGTGGTTATCAAAGCTGAGACCACTGTCCACCTGTGTCCCTAGGTCTCTTATCACACTTTCAGTGTTTAGTGTACTGCCACCTATGTGGTAGTTCACAGCTATGTGTTTTTTCCCAAAGGGGACAACTATATATTTTTTGGCATTTAGCTTGAGCCCATGGCTCTGGCACCAGGCATCTATTTCTGTAAGGCCCTTTTGTAGAATATCCACATCATTTGAAGATTCAATAATGGCTCCCAATTTGCAGTCATCTGCAAACTTTGTTAGCCAGACTCCCTTAGTGTTGGCCTGTACTTCAGAGAAGTAAAGAAACAATGAAACAAGAGCGGTCCCAGGACAGAACCCTGCGGTACACCACTTGTCACTTGTATGGAGCTGGATTTGGAGTCGGTTACTTTTACAGTGTGTGTTCTGTCAGTAAGCCAGTTTGCAACCCATTGAGTGACGTAGGGATTAATGCCCAGCTTAGTATGTTTATCTATGATTCCAGAGTGGGGGATAGTGTTGAAAGCCTTGGCGAGGTCCAGGTAGGCTGTGTGAACCACCTTACCCTCATCCACAGCTCTGGAGACTGATTTGAAGACGTCGATCAAGTTTAGGAGGCAAGATCGGCCCTTCACCAACCCAAACTGGGTGGGGTCCAGTGTCTGAAGGTTGCCAATGTCTTTCTTTATAAGTTCCATGATAATACGCTCCATGGCCTTGCAGATCAGGCTTGTCAAACTGATGGGATGGTAGTTCCCGGTATCCAAAGTGGATCCTTCTTTGTGGAGTGGGATGACTGTAGCTGTGCGCCACTATGTAGGCATGAAGCCTGAGGTGAGGCTATGATTAAACATGACACATAGTTGATGTGCCAGTTCATTTTGTAGTTCATGCAGTACACAGCCCGGGATGTTGTCTGGTCCCATGGATGCTGTATTCTTGGCTTTGGAGAGTGTGGTTTTTACCTGAGTGGCCGTGATTACCAGAATTTGGCATTCTTTCGGTATTGAGATGGGCCCTTTAGGAAGTGAGAGGGGGGTGAAGTTGGCACTGAATCTATCTGCCAGGATATTGGCAATATCCTAGGGATCAGTATATCTAGTGCCATTCTGCTGTAGCTCAGAGCAGATCTGTGTATTGTCATTTAGATTCTTGACATAGCTATAGAATGCCTTGTGGTTGTCTTTGGAATCTTTGGCAATTTTGTTTTCATAATTAGCTTTGGAAGATTTTATGAGGGATCTCAGCTTTCTACTGAGGCTGGTAAGGGAGTTTTTTGAATCCTGGGTTCTTTGTCTTTTCTGCAACAGTTTCTTCCTTCTGTTGTACAGCTTGTTTATGGCATGGGACCACCAGATTGGCTTCCTTTTTTAGAGGCAGCGTCTTGGTTCTATTTGGGATGGCTCAGTCCATGCACGAGTGAATGTGCTCGTACACCTTAATGTAGAATTCAGCAGTTGAAATTCCAGTTCCCATCTGCATGGGTGTCATGAAGTTTGTTACTTCTGACTTCAGAAGCATGAAGTTGGCTTTGGGGAATTTTTTTACAGAGGTTTCCTTAAAGGGGGTGGGGGGTGGTATGTGGATGTCAAGGGTGATTAGTTTATGGTCTGATCTGACCTACGAGGGGGTGATCACTGGTGTGGACCATTGATCTCCCATGTTGGTAATGACCAGGTGTAGAATATTGGTACTCCTGGTGGGACTATGGATTAGTTGATCCACAGCATTGGAATTTATGAATTCCAAGAACTGTTGGGCAAAGGTACATGGGTAGAGTTCCCACTTAATAGCAGGGTAGTTGAAATCACCCAGTATTAGGGTGTTTGGTTGTATATTAATATTTTCCAGTATGTTTAAAAAGGAGTAGTGAGAATCTTGGGGCATGGTGGGGGATCTGTAGCAAGCTATAATTTGTATTGCAGTCTTACCTAGTGTTAGCTAGTTATGGTAAAAACTGTGACCAGTTGTTACCCCACTTATTGTTAGTCATCTGTTCACACATTTCAACTGGATTAATCCAATTTGAACTTTTAGACAAGACTGACTGACATTGCTAAGGAAACTTTAGAAAAGAGAAGACACTATTTAAAACTGCAATATAACACTATGTTAGTTTGCAGGATAGACTAAAACAGGTTATGTCCATAGTAAAGGAGCATGTGTACAAAGCCCAGAAGATACAGCAATGAGTTTGTTATAAAAATGCCAGACTTAGAGAATTAACCTGTGAGATCAGATGATGGTATTACTGCCCTCCAAGGAAAACCTTTTTGTCCTAAATCATCTTTATTGAAGATTTTTGCATTGAAAGCAAAACAAAACGTAACAACACACAATTTAAAATGTGTAAATATGCAAATATATTTAAAGCAATTAAACAGCTAAACAACTAATCAGTTCCTGATTTGAAAGAAAAAAGGAAAGAAAAAGAAAAGTCATTGTTAAGGATATACCTTTGCTATGAAAAAAAAACACAAAACATGTTTAAACCTGGCCTCCTCTAAATTAACCCACACCCATGCAGCAGAGTCGATCCACAATATTTATTTATTTACTTATTGACTTGTTATTGAAGTTGTTAACTGGGATAAAGCACTGATCAATTCTGACCAATTTCAGTCTCGGCCCAGGGTCATACAGAGTACATAAGATAACACAAACATGAAGTGACAGTGCATAAGATACAAAGATTGTGTGATGCTAACAATACAAAAGGACATTTTATTTTTTGATTATCGCCCTAATTATGACAATGTTTTAGAGTCAAGTCTGGCTGCTTTGTACACAGACTGAACCTAACTCCTAGAGCTTCAGAGAGCAATAGTCCAGGCCTCCTTTTATTCAGAATATCCTGCTACTAAGTATACTACATCACTAAATATAAATGCCCATCTGATGGGACTGTGCACCACCCCACCCTCCCCAGGCTGAAGTAATGGGGAGTAGACTTAACCTGAATAGAAGAGTACACGTAAACACTACATCCTGGGCAACACTCCAGCTCTTTGCTTACCTCAGTATCCCCTACACTCCCCTTTCAGTCATCACTTGAACCAAGCAGCTGCTTCCTAATTCAGCACCTACTTTAAACCTGCTGTCAGCCTTCCTTTTCTACTCTCTGGCTATCTTCTTTCTCACTGCTGATAACATAGCAAGTTTTACTTGAAATCCTAACTCCTTCTTTAACAACTTGTTCCCAGCCCCAGACCCCCGACAGTAACCAATCTTTCCCTAATTCAGTCTGTTACTCTTCTTTCCATATAGCAATAATCACCTTCCATGCACCAAGAATCCTATTAAAATTCTACAACCTGCATTTATAATCTTCCCCAGTAAACCACACCTCCAGCATTTGTCATGACTGATCCATCCTTCTTCATACACTGTCCTTGGTGTTTCATACCACCTGTGAAATACTCATCTGCATTTCACAGATTGCAGCTGATTATTTTAACTAATACAATGCTACCACAAGCCTCACCCATTTGCAAACTCTGACTAGCAATCCAGCCTTCTCACAACCTACCAAAACTTATCTGCCTCTTCCCTGAGTCTCTTCAAATACATATTGTATAAAAATAGTGACACAAGCACCACGATGATCTGAAGAAATTTAATTTATTAACAATGCTCTATGTTAATAAATTAAGTTTCTACAGAACATCGTGGTGCTGGTGTCACTATTTTTATACAATTTGGACTTTTTTGGGTGACGCTTGCTTTATCTACGTGGTAAGAGCTCCTTTTGTTGTGTCTCTTCAAATACATCCCATTCTATCTTTATCTTTCTGGAGCTGTTTGTCTGCCAATCCTTCAGCATTCATTTTAACTTTCCAAGCCTTCCTTTCTTTCCTTTGACAAAGGGCTCTCCTCCCAAATTTGCATAATAACCGGGTCATTGTGGCCAGTTTCCAACTTGCACTCAATCAAAATCTATAAAATATTTCCTCTTCCTTTTTTTCCAGTGACCAATGAAAATCAAACTTCTCTGATCAGATTCTTATCAAATCATTAAAATATTTCTTTGCCCATCTTTCAAAACTTCTGTTCTTCATCCTTTATCTCTATCTACCCTGACCTTAAAGCCCATCAGCCTCTCTATTTCATTCTCTGTTGCTCTACCCCTCTGCACCACTTTATTAATATGTGCTGACCTTAACGCTAACCCTAATGTTACCTCCAACACTGCCCTTACACCTTATCTTAAAAAAACCTTCCCATAACACTACAACTACACAAGACATACTCAGACGCATAAACATGCACCAACCCTCACTACCAAAACTACATCTATCCCCTTACCTAACCCTAACCTTAACTTTAAAATACACACAAACACATAATGTCTATCCCCTTACCTAATCCCAACCCAAATTCTAAAATGTACACTCACATGGAAACACATAACATCTATCTCCTTACCTAACTCCAAACCTAACCCTAAAGTACACACACTCACATACAAATACATGACATCTACTCCATACCTAACCCCAACACTAATCCTAACAATTAAAAAATACCCACACTCACACCCCTTTCCAAATCCCACTTAGCTGTCCTGATGAAACATGCCTTCAAGATGTCCACCCTTCACCTATATGAACATTCAACAATCTTTATCAACCCTTACATTTGTCGACCAACTGTTCATTCAAAAAAACACAGAGGAATTATATTCATACACACACACACACACACACACACACACACACACACACACACACACACACACACATATAAATATATGTATGTATGTATGGCAACAGTAAACGTAGTCGACTATGCATTTGGTAGACTACATTAACTACATGCTCAAGGTGTAATATGTTCGATTTGTTGAGTGTCCATTTTTCTGAATGTCTGTATTGGCAGAAAAGATAAGTAGGTGTGTGTGTTTGATTGCTGGTTAGAGTGAGGTAAGGGAAGAGTTTTATAGTGTGTTTGTCAGGCGGTATAAGCATGTTTCCTTTTTAAGGGTCAGATCTGGAGTTAGATTAAAGGATGCTTTTACTGTAGTCTGTGTGTGTGTGTGTGTGTGTGTGTGTGTGTGTGTGTGTGTGTGTGTGTGTGCATGTGTGTGTGCGTGTGTGTAATTGTGTGTGCGTGTGTGTGTGTGTGTGTGTGTGTGTGTGTGTGTGTGTGGGTGTGTGTGTGTGTGTGTTCAGTGTCAAAACGTTTAGTGGTAATGTTAGGGAAAGGAGTTAAGGTAATACGCATGGTTGTTTTTGGGGCAGGGGTAGAGTGAGGGTTAGCAGGCAAGAGTAAGGTGGAGCAGAAGCCCCTCTGTTGTACTCCAGGGTACAATATGGGATTTTTTCCACCTCCACTTGCCTACTGAGCAACTCACTTAACTACACAGTGCTTCTGGGTCACTCCTGAAAAGGGGTATTTGTGTCCTGTCGGTTTAACTAGTCAACAAATTAATAAAATAAAAAGAAAAAAGTAAATAAAATAAAATTAACAGAATATTCTAACAGTATCATGCATTTATGCCTGTACTGACTATTTTGTGGTACAATCAACTGAAAAAAACTCAAAGCCTTTAATCTTGCTTAGGTATGCAACCCATCAGGACCTAAAACATCAATAAGCAGGGCTCTTACTATTTTATCTAATCAGTTATACAGCATACTTTATGTAAGATATGTCTCTTCAGTGTACTTGTATCCTTATATAACATTTTTTTATGGTAGGAAATACGTCAGTGAACAGACAAGCCACACTCAAGCAGCAGTAAGTTCAAAAGAGGCCACAAGTTGAACAATTCTGGGTAGTTGTGTCTCTGACAGACAGACCGAGAAAACTGAAGCTGAAGTACGGTGAGTATCTTTGAGGACTGTTTGAAAGCTAAACCAGTGCACAGAGTAAGTATTAAATGGCAGAAAATATCCAAAAGTTTCTGACTGTGTGGTTCCTGTTCATGTGCTCTGTTCTACTGTAGATATGGATGTCACTTCACAGCTGAAAAAACCAACATCGATAAAAGAAAATGGGTGCAATGAAATTGCACCACCCGTGTCAGACACCGTGTTTACGCCAGCAACAAGAATATTTATATGACGTCATGCAAATGAATGTTCACATGCAGCATCATCTGATCTGTCCCCTAGTAGCTACAAATATTATTAATGAGTGACTACGTGCACAGTCAAAATAGTGTTCTTCCAGTTTTTAGAGATTGGTATAAGATGAGTTAACTTAGTTCATTCTAAATGCAAAGTTTGAAAGAAATACAGTGATATAGAAGGTTGTTTCACTGACTGATAAACATAAAAATGAAGAGTTTGGTAGGAGGATATGTAATGAGTCACAGGAAGACAGGTACTGCCCTTCAGGTGAGTCAGATAAAGGTGTATATCAACAGGAAATGTAGAAAATATGCCTGCTTATGGGGTCCAGCAGTCTGGAGAGCCTAGTTTAGAGCCAAACTGGACATCATTAGCCCAGTTGTAGAATTTTACACTCATGTTCAAAATGTTTTGGCATACAGCCACTTCCTCCCAGGTTATTTGTTCTCTGATAAACATCCTCCTGATTTACGAGAAACGACATTTACCAACCACCTCTTGCAAATACTGACTTCATGACATCTGGTATTTCTGGGTAGCAATATTTAGCATGGTGGCATATTTCATCTGTTTTATGCATCATATATTAGACCATGTGACAGATATAATTAATACTTTAATATTGGAGAGCATGTGGTGAAAGACTTGAGCTGGTTACTTGTGTCCTTAACAGTTTGGTGCTAGTCATTACAACCTAAACAAAAAGCTTTTGTTGCCTAGTGGTAAAGAAAAGAAAACACTAGGACTCTCAGTCATAATAAATTATTGCATTGACCTGTGTTTTGCCTTCAAGACTGAACAGTGCCTTTTTTATTTTTAGTTTCTGAATCCCATCAGACATTTACTGTTAAGAACAAAGCTATGAAACTAATTTGGATAATGCATATGGGTGACATTCCACAGAGGTTTCTTTTCCATGACAAGTTAACAGATCAGGTCTCCAAAATGTTTAATGTTTGATACCCGAGCTGCGTATCTTTAGCAGCAGATTTTAAGTTGGTACTGAAGGACCAAAGAGACTCAGTAGTATACCCTTTTAATGATCTGTGTGTCCTTGCAGCTAAGTAAAGACTCAGTGTCAGAAAAACAAGTACTTGCTCTGCTGTGTTGATTTGGAGTTGTCATATGCATAAAACTTGTTTGGCAACCAGATGCTCCGAGTCAGGTGAAGCAGTGCAGAATACATTGACTTGAACAAAGCTGATGAGTGCTATGGTGGCTTACAGCTGAATTTGTAAAGGGTGTATTCAGTAGGATTAGGGTGAAAGCTCTTATTACAGATTCTTTAATTGTCTAGTGTGGAAATATGTATTTTAGAAGCATGTCCTGCAAACACAATAAGAAACTACTTCTGTTTTCAGCCTAATTTTTGACACAACATCTAGAAGTAGCTTCTTTTATCTGTGTTGTATTTTAATTTAATACTGTACAGCTTGCCTGGGGAATGTAACTGAATCCTGAATAAATAGAACTGTATAGTTCCATTCCTGTCTCATTGTACCTTATACTTACTGGATTCCGAGTGTGTAGACACACACACACACACACACACACACACACACACACACACACACACACACACACACACACACACACAAACACATAATGCCACAAGGAAGAAGATATTCATCTCCTTAAGAAGAAGCTTTCATTTTTTGACCAAGAATGGTGTATGGTCTTAGAGATTGTTTTCAGTGTCCTATAGCAGAAACAATACAAGTTAGTTAGTATAAGCTTTCAGCCCATTGCAGTACCTCTTAGCACTCATTAGGAAACATTTGTTATTCCCATTATTTTACTAAATCAGTAAGCAGTATTTTCTGTAACTGCACATACTTTATTCTTACATCTCTGCAGCTGCTGTTACGTGCTTTGTGTATATTTGCTGGTGATGTAACTGGATGTGATACCATACCCAGCCATGGTAAGGTTTTTTACTGCACTTTATTAACTAGAATTTACATAGATACTGAAAAGATGTAGAAGGAGCCACCTAACACACATGAAATAATTGATTTCTGTTTAGTTGCCATGGTGATAATAGCAAAAAATACAACCTATTGAAAAAGGAAGAGATCAGCACTTTTTAACTTAAGAAAAATGTGGTTTCTACGAAACAAAAATTGGATATTCTATAATTCCTCTCACTGATTCATAGGGATTTGTGTAAAAAATGAAATGGGAGACATCATATCAGTAAGAGCCATTCATTTTCACTATCATGACAGTTTACAGATTTTTGTGTGTTCTTAGATTGCATGGCTTATTTATAATAGACCTAGAAAATCATTTTCAGCTTAACAAATAAAGCATAAATGTGTGTGTGCGTGTTTATGTGGAATGCATGAAGGTCTGGTGTGTGATATGATCTGAAAAACTTTTACTGTGAGTTTAAGGAGCAAGTTTCACAAAAAAAGGTAAATTTGTGAGTCAAACCAAGTTTGCTAATCCTACAGCATAAGACAGTCACTGTAAAACACAGATCAGATTCCTGTAATCCATTTCTTAATGTAGATCATGAGTTCTCATTCATCTCAATGAAAAGTAATAATTACGCAATTAACCTACTGATTATAGCGTTACGTAAGTTATGTAGCTTTAGCCACACTCATTATCTCATGAGGCGTTTCCTATTGCAGTTCTGACGTAAATGTTATTGACTGATTAGTTGACTGATTTACTGATTTATTGATACGGTGTTAGGTAAGGTTGTAGTATTCTTTTGGTGGATTAGTGAGGGTTATAGTCAGATATGCTAGTTTTATTATTTATATTTTGTAATTTAGAATCAGATCCGTTTTGCTAGTAATACAATTTATTAACTTTTTTGTAGCTATTTAGAAGTGTTTCCATTTTGTAAATAATATTTTCTGATTAGCAACTCTCAGCTGTGATTTTCTATTTTTATTTTTTTGCTTTAGCTTTTTGGTCTAATATTGTTAAATTTCATTTCTAGGACTTTACTTTATATAATTGTTATGTTTCTTGCAATATAACTGTATGTGTGTGCGTGTGTGTGTGTGTGTGTGTGTGTGTAGTGTATGAAGGTTTTTTCCTCTGTAAGTGTGAATGTCACAAAGCATTTATCTATCTATGGAAGAAGACTGAATTCTTTGCTTGAAATTCAACCCGCCGAGGATCAGAGCTCTTTCATAGGAAATCACTTTCAGTGAGTTGTTCCTGCAGTGATGCCCTTTTTGGGGGAAATTTCCCCTTCTTTGAACTGATGTGACCATGGAGTTGTTATATATAAGTTTAAGGGGTGTAGGGGGCTTACGTTTGGCCATTTTTTTCAGGAAATGTAGTTTTGGGATTCCGATCCCTGGTGGTTATCTTTGTCCACTCATAGTAACAGCTGCACAGACAGCAGTGATAAATGCTTAATGACAAATATACAATGGATCATAGGATCATAGGATCAGAGGAAGTTTCTAGGCTATTGGTCCTGAGGCCCTTACAAGCCTAGCCAAGAATTTAGCCCATGTTCCAACAAGTCAGCACCCTATGCCACTGTCCAGCAGGGACATAGGTGGAATTCCAGGGGTGTATTTTCTGTTCCCATCCAGTTATCCAGGTTACGCTTTAAAAGGGTTAATGAGGTACTCTGCTTTATATGGAGAGGGAATCTATTCCACAAAAGGGGAGTCTCTGGGACACAAATCTGTCTCACCAACAAGTCCTATTGATGTCACAGGTTGAGGTCATGCATGCAGCTTATTCGAGTGAAGTTTGACTTGCGGATATGCAGCAGTCCCATCAGGGTGGGGTCTGAGATTGCTCTGTATGCCAGACAGTGGTCACCTTTGAGGAGTCTGTAGGAGACTGAGGAGAGGGACAGGGCTTTTAGTCTATCTGTGTAGGGTAGATGTTTGAGGCCCTGGATTCTCGGGGTGAGGAATCTCTGTGGTCTATCCATCTGCTGCATGTGCTTTTTGAGGTACATGCCAAAAGGGGCATTGTATTTAATAATCAGTCTTATAAGGGAAGAATACAGGGATGTTATGACCACCTTGCCCCTGGATGAGATACTCTTACTAATGAGGTGGGCCATGTAGAAAACTTTCCGTACAATGAAGGAAATATGGTGGTCAAAAGTCAGTTTGCTATCAATCTGGGTTCCCAAGTCCCTCACGACTGATTGTATGCTTAGTGCCTTATTATCAATGTGATAATTTGTGGGGATGTCATTCTCCCCAAAAGGGATGATGATGCATTTTTTTTTGCATTCAGTTTAAGACTATGTTTCTGGCACCAGTCATTTGTTTGGGTGAGACCCTCTTGAAGGATGTCCACATCACTAGGGGAATTGATGACAGCACCCAGCTTGCAGTCATCTGCAGACATAAATATCTGCACTTCTTAACCAGTAAGCATATTGGGAATATTCAGCAACAAACAGTGCACAGCTTTACATGAAATAATATGGTGTGCAGCAGCATGCAGGGAATGAACAATTCAGAGACACTTAGCATGATCGTACTACCAGAGAAACAAAGCAGCACACACCATATGCAAATGACAGCATAAGAGCATGCATATGTATGCCAACATGCTTATGAGAGCCATCATGCATGCAAATGATGAAATCAAACATATTGGAAAACAAACAAGGTGCAATTCACAAATTAATAAAATTAGCACAGTGTACCAAGGCAATCATCTATTCTAAACATCAGGATTTTCTTGAGTACAGGAGACTGATTTGCATTGTGATGTTATAAATAGCATCAGCATTAGCAGAGCAGCATGTAATCCTCACTGCCTTTACAGCCACATGGTCTCCAGTACATATAACAGCATGTACAGGGCTACCATTTTCATCTTGTTCTGACCTGCAGAGTGGATATGGCCTCATCAAGCATTGACTTCAACAGGGCTCCAACCTGCTTCAACTAGAAAACTATAATCCTCCTACACCAGCTGTCTAGGGACTATAAGGAGTGCCTGCAGTGCCAGTATTATGGCTTAATCTATAAAACTGATGACTGCCACCAGATTGCCAGGACACTGAGTGGTGCCACTGATACAAAAGGTACAGTATCCTATAGAGGTGCCAGCTGGACCTGCTCCTCCAGAGAGAGGCAGAGGTTAGGGAGAAGGAGCCAACTTCCTAATATAAGCATTCTGTTATTGGTTTGGCACTGCCTATACTGACCATCACTTGCATTTGAATTGCCTTTTGTTGATAGGGGGATGTAGTATACATTGCTGTCTCTTTATGTTTTACAGCAGATGAAGAGATAGACTTCAGTCAGGTTGCCGGTCTAAGAAACCATAACAGGATCTGCAGGTGATGAGGAAACAGTATTGTATAGCGCCTGCACTGTAACATCAGCAGTCTATATAATTTTATGAAAGGTTCATTCCCGTGAACCTTTGTTCATAGAGCCATATACATTGAATGTTCACTTTTGCAAATGTTCAGTTCAATGAATTACTTTCATAGGGAAAGCAACATGTTGCCCAGCATCAGAAATTTGCCCTTTTCCCCACTGTGGTGCGATCTTGCAGTTGGTACACATAGTTGGGGGAATATGGGGGGCACAGTCCCCCACGTGAGTGGGTTTAAAATACTGTGCTCTGTGTGATGGTCCAAATGCTGGGCGACTTGTTTCTTTCCCTGGGAAAGTAATTTGTTGAAATGAACAGTCTCAGAAATGAATGTCCGCTCCACAAAGGAGGGGCCACAACTGACCCTGGTAACTATCGCCCCATAAGCCTGACTAGCCTGGTCTGCAAGGCTATGGCGTGCATCATCATGGAACTCATTAACAAAGACATTGGGAACCTCCAAACACTTGACCCGACCCAGTTTGGCTTTGTTAAGGGCAAATTATGCCTACTAAACCTGGTTGACGTCTTCGAGACAGTCGCCAAGGCCATAGACGAGGGAAAGGTGATTCACACAGCCTATCTTGATCTCGCCAAGGCGTTTGGCACCATTCCTCACTCTGGTATAATAGAATAACTCACCAGCCTGAACATAAACCCCTGCGTCAAAAGATGGGTTGCCAACTGGCTTACAGACAGAACTCACACGGTAAGAATAGCGGGCTCCAGGTCTGACTCTAAACCAGTCACAAGTGGTGTTCCGCAAGGCTCGGTTCTGGCACCCCTACTGTTTGGCATATATTTCTCAGAAGTACAGGCAAACACAGGAGGACTATGGCTAACCAAGTTCGCCGATGACTGCAAACTGGGAGACATAAATGGACATCCTTCAAAAAGGCCTTACTGAGATAGACACCTGGTGTCAAAGTCATGGCCTCAAGCTAAATGTCAAAAAAATGCATAGTCATCTCATTTGGGAAAAACAAAACACCCACGAATTACCACATAGGCAGCAGCCCCCATAATACAGAAGAGGTAATAAGAGATCTGGGGACCCAGGTAGATAGTAATCTCTCCTTTGACAATCATATTGCCAAAGTAGTTAGGAAATCCTTCTATGTGGCCCATTTAATTACTAAAGGGTTCACATCTAGAAATAAAGAGGTTATAGTGCCTCTTTACTCGTCACTCATCAGACCCATCATAGAGTACAATGCCCCATTTGGGATGTACCTCACAAGACACTTCCAACAGCTGGAAAGACCACAAAAGCACCTCACCAAGAGGATTACTGGCCTCAAACATATGTCCTATGCAGCCCGACTGAAAAAACTCCGGCTTAATCAGTGGCATATCGCTTACTCAGAAGTGATTTCTGCCTGACTTACAAAGCCATGTCCAACTCAGAATTGATGGACATGCTCCACCCAAAGAAATCCAAGTCACTGCGAGCCACGCGCTCTAGTGAGCTAAACCTCACCACAACAATAAATAGAACATGCTGGAGGGATAGATTCCTGTCACAGAGACTCCCCATGCTTTGGAACAAAATTCCTAACTACATTAGGCAAAGCCCCTTACTAACACTCTTCAAGAGAAGCCTTGACGAGTTGATGGGTAACAGAAAATACACCCCTGGGATCACTTCATTTGCTCTGCTTGACAGAGGCTCAGTTAATTAATCAATGGGGCGGCAAAAGCTGACACACTCTGGTTAGGCTTAAAAATGCCCTAGGGCAGATAGCCTAGTACCTACCTATGAACCTATGAACAACGCCCCTTTTGGTATGTACCTCACAAGACATCTAGAACAACTGGAAAGGCCGCAGAAATACCTCACAAAGAGGATTACCAACCTCAAACAGATGCCCTACGCAGACCGTCTCAAAAAACTCCAGCTTTACTCCATCGCATATCGCCTACTCAGAGGTGATCTCTGCCTAACATACAAAGCTATGTCAAACTCAGAGCTGTTGGACATGCTCCACTTAAAGAAATCCCAATCCCTCCGAGCTACACGCTCTAGGGACCTAAACCTTGTCACCACAATAAACAGAACATGCCGGAGGGATAGATTCCTGTCCCAGAGACTTCCCATACTCTGGAATAAACTACCTGTCTATATCAAACAAAGCTCCTCATTAGCACTCTTCAAGAAAAATCTTGATTATTGGATGGGAAATAGGAAATTCACTCAGGGATCACTTCTGTGGCTCTGCTCGACAGTGGCACAGGAAAATAATTTTCTTGGGTGGCAAAAGCCAGGGTACCTTTTTGGCTAGGCTTGTATAGGCCCCAGGGCCGATAGTCTAGTACCTACCTATAAACCCATGAACCTATATGGTTTGATGAATAAAGGCTTGTGAATGAACCTTCGATAAAATGATATAGACCCAATATCAGAATACACTTTTATATACATATAATAATTTCCTGGAACTTATCCCTTCAACTAATCTTGTTTACATTTTTCTGTAACTTTATTTCTTTAGTGCAGGTGTTTGTAGAGGCACTGCTTTTATGAAGAAATAGGAGGTCAAATAGGATTGTGTTTTCAATGGCTGAAAAAGACAGACATGGGGTCACCTCAGAGCAGCCAGTAGGCTACTGAGTATGAGGAGAGTCAAGTTAATCTTTTGAAATAGTTGACAGGTTCAAGGCCTTTAACTTTCTTGGTTAGATATCTCTGTGGCTTTGCATGTTGAGTGATATGCTTGGACTTGTACATACCAAAGGGTTCATTGTATTCAATGAAGCATCTGATAAGGGAAGAATACAGTGGTAGGAAGACTTATTTGGCTGTTGAAAATGTTCCCTTGCTAATTAACTGGACCAAATAGGAGGATTTCCTGACTATGGTGTAAACATGATGGCAGAATGAGAGAGAGCTGCCCACATAGGTACCCAGGTCTTTTATGACCTCTGTCTGAAGAGGAGTACCATTTATAACATATGGGGGGGGCAGCTATTTTGCTGAATGCTACTATGTTGTCCTATTTTTGCATTTAACTTTAGAATGTTCTCAGATCACCAGGGATGTAAACATTTCATCCCTTGCTGAAAATATTTAGTATCAGTGAATGAGCAGATACCAGTACCCAACTTGCAGTCATCAGCAAACTTGGTCAACCTCATTTCCAGGATATTGGCTTGGATGTCTGTAAATACTAAACAGGAAAGAGGCCAGCATGTAGCCCTGTGGCTCACCACTTGTTACAATTTTACATTCGGTGAGTGTACCAGCAACTTTTACAACTAGGGATGTTTTGGATAGCCAATTTGCAACCCAGCGGACAACATAGTGGTTTACTTTAAGTCTGTCTAATTTTTCAATAATTCCAGCATGGGGAATATTATCAAAATTCTTAACTAGTTCAAGGTAAGCAGTTTGCGCAGAGTGAACACTGTTGTCAGCGTCTGTAACCTTTTCAAAGAAGCTTACTATGTTCAAGAGGTTGGACCTGCCCTTCACAAATTTAAACTATGTGGGGTCTAGTTTAGTTATGTTGCCTATGTCTGCAGAAATGAATTCTGCTATATAGACAAAGTGAATGAGAAGAGCTGGTGGCAACTGATGATCAGCTGTGAAGAGTGAGAAACAGTGATATACATGCCGTGTGTGTGTGTGTGTGTGTGTGTGTGTGTGTGTGTGTGTGTGTGTGTGTAGGTCTGCAGTACCACCTATTTTTCTGATGTGATGAACTTTCCCAGTCTTTGCCTTGTCTTGGACCTATGACAACATATGTACACCTGTTGATTACTCATATGGATTACGCATGAATGTCCTTTTCATGTACCAGTGTCACAGCATTGTCAGCCTGTCTCCATTCAGTGGTCATGAGCCTGTCTCCAAATGTACTGCCACAGTTCTCACCCTTTGCAGTACTGACAGCAGCAATTGGCAGGATAATGCTGCCCGCTGTCTTGCAATGCTATTTTAGCAGTACATGATATATCATATGTACAAAAGGACTCATATCCCCCTAAATTGTCTTGTGGTCTTTATGTATACAAAAAAATGGTAGGTAGGCCTTTCCTGTCCTTGTGGTTTGTTTCCTAACAGGGTGATTCTCCCAGCTGCATGACAGTAACTTGTCATGTCTTCATGCTCTGTTTCCTGTCAGAGTAAGCCCACCACTACAAGACAGTAAGCTGTCATGTACTTGAGCCATTCCTTCTGTCACAGTAAGCCTCCCACAGCAGGACAGTAGCCTGGCATGACCTTGTGCTCTGTTCCTCACCAGAGAGAGAGAGAGAGAGAGAGAGAGAGACCACACTCCACACAGCAGGTAACCTAACACCCTTATGCTCTGTTCCCTAGTTCCCTGTCGGGGTGAGCCACCCCCCACACTTACCCTTTGGAGGATATTCTCCTGTCAAGCCCTTGCACTGTGTTACACCATGTATGTCACTGTGCAGTCCATTTTTATGTTGTTCCCATTCATACGTATGGGCACTCTGCAGTCCAGAGGTCCATCACTAGTTGTCTTGTCTGCTGATACTATGTCTACATGGCAGCATGTACTGTTAAACTCTGCATTCCATTTTCTAACTTGCTCATTGCAATCCAGTTCCATGCAATATAGTAATCACATTTATATCACACTAAACGGGTCTTTTAACATTGTGATTATACTAATGAGATGCTTTAGCACAAGTGTCATGGATAGAGCATGGTGCCTTTTCTTTCACTGTCAGCAGTTTGTACAAAAAATCTGGGAAAAGCTAAAAATAATGGGGGTCAAAGCCATAAAAATAGGACAAATTTTAACTACTGTTCTTATAAATTTAGAAATTTGCTAGAATAAAAGTTCTTGAGTTCCATACATTTTCTGAAGAATATTAAGTCTGAAACTCAAATGCCTGTAATAATTTAGTGAATTCAATCATCATTGATTTGCTACAAAAATCCAGAAAATCACAAATTTTATGAGGAACAGACCAAAAATATGAGGAAAAAATCTGGACAGTTGAAAAGTATGATGATCCTCCCTGCCCTTGCCCAGGCAGGGAGGACATGTGTGTAGTGCACTCAAGTATGGATATTTTGTGGCCTGTACTGGCACCAGTCTTCACTAGTTCATAGATAGGTTCATAGGTAGGTACTAGGCTATCGGCCCTAGGGCCTATACAAGCCTAGCCAAAAAGGTACCCTGGCTTTCGCCATCCAAGAAAATTATTTTCCTGTGCCCCTGTCGAGCAGAGCCACAGAGGTGATCCCCGGGGTGAATTTCCTATGGGTGCATAGGTAGGTAGGTAGTGATGTTTGCCATAGTACAACCATGCTGCCCAATAATGCACCTCATGTGGGGTCCATAACATGTGGCTGTGCAAGGGGGCGGTACAATTTTCTCCCTTATTATGACCTGCATAGTAGACATGGTTTCTTCAGGTGCTGGTTTAATCTGAGCTCGTGTCTCCTCTTTCTACAAGGTAATTATGAGCAGCACCTACAGAAGCAGTATGATGACACAGTGTATAAAGCTGATGCCTGGCATTAACTTCCCAGGGCGGTGAGTGATGCCACTGGCATTCTACACTCTGCTGATCATTGCCAGATAGGTACAGTGATTAGCAGATGTGACACCCCAACCTGATCGAGCAATGGGTGACACAAGTTAGAGAGAGAGAGAGATAATATTAAAGGGTAAACAAAGGCTAATGACAGGATGGGGAACAGGCAGCCTGCCAGCTACTGATAGCTCAAGTGGACTTTACTGAAGCACAGTAGCTGGTGGTCCTGGTTCAGAGTGGCCACTGGCATAGGTTACATCCACCCCTGATGATCACATGGCATCAACCAGCTAGTCCACCAAGTCTGATACTTAATGTAGGAAGGGTTATTGCATAGTGACCCATGGGATTTACTGCATGCTGCAACTCTGATTGAGCCTAGAATGGGATAGAACCCTCTCCAGGTGTGACATTCTAACTCTGCTCATCAGTCTCAGATGAGGTTTGTAAAGAATTTGCAAGGAATCACAGGCAGGAGTGAGTGTATTGCACATGACAGTGCAAACTTACAGCTCCATATATAAATGTGCAAGCAAGCAGAAACCTAAAATGATTCCCACAGCTCAATACAGACTATAGTAGCATGTGTATATGCAAAAGATGCAGCACATGGTTGGATGCACGTCTAAGAGAGCAATCTGCACTAATACAGTTATGTACAAAGGAGAAGAGGCAGATATATTAATGTTGTTAGGTGCACCCATCAGCAGCCAACCTATGTTATCCTAGGATACATCAGAATAAATAAAGAAATAATATTATAAAGAAACCTGTAAAAATGGGAAAGGTTTATTAAAGGCAGTAATGTATGCCACAAAATGGTAAATGCTAACAATACCATTTAAGGTATCTTTGCCTCATCTCTGCTCCAATACACAGAGACCTTCAGGGTTACAATAACATAGGGTGACATACTGGTGCCTGCATTATTCACTGTTACATGCGATTACAAGTTTCCTACACAGCAGGTCTGGCAGGTTGTATCAGGTATCCCAATTGTAGACTAAAGTATATAAATAAACAAGACCAAGATAAAGGTGTGCTGCTTATAAAATGAGACTGATGTAAAAATAATAAAAATAGTACCGAACCAACACAGCTGGCAAAAACAAGTTTATTTTATATAGAGGAAGTAAGAGATTTCACGATAATTCAAATCGCTTCATCAGACTGACTTCATCTAACAAATACAACACATTTAAAAGAATAGCTAACCAATCAATTGCTAGCATTTTCTAACTACCAATAAAAAGCCTAGTAGCAACCTAATAAGACAATATAGAACACTTAAATAAGCTGAATACAACACTCTACAATACATATGAAAATATATGTGCGCAAATATAAAAAAATAATATAAAAATAATATATACACACCACTAAAAAACATTTATTGGACATGAGAAAATGATCTATCAATGTTTCAATGGATGTGCTTTCGGAGAAGGTTTGAGTGATAGTACTCCATTTAGACCAGGTGGTCTATCTGCATTAAAAAACAGAATCCATTTATGTTCAGCCATCTCTGTTAAATTTCTAATATCACCACCTCTTACCCCTTCATTTGTCATCTCTAATACCATAAATTTAAAGGTGTGTTCTGGTCCATGTTGGGAAGCATGTTGTGCTAAAGCATTTGTATCTTTCACATTCCTGATGTCCCTGTAGTGTTCAGGAATTCTCTATTTCAATGAACAATTAGTTTTTCCTATATAGAAAGCATGACATATTTGACAATAATTAAATAAATATATTACTTGTTCTGCAATCTGTATAAAAATCAAATTCTATCTTAAAATTAGCATACAGATGTGTATAGTATGCATCTGTATGAATGTATCTACATGCTGTACAACTCCTACAGGTAAAAGTACCTATGCATCTGTATGAATGAATCTACATGCTGTACAACTCCGACAGGTAAAAGTACCTATCCTATTTGATTGCCTATCCTTCCTAACACTTTGTGGTTTGTGGCAGAGATTTCTTTTTAATGGCCTATTATTTTTAAAAGAGAGCTGTGGAATTATGTCTATTACCTCTTTTACTTCTTCCACTGTATTTAAAATATTCCAGTTTTTCTTTATGATATCACAAAAGGTATTTATATCATTGGAATATGATAATGGAAACTAAGAATATTTGTATTATTCCTTCTTACACATTGTTCATCTTCTGCCACTTTCTCTGTATAATAAGGTTTGCATTTACCATCCCTTTCCTTCCATGCATTAGTAATACAGCAGTCTATTTATCTCTCACTGTAGCCTCTATCTAAAAAATCTTGTTTCAGAGATGCAATTGCTGTGTCTAACTGTATTTCATTATTATGCAATCTTATTACTCTAAAAAATTGACCCTTCATGACATTATGAGACATGTCTAGGGTGAATACCATTTTTATGCAGTAAATTACTTCTACGAATTGGCTTCCTATCTAGGCTAGTTTGTAGATTTGTTAATTCGATCTTCTTAACCATAACAACTAGGAACTCTATTTCTTCCACGGAATACCTGCATGTAAATTTAAGAAAATCAGTAGAACCATGTAAATATTCTATAAATCTTTCTAACATATCTATCGATCCTTCCCATAGCAGAAAGATATTGACCACGAATCGTACAGACCAAGCTATATCTTTAGAGAAGTCAGTTGCTCGTAACAACTTTTCTTTCTCCCATTGCACTAACACTAAGTTGGCGTAGCTGTTTGCACATGCTGTGCCCATCGTATGTATTGTAGAGTGTTGTATTCAGCTTATTTAAGTGTTCTAGATTGTCTTATTAGGTTGCTACTAGCCTTTTTATTGGTACTTAGAAAATACTAGCAATTGATTGGTTAGCTATTCTTTTAAATGTGTTGCATTTGTTAGATGACGTCAGTCTGATGAAGTGATTTGAATTATCGCGAAAGCGTTTACTTCCTCTGTATAAAATAAATTTGTTTTTGCCCGCTGTGTTGGTTCGGTACTATCTTCATTATTTTTATGTATCAGGAATCCACCTACTTAAATGGACCCGTGTATGGTCCCAATAGGCATGCTCCAAAATGGCTATGCAAGTGACAAAGCATAAATTTGCTCTCCTTCTAATAGTAGGCTGGTGCTCTCTATGGAACACTAGCATCAGCAGACACCTCTATGAATGTATGTCAAAACAAGATGAAGTTTAACATTTACACCCTACACAGGACTCCAAATCATGTGCAGTAGGCTCTAGTGCCTTGTAGATGTTCAGCAGACACACATGCACACAAAGTTTGTCTGTATGAATGGGCATGCACTGCATGCCAATGATTTTTATTGGAATATATCTATGCCTTATGTCATTGGAGCCCTCCTGTGTAACAGTAATTTTAAAACAAAGATGGAGTTTAACCCCATTAGCATACATATGGTGCAGACTAGCACTTATTTGTGACTTTTACAGCTGATCTGCTATTTTAGACACCAAAATACGCAAAAAGTGAAAATGAACAGCAAGCAGTTTGAATAATTTTCTGGTAGTAGAGAAACCACTATGTCTTAAGAGAGAGTTCACAAGAGGTACACTGTGGTAAAGGATGTACTAGCAGTGTCCCAAACCTAAGATGTCCCCATTGAATGCCCTCTGTAATAGTAAGGTAGAGAAGCTACCATTAGTGGTCACTTTCAGTTGTGCCTACAACATTCACCTGAAACTGTACTCTGTGGCTATTATGTACTTGTTCACCTAGCATTCTAGATGGAGAGGACAACCCACTAAAACAGGACAGCTTTCCCTTCCTCATCCAGTCTGCCCTGGGCTGTATTACACTACCATGGCAACATGATCGGAAGTAGGCAGTGTTAAACATACTGGATGGATGGATGTTACCCTTACTTTTCCTGAACATGCTGCCCTGCAAAAGACACCTGCACACCACTGTGGACTAGTCCAACACACACACACACACACACACACACACACACACACACACACACACACACACACACACACAGACACACACACACATGCACACAAACACCCAACATACTGAGCTTGCCTGCCATAGGTACAGTTGCAGGGGACATCCACACATTTCCTTTATCATCCTATTCTAGCCCTCTATGGCATTTAGGAAGACATGTGCTGGCACACGTTGTCACAGATATCCTCATGCAGTGCAGCACACTCTGGATCCCTGTGTAGTACATTCACCGGTCACATCCCTGCCCAGGTCAGCTCTTACCTCTGTTTACCATGCTATACAAAGGCAATCCCTGTGTCATGTAAGTATGTGGGGCTCACTGTATGCAGATCCCTGAATAACCTGTTATAATGAGTCAGCTTACTGTTACTGTGTCATTGTTACTGTGTAAACACACGACTTGCCCAATATTGTGTTGTTCTGACCCCCAGGTCTATGCATATCTTTTAAAGGTATCAGATAGCATGTTTAGCCCTGTAAAGACTGATGTCTTCCGAGAGGCACACCAGACACATAGACAATACTTGTTTGTGAAACAGGGTGCCTATCTGCCTCCACAAGATCATATGTGAGAAACAGCAGTGTACAATGTCAATGTTGTGGGTTCGAGTCATGGCACCACACTTCAGTGCTAGAAACATGAAATGACAAGGTGATCCTCCCAGAAGGAAGGCATCTTAGAAGTGGAAAGGACAGTATCAAGGGATGGCCATTCCAACACAACCCTCTCTGAGGAAGCCTTACTCCTAGCATCCCTGCATGATGACAGTGAGTTCATAGGCACCACAGTGAGAAGTGTGGATACATGCTGAGCAGCCAGGATAATACCCTTATTCCATGAGCTATATGACAATTCTGACCTAACTAATACCAGGCAGGGCACACTAAACACTGCCTATGTGCTCTATAGTTACATCAGGGAGGATGTGCAGGCTCTGGGGACTACCAGCACAGGTATGTGTTTCATGTTTGCCAGCAGGAATCCAGCTGCCATTAGCATGCACACACCATGGGGTATGAGGGATTGCAGGAAGGCTATTGTGTACCTAAAAGACAAACCACTGCTAAGGTGACACCTGTGTAGGCTGAGCAAGGATAGCAGTCTGAAGTGAATTTCATGCCAAAGTCTGATGATGAAGCAAAGAGATAAACTGACTCACATTCTCTGGATACATTTACCCTGTCATTCTCCTTCATGAGTGGGCTTACACCTGCTGCCCAGGGTGATATAAGAGTCTCTCCCAAACTCATTCTACTGGATGCACAGCATGGCATAGTGGCATTTCTGTCAGGGGAATCCACTAATGATTAATGACACTGTCACCACCAGTAGTGGTCCTGTAGCAGCAAACTAGTTCACCTCAAAAAATTGCCAAAATCAAAACCAAACTTTTACCATAAAGTCAGCAAATAATACTGTCATTGAAACTGTAGCTCACAGTAAAGTTTTAGCTGTTATAATAGACAACAGACTCAAATATGACCAGCATATCCTGCACACCATTAAATCTACTCACCAGAAACTAGGTTCCCTTTATAGGATCAAAGGATTTCTAACAGATTTTGCAAGGAAAAACTCTAGCCTCAACCTTTTTACTGCCAACTCTCTTATACATCACTCATATCCTAGCAAACATAAACAATATTCAAAGAAACTTGCTTCCTACTACAATAAAATAGTTAAATTTGCTACCACTCTCCTTCATAGGACCCACTATTATCTTAGCTTAAAGCAATTAAACTGGCTTGAACTGCACAACTGTCTAATATATTTGCAACTGCCTACAGCAGACAAACTCATTCATCATCCAGAAAAATGCCCTGCACTACAGAACTTATTATTACCCTACTTTCCAGCAAGGGACCTCTGTTCTAGTAACAAATTCTTATCGCTTACAAATAAGTCAAATAATGTTACAGGAGACTCGCTGTACTCCCAGTGCATTGCTAAACTCTGGAATAGTACCCCCATGCAAATAAAACTCTCTGACAAACTCAGTAGTTTTAAACCACTGCTTAAACAACATCTTAACCAATCCTGGTCCTGTACATGCTCATCACAAGGTTAAAACTTTGCGTTCACTATACAATACTCTCCAAATACTCTTCTTAAACTGAATCCTCTCAACCTCTCACTGAAATGACAAAACTATTTTTATACATAACTGCTGCCTGTACAATTCACTAAGTTGCATGTGTGCTTTCTGTTTAGTAACTTCCACCTCTGTAAAATCTTAGATTGTATAAATATAACTAGTGTTTGTGTATAAGTGTAAATGGAAATGTAACTGCTCTGTGTTTAACTGGAACTTAGTATAATGCAATGTAAGCAAATGAAGCTTTTCTCCCCAGCCCTCCACTGAAAATGGGTATTACCCAGTCGAACTTTCCTGGTAAACAAAAAGAAATAAACTAAAATAAATAAAACTAGTTCCTACATCAGACATACAGATAAAGCAGGCAAGCAGTGGTTCACAGCACTAAACTCTAACATGTCCTGTCATAGATGTGTTGGTGGTTCTAGACTTCAATCAACAGATGTGCAGAACTGTAATCGAGGCACAGTCCACAGCTACCCATGCTTAAACGAGGATGACTGACATTGTGCATGGTCTCCAGGATTATGTGGCTCAGCACTGTCTGGTCCACCATTAGACCATGGAGTCTGTAGATGATACTTTGATTGACCTTATGTGCTCTGTGGTGAGACACCTTAGTCATGTCCACTTTCATACAGAGGTTAGCTTGTACTGCCATTGATGCCCTGTACTCTGGTGTTGCCTGCAGCCATGTGCAAGGGTATAGCCATGGTAAATGTATTGGACCACCATTACAGAGAACACAGTCCATACTTGTCACAGATCAGACAACAACATACCCAAACCAGCTTTGGGGCTAGCCATGTCACTGTGCCACGTGGGGTGGGATGATTCATGTGTTACTCCCCTATAGGTGCTGGTCTACCAGGTCTGCCACTTCCAAATCCTGAGGGTATCTTTACTCCCCTACAGGTGCTGGTCTACCAGGTCTGACACTTCCAAATCCTGAGGGTATCTTGGCCTGCAGTGTCTGTGCAGCTCAGGAGCCATTATATATGGTAAACAGAGCCCTCCCCACAGCTCCTCTTTGCAGTGGCCCCACTGCATGGTCCAGTAGAAGCACCCCTACACACTCAATGGATGAAGTCATCTTTGACACTAATACCAACCCTCACTGTGACCCCATCTCTACCTCCATTGACCATTGGCCCCTAACCCTCTGAGAGTGTAGACAGACGTGTCCATGTGTCCCTAGTCACCTGTGAAAATGATGATGGTTGTCAACATTTTCACCCCTCTTTCTGCACAGTGTATATAGAGATGTCTGATCCACACAGTGGCTTAACTAAGTACTGACTACATAGTCTTTAGATATTGTTGTATGATCATTTTCTTCACTGTGACACCAGACTTCCACTATGTACATGTCAGGGCCCATAGACATGGACTAGATGTTACCTCTTCACTTGCACTGCTGTACACCATGCATGATGATGTTGGGGAGGTTGGAATCATTACTTGAAGTTTGTTGCTATCACTGCTGTTGCTATAGGTGGATGTGATGGTAGCTGCAACAGGGCTTGATGCTTTAGTAGTGGAAGGTCCTAGGGATGCTGTCTGACCTGCCTGCTTTTGAAAGATCACATTATACAGTATTTAAAATATACAAATATCTGACAGGCAGGGGTGGGTGCATACTGCAGTGATCCCAACAGACCTGTCTAAGCAGTGGAACCGCAGTTTCAGCAGACCAAAGCAAGCCGTATTACATTTCTGCTTTGTGCTTGTGTGATGTTATACTGCTATTCTCCAACAATTTCTGGGTTCCATATAGGATGTCATGAACCAGGACTCCATAGGGTATCTTGTCTCACCTATAATACACCAGAGGCATGAGGGAGAGAAAGGGTGGTGACACTTATGTACATAGTATGTATATGACCTGTCAGCTAATTAAATGGTATTCCTTTATGTTGATGTACCACTGTCCATGGACATGGTGCAGGGACCTTATTGCCACAAGGGTGCAGTCTAGGACTCCTAGCACTTCAGAGAGGCAGGCAATATCACAGAAGTCATACATGGTGGTGGCTCTCTCACCACACATGTTGGGAAACAAATGTGCTCCTCCACATGTCAGCAATGTACTGAAGAATATTTTGTGTATTCTACAGGTCAAAAACTAAGAGATACCCAAGTTATCTTCATTCTGCAACTAGAAGATCTTTGTATTGTATATGTTAAGCGGTACACATGCTTTGGTATCCTTGGATATAGGAAGTCCACATATTCCTCCAGTTCCTGTTAGTGATTCATACAGGTCAGCCAATGCCTATATGATTTCTCCATCCATGTAACATCAGTCCTGTAGTTGCTGATCTGCTAGCTGGTGGAAGGTTAACTTGTGCCATTGCCACTTTTGCTGGCACTTGTGACCTTGTGGTACACCTATAAGACTACTAGTTGAGCTTAGTAGATGCTGCTGTAGTTAAGTTATTGCTGCCGATAACATTTTTGCATCTGCATCACTACAACCTTCAGTACTCTCTTTGCCTTTATGCTCACACACAACCACCTGTGTGGCTTTGCACTTGATGGCTGTGAATGTTACCTGCTTTTCCCTTTCCTCATTTGCATGTCATTATGCATTCATTGCACTATACTTCTTCATTTACATTTTATTATATGGTAATTTCCATACCCCTTTTTCTTTGACTTGTAGGCTATTATTTCATGGCTCTGTTTGGTTCCATGAATCACTATTAGCTCCGCATTCTGGTTTTCTTTGCAATAGCACACTGCAAACTTCATAAACTGAATGTATGGTAATATGTAGAATATCTAAGAATGTTCTGGGACTGGATTCTATAAATTATTTGGCCTCATCACCTGTCTCACAAGGTGACCACATGTTCGATATGTTGAATTTTAGTAAGTATTTAGTCTTATAGTAGAAGTTTAAATGTTTTAGCTGTTTGAGGACTGTTTTTTTTTTTTAAATAATTTGTACCAAGATCAATGAAATGTTGTGTCATGCAAAAAATTTTAACACAGACATAAAATAATTAAACTGGTACAATGGAAAGTTATGTTACATTGTTTGAAATGTTGCATTGCTCAGAGTCTACAGTTAATAAAACATAACATTAAGTGTAAGGTGCAGAGAGTATTCAGTCTGTGTTGTACGTTACCATATGTACATGAAGCTGCCTGTACTGGCAGAACTAAATGTATAGCTGCATGCAGTTAGTGTATATATAAAAAAAAAAGAAACCGACTTAACTGCAGTCTCCCTAGCTTAACATTTATTAGCTAGAGTATATAATATGGTAAAGGAATAAAAATTGGCAATAACTATAATGTAAACATTCATGTAGTGATACTTTGAGAAGTATGGCAGATGCCTTAGCCTTAAATGGGTATCTGAAAGGATTCTGATATCTCAGTACTTGAACATTTAAAACAAGAACTTATCTCTGTAACGGCTCGTTGTCCGCGAGCCCCAAATTGTCATCAGGAGACAGGTGCAGGAGCGCACTCCCTAATTAAGGGAGTACTTTTGCCTGCCAGAATCCATCAGCAGGCACATTGATGAATGAAGTTGGAGCCAGCTGGCAGCAAACACACAGGTGGGAGGCCGTAGGTTTTGGTGACGGCTTATTGGCTATACAACGGTTGTTTAGTGGTCTGGTACACTGCCTTTATTGCTTTCACCATTTATTTTTATTATTTATTACATTTACATATAAAAATATATATATATATATATATATATATATATATATATATATATATACATATATATACATAAATAAATAATAAATGAACTAGAAGAACGTACCTTCAGTTCAGCAGGGTAGTTGGGGGTGGTTATTGTAAATTATAAATCATAATCATCATCATCATCATCTTTCGGCTTTTCCCGTTAGGGGTCGCCACAGCGGATCATCTCTTTCCATTTCTTCCAATCCTCTGCATCTTGCTCTGTCACACCAACCACATGCATGTCCTCTCTCACCACATCCATAAACCTTATCTTAGGCCTTCCTCTTTTCCTCTTACCTGGCAGCTCCATCCTTAGCATCTTTTTCCCAATATACCCATCATCCCTCCTCAGCACATGTCCAAACCAACGCAATCTCGTCTCTCTTGATTTGTCTCCAAACTGTCCAACATGAGCTGACCCTCTAATATACTGATTCCTAATCCTATCCATCCTAGTCACACCGAGTGCAAATCTTAACATCTTTAACTCTGCCACATCCAGCTCTGACTCCTGCCTTTTTGTCAATGCCACTGTCTCCAATCCATATAACATAGCTGGTCTCACTACCCTCTTGTAGACCTTCTCTTTCACTCTTACTGGTACCCGTCTGTCACAAACCACTCCTGAAACTCTTCTCCACCCATTCCACCTTGCCTGTACTCTCTTCTTCACCTCTCTTCCACATTCACCATTACTCTGAACTGTTGATCCCAAGTACTTAAACTCGTCCACCTTTACCAACTCTACTCCCTGTATCCTCACCATTCCTCTACCCTCCCTCTCATTTACACACATATATTCTGTCTTAGCCCTGCTGACTTTCATTCCTCTGCTCTCTAGAACATATCTCCACCTCTCCAGAGTCTCCTCAACCTGATTCCTACTCTCACTACAGATCACAATGTCATCTGCAAACATCATAGTCCACGGGGTGTCCTGTCTGATCTCATCTGTCAACCTGTCCATCACCACTGCAAATAAGAAAGGACTCAGAGCTGATCCTTGATGTAATCCCACCTCCACCTTAAACGGATCTGTCACTCCCACTGCAGTCCTCACCACTGTCACACTACCCTCGTACATATCCTGTACCACTCTTAAATACTTCTCTGCCACTCCCGACTTCCTCATGCAATACCACAACTCTTCTCTAGGCACCCTGTCATATGCTTTCTCCAAGTCTACAAGGACACAATGCAACTCCTTCTGACCTTCTCTGTATTTCTCCAATAACACTCTCAGAGCAAACATCGCATCTGTAGTTCTCTTTCCTGGCATGAAACCATACTGCTGATCACTAATCATCACCTCCCTTATTAACCTAGCTTCTACTACTCTCTCCCATAACTTCAAGCTGTGACTGATCAATTTTATCCCTCTGTAGTTACTGCAGCTATGCACATCACCCTTATTCTTAAAGATAGATACCAAAACACTTTTTCACCACTCCCCAGGCATCCTCTGACTTTCCAAAATTTCATTAAACAATCTAGTTAAAAATTCCACTGCCATTTCTCCTAAGCATCTCCATGCTTCCATTGGGATGTCATCTGGGCCAACAGCCTTTCCATTCTTCATCCTCTTCATAGCTGTCCTTACTTCCTTCTTGCTTATCTGTTTCACTTCCTGATTCACTATCCCCACATCATCCAACCTTCTCTCTCTCATTCTCTTCATTCATCAGCCTCTCAAAATACTCTTTCCATCTAAAAAATATTATGTATAAAAAAAGAGAGGGAGATTGTGTAACATTACTAACATGCAATAAGCTTGCCAGAGATAATAAAAATACATTTACATAGAATAAATAATATATACAAAAAAAAAAAACATTCAGTACTGGCACACTAGCCATTGTTGGGCAGGGGGTGTTTTCTAGTTAAGCTGTTACACTGAACATCTGAAGGATGAGTGCTCTTATATGTGTGTGTGTGTGTGTGTGTGTGTGTGTGTGTGTGTGTGTGTGTATATATATATATATATATATATATATATATATATATATATATGTATATATGTGTGTGTGTATGTGTATAAATATATATATATGTATATATATATATATATATATGTATATATATATATATATATATATATGTGTGTGTGTGTGTGTGTATATATATATATATATATATATATATATATATGTATATATATGTATGTATATATATATATATATATATATATATATACATATATATATATATATATATATATATATATATATATATATACATATATACATATGCATATATATATATATATATATATATATATATATATATATATATATATATATATATATATATATATATATATACATATATATATATATATATATATATATATATATATATATATATATATATATATATATATATATATATATATATATATATATATATATATACACACACATATATATATATATATATATATATACATATATATATATATATATATATATATATATATACATATATATACATATATATACATATATATATATATATATATATATATATATACATATATATATACATATATATATATATATATATATATATGTAGTTAATAAACAAATAATTTTAGATATGGGAGTAACTTTTATAATAGGGACATAATGGGGTGATAATACGTTTAAGGGTATTTTGGGGCAAACTCCTGCATTCGTCTTGTATATTTTTATTAATTACATAAAGAAATACCTGGTAACAGCATGTTGTACTAATAAAACAGGAGATGTACAGTTAAAAGTTTATGTTAGGGCATAGTTTATGATTGTTGGAATCTGTATGATTTTGTTGCATATGGTTTGCTTCTTTATACCAGCGGGGTTGTTTATTGCACTTTCTTATGCAGTTTGAAGTACACTTCAATTAATTAGGGCACATTGGGTGTGGGAGCCTGAGTAGTGGGGGGTTTATATCCTATTATGTTTTATTTTTGCATTTTAGATTGACATATCAGTTGTAAAGGGGGTGCTTATTTGGATCAGTAGCTGCATGCCTCTTTTGTGGTAGGTTGATTTATTATTGGGGTAAATTTTGGAGTCTGTCTATGGGAAATCCAGTCAAATTTTGTTTTTATGTTCTAGTGGGGGTTGTGCGTCGGTTAAATGGTATTATATAATTATCTGTGCGATGCTATCTTGGGTACAATGATTTTATAATAAAGTTGTAATGTTAGTGTCAAAGTTTATTAAGTTTGGGGCATGGTATTTCAGATAACCAGTAGTATATAATGATTACCTCAGCATTTGATTCTTAGGTTGTACATATCATTGGTTTTGTTCAGAATATGTCATGACATTCGGAACTCCAGCAGCAGCTCAGCTGGTTTTAGTTACAGTGGCATTTTTTTTCAAGCAAAGGATGAGCAGGGAAACATCCTGAAGGCTATACATTCTAGAATCTCGCTGCAGCACAGCATTCCAGCATCCAATCTTTTTAATATTATCATGTGGTTTTTAGTTTGTCATATTTTCCTTTCTCTCTTTTTTTTTTTTTTTTTTTGTGTTATTGTTTTCTGTGCTTTCTGTCTTTCAGGTTCAGTCCTGATATAGTCAATTAAAGAAAATATGGTTGAGTCTATCACAGGAAGCTCATGGCTTGCTAATTGATTTAGAAATGGTGGGAACAACTGAGCAGAACCTGAATTCCAAGAGGAGACCTTCACTGAATTTGGAGGAGGGTACAGCTGAAGGACCAGCTCCAGCTAAAAAGGCTTGGAAAAAGACAGTCAGAGATGCTTCCGGACAAAGGGTCACCCCTTCCTGCTTGTCTGATATATCAACAGAAGCATAAGGTAATGTCTTTGTTGGATCTACAGGGCTTAATATTATTGGGAGGAGTTAATCTGCTGGTAATTGTTTAGATGATGTTATAAATTCTTTGCCAGAAGAAGGGAGAGTTAGCCTGTTTGACTTTGCCTTAGAAAGAGAACTTTGCAGCCTCTACAGCTTTAAATCCAAGAGTGGGAGCAAGTACTGATGTTGACTAGGTGGCACAGCTATATTTACCCAGTTTGCATAAGGAGATCATGGAGGTTGGGGGTCCAGAGAGGGAGGTCCCACCTCATCCAGATGAGTGCATCCTCCAATTCTTGTCCCGTATGGCTACCCTCAGCTTTACATATTCCAAATCACCTGCTTCCCATATTACAGTATATGTTCCCACAAGGTCAAAGACAAGATTATAAAAGAGGAGTTCGTAAATATCTTTGATCTAGTTGACAATGAGGGAATTAAATGCTTACTGGATGCTGATAACATATCTAACAAGGACTTGATGGCAGCCTTAGCTTCTTTGGGAAGGAGTTATCTGTCTGGACACCAGTCAGGAACTGGGATGATTGGTCTCTGGGTTTTGTGGTATTTATAGGCATGATCATCGAGAAAGACCCCACCCAAGCATTGCTTTTATTAGCTTATTTTGTAACCATAAGGGAAGTCCACCATGTGAAAGAAGGTTTTGTTTGGCTGGCTTATGATCATTGCTTCAGGAAGCTGAAAGCCCTCTATAGTTTTCTCAGATGGGAGTCAAGGCATCCTGACATATAGCTCACTGCCATGCTGGACAAGAAGATAGTTACAGGCATTGATGATGTGGCTGTTAATCCAAAAGATATAAGATTTTGCTGAGCATTCAATCATGGCAAATGCTTCTGGCCCACTTGCAAATACAGCCAATTGTGTTTGAAGTGTGGGAAAGGTCATACTGCTTCCACATTTTCATGGACATGGGGGGGGGTTCCTTGTCAAGGGACCCGAACACACCAAAGTGGGCTTATTCCCCACTTTTCCAGATATGTTATCCTGCCTATTTTCAGATTACCCAGATCATAGGGCAGCAGTCACCCCTCTTGAAGGTTTCTCCAAAGGTTTTTCCATTCACTGCACAGCCCCGTTATATTCAAAGTTAGTTAACAATTTGTCATATATCAAGAACATGAACACATTGCTGCTAGGTTGATAGAGAAAGAGCAATGAACTGGCAAGATAACTGGCCCTTTTCATTGTCTCCCTAGTTTTTCTTTAAAAATTCCCCCTATCAGTCTGGTTCACAAGAAACAGGAGGGTGAGTTCAGGTTGATTTATCATTTGTCTCACACAGCGGGGAATTCAGTCAATGATTTTATTGACACCAAACTTACCGATGTGCACTATTCTTCTTTGGATCGGAGGTGGAAGTCATCATGGGCTATCCTGACCCCTGGCTCTGTAAGATAGATATCAAATCTGCTTTCTGTGTTCTTCCCATGAGACAAGAAGATTGGCCTTATTTAGGTTTTCAGTTCAATGGGAGGATATTTTTTGACATGGCAATGCCAATGGGGTGTGCTGAAGCCTGTGCAACATTCAAACTATTTAGTACAGCTTTACATTGGTCCTGGCAAAAATGAGCCCCTTGGCAGTCAAAGATTCACTACCTAGATGATTTTTTAGTAATGGATGAGGGTGAGGATGGTGCTTTGGAAGGTATGTCCATTTACAAGTAGCTTTGCACCAAGTGTGGGGGGGTACCCTTGGCCAAGGACAAGTCACTAGGGCCAAGTCGAGTCCTGACTTTTTTTGGGTTTAGAAGTCAACACCACTGCTAACTCCTACAAGTTCCGCCAACCAAACTTCAACAAGTCTGGCAGTTACTTTGGAGATTCTTGGGTTCTGGCAAAGTTTGAGTAGGAGACATCATGCAGTTACATGGTTTGCTGAACTTTGTAGGGTGGGTCTCCAGGCAGAACTCTGATGATGCCACAGTTTGTTTGGTGAAAGCGCTTAGTCTACATTAAAGTTTTGTTCCTGCTTTTGCTGGCTTCCCTTGGATTCATTTTGGAGTGGTCTGTATTCTTCCTATGTTCATTCCTGGTTGCCCTGTGTTGGGTGTTCGATTTTTGTTGCTCCAGGCAGAACTTTCCTACAGTTCATATCTGACTTATTGAAAGGTAACAGGCCCAAGCACTACCTGGTCTGGCTGACCAGATGGGTTACGGATGACCTTCAGTTATGGTTCACATTCTTGAGTGAGCTCAATGGAGTTTCTTTTGGCATTCCCCGGGGTCACTGCTACAGACCATGAGGTTTTCACTGATGCAGCTTTGAGGGTATGGAATGGGAGGTTATTTCATTCCCATTTGGGTATCGGTGTTAGTATGGAAGGACAGACTACATGAAAAGAAGATCATTTTTCACTCAGATAATATTGCAGTGATTCACGGTCTCAAAAAACTTTCTTCCAGGTCCAGGTGGATCCACTCAGTCATAAGGCTTTTAGTTTTGCTGAGTTTATAGTTGAGTTTAGAGATTAATTTGTTATTTTCATGCGTTCATCTCCCTTGCATCTTAATCCTATAGCTGACAGTCTCTCCCAGTTTCAGTTTGCCAGGTTTCACCTCTTGGCCAAGCATTCAGATCCAAAGGGTACCACAGTTCCTGCAGGAGTCTGGCTAATTGGACAAGACTAGCATTATTAGTTTTGGCAAATTCTTGGGCCAGCAACACTGGGAAAGCTTATTTGTCATTCCTCCAGGTTTTCAATGCATTCTACATGTCTTTGATCCCTGGTTCCAGGCCATGGGGAGTACAGTTGTTACTGCAGTCTTTAGTGGTCAGGTTTGCCATTGGGGATTCACCTAAAACTCTCAGAGTACACCCTGCAGCTTTGGGATGGTTGGAGCATGTTATTGGGCCTTCAGGCTGTATTAGGACATTGGGTTATGGGGAGGATACTTACAGGCATAGATAACATGCAGGGACCTTCCCAGGATTCCACAAAACCTATTGGGAGACAACTCCTTCCCATTGTTACTTAAAGTCTTTATAGGACCATAGGGATTTTCACTTGTTTGTCTCTTTAGCTGCTTTGCTTGCATATTTGTATGTGGGTGCTTTCCATGCCAATGAACTTCTACTTTACTTTTGTTGAGAAGATCGTGTCATCTACTAGGAAGTTTGGTATGATTTGGTTAAAGAAATTCAAGACTAATCAAGTTGGTAAAGGACAGCAGGTGCAGCTGGACAAGACCAGTGGGCTGGTCACTTGCCCCATGTATTAATACAGTTTGCTATTTAATATTACTCACTCAGAGAAAAGGTCAGGCTTAGTTTTCATGTAGGCCTCAGGCATGCCTTTTAACCTGTCAGAGATTAATGTATTTCTTAGGCAGGTCTTGGCAGGGAAAGGAATTCACCACAAGATTATTCCTCACATTCCTTTCGGATAGGTTGTACCTCAGACTTGACCATGGAAGGACATTCTGTGCAGGTCATTCAAAGAATGGGAAGGTGGGTCTCTGATGCCTTTTTCTCATACATCAGGCATTAATTTTTATTTCTGCTGTAGGAAAGGTCATTTGACTCTTGGTCCATTCTTTTAATCAGAGAGCATCAATTTGAGCTTTGGCCAGCCCAGCTGGTAATGCAAATTCTTTTGATAGTAACTGGTCGACTGTTCACTCTTTTGGTTTTGCTGGTCTTAGCTGGTTTAAATTTTGGGAAATTTGGCATGATTACCATGGAAGAAGCCTTGCCCAGGATTGTGATAATTCACCTCAGTGGAAATTTTCTAGGTCTAGAAGATACTGTTGGCCAGTATCTTATCTGATATGGACCACTTGTGGCAGTTATATCTGAAGGTAGTTTTCTTTTGGTCTGCCATCATCTTGAGACTGTACTGGAAGGGTGCTAGAAGGTCTGGTGCTGTTGGGTGAGCCAGGTGTTTTATCAACTGCGGAGTCAAGCGGGCTGCTAGCCAAATAGATTTCCAGGTGATTGAGCACAGTCATATAATCAGACTGGAGTCCAATTTCTATGGTTTGGACAATGTTCATTTGATTAACATGGGTTTTAACTTGTTTAATTTGGATATGGCTGTTGCTATTTAGAAATGTTTCAAAGTTTAACTTGTTTTCTTCCATAACTCAAAATTTACTTGTGAGGCCATTGATTTGGGAGGAATGGCATGGCATTCTGGGTTTGCAGCAACCTTATAGCTTCACCTCCCTTGTGTTCCCCACTCTTCTTGTTCAGCAGCCTTGGCTCTCATCAAGTTGGACCCTGATTTGACCAGTGGCCACATCAAGAGGGTATGTGGCTTGTAAGTATGAGGCACAGCACAGTGGTACAGCAGTTAGCATTGTCGCCTCATAGCAAGAGGTTCTCCGGTTCAATTCTCGGCTGGGGTGCCTTCTGTGTAGAGTCTGCATGTCCACTCTGCATTTTCGAGGCTTTCCTCTTGGTGCTCTGGTTTTCTCCTACATTCCAAAGACATGCATCTGGAGTGTTTCTCCCTGGGCATCTGCTGAAAATGGGCTCTGTCCCAGTCGAACTTACCCAGTAAACAAACCTTAAATGAATAAATAAATAAATGGCTTTTCCACCAGATCCAAGGCAGCTAGGAATACACACCTGCTTTTCTCTGAACTGTCATCTGGAAGAGGCAGATTCACACCAATCATCTTGAGGTGATAGTTTGATGGTATTTGTTGATATGTTGCATATGAATTATTTATGGCATCACTATTAGTTGTCTTTGACTCTTATATAATAAAAGGTCATAGATTCAATCTGGTGCATTTCATGACTTGGCTCAGTGGACAATGATATCTTACCTCTGTAACAGCATGTTGTCCACTAGCCATGAGTCATCATCAGAGGTGGGTGCAGGCATGCACACCCTATTTAAGGGAATGCTTCTGCATGCGCCTGACAGAACCTATCAGCAGGCATGTCGACCCCTCCTCCCAACTCTCTATACAGGGTTAGGCAATGTGTTCCCCCCGTTCTTGTTCAATGGTCTCAGCTCTCCTCAAGTTGGACCCAGATTTGACTGGTGGCCACATCATGGGGTATGTGGCCTGTAAGTATAAATTTAACGGGTTTGCCACCAGGTCCAATGTAACTAGGAATACGCACCTGGTTTTCTCTGAAGTGGTAGCCAGAACAGATGGGTTTAAACCAACCAGCTTGAGATGATGATTTGATGGTATTTGTTGATATTTTGCATATGAATTATTTATGGCATCACTATTGGTTGCCCTTGACTGTTATATAATAAAGGTTGCAAAGTCAATCTGGTGTGTTTTATGACTCGGCTCAGTGGACAACCAGTCATATCTCAGTTGCAAATGAATACACATGTTAAAACAACAATTAACTTGCCAGAGTGAAATGTTTAATCTAATGTCTGATTATACCAATTTTTGATGGAAGCAAACCTACAGTTTATAGAGTGACCCAGAGCATTGCAAGTTACCCATGGGTATCTTCCTCTTCTGCACCTCTGCATCTGTGTATCCCTTCATCCAAGTATCCTAGGCATCTTTAAAACCTTCAAAATATTCTAACACTCTACTTGACATTGTGACTTAGTGTTTGAACACATCAAACTGCCATAACCATAGCTCTCAAATAATCAGGGACATATTTCAACAGAATCAGGAACAATCAGGAACAGTTTTAAAATATTAATACTATTAACTTGAGACATTGGCAGAATAAAAGAATGTTAATTACTATACATTTTGTGAAATAAAACAAATCTATGAACTTTTACTTACTGAAATTATTTATTGAGTATAATACACCACCTTTCCTCCAAGAGACATCAGTTTTAAGAGAGATTAAGAGGGACAGAGCTAAATTTTGGAGTCAAAATCAGGGACGTCCCTGAAAATCATAAACCCCAATCCCACCTTATCAATTAATCTCTCCAACTTTACTCAACTTATTCACATCATCACCAGGCCCAACAAGACCAACACCCCAGGCTCCATCCTAGACTGGATACTAGTGTCCCACCCAAATAAAATCACTACATCTGGTGTCACTCCCGATCCATTAGGAGACCACCTCCCTGCTTTCACCCACAGAGCCACTTCCTCTTCCCCATACTCCAACCACCTCCTACAAACCCGTAACCTAACTAACATTAACCCCTCTACCGTCTCTGACTCCCTTAAGCTCACAAACTGGAACCCACTAAAAAACTTACCTCTAGACGAAGCCATAGACTTCTTCAACTCTACATTCCTTTCTGTCCTAAACTCCCTAGCTCCAGCACGAACCAAAAGAGTTAAAGCTAGAACAGCCCCTTGGCTTACAAAAGCTACCAAGAAAATTATGCAGCAAAGAGACAAATCTTGAAAAAGCTATCACCATCATAAACAGTCTGAGCTGTTACTAAAATACAAACAGCTGCGAAACCTAGCCAAAAAACAAGCCATTAAAGATAAAAAAAATCCTATTACAACCACCTACAAATAAATCCTACAAAGAACCCCAAATAATTCTGGAACTCTATAAACTCCCTTCTTAAGCCTGGTACCACAAATAACCCTTGTCCTGACACTAGCAAATCTGACCATGAAATCGCCAAACTATTTAACACCTTCTTCACCTCTTCCATTGCTGAGTTGACCAAAACTTTCCCCAATAACATCCCCCTACCCACCTCCTCCCTAGCTTCCACCCCATCTCCTCCCACTCCCCCTATTTTCAAACTTAAACCTGTATCCACCAACCTCATAAAAAAACTTCTCTATAAACTCAAACCTTGCACCAATGCTCCTGACAGCATTCCCTCCTCCTTCTTAAAAATTGCCTTTGACAGTATTGCTCTCCCTATCAGCATCTTGATCAATAGATCAGTACTCGAGTCATATGTACCAAAACTATGGTGTTCTGCTTTTATTCTCCCACTCCACAAGGGTGGCAAAAACTGTAACTTCTCCAACTTCCGCCCCATAGCTATTCTCTCTCCCATCTCTAAACTTCTCGAAAAATGCATTCACATACAGCTCATGTCATTCCTAACCAAACATCAACTGCTCTCTCCTACTCAACACGGCTTCTGCCCTTGGACACAATACCAACACAGCCCTTCTCTCCTTTTTACACTCTATCAATTCAACCCGAGACTCTGGCAACTTAGTTTCATCTATGCTATTAGATTTATCTAAATCTTTTGATACCATCTCTCACACCCATCTACTAGACCATCTATCTAACCTTAACATCTCCCCAAAAAATCTTTCCTGGTTCTCCAGCTATCTTTCAGGTCCCAAGCAGTGAAATGGGGCCAATCCTCTTCCACCTTCCTTCTAACACCCACAGGAGTCCCTCAAGGCTCCATTCTTGGCCCTCTGCTATTCAACATCTTCATTAATGATTTCCACAATGCCATTCCAAACACCAAAATTGTCCAATATGCAGATGACTGTACTCTAATCTGCTATGCCTCCAATCAATCTGAACTCAAATCTCTAACTCAATCTGCCTTCTCAACCACTGAAAAATAGATGCTCCAAAACCACCTCTCACTCAACACTAACAAAACTAACATCCTCCTATTCACTCCCTCCAAAGCCATTCCCATTGATAAAAACTCATTTCAAATTACCAGCCTCAACAACTCTATCATTGATATTGTTCCCCCCGCCAAACTCTTGGGGGTCACCACTGATGAACACCTAAAATTCAACACCCATATCCAACTTAACATCAAGAAAACCCACATAAAACTCGGCCTACTCTACAGGAATAATCACTTCCTCTCTCCCTCCACTAGACTGACTCTGGCCACTACATATCTTCTCCCATCTCTTCTATATGGCGCTCCACTACTTACTAATCTATCTTCCACTCTCACCTCCAAACTAGAAGTATGCTACAACAAAATCTCCAGGTTTGCCACAAAAGCAAAAGCCTCCTCTCACCATTGCTCCTCCCTACTAACTCGAAACTGGCTTGAACTCCCAAATTAACTAGACTTCCTCCAAATTTTCTCAGCCCACAAGTTAATATTTCAACCCACCAGCTGCCCTTCTTTATCTATTATCCTCCTACCTTATAGCCCCCCAAGACCCCATAGATCCACTCATCAAAACCTTATTACCATCCACAAACCTAAGCGCCCTGCTGGTCAACTTTTACTCTCTTACACCCTAGCTAAAAAAATGGAATGCCCTGCTCTCTACTTTGAGGGCTTGTGACAACCTAAACACCTTCAAAAACTACTCCATTCCTACCTATTTCTTCACAGAAAATGTAACTGCACTCCTCTCCCCACACCTCCCAACCTCCCCTCTTCCTTTTCTCCTAACTAACCTTCTTCCCTTCTAAACCTCTCACTTATATCTTCTTATTTTAATGCAATTTATAAGAACTTTTTCCTATTGCTATTTCAATTTGTTTATGTAACTTACAATGTGATACTGATACTTCTATATGTTATGTAAGTTGTTATGTGGAACTTCGCTGCTTAACCAAAATGAAAATTATATATTTTATGTAACTTGTTATGTGGAGATTTTCTCCCTGGGCCTCCACTGAAAATGGGCTTTCGAGCCCAGTGGACCTCCCCGGTCACCAAACGGGAATAAATAAATAAATAAATAAAATAATGGAGAGTTGAGAGGTATGGCCACAACACCAACACTGAAACAATCGAACAGTGCAGGTGAGTGATTGTGGGTTTGGGGTTTTGCTCATTCCCAATTGAAGTGCGAGTTAGTATATATATATAAGTAGCAGGGGATGTGGGGGCACAACCCCCCCCCACATGGGGGTTTTCAATATTGTGGCACTTTGATATTGTGCCTTTTCTATCTTTTGGGTTTGCTGTTATGAACGTAGATGCTATGAACATTTGACATTCTAACAGATATATATATATATATATATATATATATATATATATATATATATATATATATATATACACACACACACACACATACACACACACACACACACACACACACACACATATATATATATATATATATATATATATATATATATATACACACACACACATATATATATATACACGTATACATGTATATATATGTATATATAGATATATATATATATATATATATATGTATAGATATAGATATATATACATATATATATATATATATATATATATATATATATATATATATGTATATATACGTATATATGTATATGCACACACATGCATACAAACCAAAGGATAAAAGGATCCCACAGAGAAGCCACTCAGTAAAATACTCCAGCTAACCTAAAGTCTTTACTGTGTAATACCTTCTGTAGTGCAGGCCCATGTGATATAGGCAAATAACCCATTCTGGATATACCAATGTTTCAGTTACATGGCTTTTGAATGCCCATGAATTTTTACTTCATAAGTATTTACCAGTCATTCAGGCCAAAGAAAAGGCATATCCTACTAACTGTAGACAGACAATGTTTTGACCCTTTTTCTGAGCTCATCAGTACAGAATAAGCAGCTTACTTAACTATAATTTGGAAACACAAAGCATAAAGTGAAGCCTGATCTCAATAAAATTAAGGTCCCTGAAAAATATCTCATATAACATCCAAACCAAACCAAACTAAACCAAAGGGGAAGAAGCTCACACAGACAAACCTTTCAACAAAAACTACAAGACAGACTCAGCTAAGATAGAGTATGCATTAATACCTTAAAACACCTGTAGTGGAGGCCCATGGGATATACACAAATAACCCCTTAAGGACATAACAGTGCTTCAGCTACATGGATTCTGAATAGTTTATAGGTGTTAAACTAGAGGTGAATTTCTGGTTCCCCATCCAGTTGTCCAAGTTACACTTGAATTGGGTTAGGTAGGGACTCTGCTTCACATGGATGGGGAGCCTGTTCCAGAGATGGGTGTAGTCTGTGGGATACATACCTGTCTCTCCATCAGGTCCTATTTATATCACAGGCAAGGTTTAAGTCTTTAGCAAGGGTAATTCTGGTGTTGTTTGTTTTGTGGCTATGCAGAAGGCTCATCAAAGTGGAGTCCAATGATACTTTGTATGCGAGGCATAGCTCTCCCCCCAACAGCCTATAGAAGACAGAATACAGGGATAGGGCCTTGAGAGTGTCTGCAGAGAACATGTTATCGACATCCTGTACTCTTTCAGTGAAGAACATCTATGGACGTTCTAGTTGTTGGATGTGCCTAGTTAGGTACATACCAAATGGGGCATTGTACTCAGTGAGAGGTCTGATAAGTGCCGAATACTGTAGAATAACGACCTTCTAAGTTGCATAATGTAGAAAGAGTTCCTCACTATAGTAGACATATGGTGGTTAAAGGCTAGATTACTGTTAGTGTGTGACCCTGTATCCCTGACTTCTGGATCAACTCTTAATGGTGTGCTGTCAGCATATTAGTTACTAGGGGTGGCTGACTTCCTGGAAAATACCAGTATGCATTTCTTGGCATTTAGCTTTAGTCCATGGCCCTGACACTACTTATTCGTTTATGTCAGCCCTTCTTGGAGAACATTAATGTCAGTGGAGGATTCTATGGCTGCTCCTAATTTGTGCAAATTTGGTCACCCAAAGGGCCCTTGATATTGGCCTTGTCTTCAGAGAAATAGATGTCAAAAAGAGGCTGTCCCAAGACCCATCTTTTTGTGACTCCATCTTGTAGAGGTGGACTCCCCAGTTCTAACTTCTTGGGTTCTGTCTGTGTGCCAGCTGGCTAACCACTGGGTCATATAAGGGTTTCTACCTGACCTCTTGAGTTTGTCAACAAAGCCCAAATCAGGTACTGTGTTAAACGCCTTGGCCAGATCATCATCACCCCCCTTTTCCTCATTTTTCCACATGGGGGTGGGGTATTGTGTTAACTGTTGTCAGCTCACTCGTTTCAGTGCCACATTCCTGTCTTTTTCAATACTCATGCCTGACTGTTGCACATTTTCTTTCACATCTTTGCTGGACGTCCTTGCTTCCTCTTACCATCTTCTTGTCTTTCCCAAATCTTCCTCACCAGATTGTCTTCTGTTTTTCTGCACATTTCCAAACAACCATAATCTGTTCTCCTTGATCTTTTCTGCAATTGGAGCTATTTTGGCATTTGCTCTTATGTCCTCATTTCTTTGTCTGTCCCGCAGTGTGCATCCTACCACCTTTCTCAGGCACTTCATTTCCATCACCTGTAGCTTCTTCAACTTTTCTGCCTTTACTGCCCAGGTTTCTGTATCATACAGTAGTACTGGCTGCATCACTGTCTTGTATACCTTAGTTTTCATATTCTTTGGCATTCTTCTATCATAGACTACCCCTGACACTCTATGCCAGTTGGCTGCAGCCCCTCTGATTCTAGCTTTGACCTCTTCATTCAGACTTCCCTTCTCCTCAGACACCCCTCACAGATACTTGAAGCTGTTTACCTGTTCCACTATCTTGCCTTCTATCTCTATTCTCAGCTTCTTCTGATTTCCCGAATTTGCTGCCATTAACACCATCTTATCTGTGCTTAGTTTCATCCCATGTGACTTCAGTTTTGCATTCTATTATCCTACCCTTTGCTGAAGTTCTAGCTCAGAGACTGCTTATAATGCCACATTGTCTTCATACAGCAACTTTGTTGATCTGTCCACTCCAGCCTTTTGCTAATGTAGTCCATCACCAGTATGAACAGCAGTGGGCTCAGAGTTGAACCCCAGTGTACAACCACTCTCACTGGGAACCCCTCTGTGAGGCCAAACACTGTTTGTACTTAGTCATTGGGTCCTTGTACATAGCATGCACTAATTCTACCAATGATCCTGGGACTTCAAACCACCACAATACTGCCCAGATCAGCTTTCTTGGGACCTTGTCATATGCTTTCTCCAAGTCTAGGAATGCACAGTCAGACTCTCTCCTCATCTCTAACTTCTTCTCAAGTATCTGTCTCAATGCAAAGATCGAGTCAGTTGTGCTGCATCCTGATCTGAATCCAAACTACACATCTCCCATCTTACATTCTACTACTCTGCATATCCGTTTATCAATTACCCTCTCCAAAACTTTCATGCAATGTGATAGGGGTTAGATGCCTCTGTACTGTCCACAGTTGTGGATGTCCCCTTTGTTCTTGTACACTGGCACAAGTATGCTTATTCTTCAGTCATCTGGGCTACGCCTTTCTCTCCACACTGCTACTAGTACCCTCAGGAGCCATTTCTCCCCTATCTCACCCAGCATCTTTACCATATCTGCTGTGACCTCATTTGAGCCTGCTGCTTTCCCTGACTTCATCTTCCTTAGTGCTGTTCTTACTTCTTCAAGGGTTGGCTCCTCTTCTTCTCTCATCGTAGGCTGTTTCTGGGGCAGTACAGCTTCTGTGGGGTGTTCTTCATTCAGAAGCTGCTGGAAATACTCCTTCCATCTGCCTTTGATGTCCTGTGGACTAGTGAGGAGGTTGTTGCTGGCATTCCTTATGAAGATTGTCCGACTATCTTCTTTATCTTTCTGTCTTTGCTTTGTAACCTGATATAGTTTCTTTCTGCCACTTACTGAGTCACTTTCCAGAAGTTGGTAGAGTGCCTGCAATGCCCTATTCTTTGCTACTGCAACTTCTTTCTTAGCCAACCAGTAGTCCTTTTCAGCCTGGTCAGTCTTTTCTATCTCCCACCTCTTCCTGCAATCCTTCTTTCTTTTGACGACTTCCTGGGCTTCTGCATTCCACCACCAGCTTTTCTTATGTACCTTATTTCCATACCTGGCTTGGATACATAGCTTTTCTGTAGTCCTAACACATGCTGTTTTTTGGCACTGCCAGTCTTGTTCAACTCCACCTATTTCCTCCTCTTCTTGTGGTGCTAGAGCCCTGAGTAATTCCTTGAACTGTTGTACTTTCTCTCCAGTCAACTTCCAGGTCTTCAGCCTGGTCTCTGTTGACCTTAGAGTCTTCTCTGACCACTGTTTGCAGCTGATTGTAGCAACTAGTGGTTTATGCTGTGAGTTGACTGTTTCACTAGGGATGACTTTGCAATCATGGATTCTATCCCAGTGCCTTTTCCTTACTAGGAGGAAGTCTACCTGAGTTGCATGTTGGCTACTCTTGTATGTGATCTTGTGACTGTCTCTCTTTCTGAACCATGTGTTGGCTACTATCAAGCTATTTGCAAAACAGAAGTCTAGAATGGCTTCTCCTTCTTTATTCCTGTTGCCCCACCCATGTGGACCCTGGCAATCCTCATATTCTGTTCTGTCTGTCCCAATATGTGCATTCAAGTCACCCATTAGCAACACCAACTCATGTTGTACTGCTTTTTCTAGTAAGTCCTGCAACTGCTGTCTGAATGCACTCTTTTCCTCACTATCACAACCCTGCTGTGGGGCATAGACTGAGATTATGAATACTGCCCTACCATTACACTGGATGCCATGAGTCTGTCATTAATTCTGATGATATCCCTCACTGCTTTCTGAAGCCTTTCTCTAGCCACAATTCCTACACCATTTCTAGCCTGTCCCCCTCCTGAGAAGTAGAGTCTGGATCCCAAGCCAAGTGGCTTTTCTGCACTGCCCTTCCATCTCGTCTCTTGGATACATAGGATGTCCATCTTCCTCCGTCTCATCATGTCATCCACTTCCAAGCTGCTTCCTGTCAGTGAACCTACATTAAGCATAGCAATTATTGGCCAGATCAAGGTAGGCAATATGAACCATTTTTCGCTCATCCATTGCTTTGGAAACATTCTCAAAGAAGTCCAGCAGGTTGAGTAGACATGACCTGCCCCAGCTGAAAAAAAAGTTGGGTTGGGTCCAGTGTCTGGAGGTTTCATATGTAATTATTGATCATTTCCATGACAATTATTTCTAAGGCTTTGCATATGAGGCTAGTGAGACTTGTAAGTCTGTAGTTTTAAGGATCTGTTGATGGCCAACCTTTGTGCAGAGGGATGACAGTTGCCATTATCCATTCATGAGACACTAAGCTTGTTTGGAGGCTATGGTTAAATAGTGATTACAAAGGTCCTGATAGGTTATGTTTCATAGTATTTAGAAGGAAGCCTAGGATATTGTTGGAGCCCATTGATGCAGTGTTCTTGAACTTAAAGCATTGAAGACCAGTTCCTTAGTGATAGTTTTGGGAATTATATTTGGTTGCATTTTGTAAAGGGAGGCTGAGGGGAAGACAGGCAAAGTTAGAGATGAATATGTCTGCCAGTAGGCTTCCGAAATCTCCTGGCTCAATGTAGGTGGCTCCATTAACAATGAGCTCTGTACAATTGTGCATTGCCTTTGAGGTTGCTGACATAGCTAAAGAATGCCTTGTGGTTGTCCTTGGCCTGAGAGGCCAGATCTACCTCAGATTTGGCTTTGGTAGACTTTATTTGTTCTCTAAGTTGTTTGTTTGGTTTAATGAGAGTGATTTTATCTTGATGGATGTTACACCTCCTAATTTTTACCATGATTTTCTTCCTTCTGTTATACAGTCTGTTAATGTGATTCCAGTGGGGTGGCTTGTTTTATGAGTAAGTTCTGTACTTATTCCTGGTGGGTACAGCTATCTCTATGCAGCTATTAACATGCTTGTATAGGGTTTATTTGAATAGTTCTGCGTAGGTGGTAGTGTCCTCAGGGTTGGAGGGAACTTAAAACTTTGTCAAGTTAACACTTAAAAGTAGGATGTTAGCCTTAGAACAGTACATAAACATTCTACGTTTTATTTTTACTTCAAAGGATATAATATTGTGCTCTGAACTTACCAGACAGGACATTACACTGGGAGTGTGCAAAGCTCTCCCATATTAGTGAGGACCAGATCCAGTATGTTTGCTTTAGGAGTTTGTGCAGGAATTTCTGTGCCTACATATCTGGTGTCATATATGATCCCCAGTTAATAGTGGGGTAATTAAAGTCATGCATGAAGATGGCATTGGGTTGGCTGGTGAGTGTCTCCAGTAAGTTTAAATTTGTGTTACGTGTTTCCTGGGTCATAGAAGGCAACCTATATATTGCAAGGAAGTGGTATGGGATTTTGCCTGTGGTGATTGGAACATTGAGAAGCTCAAGTTCATTGTCATGTTTGACCAGCCTTGAGGTACATTTATTTTTTATGTAAATCGAGACACCTCCACCTTTAGTCCTTGTCTGTGTAGTAGCTGGTCTAAATCTGTGGAAGGCATTATAACCTTGCACTGCCAGTGTGCTGTCTGTGGCTTTAAACCAAGTTTCAGTGACCACACAGATGTCAGCATTCTTGAGGGTGAGGACAGCTGGAACAAAGTGGAGTTTCTTGTTTAGATAACCAGCAATGAGCATTAACACCTTTAGATTTTCTTGGTTTTGACTGGCTATACCAGAAAGATTTTTCAAGTTGGAATTGTCTGAAAAATGCACTATGGAGGAGGACAACGGTTTAGCCATTATTTGAAAGCTTTAAAGAGTAGAGGGTGCAGACCATCCCTGGCAAACAAGTATATTTTGTTGACCATCTCCTTCCATGCTGACAAATATTGCATCCCTGTAGAATTACAGAAAAACTAAGTCAATTATTAAAGTCAGTCATATTCTGTTTGTATTGTGGCATCACCCATGGAGAAGGTAAAATGCTGCTCAATGCTAGGCTCATACCAGCCTGGGACACATATTCCAAGAGCTCAATGATATCTCCCTTCATATGGTCAAGGGAGGTACATCATAGGTCATTTACACACACACATTGGCTATGATTGCGTCATACTGGCAGTTGTGGTCCAATGACCTGAGTGCATGCATAATATGTCAGATCCTGTCCCCTGATAAGCAACTGGCCATGTCTTTCTCTTTACTCAACCTACTGAGTAGGACATTAGTGTGTCTCACAATGGAGTCTCCAATGACCAGTGTGTGTTTCTGTGGTGGAAGCCTTACAAGCTTAAACATAGGGGACCCATAAGATGTGGCTGTATGTCTTGATGTGGGTGTTATTTTGAAGGTGTACATCTTCATAGGAGGTTACTAGGCTACTGGCTCTAGGGCCTTTACAAGCCTAGCCATTTACTCCAATCCCTGTTTCCTAGAATATCAATGTATCAAGTAGAATTAAATCAACAAGTGATGCCCCTATCCAAGAGGGACACATGTAAAACTCCCTGGGTGAACTTTCGGTTTCCCATCCAATCATCCAAATTACACTTAAATAGGTCAACAGATGGCTCTGTTTCACCCGAACTGGAAGTTTATTCCAGAGGAGCAGTAATCTCTGTGAGACAAATGTGTCCCTCCAGCAAGTCCTGTTTATGCCACATGCTAGGTTGAGGTTCCTAAAGTGAGTGCATCGTATACCATTTGACTTACGAATGTGCAAGCATTTTCATTAGTGCAGGATCTGTGATTGTTTTATATGCAAGGCACAGGTCTCCTCTGAGAAATCTGTATGACACAGTGATTCCAGTCTTTCAATGTATGACACATGCTGAAAACCCTGCATTTTCTTTGTAAGAAACCTTTGAGGTCTCTTTACTTGCTGCAGGTGTCTGGAAAGGTACAGACCAAAGGGAGCATTGTACTTTATTATTGGCCTAATGAGTGAATGGTACAAGGGGGTTATTACCTCTTGTGTTCTGGAAGTGATCCCCTTATTCATGAGATGGGCAACGTATAAAGCCCTTCTTACCACTATGGAGACATGGTGGTCAAAAGAAAGGTTGCTGTCAACCTGCATACCTAAATCTCTCACTACTGAGTGCATGTTTAGGGTGTTGTTATTAATGTGGTAATCTGCAAGGATGTCACCCTTGCTGAAGGGGATGATGATGCATTTTTTTGCATTTAGTTTAAACCCATGACTTTGGCACCAGTCATTTGTTTGTGTGAGTCCTCCTTGTAGGATGTTTGCATCATCTGGCGACTCAATGACCACTCCCAACTTGTAGTCATCAACAAACTTTGTCAGCCATAGACCTTTTGTTTTTGCCTGTACATCCAAAAAGTAGATTACAAATAGTAGGGGTCCCAGCACTGAATCCTGTGGAACACCACTTGTTACAGGTCTGTTGGTGGAGGTTTCATCCCTTGTTTTGACTGTGAGTGTTCTATCAGTGAGTCAATTTACAACCCACCTGACAACATAAGGGTTGATCTCCAGCTGGGTGAGTTTACCTATGATGCCTGAGTGGGGAATAGTGTCAAAGGCTTTGGCCAATTCCAGATAGGCCATGTGCACTGATTCACCCTGTATCCAGGGCTTTGGTGACTGTCTCAAAGAAATCAACCAAATTCAACAGGCAGGATCTCCCTTTGATGAAGGCAAACTGGGTCAGGTTGAGTGTTTAGAGGTTACCTATATCTTTGATGATAAGGTCCATGATGATACTCTCCATAGCCTTGCAGATAAGGCTGGTCAGGCATATGGATCTATAGTTCCCATGGTCAGTGGAGGCACCTCCTTTATGTAATAGAATGACAGTTGCTGTTTTCCATTCAGCAGGGACAAAACCAGTGCTTAGGCTGTGGCTGAAAAGATTTCCCAGTTTTGTAGCTAATTCCTGTCTTGATCCATTTAGAACACAGCCTGGGATATTATCAGTTCCCATAGAGGCTGTATTTTTGGCTTTGGCAAGAGCATTTAACACCTGCTCTTTGAGATGCTAGGTGGAGGGCCTGTGGTAGGAATACTTTGGAAGATACATGGCAGGGATGGAGGAGAAGTTTCCAATGAACCTGTCAGTTGGCAGGTTTGCTATTTCAGCTGGCTCAGTGTAGGTGGTGCATTTAACAACAAGCTCTCTGCAGATCTGGGTTTTTCCCTTAAGGTTTTTGGACATAGCTAAAAAAGGTCTTATGGTTATCCCTGCCGAATGAAGCTAAGTTGGATTTATAGATGGCTTTAGAATGCTTTAGAAAGTGTCCTATTTGCTTGTTTAGGCTGAGGAGAGAGTGCTTCCAATTCAGAGAGCACTCCTTCTTACTTTTGGACAGCAAGTTTTTCCTCTTATTGAATACCCTGGTTATGGCAGACATCCACCAGGCAGGTTTGGTCTTTTTTGAGAATCTTGCTTTGGTCCTATCAGGCACGGCTGAGTCAATGGTTTTTGTGTAGATGTTTATACAAGGCATTGGTGTAGACCTCAGTATAGGTGTCTTTGCTGTCAATGGGGGCAGGGGCTATGAAGTTATTAGTGCCAACACGTAATGGGTTGTAGCTGGCTTTAGAGAAGTTTTTTTAGTTTAGTTACGGGTAAAGGGGGTCAAATGCTATTGTTACTTCCAAAGACACTTATTTATAATCAGATCTCACCAGGGAGGGCCACACACATGGGGTGTAGCAATGATCACCCATGTTAGTAGATGCATAGTTTACCAATCTATGGATGGGTAATTAAAGTTATCCATAACCAGGGTGTTTTGGTTGTATCTTGAATAATTTGAGTAGATCTAAGTACGTGTGGGTGTCCTGGTTCTTGGACGGGATCCCATACCTGGCAATTACTTGGAGAGACATCTTACCTACAGTCAATTGGACCTGGAATAGTTCAAGGGAATCTTTCTGTTTGACCAATCTAGAGGTGTATTTATCTTTGACGAATATTGATACTCCATCTCCTTTAGGTTTCACACTTTCAGTTTGTGATCTGAATGTGTGGAATGCATTATAACCTGGTTTGGCCGCTGTGCTTTATGCTGCCTTAAAACAAGCCTCTGTGACTGCACAGATGTCAGCATTTTCCAAGGTGAGAGTTGCTTCCACTGAGTGCAGTTTCAGGTTTAGACATTTCACTTATCCTTGGCACACTCAGAGAACAAAAACTGCTATGTCTGACTGTTATTTATTGACTTCAGCTCAGCCTTCAACATGGTCATCCCCCAACATCTGATTGAGAAACTGGTCCATCTGGGTATTAGCACTTCTTTATGCAACTGGATTCTGTAATTTCTTATTGACAGACCACAAAAGGTATGCTTAGGCAACAACACCTCAATGAGTATCATACTGAACAGTGAAGTACCTCAAGGATGTGTTCTGAGTCCCCTGCTGTTCACCATGCTGACACATGACTACATCTCTAGGTACAACACAAACCACATTATTAAGTTTGCAGATGATACTACAGTGGTGGGTCTTATCAGCAGTGATGATGAAAAAGCCTACAGAGAGGAGGTGAACCAACTGATTGTCTGGTGTGACAACAACAACCAGGCTCTCAATGTGAATAAAACAAAGGAGATAATAGTAGACTTCAGGAAGATACTCAAGGCTCATTCTCCACTCACAATCAAAGGAGAGACAGTGGAAAGGGTAAAGAGCACCAAGTTCCTGGAGGTGCATATTACAGAAGACTTGTCTTGGTCAATTAACACTAATCACATTGTCAAGAAGGCACAACAGTGTCTACACTTTCTAAGAAGTTTGAAGAGAGCAAAACTAGCACCTTCAGTTCTCACAACCTTCTACAGAGGTACCATTGAAAGCATCCTGACTGGTAATCTCTTGGTGTGGTATGGAAACTGCATGGTTTCAAATCGCAAATCTCTCCAGCAGGTGGTAAAAGTGGTGGAGAGAATTATCAGGTCCACGCTCCCATCTATCCAGGACTTGCACTCTGTCGGTGCCTCAGCAAAGCCATGAAAATAGTCAAAGACTGCACTCACTCTGCCCATGGTCTGTTCTCGTGTTCGTCTTCAGACAGGAGATACAGTAGCTTGCATTGCAAAACCACAAGGTATAATAGAAGCTTTTTCCCACAAGCCATCAGACTTCTGAACTCCAGTAATAACATACATTATGCTGGTTATCGAGTTCTGGAGTTACAATGCTGAAGTAATTCACAGACATATGCAATGACTCTATGAAAGTACAATCTTATACCTTATGTGCAATATTAATAATGCCAAGTTAACATTCTGTGCAATATGCCACATTAGCATTCCGTGCAATTTGAAATCTGTCTGATTTTGATCTGTGCAATATTTTGGGTACTGACAAAGACATGTAAGTGGAATAGTCTTGGTGCATGTCATTGTACTTGTTAATGCATTGCATAAATGTGTTACTGTTGTTATTGTTGGATTAGCATTAGGAAATGTGTTATTGTTGTATTAATATCAGTATATGTTGTATGCACATTGAGTTCGAAGTAATGCAATTCCGTTCATTTGTACTGTCGTGCGGTCTGGATAACAATAAAGTTCACTTTGACTTTAACTTAGAATTTAGAAGCATAATACTGAGATTGTTTTTTGTAGACACTTTTACATCAGAAATGTTGTTCTTGTGATATTGCCTAAAAAAGGCACTATAGAAGAGGCAAGTGCCTTAGCCACTAATGAAAATCCCAGAGATGACAGGTGGAGACCATCTCTGGCAAAAGCAGCTGGTCTGTCTAGCATGTCATCTCAGGCTGACAGATGCTAGATCCCCTTAGAATGACACCAAAAGCTAAGCCAATTGTTGAAGTCAATCATTTTTTGTTTGTATTGTGGTATCATTCTAGGTAAGGGTAGTATGCTACTCAAGGCTAGGGGCATACCTGCCTGAGACATATATTCAGAGACCTCAGTCATGTCTGTCTTCATACAGTCCAGTGAGGTACATCTCAAGTCATTCACACCAATATGAACTATGACAGAGTCATAATGGTACTTGTTGAGAGACCTGAGTGCGTGTGTGATTTGGCAGATCCTGGCACATGACAGAAAGCACATAGTAACCTTCTCCTTGTCCAGTCTGGTGAGCGGGACATCTGTGTGTCTCACTGTGGAGTCACCTATAACCAAAAATTTGGTTTAGATGTGTTTTGTCTTAGGGGCTGGTTTGGTGAGACACTTGTGGATGTGTTTTTTATGTGTAATGGATGCAGTACATGTTGTATTAGCTGTGGCATGTTTGTGTATTGGGGGTCTCTGGTGTTTAGGTAAATTTCTGGTGAGTACCCCCGCATAAGATGGTTTATGTGTTGAGTGCATGGTTTGTACAGGAGGTGTAGTATGTGGGCTGACAACCTGTTCAGGGTAACTGTTCTGTGAACAAGAGAGCAAGAATTACAAATTCTTAGTGTAATTGCATCTCTCACAAATTGAGCTTGAGTGATTTAGGAGTAGTGGGTTGTCAGTGTACATGAGGCAATTGCTACACTGCCTAATGATACCCATGTCAATCAGGATGGCAGGAGAGATGGAAGAAAACTGGTTATCCATAATGCTAGGTTTAAGAATTGCTTTAGTCAGTGGGCAAAGTAATGGAGGAGTGTGGTTTGACTGGGCTAGAAAAGGGGTCCAAGACTAATGGAGATTTGTAGGTAGGTGGCAAATGCTCTTAAAGCTGAAGTGCTCTCCAAGTAGCTAAGCCCAATTTGGGTGGGTTTGTCAGACGGAAAATGGGCAGCTACTAAGGGAAAATATATGTACTTTAGTTTTTGTGTCTGTAACCACCAATGGTTACCCACACAGCGAGGTGCTGCACAGTGCTGCATGGTGCGGGAGCCCACATAAATGAGAGGCTTAAATACCAGTGAGTTAAAATAAAAGTAACCCAACTACCAATTAAAGAAGCCCACATAGAGCCTTCTCCCAGCAAACATACTTAGATTAGACTGCGGCACGAGGAAGGGTGGAGGGGTAGCTCTGATATACAAGTCTACTTTAACTGTTACAAAGGACACCAAACAACCACCCCAGATTAACAATGCTGAAATCCTTATTACCAAAACACAAACAAATAACAACAAATGTAAATACATTGTCTGTGTATACATCCCTCCAGGTAAGAACATTAACACCCTAGAGGATATCTTTCACTGGTTATCCACTAACTACCCCCAGGAAACCATTGTACAAGTCGGGGACTCTGGCAGATGATCTAAGTGACCACTGTCTTACTTACATTGTTAGAAATGACAACCCCAATCAGCCCACCTACAAAACGATTAGAAGCAATAAAAACTTTAACCTTGATAATTTCCAAAAAGAACTCAAAGCATGCTATTGGTCAGTCCTAAAACAACTTCCACTAGATGAAGCAGTGGACTACTTTAATAGCAAATTCCTTACCATCCTTAATATTCACGCTCCCACCAGAACTATTAAAACCAAACCAAAAAACGCACCATGGCTCTCAAAAGGCACTAAAGCTAAAATCTTACTTAGAAACAAAGCATGGGCCACATGGCATGCTACAAACCCCCCACTAGACCAACTCAGATGTCATCAGTTAAGGAATGATACCAAAAAGTCTATTATTCTAGATAAGAAAAGTTACTATGGCCATCTGCAACAGAAACACCAAAACAAGCAACAAATGTTTTGGACTGGAATAAACAAACTACTTCACCAAGGCCACAACCCCACCCCACCCCCTTCAGTAGCCAATCTCAAAACTCCAGAGGACACTGCAAATACCTTTAATAGCTTCTTCACTGAGACTATCTAGTCTCTAGCCAGCCAATCCACTCCCACCTGCCCTAACTTAAGCACTGACATATCCAGTACACAACCCTTCTTTAGTTTTCAACCTGTTCTGACTCATGCTATCCGTGCCCTAATTAAGAAACTAAAACCTACAAGTCTAGCTGCCGACCTCCTCCCTGCAGAGTATTTGCAAAAATCTGCAGATGCCATAGTATACCCTATCTCCATCTTGATTAACAGATCGATTTCCGAAGGTACCATACCCCCTATCTGGAAAATATCCCATGTTATATCTCTCCATAAAAGAGACAACCCCAAAGAACTGTCAAATTTCAGACCATTAGCCATTCTGTCATCTCTAACTCAAATTATGGAGAAGTGTGTCCACAAACAACTTATGTACCATATTACTCAAAACAAGTTATTGACTGACTCTCAGCACGGCTTTAGGCCACACCATAGTACCACCTCAGCTCTCCTATCTTTCACTGATGTCATTAACCACAATCATAATAATAATAAACTCTCCTCTGCACTTTTTCTTGATCTCTCTAAGGCCTTTGATATAGTTAACCATCAACTGCTCCTCCACACTCTGAAGGCCATATCCTTAGATTCCCACTCTCTACAATGGTTCCATTCCTACCTTACTGGTAGACAACAAGCAGTCCTGTGGCAGGACAAACTATCCACCTGCCTTCCCATTACTCTAGAAGTCCCTCAGGGCTCTATTCTAGGACCCCTATTTTTCTCCATCTTTATAAATGATCTCCACTCCATCATCCCAAATGCCACCTGCATTCAATATGTAGATGATCCCGCATTGATCTGCTCAGCCAACTCTCCTACAAACTTACTGTCATTAATCCAGAACACTTTCAAAGCGGTTGAAAATTGGCTAACCAATCGCCTACTGATCTTGAATTCCAACAAAACTAAACTGTTTCTTTTCTCCCCAACTCGCAGGTCCCCCCCCCTCCCATTCTTCACCATAAACTCCATAAATAGCACCATCATCTCTCCTGAAGACAAAACCAAGCTCCTAGGAGTTATAGTAGACAATAACCTCAAACTTGACATCCATATAAATCACACTATCAAGACCATTAACAAAAAATTAGGCGATCTTTACAAGGTCAGACCTTTCCTTATGTCTCTCGCTCGTACTGCCATTGCCCGTTCTCACCTACTCTCTACCCTTCTATATGCATCCACTCTATTCACCAACCTGAACAAAACTGACCTTAACAAACTATCCTGCTGTTACAACCTCATCGCCAGATTTGCTACTGGCACAACATTCAGGACACACCACTGTCACAACTTAAAGATGTTAGGGTGGCTTGAACTGCCTACTCTTCTGCAGTTCAACCACCTCATAGCAGCCCATAAAATCTTCTATCAACCTGATAACACACCCGCACTTAAAAATATTATCTGCCCCCATAATTCCCTTAGGCCATTATGCTCATCTAATAGACTATTGGTACTCACCCTCAAAGCTAACAACTCCATGGAGGATGCTCTGTTTGCCAACTCTGTTGGCAAAATATGGAACCTTCTTCCTGCAGTCATTACCCAAGAAACCTATCTGCTCCTATTCAAAAAAACCTCAAGGAACATTGTAAATCACACTGGTTATGTCCTTGCCCTACACCAGACTAGAACCATCTCTGTAACCTTTATTAGTTATCACTACTGTACATAGCTACCTATGTCTGCTCTTTATGAATTGCTTGCCCTGTCAATTTATGTATCATATGTGTAATAAGTTGTTGCTGTTACTTTGAATGTTTTTTTAATGTGGAGCTTTTCTCCCCGGGCCTCCGCTGAAAATGGACATGCATCCAGTCGGACTATCCCAATCAACAAATGTAAAATAAAATAAATAAAAATAAAATAAAACTCCAACTCAGAACAGTCCCTGCTACATGGTTTTGCCACAAGGTGCAGGCGGGTCCTCTTAATGTAAGCTGGCTGCTTAAGGAAACTCGAGTACTAACAAACAAAGCTAGACTCAGCAGATCTGAATCTAGACTATGCTTCTAAGGGTGTTTGTTATGTGTGCCTTATGTAGGAGGTCTTTGGGGATTAGGAAGGTTACACTGAAGTGCCTCAGCATAAATGCATCTATATTTCTGGTTCATGCTGTGTGTGACGGGAGCAAAGTGTGCAATACTGGCAATCTGACTGACATTAGGAGTGCTTTTATGTGAGAGCTATGCCTCCAGTGATATTGTGTAAATACATCTCATACATACCTTATCATTTTGTTTGAGAATTAGTTGGTTGTCAGTGAACATGAAGCAATTTCTACACTGCCTCTGGATACCCCTATCCATCAAGCAGGCAGTGGAAATAGTGTGAAAGTTCATATCGATAGTAACAGATCCTTTTTTATTGATTAAACTGTTGCTTTGAGAATATAAAGTAAAGTCTGGAGTATCTGTTTTGCAACACTGACAGCAGGGCTTGTCACTATGAAAACCAGTTACCTTGTGTACACCTATGTATTGGTGAAATTTCAAAGGTGCTTTTACAGGAAAAATGCCAACTCCATATCAAGATCTAGACACAGTCTTCTTGTTTATAAGCTGTGTAATATATAAGGACTTTTCTTTTGACAATGGATACATGTTAGTCAAAAGTTAGGTCACTCTCCACAATCCCAAACAACTGGGTCAACTCTTATAGAGGAGTATTTTCAATGTGGTAGTTCCCCATGGTAGATAACTTCCTAAAGGTTAGAATAATGCATTTTTGGCAGTTAGTTTCAGTCCATGATTTTGACATCAGTTATTTATCTGGGACAAACCTTCCTGCAGGATGGCTAAGCCATTTAGGGATTCAGTGATGGCTCCTATGTGAAAATCATCTGCAAACTTAGGCAGCCAGAGACTTTTCGTATTGGCTTTTACTTCAGAGAAGTAAATGACAAACAGGAAAAGTTCCAACTCAGAACTCTGGTGGGGAGGCTCCACCAGTGACTGGTCTCTCTGTGGAGATAACTTCCCTATTTTGATTTCCTGCTTCCTGTGAGCAAGTTGGCAATCCAATGGGTGACATAGGGGTTCATTCCCAGTTTATTTATAGGTTCATAGGTTGGTACTAGGCTATCGGCCCTAGGGCCTATACAAGCCTAGCCATAACAATTCCCTGGATATTTCTTCCCACAATATTTACTTCCCTGGACCCCTGACTAGCAGGGCGACTGACATGATCCCCGGGGTGAATTTCCTATCTCCCATCCAATCATCAAGGTTCCTTTTGAAGAGGGCCAAGGAAGCACTCTGCTTGACATGTATGGGCAGTCTATTCCAGAGTACGGGGAGTCTCTGGGCCAGGAATCTATCCCTCCAGCATGTTTTGTTCATTGTGATGACAAGGTTTAGATCCCTGGAGCGTGTGGCTCTGAGGGATTGGGATTTCTTTAAGTGGAGCATGTCCAACAGCTCAGGGTTTGACATGGCCTTGTATGTTAAGCAGAGATTGCCTCTGAGTAAACAATATGCCACAGAGTATAACTGGGTTTTTTTTAGACGGTCAGCATATGGCATCTGCTTCAGGCCTGAGATTCTTTTAGTAAGGTATTTCTGCGGCCTTTCCAGCTATTGCAGATGTCTGGTACATACCAAATGAGGCATTATACTCTATAATGGGTCGAATGAGGGATGAGTACAGTGGGACAATGACCTCCTTTTTTTCAGGATGAAAAGCCCTTAGTGATGAGGTGTACCACATAGAAGGATTTCCTGACTGTTGTGGCAATGTGGTTATCGAAGGTGAGACCACTGTCCACCTGTGTCCCTAAGTCTCTCATCACACTTTCGATGTTTAGTGTACTACCACCAATGTGGTAATTCATGGGTACATGTTTTTTTCCAAAGGGGATAATTATACATTTCTTGGCATTAAGCTTGAGCCCATGGCTCTGGCACCAAGCATCTGTTTCTGTAAGGCCCTTTTGTAGAATATCCACATCATTTGGGGATTCAATAATGGCTCCCAGTTTGCAGTCATTTGCGAACTTTGTTAGCCAGAGTCCCTTAGTGTTGGCCTGTACTTCAGAGAAGTAGATGCCAAACAAGAGCGGCCCCAGGACTGAACCCTGAGGTACTCCACTTGTCACTTGTCTGGAGCTGGATTTGGAGTCGGCTACTTTTACAGTCTGGGTTCTGTCAGTAAGCCAGTTGGCAACCCATAGAGTGATGTAGGGATTTATGCCGAGCTTAGTAAGTTTATCTATGATTCCAGAGTGGGGGATGGTGTTGAAGGCCTTGGCAAGGACCAGATAGGCTATGTGGATCGCCTTACCCTCGTCCACAGCTCTGGAGACTGATTCGAAGAAGTCAATCAGGTTCAGGAGACAAGATCGGCCCTTCACGAACCCAAACTGGGTGGGGTCCAGTGTTTGAAGGTTGCCAATATTTTTGTTTATAAGTTCCATGATAATGCATTCCATGCTCTTGCACATCAGGCTCATCAGACTGATGAGACGGTAGTTCACGGGATCCAAGGTAGATCCCCCCTTGTGGAGTGGGATAACTGTAACTGTGCACCACTCAGTGGGCACGAAGCCTGAGGTGAGGCTATGATTTAGATTTTCTACTATGCCTGTGTGGGAGATTGTGTCAAAACCATTGACCAGATCAAGGTATGCACTATGTAATGTTTTGCCTCCATCCATTGCTTTGGTGGCATTTTCAGAAAAGTCTGCCAAGTTGAGTAATCATAACCTACCCTTAACAAAATCCAAACTGAGACAGTTCCAGTGTTTGGAGATTCTCTTTGTCCTGATTGATCAGTGATAAGTCTTTCCATAGCTTTGCATATGAGGCTGGTCAGACTTATGGGTCTGTAATTGCCTCTGTCTATGGAAAGTCCTCCCTTATGCAGGGGAACGACTGTAACTGTTCTCCATTTGCTATATGCAAAACCTGTGTGAAGCCTAAGGATGAATAGTGTTTTAGTGGTGTGGGTAAATCATGCTTCATGTTAATTAAAATGCATCCAGGGATATCATCAAGACCCAATTGTTGTTATGTCTTTTGGCTTTTCCTGGTTAGGGGTTGCCACAGCGGAACTCCGGTCCGCTAATGATTGGCAGTAGATTTTTACGTGCTGGCCTGCCGGGCCTAACACACAACCTTCAATGAAGGAACGCCCATTCACGCATGTCGCCACACAGAAGATGCTCTAACTGAGAATCAAATGGGCAATGTCTAACTATGAGCCAACAACACTACCGCAGCACCACCACCGCAGTATCATCAGGACCCACTGATGGAGTATTTTTAGCTTTTGATTATGCTTTTAGTACTTGGCTTTGCATCATAACTGAAGGCAAGCCAGTTTCCAATTTATTTGGGGGACAGACAGAAGGGAGAGTGGGGTAAAGTTAGAGCTAAAGTTATTGGCCAGTAGGTTTGCTATATCTTCAGCCTCAGTGTAGGTAACATCATTCACAGCTAGCTCAGCACATTGCTCAGCACATTACTGCACTGTACTTTTGAGATTATGAATATAGTTTAAAAGGCCTTGTGTTTGTCTTTGGCTTGGGTAGCTATTTCAACTTCAAACGTGGCTTTGGTGGACTTTTATTAAGCTCCTGAGTTGTTTGTTAATTTCAGTGAGAAAGGGATCTATCATTCTGGGAATTACTCTTTTTACTTTTGGTCAAAATTCTCTTCCTTTTGGAGTCTTCTAAGATGGGTGAACACTGATTAACAACTTAATCTCAACTCTCCCAATTTGAAAAAAAGAAATTGAGAGAAAGGGGCTAGTAATTCTGCCAGCTTTAGTAAAATTCATTTACTGGCTAGTAAGTACACTGCCTGGATGCCAGCAAATAAGAAACTTAGATAACATGAATCAGCTAGAAAAGTTGAAGAGAAAACATTGACTGGGAAGAATCCTGCAGTTGTTAAGCAAAAACACAGTTCAAGCTCCAGCTTTGGTAAAAGTGATGGCTTCCAGTAATTTAGAGGAAAAATCAATCAAATGTACTCAGAGCTGATCAAAATGAACAAAACACTGAAGTAGTATATCGACTCAAAAAGGTTGTAAAAATGGAAGAAGCTTTAAACAGCTATTCAGATGAACTGATAAAACTGCAAAAATCAGAGGTCAAAATGAAGAAAAGGCTAGCTGAGTATAACATTTCTCAAGTAGAACTCTTTCAAAAAATGGTAGTGTTAGAGAACAGAGCACACAGAGAAAACCTGAGTTTTCCTGGAGGATCAAAGACATGTTTGATGAAGAGCAGACTAAGGAGGAAATGTAAAAGTCTGTCCAACAAAGAAGTGACCTATCAAATAGATGGTAACTCTGTTTCTCATTCTTCTGAGAATTCATAGAGAGAATTTGCCAGTCTGACATTTTCCAATGTTCCAAAGGAACATGTCTGACAGACAGAAAGAAACATAGAAGTTGACTAGAAGAATTGAGAGTACCTTGGACTTGAATGAGAGTTTGGTGTTGGGAGATGGAGATGAACAGGAAGAATACCAGCAACACTGAAACAAGTGAATAAATGTGCGATTATAAAACATTAGTCATAGGATCATAGGAAGTTATTAGGCTATTGGCCATGAGGCCCTTATAAGCCTAGCCAAGAGTTTAGCCCATGTGTAGACAAATCAGCACCAGCAAGGACACAGGTGGAATGTCAGGGGTGTATTTTCTGTTTCCCATCCAGTTATCCAAGTTCTGCTCAAAAAGGAATAATGAGGTACTCTGCTTGATGTGGAGATGGAGCCTATTCCACAGATGGGGGAGTCTCTGAGACACAAATCTGTCCCGCCAACAAGTCCTATTGATGTCACAGACCAGGTTGAGGTTACATGTGTGGGTTACATGAGTGAAGCTTGACTTGCGGATATGCAGCAGTCCCATCAAGGCGGAGTCTGAGATTGCTTTGCATGCCAGACAGAGGTCACCTCTGAGGAGTCTGTATGAAACTGAGTAGAGGGATAGGGCTTTTAGCATAACTGCATATGGTAGATTTTTGAGGCCCTGCATTGTCCTGGTGAGGAACCTCTGTGGTCTCTCCAGCTGCTGCATGTGCTTTGTGAGGTACATGCTGAAAGGGACGTTGTACTCAATAATGGGCCTTATAAGGGAAGACTACAGGGATGTTATGACCTCTTTGTCCCTGGATGAGATACCCTTACTTATGAGGTGGGCCATGTAGAAAACTTTCCATAGAATGGAAGCAACATGGAGGTCAAAAGTCAGGCTGCTATCAACCTGGGTACCCAAATGCCTCACGACTGATTGCGTACTTAGGACATTGTTATTAATGTGATAATTTGTGGGGACATCACTCTCCCCAAAGGGACGATGATGCATTTTTTGGTATTCAACTTGAGACCATGTTTCTACCACCAGTTATTTGTTTGAGTGAGACCCTTTTGGAGGATGTCCACATCACTAGGGGAATTGATGACAGCGTCCAGCTTGCAGTCATCTCCAAACTTAGCCATAGCCCACTGGTTTTGGACTGCACCTCAGAAAAGTATATCTCAAATCACAGAAGCCCCAGTACCAATCCCTGGGGCATGCCGCTTGTCATGGATCTACTGCTTGAGGTGGCCTCCCCCATTTTGACTAGGTAGGTTCTATCAGTGAGCCAGTTTGCTACCCATCTGGTAACATAAGGATTGATGTCTAGTTGAGAGAGTTTATCTATCATGCCTGAGTGTAGAATAGTGTTGAAGGCTTTGGCCTGGTCAACGTAGGCAGTGTGCACTATCTTCCCCTCATTCATGGCTTTGATGACTGTCTCAAAGAAACCAGCCAAATTTAACAGACATGACCTCCTCTTGACAAAGCCAAACTATGTGGGGTTGAGTGTTTGGAGGTTGTCAATGTCTTGTTAATGGGGTCCATGATAATCCGTTCCATGGCCTTGTAGTTCAGGCTAGTTAGGCTGATGGGTCTATAATTTCCCAGACTGGTGGATGCTCCACATTTGTGCAAAGGAATGACAGTGGTTGTCCTTTACTCTGCTCCTCAGCTGGGACAAAGCCGGTACTCAGGCTTTGGTTGAATAGGGTGCCTAATGGTGCTGCAAGTTCCTGCCTGAGTTCATGTAGTATGCAGCATAGGATGTTATTGGGTGTCATGGAGAATGCATTTTTTTGCCTTAGAGAGGGCAGTGATAACTTGTAACCCTAGATATATGGGGAAGGGGCAGGTACTGAGGATGTCCAGATTTATTGATGGGGGACAGAGGAGTGAAGTTTTCACTGAATATGTTAGCCAGCAGTTTGGCTATATCTACAGCATTTGTGTATGTGGTGTTCTTGACCACCAGTTCTGAGCAGATCTTGGTGCTTCCTCTGAGACTGTGGACATATGTATAGAAGGCCTTATGATTGTCTCTAGTAAACATGGCCAATTTGAACTAGAAGTTTGCTTTGGAGGATTTCACTAGTGCTGTTATTTGCTTGTTCAGGCTAAGGAGAGATTGCTCCCAATTGGGCACCAGCTCCTTCTTGGTCATGGACAGACATTTTTTTTCCTTTTGTTATATAGTTTATTTATTGCAAATGTCCACCAGACAGGTTTATGGAGAATGATTTTGTCTTGTCAGGTATCCCTTATTCCATGCATCTATATAAATGCTTGTATAGTATGCTGGTGTAAATTTGGACATTGATGCCAGTTCCTACAGAGGGGGGTGGGGCTGTGAAGCTGTTTTTACCATCCCTCAGGCAGTTGTAATCAGCTCTGGGGAAGTTTTTTGTTTGACCCTAGCTAGAGGGGGTTTGGGGGAGATAGTGATTTCGAAAGTGACTGCTTTATGGTCAGATCTTACCAGGGTGGATGGTACTCTAGGGATGCTGCAGTAGTTACTCATGTTGGTTAATATCAAGTCCAAGATATTATTTCCTCTTGTGGGGGCATCAGCTAGCTGTTCAAGGCATTTCCATTGACAAAATCAAGGAATCTCTAGGCATTTGTGATCTGGCATGAGTAGTTCTTCCAATTTATTTTTGGATAGTTAAAGCCACCCAGGATCAAGGTAAAGGGTTGAGTCTTGAGAGAGTCAACGAGGTCCAGATAGATGCAGTGGGCATCCTAAGTCAAATTTGGGGGCCTGTAGCTAGCTATGATCTGAATAGGGGTCTTGTCAATGGTTAACTGCACCTTGAGTGTTTCCTGTGCATCATACTGTTTGACCAGCCTGGAGGTGTGTATGTCTTTCTGAAATATGGTTTTACAAGAAAAGTGGTTGAAAATGACTGACTTTTGTTAACTTTGTTAAACTTGTGTCATTAATGTTTAGAAGGACACTTAAAACAAAAGTAACAGTAAGTAAAACAATTTTTGTTCTTAGTATTTATATAAAACATTTCATGAAATAAAATGCACGTTATACAGTGAAGCAGATCTTTGTAGTATGTAGTCAGGGGCATGCAAAATGAGGGGGAGATGGTGAGTCTTTTCAGTGTTTGCTGTATGTGACAAAGATACTAAAGTAAACAAGTACTTTTTTGGTTTAACAAATGTAGATATTATAATGTAAAAAATAAGAAAGTTTGGACAAAATCATGTTTAAGTTAATATTTTGTAATCTTGTGCTGCTGAGGTAATTTATGGGGTGAACAAATGCATTGATTATAGTATATGTAGAGGTGAGATGTTTTCTCTTACTTTTGCATTGGTGAATATCTGGATTAATGCCCTTGGCTTAATCTAAAAGATTTTTTGTGTAAGCATGGGGGTTTGAAAAGAAAGAAAGCATGGTGAATATATTCCGTTCAGTGTGAGTTGGGAAATCTGCAACTTAGGTCAATTATACATTCTGTTCTTATGTTTCCACAAACTGTTTACAGATACAGGCAATAGATCTTGAGAATTCTTAGTATTGTTTGTTGAGAGAAATGTAAAATTAAAAGGGACAAGAGCAAGTAGCGCAGTAAGAAATAATGTTTGAAATTATTGGAAGTGAATAACATATAGTAGGTTCCGAGCAGGCTAAATATTTAAATGCATTTACTAGAATAGTGTATAATTTAGTTTTATTTAAAGATGGCTAATGTACTTTTTCTTAAGACTAAAAGTTAATGTTTTCTGAAAGCATTCAATTTGTTTTTCACATCTGGCATGGGAATACAGATAAGAAAAGAACAGACAGCAATGAATGTAAGTAGGATCAAAGGCTGTACCGTGCACTTTAGCATGGATAACCTTAATTTTAGGTTAGGTAGTGCCTTGGGTGCAGCTGTCAGTTTGAGGCAATTGTTCCTATCAGGAGGGTTAAAAAATTAATTATTTGAAGATGTACATAGTTTTGTGTGTTATTTTAATTTAATAGGTTATGATTGTGCTTCAAGGTGGGTGTTTGCTTTTTGTTTGTGGTTTTTCATTAAAACAGTCTTAAAAATGTGGCATGGGTTCAAATGGAGATGAAAGAAACAACTGTGTAAAAGATTAATCAGCTAAACATTAGTGGGTGCATGTAACACAAAAGTTGTAAATAGATATTTAAAAAAGCTGTCATGTACAATAGGCAGGAATAATAACTTCTTATCATAATGGCTACACTGTCCATATTATTTTGGAATGTAAATTGCAACACAGGTATTGACTAAAAGGTAAGAAAACTGAATTATATTAAGAAATGAAGAGTGAAAATAACAATGCTGCAGGAGACACATTTGTAAACAAATGAGCATGTGAATTTGAAGAAGAAAGTATCTCTATGGATATTCATCTGAATATCAAGGGCAAAGTAAAAGGGAAGTAATTATACTAATTGCTAGAGGGGATCTAATAGTGATAGAAGAGGAAAAAAGATAATAATAGTAGATTTGTGGCATTAGTGGCTACTGGCAAGGGAGGAGGACTACAATGACATATATTTATATTCCACTTAAAACTGCTATTATGGAGCTGAAGAAAATTTGGGGAGAAATAATCAGCTTTCAGAAGGGAATATTTTTCTTATAGATGGGGACTGGAATTTGATTTGTAACAGTGAAGATGTATCTTGGGGATCTCAAAGAAAAATATAACAAAGGAGGGTAGATCTCTGAAGAAATGTATGAAAATAGTTGGTATGGAAGACATGAAATCTCTAGTAAGAACTTGGAGAGAATTTACATATTATTCCCCAAGGTACAATAACTGGGCTAGACTGTAAAGAAATTATATTTCACAGGAAAATGTGCATTTAATTGAAAGCTTTGACACACATCCAATAACTATCTGAGATCATACACCAATAAAAACTAAGATAAAAATGCATGGTAATAAAGTAAAAATGAGACATTGATGTTTCCCAACCTATCTGTTAAAAAGAGAGGAATTTAAGGAATGGGCAGTGCAAATTATTCAAGAGTTATTAGGGAAGACAGAAATTTCTTCAAAGGTTATAGCTAATGAGTGGGATAAAATGAAAGTAGAGTTTAAACGTTGTGTAAAATTAAAATGAAAAAATATGGTTAAGAAGCAGCATGGATTATTTAGAGGGACTGACAAAGGTTAAAGTATTGTACAATTAAGTAAATCTCACAGAACAAGAAGTGGTGCAAATGCAGAGTGCTAAAGAGAAAATAAGGTAATATCTGGATAATATACATGAGTTTAGAAAGATTGCTGTTAAGCAACTGTTTGGGATAATAACTCCAGAGCACAAAAACTCTTACCACAATGACTTTGCCAAAATAAAGTAGAAAGGGTTGTTGCCAAACATAGGGAGCCTATAACAAGAAAAATAACCAGTCTATTTATGGACAATTTCAGGCAAATAAAGACAAACCCTCTAGCTGTGGATATGCATGGTTCTGCCTTCTTATGGCATCATCAGCACAGCATAAGAGTAATGTTTGACTTTTGGAAACACAGGGTTGTCTTACCCAACTGATATCAATAAACATTAGGGTGTCCACAAAATATTCCAACTAACAAATATAAATAGACTTAAAAGTAAAAGAAAAAGTCATGGACATTCAGAATTGCCATTTAGCTGAAACACCTGATATCCTTAAAGGATAATTTGCATATACCCCATGTTGCCTCTGATACAAGAGGTTTAAGGTATCACACAGTGAAAAGTCTAGCTTTGTTAGATTTTTCTTTTTGTGTTTTTTTTTTCTAAAATCTCTTTATTTCAATTTTCTTTTTTTCCAAATAATAACAACACAATAACTCAAAAACACAAATAAACAATACAAATACAAATCTAAAGAAAACAGACAAAAATCTCGTTCTGAGAAAATTATAAAAATATATATACAATATATAAACTAGAAGTCACTACATCGTCAAGCAGAATATGAGAATTGTTATGTTCATTTGGTCTCATAAGGGATGGTGGAATAAGGATAGCCTATATAGAAAGTAAAGATAGAAATTCAACCATTTATTGTATGGGTAGGAAAAATATCTAGATACACATATACTAAGAGAAGGGGGAAGATGCAAGAAAACTGGTTATTTTTGTGTTTTTTAACCAATTGGTTTTCCTGTGTGACCTTTTTACTCATTGTTTAAGTCTGACAGTTGGGATATTTTGTGGACACCCTAATTTTTATGGATATCAGTTGGGTAAGACAACACTGTTTTTCCCAACAGTCAAACATTCCTGTTATGCTGTGCTGATTATGCCATAATAAGTCAGAGACATGCATGCCCATGGCTAGAAGGTTAGGCTTTATTGGCCTGAAATTGTCCATAAATAGACTTAAAAGTAAAAGAAAAAGTCATGGACATTCAGAATTGCCATTTAGCTGAAACACCTGATATCCTTAAAGGGCAATTTGCATATATCCCATGTTGCGTCTGATACAAGAAGTTTAAGGTATCACACAGTGGAAAGTCTAGTTTTGCTAGATTTTTCTTTTTTTGCGTTTTTAATACATACAGCAATTGTCAAAGAAAATAAGGAACTCATAAATTCGAGGATATTATTATTATGGTAAACAGGAAACATTGACCTCATTTGCAAATGACATTGTTTTGTACGCAATAAAGCAAGAAAAGGACATCTCAGCATTGTGGAACATTTTGACATAGTTTCAAGTATTTTGGGATATAAAATTAATGAAGATAAAACAAAGGCTGTAACTATAAATGATGTATCCACACATGAATTATTTCATAAATACCCATGTTTATAGGGACACAATGAAGTATTTAGGGATATGGATTAAAAAGGCTTCAGCTTTGACAGCTAAGGATATGATGGAAGAGACTAAAACAATAATACAAACATGAGAAACTGGAAACTTGTTTAGAGTTATGGATAGCAAGATACAAATAGTGAAAATGTTTTAGTAACTTATGCGGTGGTGCAGCGGTAGCATTGTTGCCTCGCAGCAAGAGGTTCTCCCGTTCGATTCACGGCTTGGGTTGGGAGTGCCTTCTGTGTGCGGTCTGCATGTCCTCCCCGCGGCCGAGTGGGCATTTGAAAGACATGCATTGAATGGGTGTGCCTTCGTTGAAGGTTGGGCATCGGGCTGGCAACTTGACACCATAAAAAAACAACTGCCAATCATTAGCAGACCTGAGTTCTTCTGTGGCGACCCCTAACCGGGAAAAGCCGAAATACAAACAACAACAACTTTTATATACAGGTCAGGCATATTTTTACTGACAGGACGAGAAGCTGTGGACAATAATTAATAAAGAGTCGAAAGAATTTATCTTGGAGGGAAAATGGCAATGGTGAAGTGGGATAACCTGTCCCTTCCAGTAGAACAAGGTGGTGTAGGAGTACTTGATTTGAAGAGATATTTTAGAGCTACACAGTTAAGACTCATATAGATAACAAAAACAGAAAGCTATAATCGAAAATGGAAAGGGATGATACTGAAAGGAGAGGAAATTCAAGAAATGAGGAAACAGTAGGATTTGGGATACAGATTATTAAGGAGAATAGCAACAGCCATATGGAATATTATATTCATAAAATAGCAGAAAGCATTCTGAGAACTAAGCCAGCACAAGAATGGAGAAAGGAGATTTTCCAGATAGAGATGACTGCAATTAGGGGTACAGTGAATAGGCAAAAGGGGCCAGAGTTTACTACAGAAAACTGGCAAAGGAACCAAGATATTAGGAGTAGATAACTAGAGAGGAAAAGGTAACACAATGGGAAGAGGTCAAGAAGACATTTGGACTGCAGGCTAGATACTGCCTTCCATACCAGGGATTGATATCAGAGTATAGGCAAAAAGAAAGGGATACAGAAATCTTAAGTGAAAGACCTGCTCTGATAGAGTTTTTAGTTGATGCTAGAAGAGAAGCTAATCTTAAAAAGAGATAATCACTAGAGTATATGAAATATTGCACAATAAATATAGGAATTAAACAACAAACAAATAAAAGGAATAAAACACAAGCAAAGGGACCATAAAACATAATTTTAATATAAAAAGAGGTAAGCACTGTGAATGTATTTTGTTTTGTTTTTCTTGAAATATAGGAATTAATAAGAGGAGGTTAGAAAAAACTGGGAAGAGAGATTGAATAAGCAATTTACAAGGGAACAATGGGAGGACATATATATGGCTCCAAGTATGCAACAAATATAGAAGATTTAGGATTTTTGCTTGGAAGTGTTTGCACAGGTATTTTTATACCCCAAGCAGACTCCAAAATATTTTTCATCTCGTAGATGGCAAATGTTGGAATTGTGATGGGGAAGAAAGGAATAACTGGGAACACATTTTTTGGGAGTGTGATGAGTTGGCCATCATCAAAAATTCCTTACAGAGTACTCTGTAAAAAGTATTGAATGAGAAAATGGGTGTAAATAAGGAAATTATTCTTTTGATCCAGGACACAGGATCTGAATTGCCTACACATAGAAAGTTTAATTCTGATGGCTGCCAAACAAAGCAGTTATTAGAGAATGGAAAGCAAAGTCTAAACCAAATGTATTTGAAGTATTACATATTGTAACAGAGATAAATGAACTGAGAGTGTGATCTTTAGGAAAGGGTACGAGCAAATTTCATAGAGATAAATGGAAATTGTGGGAAAAATACATGCAGACTAATGATCTGGCGGAGGAGGAGTGAGGTTTAAAGGAAGGCAGGAAGTGAGCAATTTATATAATTTTGGACTGACAGTTATACAAAAGAACATATGTGATGTATAATGCATATAACTGGAAACATGTTAAAATGGTTTGTTTTCTTTTATATAGATGTATGTTTGCCTGTGTCATGTGATAATTCAATAAAGGTGTTATTTGTTTCTTCCTTTTATTGTAATGCTTCTTGATATCATGGTTCCATCATTTTTTTCTGGGATTTGCCTTGCGCTTGTTCCTTCAGGGTACAGCTGTTTATATGCTGGTATAGTGTGGTGGTATATGTTTCCTCTTATTCAGTGGAGTTAACTGGGTTTGGTATGGATCTGAAGCTTGCCAATATATCACTTAGAAGTAGGTAGCTTGTCTTAGAGAAATTTCTAAAGATACCTTAGGTGGAAAGGATCTCTGCTTTCAATTTTATTTCAAATGAAGTGGCTTTATGGTCAGACATAACAAGTGACAAAGATTTGCAAGGGATGGTGCAAGATGCTCCCTTATTTGCTAAGAACACAATCCAAGATGTTATTCCTCCAGTGGGTATTCCAACTAATTGTTCCAGGGTATTTGTACTGACAAAGTCCAGGACTTTCTGTACTTGTGCACTAGTGGTAGTGTCAGGTTCCCAGTCTATAGTTGGATAGTTTAGATCACCTAGCAAAATGGTACTGGATTTAATACTGAGTGATTCTAGTTCCTGTAGATAGGCATTGTGGCTTTCATGGGTCATAGAGGGGAATTTTATAGCTAGCTAATATATGGTACAAGACATTTCTGATGGCTATATGGACTTGAAGAAGCCCTTGAACATCATGCTGCTTTACCAGCCTTGATGTCAGTCTCCTCTGGATGAAGACTGAGACAGCTCCACCTTTTTCTGCTCCTGCGCAGTAGCTTGTCTAAACACATGGAAGGAGTTATGGCCCTGAAATCCTGAAGTGCACTGTGTCATTTCAAACCATGACTCAGTCACTACACATACATCACCTTCCTCCAGGGTGAGAAGGATTTAGAGGGAGTGGAGTCTCTTGTTTAAGTTCCTAACATTGATCAGTAACACCTTCATATTTTTCTTTGCTTGTTTAGTTATATTAGTAGGTTTGTTAGGTTGGCTTTGCCTAAAAATGAAGTATGGGGTTGGAAAATGTCTTTGCCAATAATTAAAACCCTACAAGGAACACATGCAGGCCATCCCTGGTGAAGCAGTGTGATCTGTCAAACATATCCTCCCAGGCTGACAAATACTGGACCCTTCTTCAAATGACACCAAAACTAAGCCAATTATTGAAATCAATTATATTTTGCTCATATTGAGGCATCATCCTTGGAGAAGGTAAAGTGCTACTCATTGCTAGACTAATACCTGCCTTGGACACATAGTTTGAGAGCTCTATCATGCCTCTCTTCATATAATCCACAGAGGTACACTTCAAGTCATTGACACTGGCATGAGCTATGACAGAGTCATACTGGTACTTGTTGTTCAAGGACTTGACAGCATGCATGATCTGACAGATCCTGGCACCAGACAAGCAACTAAGTGTCACTCTTTTCTTGCTCAGCCTGGTAAGAGGTACATCTCTATGTCTTATAATGGAGTCACCTATAACAAGAATGTTTGATTGGGTTGATGCCTGCCTTACAGGCTCAGCATCTGTGACTTTGGGACTCTTTGTGCTATGTGAGGAAGTAGGCTTAACTTGCTGAGTGTGCTTTATGCCTCTTATGTTTTGGAGGTCTTTGAGGTTTAGGCAAGTTGATCTTTAGAACCTCAGCATATGATGGATTATGTGTATTGTAATGGCCTTGGAAAAGTGTGATGTGTGGTGTACTGTTAGAAATGTTGGTGTCTGAGTTAACTGTGTGTGAGATTTTTGCCTCCAAGGACATTATATATGTACATCTGTAGTATACTGTGTTATGTTGTTTGAGTAATAGATGACTGTCAGACAGCATGAGACAGTCTTACACTGTCTCAAGATACCCATCTCAGTTAGGCTGGCTACAGAAGTTGTGGGAAAATGCTGGTATGTGATTCCAACAGGAAAGGCTCTGGGGGCAGGGGTAATTATAACTGCCTGGAGTTTGGTTTGTTTAGGTTAATATTTGGGTGTACTTGCTACTGAGTATTTAAAGCTCAATACAAAACAACTAACTTGGAAATCGTCTTCTGACATCAGTAAGAACCAGTAAACTAACTGTAGTAAAAACTCACTGATTTGATACTAATATCAGTGCAAGCAGTATCAGTACACTCAATATTAAGCATTTTTTTTCAAAAGTCTTTTTGTCTGGTGAATAGTTTAAGGGAAGAGACTTTGCAATGCAAACCAATATGTATGTGCTTATTGCAACAGCAAATAAAAAGGGACATAAAGGGAGTTGTGCTGTCAAATTATTATAACTCAAGGTTTAGTTCCTAGCTGCTCCATCATTTCACAGGAGAGTTCATAGGTTCATAGATAGGTTCATAGATTAGTAACCTTAAATGACCTGTTCTGATTTCTGTGTGACTCACAAGAGACACAGCTTTAGTTTCTTTTCTAGTTTAAATATGCAATAGAAAACAAAATGCAGTTAAAACACAGTACAATGAAAATACTCCACAGTATACAAAACAGAAGAAAGCAATATATGGAAAAACAAACTAACCTTTCCCTTGCAGCACTCTATCGCAGAGTTTAAGTCAGCTTTTCCAGTAAAGTGAATTTTCACTTTTTAAGTCTTAACTGGTGCATTCAGGCAAATGAAGCAAAATCCCACTAGTCATAGATATGTTTTGTCCTTATTTCTGAGCTCATCAGTACATCATAAGTGGATTGTTTGGCTATACTTTGGCAACATACACACATACACACACACACACACACATATATATACATATATATATATATATATATATATATATATATATGTGTGTATATATATATATATATATATATATATATATATATAGGGATCTACTTTCCATTTCCTTGAATAACCATGCCATTCAATGGTTTCAATCCTATCTGAATGGCAGACAACAAGTTGTCCTGTGGCAGGGAAATTTATCTACTCTACTACCCCTCAGCCTTGGAGTTCCCCAGGGGTCTATTGTAGGACCTCTTCTCTTTTCAATCTTTATTAATGACCTTTACTCTGCCGTTCCAGATGCTACAAGCATACAATATGCAGATGATTCCACGTTGATCTGCTCAGCCTCCACCCCATCTGACCTGCATATGCTATCCCAGAAAACATTTAACACAGTTGAGAACTGGCTTTCATGCCAGCGTTTGCTCTTGAACCCTAAAAAAACAAACTACTACTTTTCTCCCTCACTCACAGGTCGACGCCACTTTCCTTTATGATTTCCTCTAATAATGGAACTGTTATTTCCCCAGATGACCATACTAAACTCTTAGGGGCAACTATTGATAATAACCTTAAATTTGATGTGCATATCAATCAAACCATTAAAACCATTAATAAAAAACTGGGCTCCCTATATAAAAATAAACCTTTCCTTACCCCACTAGCAAGGACTGCCATTGCCCACACTCATCTTCTCTCCACCCTTTTCTATGCCGCCTCCATTTTCACCAACTTGAATAAATCTGAACTCTGCAAACTCTCAAGCTGTTATTATCACATTGCTAGATTTGCCACTGGCTCTACTTACAGAACTCACCGCTGTCAAAACCTTAAACCTCTAGGATGGCTAGAATTGACTAGCTCACTTCAGTACAATCAACTTGTAGTAGCCCACAAAATTCTTAACCAACCAGGTAATACTCCTGCACTTAAAAACATTATTTATCCCCACAGGAACACAAGGCCACTGTGATCTTCTAACAAACTACTACGTCAAACATTTAAAACTAACAACTCAGCTGGTGACTCCTTGTTTTCTAACTCTGTTAGCAAAATTTGGAATTCGCTTCCAGCTGACCTAGCACTAGAACCATCATTAAACCAATTCAAGAAAAATCTCAAACAGTATTTCATGACACACTGGCTATGCCCCTGCCAGAATCCAGACTAACTCCTACCATACCACAGTACATGAAACAGTATTGTAAGGAATACCTAGCTCCTTCTGTCTGATTGTCTGTAACCATATAAGTTTGAGCTTTGGCTGACAAAAATTGTTTTTAATGTTCATGCTTAATTTCAATGTAATGTTTTTAATGTTGGGCCTCTGCTGAAAATGGACATGTGTCCAAACAAATGTAAAATAAAATAAAATAAATAAATAAATACTTCACAAACTTGGAAGTTTCAAATCTTCAAACTGCAAATGGTAGAGACCATAAGATTGAAGTTTTGAAAGTTCAAAATTGTAATAAAAAAAAAACATAAAAACATTTTTTTTTTTCATTTTTACAGGGGTGGCAAGCCCCCCTGCAACCCCCACACCCCCTGCTAAATAAATATACCAACTCCTAGATCACACTACAGTGATGAAAATGGTAAATTTCCCATTCCGCTCTGTACGGTGATCTCCATTCAAAACGTTTCAAGTTTCAAAACTTTAATCTTATGGTCTCAACCATTTTGAAGTTTTCACACTTTGAGCTTGTGAAGGGAATGTATGTATATATATATATATATATATATATATATATATATTCCTGGGTCTACTTCTAAACACCGACACGCCGATTCCCCGACACAAAACTCACCGACGCCAAATAACCAACAACACACAAACCCGACACAAACCCGACAATGCAAAACACCGAACACCAAATCACCGACACACAGAACGTAAACAACACGCGACACTACATACCATACACACTAGCCCTGACCCAAACCCTAACCCTAAGGTCCGACACTATCGCACACTTCACCTACCTGCACCCTAACCCTAACTCACTTACACACCCCTAGCCCAAGCTCCGACACTAACGTACACATCACCTACCTGCACCCTAACCCTAACTCACTTACACACCCCTAGCCCAAGCTCCGACACTAACGTACACATCACCTACCTGCACCCTAACCCTAACTCACTTACACACCCCTAGCCCAAGCTCCGACACTAACGTACACATCACCTACCTGCACCCTAACCCTAACTCACTTACCTGACCACTCCTACCTCTGTCACTATCGCACACTTACCGGGTCGCGATCGCAGATTACCCTTGTCGGTCTTTCCACTGTCAGCGAATCACCCTGTCAGTATACGTACCTGTCAGTCATCTGGCGTCGGTGATTTCCGCGTCGGGGAATCGGCGTTTCGGTCTTTTGAATGGGACCCATATATATATACACACACACACACACACACACACACACACATATATATATATATATAAATGTGCGTGTGTGTGTGTGTGTGTGTGTGTGTGTGTGTGTGTGTGTGTGTCTGTGTGTCTGTGTGTGCGTGTGTTTAAGACAGATGCAATTAGTCAGTTACAGTTTCTGCATTTAATCGCATGGTACATACTACAGATGGTGAGTGTGCAGCTGGGTAGATATTAGCATGGGATGCACAAGATTCAGACCTGATTTCTACCCCACACGCAGGCTGGTATTTAGTAGTGCTTGTATGCTGACCATTCCACAGTGGCAACATGCAAGTGAGAGTGTGAACTCACATATCATAAGTAATTTACAGGCACCCATGTAATACACGAAGGACTAGCCAAACCATGGCATTAGCACCCAAGCAAAAGGCTACTATCCATGATCTAAATCCCATTACTTTGACCAAAAAGATGTAAAACTAAAGTTTTCGCAACAGGACAGATTCAGAGTTAATATAGAAGAACTCTGAGCTATATAAAGTCCAGCATAAAGTGGCAATCCTGGGACACAAAAGTTGTGATTACTCCCCTTGTCACATATGTACTGGGGTGCATGGCTAGGCTTAAAAAAGCCCTTGTATTGATTAGCCTACTAAACACCTATGCACCTATAAACACTATATATATATATATATATATATATATATATATATATATATATATATATATATGTGGCTCTACTTTACATACCCAAAACGAAATACCAGATAACTGATAACCGGAGACCAAATAACCGAGATGAAAAAGCCAAATCTTTACATACGTGAACATCCATGGTGCCGAAATTTTTCCAGGGTAAGTAACCACTGGGCCAACAAGGGAAGATTTACCCTTTTCTCCACTGTGGTGCGGTTTCGGAGTTGGTATATTTAATAAGGGTGTGTGGGGGTTCAGCCTGCTACATTGGGGGATGTGGGTGGCATAGCCCCCCTCCACCTGAGCTGGTTGTAGATAGTGCAGTGTGTTCTATGTGCATTTTAGGCCCAGTGGTTACTTACCCTAGGAAACATTTTGGCAATGTGGACATTTGTGTATGTGAAGATTCAGCTTTTTCATCTTGGTTATTTGGTCTTTGGTTATCTGATATTTCGGGTATGTAAAGCAGACCCATATACATATATATATATAGATATATATATATATATGGATCTACTTGACAACACCGACAAACCACAACACCGACAACGAAATCAGACACACCACATAACCGAACGTTCACAAACACGAAACCTCACATGCCCGACAAACCATAATACCGACACAATACCGACAATAAACAAACAAAACAAATCCCCTGTCCAAAAAGCACACACACAACACAAGCACACCAAAATCCTTACAAACGCACACTAAACCTCACATACACAACTATCTACACCCTTAACCCAAACCCTAACCCTAAGGTCCTTCACTATCGCACACTTACCTAACCCGTGCCCTAACCCTAACTCACTTAAACCGCCCCTAACCCAAAGACTATCACTATCGCACACTTACCTAACCCGCCCCCTAACCCTAACTCACTTAACCCACCCCTAACCCAAAAACTATCACTATCGCACACTTACCTAACCCGCGCCCTAACCCTAACTCACTTAACCCACCCGTATCCCTAGACACCGTCAATATCGCACACTTACCTTACTCGCACCCTAACGTCCGTCACTTCCGCATACTTACACAGCCTTTTCCCATGTTAGTCTTCTCAGCGTCGGGGTTTTCATCCGTCGGTCTTCTCAATCTTCGATCTTCTGGTGTCGGCGATCTCCTTGTCGGCGTTCTCAGCTGTCGACGTTGTCAAGTGCTCCCATATATATATATATATATATATATATATATATATATATATATATATACACACACACACACACACACATATATATGCATATGCATACATGTTCACTGGAAATGGTGTGCATTTTTAATAAACATGTATAAGCCTCTCTACACTAATTATAGCTCTATGTATTCTAAAGGGTGTCTACATAGATTTCTTCAGCTTGTACATTCTTAAATTCAGCAATGGATGGAGTAAATACAAACCTAAGGTAACATTGATGATTTATGTTAGGTATATTGTATTTGGATGACTGAAACTTGATATTCCAAGTAGCTTGTATGTATATTTTCTGTGGCATTCTTTTCTTGTATTTAAATAGAAGTGAAATGCAATAAAAATTATATTTGAAAAAAAGAATACAAACCTAAGGGACAATCTGTTATATATGCATATTCTGAGACATTGTTAAAGCAACCACACATGCACATACAGCTTTGTTCTTTTCTTTTATATTTCAGGTCAAACATCAGTCCTGTTGATACTTAATACATTGAATTAGCACAGCATGACATGATCAGAGACTAAACTAGAATTTTTATTATGTAGAGCTGCAGTTATGCTGCATAAACTGTTATTTGTATCACTCCATGTACAAGTGATGTAGGAGACAAATGAAAGGAACGTGTATTCTGATACTATCACTGCTCCCACCAGTAATGGCAAAAGCCCATTTCAAACACCATGTGTAATAGATGGCAGTTTGCCTACACAAAACAACTGCAAGCCAATCTTATATTCAGCAGCAGGAAGGGGACTGACTTAATAGAGGAACTGTTGTACTGTGATACAAGTTTAGATTCACCAGCAGATTTGGTACATATCAAATTACAACAGAAGCTGCTATTTTTCACATTATGATAGTCAGCAGTGGACAGAGCTGATAATTTAGGGACAACTTGTAATATATGAAAGTCTTGCTGTGAATGTGTTCAAGTTTATAGTGTGCAGTCATCTGTTACTGTCCATGTACAAGTGATCTGTAGAAGAGAGCATGTATTCATGTTGATACAATCGTTGTTCCTACTAGAAGAGGCAACATCTCATCTCACTTTCCTCCTCCCCCTCACAGAAATATTAAATGGGAACATTCAAGCTAGATTAGATTATCTTTTTTTGTTAGTCTGACAGTTTAACTTTGAATGGTTGGTTCATTTATTTGGCTTGTCACAGTTGTACTGCATTACTAAATTAAAGATGTATTCAGCTATTCATGTTTTCAAGTACCTGTGCTATATAGGTGTGTGCGTGTGTGCGTGTGTGCGTGTGTGTGTGTGTGTGTGTGTGTGTGTGTGTGTGTGTGTGTGTGTGTGTGGAGGGGATACGGCTATGTCAATATTAAAATGTGTGTGTGTGTGTGTGTGTGTGTGTGTGTGTGTGTGTGTGTGTGTGTGTGTGTTGGTGGAGGGGATGCGGCTATGTCAATATTAAAAATCATGCTTCAGTTTTAGTTTTTTTTATAATCATAGTAACTATGCTTTTGCTATATACAACTGAAAAGTATATATAGTACTACAGAAGGTTATTTGATCTACAGATATCTGGAATTACAGTAAAAGGGTTTTGCAAAACTATTGCAATGGATTTTCATAGCAGAACAATATGGTGACTTTACATATTATAACTATATATTATCAAAACATACTAAACGTGAACTAAGTCACCAGAATTTTTTAATATTAATATCTATGGGATTTTAAATAAATGCATATAGCTCACCCATTTCCTATGTTTTAAGTGTACATTTTTTTGCAAGCTAATGGAACCCACCTCACAAATTATGACACTGTTGTCATGTACTTTTCTCTCAATGTTTTTGCATAACACTTTAGCTGTGATTTCTTTCCCACAGGAAAATGTGTTAAAACATGAGACTCATAAAAGCATTTTTTATTAGGTTTTGGCTTTTTGCTACTAAAAATCAGTAATCTATGAAATGGTAGCTGAGTGTTTGATGGATGCTTACTAAAGCAGTAGACACCTTTCCGGTTAGTTAAGCCACAATTAAATTTAACAAAAATAAATACAAGTAGTAAGAATGCCACACTAATTAGATGCAACACATGTTTAGGCAGAACATCAAAGTGATCTTTTTCTATCTGCTGGAAAGATCATATTGATGTTTACAAAAAAAATACATCCTCTCATTTCCACATCCAAGACCACAGGCTCAGTGTCACAGACAGGATATGTTGCACCTCAGTCAGCATGACTGAGAAACAAAGAGCAGCTGGTGCTAGGGAGGATACTAGTAAACACTTCAGGTTTCCAATGGTTAGTCAAAGTGAAATTTTTCAAGGGGTGGAGGGTTTGACCCACACACATCAGGGTATAGGTGGGATTTCCCCTTTGCAAAAACATACTTAAAGTTGATCTTTTCACCCTTCTGTTTTTTCGGGCATTATTTTTTTTGTTTCAGAAGGTCAAGGTTGTGCCTTTTGAAATTTCATAGTAGAACCAAACCCATCAAAAATAAACAACCCCAACATAAACAGCAGCAGCATCAGGCATTGCAAATCTCTCAATAAGAAAGACAATATTTCAGTTCCTTGTGAAGCAATGATCCAGCTATTAAAGATCAGAGAAGCGGCAACACATCTTCACAAAGTGACTCAAAATAGTTTCCAGACTGCACGGAAAGTCAGTGGTCAGTTGGATGGTCTGAAACGTGATTTTATGCTTGCAGTGCTCATTGCACACATGTCAAACTGTTATTGTTGGTGGGGATATATTGGCTTACAATAGAATATGAAGAAGTAAAATTGTTTGCAATGTCTGCTGATCAGCAGCAGTTTTTTTAGGGTGGCCGCAGTGGTGCAGCGGCATTGCCGCCCCACAGCAAGAGATACTCCAGTTTGATCCCTGGTTGGGGTGCCTTCTGTGCGAAGTCTGCATGTCCTCCCTGTGGTCATGTGGGTTTCTTCCCAAAGACATGCTGTAGGTGGATTGGATACTCTAAATTGGCCCTGCGTGTGTGCCTTCTGTGGAAGATTGGGTGCTGGGCTGGCAACTCAACACCGTAAAACTCCACTGCCAATCATGAGCAGACAGGTGATCTGCTGTGGCAACCCCTAACTGGGAAAAGCTGGAAGAAGAAGCTGTTCAGCAGCAGTTTTTCATGAATGACACTATCACAAAATTCTAGTTAGGACTGAAGTCAGTCCTATGCCTTGAGAATGAAAAAAAATCTGCCTTTTTACTACATATTTTCTGTTAGATATAAATCCAGTGCTGTAAATATGGGCTGCTTATTTTAATAGGCTTCCAGAATTAGTTAATAGCAGCCTTTAAAATCTTTTTTGACTGATCAGGCTTGCAGCTTCTTGATGTTTATTTTCTAAGTCAAATAAGGTTACTCAGGTTAATAAATTAGTGCATAATCTAATATATGCATCAGAATGCCACATAAAAAATACATAACAGTTTAAAATTGTTCCTACGTTTGGTTATTTAAGTGATACTACAGTCACATCCACCAACGCATCAATTCACATCTTTCATGGCCATCCCCCTAACACACAAATAAACAGACTTGTATATGTGGGGCAGTAACAGCCATATTCCATAATTCTTTCAAAGTAATATGCACTGCCATCTGTATACAAGCACTTAATTATATTTGTTCTGTAGCAAAAGTTATAAAAAGACTTTTTATTTACAATTTAAAATCAAAATATTTTCTTTGGTAGTTAGTATAGCAACATGGTCCTTTATTCACTGAAACCAGATGTACGACAAGTTGAAACCCGGGTGTTCTACTGTTTTCTCTACATAAAGGAAATGCCATGCACATATAATATTGAGATGAGTCAACAAAGCAATCCTATGTAATACTGATAATATACATTTATTTTCATTTATTTATTTTTTTCTTTACCTGGTTATCAAGTTGTGTTGTGGCCTATTTTAAGTGAAGTTCCTCGGAGAAATTCTCCAAATGCATTACTCCTACAAATCCTATAGCAATCACAGGAGCAGCCACCACTATCCACATAATTTATGCGGCAAGTAGGGAATGGAAGTACATTACTGGGACTTTCTTCTGTATTACACACATATTGCATGTCCCCACACACACACACACACACACACACACACACACACACACACACACACACACACACACACATAAAATTTAGATTCACCAATCTACCAACTGCATGCCCTTTGGGAGGAAACCAAGACATCCAGAGAAAGTCTACACAAACACAGTGAGGGCATGCAGACTCCACACAGAAGGCACCCTAGCCAGGAATTGAGTCAAAGAACCTCTTGAAGTGAGGTGCTAATGCTGCTTACTCTGCTGCCACAGTACAGGCAGTACTGCTATCCCGACTGTTACACAGAGCAGTGATGCAATCAGCCAAGCACGCAATGTTTTCAGTAAATGAAAAAAAAAGTATAACAGCTGCATTGTTTTCCAAATGGTACTGTACCATGGACTCACCATTGTGGAGCCCACAAAGACTTGGACAAACAGACTTCTCAAAAAGTATAACCTTCTACTAACTTCCTCTTTTCCTTTAAATTAAGCTACAAACAATCTAGTTCCATTTACTGATGTTAATTCAGACATTAGAACGTGCTTTGAGGTTTAATGTGAGTGCCAAAAGATTACAAAACTGGATTAAAGCATTTGAGAGTTTTAATCCCCTGGTCCCTTCAAATGGAATAATCTCCTTACTCTATTTTCACTTAAAAAACACGTTTGCCAGCAGAATATCAAATACTCATTTTATGTCATTATATAAATGCCTGCTTTTCCATGCTTTTCTTAAAAATACTGTCTTTTTTACCCTCACCATTACACAGTATTATTACTTCTCCAGAAATACTTTACTTGCATAGCTATTACTTCACAAACCCAAATACCAAGAATCCTTTATCGGGTAAATTGCTTTTTATCTTTCCCATATTGATATATGCCTTCTCTGTTCATCTCTTTCCCTGCTCTCCTTTCTGTCTCTTTTTTTCTTTCACATTATTGTACACCACTGACTACCATGCTATATCGCTGCCACACCGTTACTATACTAGCTTTCTAAATTAAACTTTTACTGTCTTTTTGCCTTCAGAATAGTACAGCGCTGAGTAATTATCACTACAAAACAATTTGCTTACTCACCTATTACTTCACAAACCAAAATACTCTAAGTACCCTCCTATTGAGTGCAAGTTGCCTTTATTTTTTCACAAGTCGATATATGCTTTGTACCTTCCCTACTCATTTTACCTTCCTTTCTTTCTTTCTTTCTGTCTTCCACTTCTTCTCCTTCTCTTTTGTGTTACTGCACCCCATTATTTATCTTGCCTACCATGTTATATCCCTGCCAAAATTAAACTGTGAAAATCCTACCCTTCTAAGAATTTACATATTTTTGTACAAGGAAGGAAGGAGCATAGGCAGGAATTTTGGAGCTGTATAACAGCTTCCAGAATGTAGCCCATTCCTTGTGCATGTGTTGACCTAGACCAGACAGTGCATGCTTCTAGACAGTATATCTTCTTAATACCATAAAAAAATCAAGAAATTAAAGTTTTAAACAACAGATGAAAAAAATGCATACATATGTAAAGAAAATTACCAAAAGCCAGCCCCTACCATTCTGTTTAACAAAATGTATAACTTAATAAAAGTATGGTGAATATACTGGGGCTTCTTTTAAATCTAGTATATTTTAATACACACTATAAATAAATATATTATAAAAAAGTGTGTGTTGTAGAGTTCTTGGCATTTGTGTGGCTACGGATCCTCTCCAGAAGCTCAAAATTTCAAAACATCGAACTTCAAAAGGCCGAGACCATAAGAAAGAAGTTTTGAAACTTTGAATGTTTTGACTGGAGATCGCTGTACAGCACAGAACTGGATATTGGGGGATGCTATTGTTTTTATTTTTTATTAGGTTTTCAAAGTTCAAAACTTTGATTTTATGGTCTCAGCCATTTGAAGTTTTAAAACTTTAAGCTTCTGAAGTAGATCCCTGGCTACACCCATTGTACTAGACCAGCACATTTAAACACTGCATGCAACTGGTACTTTTCTTTACTGAATCTGTATTCACAACCTACACCTTTCTGCACTATTTATTTTTTCATACATCTGTATGTATATTTCTTTGTTTACCAGGCTAGAGCACTCATCAAGCATGACCAACTGCAGGCTAAGCTCAGGTTACATAGTACAACAAAATACATCAAATTGAAATTCCATGTACAAAGTATCAATAGACTACAAAACATGTTGCGGCTATTACATATGACAGGACTACGACCTTATCACTTGAAACAGCTTTGATACTAAACTAACAAGTAGTAAAAGCATCCTGAGACTCCTATGCAGTAAGACTATTTAAATATATACAGGTATTTACATGTTTGAAGAGTCATTTATCTGAGAAGGTGGTGAGTGGGTTAGTGAGGGAGCTGTATTACACTGGGGTGTGATATTATGTTGATATGAGCATTATCTGATGTGTCATTTGTTGCTATATTCACACTGCTCTGTCTGAACAAGAAGATTTTGAGTAAGAGTCTAAACTTGGCATGGTTGGAGAGATATGTTATAAAGCTCCTACCATACTTTGGGATTAAGTACAGAGAATATGTGGTTTGTGCAATGGAATTTTGTTTTGGCGGTTTGGAGGACTTGGTCTTGGACTGGCTTCGGAGGTCACAACAGTATTTGCAAGCAGTATGATGGCACATGGGAAAAAAGTATCCAGGTAGAGGAATGTAAATAGCATATAACCTAGGAGGAGGTCCATTCTTTGTTTCATGGGCAGTCATTTGGTCTTTTTGAGAAATAGGTAGTGGTGTTATAGTTGAAAGGAGCTTGCTATGAATTACCAAATATTAGAGATGGACTGAAGGGTTTTCCTGTTTTTATAGGATGCAGTGGCTAATATAGTTAAAATGCGGGGCAAAAAGGATGCCTTTTCCTATGGCTTCTCAGACTGGAGGTCAATGGAAGAATTATAGTTTATGGGCCCAGAAAAGTAGGTAATTGAGTTTTGTTACTAATTCTGGGCATAGGATTTTAACTCTTTGCATCCTAAAACTGACAGGTGCCTTCCTTTTAACAAATGTATTTAACATTTGTTAACCGGGAAAGTCCAACTTGGAACAAAGCCAATTTTCAGTAGGGGCCTAGGGAGAAAGGCTCTAGATGCATATCTTTGTAACATGGGAGGAAACCAGAGCACACCTACACAGGGAGGACATATAGACTCCACACAGAAGGCACCCCAGCCAAGAATTGAACTGAAAACCTCTACCACTGCACCACTGTACTATCCAAATATTATATGTCTGTTATTGATATGTTGGAAGTAGCACTATGCCTAAAGTTCTCATAAATGTCTTTCCTTTCGTACTATTGTTAGTGGCTAGTGAAGTCCCACGATTATCGAGGACATTGTGATGAATAATCAGTTACTAAATATATCACACTTATGCACTGTTTAATGTTATGCTGTCAATAACAGACAAGGCCACCTTTCTTTTTGGTACTTTGCTTTTCAAAATGTTAAAGCTAGAGCTACAACCCCTTTTGAAAACAGCACTCCAGTTAGGCACCAGAACTACAATCTGAAGCTCCCAAAACTGTCCACACTTTAGATCTGGTAACTGGGAAAGAGCATTGTCTAAATTAGGTCCTGACATTTGGAACCTGTGAAAATTAGTGACTAGCCTACTAATAAAACAGAATGAATAAGCGAATGCACAGTAAGTAAGTATGTCCCCATTTTCTAAAACCAATAACCGTTCCAAGTTGTACAGTACTCGGGAATTCCAGACCGCCCAATGTCTAAAGGCCACGGAGTTTATCCCAGTGGATCTCATTTACATCACACATCAAAGGAAATTTCCTACTACTGTCAAGCCTGCCAGGTATTATTGCTTACCCAATACTGCTAGCGATCTTTGGGAAATTAACTTGTAACTCACCCACTCCTTTTCAACTTACATTTGCGTGTTGTTCAGTCTTTTTATACACCTTTTTAAAGGTAATAAACACGCTTGCTCACAGGAAGGGGTTATATCAATGAGTGTATGCTAAGGTTCTGTATATCAATGTTAGAAATGGTAGACGAGAAAAATAACTTACAGGAAGACCTTCATTATTGCAAAGGGTACATGATTGCGTAAATGGAATACCTTACTTTAGATGAGAAAATGACTTAAGTATATTACCTATATCTATACAGACAGACGCACACACCTGGAAACATGTCTGTTAGCACAAGTGCGATGGTGATAACTTCAGTTCATATTTAAACGTGAAACACAAGCAGTACCTTACTGCCTTCACACCTGGTTAGTTTACAAACGCCGTACAGTGGATCACACGGGACATGGCGGGACACGTGGGCGACACATTGGTAAACTATTTCGCTTTTAATGTGTACGGTAGTAGTAGTAATAGTAAGGGGGAGGTTCACATACGAGCATTGCTGCATGATGCAACGTGTGGCCTTCCGGGATTGTCCGCCAACTGTATAACAGTGTTCAGCTCTATTCACTGATATGCTTACTGTACTTGTTTCTTAAAGAGACGGCAAATTTTAGTAACCCAACTAGAGAGAGAGAGAGAGAGATATGATTAAGATTGGAAGAACGACAAATATACACCTCCATCATAATCATGGAATCGCCGGGTTTATGAAAGATATGTTTTTCCAGTGATTTGGGGTATATTTCAGTGTTTCGTCAGTACACTATGTGACACATTTTTTACAATAAATTGACAAATACATGACAGATTTCCATACTTGCAATGGAATTAGTAAAATATTACAAGAAAATCCTAGCCAAGCTAGAGTTTTCACAGTGTGATTCCTTAAAAGCTCTTGGGTAATAGACTCAAGGCAGTAACGCTGACAACATTTATGGAGTACAATTAAACAATATCATGATGTTTATGGAATAACATGTACACTTCCAATGAAATACAATGTATTTGTTCCGGAGATGGAATTGTATTTGAGGGAGACTGATTCTGTGACGTATTCTTACAACGTGTGACAGCTGAGAGGACCCCTCTTAACAACGGGCTACTTAGAGTAAGTGCTCCTAATTCAGGGACAATGGCCAAGTATACATCACGGCGCAGTTCAAAGCCATCTCGGTGGATTCAGTCTTGGATATTCTATTCAATGTCTTAAACGCTTTAAAAAGAAGTGGCGGTCAGAAAGGAGAAATTTGTTATTATCAGGCCTTTCCTTCGCATGGTTGTTACCTCAGTGCGAAAGCTTGATTTTCGTTTAATTGACAATATTCATATAAAACGAAATATTTTATATCAATAAATTATAGATATATCCTCTGTCATATGATTACTATACGGTATAGTTTACTGATAACACAAGCAGCAATCTTTTTTTCTAATTGGCAATATTAAAACAGCAGTCCCATAGTTAGCATGTATGTGGCAACAGCTCAGGGAACCCATCCATTTGACTTGACGGGCTGAACGTGCAGTTTGGCAAACATGTATTGAAAAAGTGAGGCCAACCGCAAGGAAGGCAGTGCCTCCTTCAACAACAGCAGGGGTTAACTAACTCAAGCTGATCGACAAGGGAGAAGACAGCCCCCCCCCCCCCGCCATCTCTTCCAGAACGTGTCCTATCTGGCTTTACAGTTTATCTGCAGCAGACGTCTCTAGTTGGGCAGAGGTGACAACATTACCTAGGTTACACTGCCCGCTGTACTATTACCTAAGGAGATTTTTCTCTACTAGCGTCGGGCCGTTCAAAGGGTTAATGACGTGTGTGTGTGGAAATTAGCAGTTGCAATGGGAGCCTGAATCGGACTGGCATGCGATTATTAGAAGCAGGTTCTCCTCATCAGGAAATTAGGACATGGATTGGAGCACACTACGAAGGGAGTAGAGAAAAGGCGCCGTCACCCGGCTGTATGGGAGTAAGGGCATCTGTTGTTGCCGCACGAGCCCACGCCGGGCGGCCCATTTTTGCTTATTTCTTTTTTTTGTTTTCATTCATTTCTTCTGTATTCTGCTCTTTGTATTTCTCAGCACGCGGCTGTACATTTGGATTTTTAGTGTGTTGCTGACGCTTGGAAAGTAGCGTGTGGGTTTAACGGCGAGATGGCATTACACACGTCGGTGGTGGCGGCTGTGTTCAGTGCTTGGTTCCTGGCGTGTGTGTACTCTCCCGGTAGCAGTGGCTTCGTAGAGGGTGAGTACAGAGGCGGCGTTTAGTTATTCCTGTTTCTGCTGTTGGGGTTCGGGGAGTAGTCCTAGGTTTTAGTGGTAGGATGGCAGGTAAGAACTGTTAAGCTAAAGCCCTTCACCAGGTTATGTTGAAGCCATAGAGGCATCCAATTTTCTTCACTTGTAGCCGCAGCGGAGTCAGCGCTATAAACCTTTCTTAATTGGAGGTTTCCCACTCTAGCTGAAATATAGGTTTTGTTTATTTGTGTGCCTATTCCTTTATGGTGCTAGAGCTGTAATAGCTGCTGTAAACCTAAAAACGTTGATTAGTGCGTGTAGCCTCGATGGCCTAAATCATTTATGGTTTATGTTTCAATGTCTGGACTCTCATACCAGTATAGCATGTAATGGCCTCGAATCTACTCTTGTATTGCAGAGAGTGCTAAAGTTGAGTTTAATTGTGATATTAATTGTATTGCTTGTGCATGTGCCTTGTATGTCCTTGTCAACTAGAGGTTTTGTCTATAGTTTAATGGAGAAGTCATTAAGGCTTTGTTTGCCATTCTAATTACCAGCACTGTAAGCAGGCAAAGTACTCAAAGTAGTCTTAAGTAATCTCTTTGAGAGAAGCGGGGCTTTAATTTCCCCATTATAGGTTGCTTTAAGTTAAGGTTGCCTTTATACAAAACTTTTGTGGTAAGGTTATTTGGCTCAAGCCTTTCCACAAACTTGATTAGTATGCCTTAAGTTATTGGTACCAATAACTTTAAATTTATTGTTATACTCTGGAAAGCTGAGTGAGATTCCTGTGAGGTTGAAGTTTTTTGTTGGCAATCTTCAGCAGCTAAGCTACAAGTAGGCTTGACCTCCTTTTATAGTAAAGATGAGTGGCATTAAATGTTTTTGGTCTAGGCATTGGTGTTTCACTTCATTTTTCTAAATACTAATGATTTAGTATCACTTTAATGGCCTTGGTTATTTCTTTTCTGCTTGTGCCTGGAAATAAGAATGGCTTTGGCTATTCATTGACTGTGATGCTAGCAGTTTGTGGACAGTTGCTTTCATCTAAAGTTTTTTTGTTATGAACTTGCACATGGGATATGGAAGTGCTTTCCATAGAGGTACATTGATGCAGATGGCTTTGGAAAGTAGGCTAAACTCTATATGTTGCAGTATTACTAAAATCTAGTATTCATTGCCAAGCTTGAAACTGCTACGAGTAAATGGTGAATTCTCATGAATGCATTGCAGAAATTTCTGGTTCACCTTGAAACACTTGGTCGCAGACAGCTCTGCTTCATGTTGAACAGTAATCAAATGGTTCTAACTGGCTGTTTGTAGGACACTTACTGAATACTATACTGGGCAGGAATAACTTTGTAAGTGCTTGCATGTGGCTGTGATTTGTTGGTCAAATGAGTTAATGCATCTCTCTCGAAACTCTGAAGTAGAGTAAAATATAAGCAAGCCATATTGGGCCCAGCATAATAGCTGGCTGTAGTTGTATCAAAGTAGTCCTAATAGTTGTTGGGCTTTTAACTAACCATCTCAGACTCAAGAAATAAAAGTTCAACATGTTCTTAAAACTTGAGGGATCAGTTATGGGCAGCCAGTGTACTGCAATGCAGACCATTAACATGCTTGTATAAAAGGTAAGTAGGCAAACATTTCAATTAAAAGTTTAAACACTAGTATGGTTCTGGTCTTGCGTTAAGGCTGCATCTAGTGGCTTTCAGCTTCACAAGTAAATGCTAGTATAGAACCCAAGTAAAGTGCCTGGATCAGTGGCACTTGCAGTTTTGATTGTCCCCTTGCACTTCTTGTCCTATTGCACTTTATATAGAGGCGCATTTTTATCTTGTGCTAAAAGGCTTACAATCATGTCTGCAGCTTGGGCTACACCTTTTTCAGGTCACTGGATTTTGTATTTTGCAGAATTTGAATAAAGATGGTAGGTTGTATCCTGAAGTGGGCTTTTTGCTTTCCATCAAACATGGGTATTGCTAACACACTAGGTTGTCCTTGGTGTAGCCCAACAGATATAAACCCATTTCAGTGACTAGCTGCTTTTTACTTTCTTGTATTGAGGTTAGGATGATGACAGTGACAATCACCATCTGTAGTGGCTTTGTACTGTTTAGGCTTAGTCTTCCTTGGTGTGCATTTATAGTATTTAAGACTAAGTAGGCCCCTTGTCTTCCTGAGTTTGATTCAATTTGTGTCCACCACAGAGAAAAGTGAAGAGTCTTCTTAAAATCTGAGTACACTGGCTTGGACTGGCAGTCTTTATGTTGTAGCTGAGTAGTAGGGTTTGCATGTTGCTTGTCACGGTAGAGTAAGATATGATTGGTGATGTCTGTGTGGGGTGTTCCATCTAAACTTGGAAAATCCTCTTTGTGGTTTTCTACAGTATTGGGGGGGGGGGGGAGAGAATAGATGTGCTGCTAGGCAGCATGGGACTGTTGCTAGAATTGCATTCACATTCTACATCCAGATGCCACAGACTTTAGTTATCTGGTGAAGTGGTAAAGGTACACTGAATTGCTAGCTTAAACAGCTTTTCAAAGATGTGCCTAGGGTGGGTGTTCCTTGTTTGGAGAGGAATACTGAACTCTTAGAATTTCAAAGTAATCTGCAGTGCTTTCACTTGGTTTTAATGAAGCTAATAGAGTACAGAATACAGCTAAAGTAAAAAATTTTGGTGAAAGATATTCTAGTACTGTGTCCAAATTTAGTATTTTGACAGTTAAACACCAGTTTGTTTTTAAACTGGAGATGGACTGAACCCAGTATATTGAAGCTGGGTGAAAAGATCAAAGGAGCTGGGACCCTCGTTGAGGGTAGTGTGATGAAGGGAAATTCCACCCCAGCTAGCTGGAATCTTGTAAATCATCATCTGAATATGACTTGTATAGGAGTGTGACAGGAGATGCTGCCAGACCAGCTAGTTATCTAATTTTGTAAGCTGTTTGTGAATGAGCATGATGCAATTACTTATTACAACTGTCAATTGTACAAACATACATTTGTAATGTACTGATATGTATGTACACTTAACATTTTAGATACATTTTAAAAATGAGGACTGAAACACCAGTCTACCTTCAGAAGAATAGCTGGAAACTTTATTACAATGCAATAGCTGTTGTCTTTCAGTGTAGTAGGAGATGCAATATCTAGAACAAGAAGTTTTTGTCTTTAAATGTGTAGGAATGGAAATTTTGAAATGGAAATTTTGACTTCCACCATTTGCCAAAATATCTATTTTCTCGGGTAGATGCTAAAATCTGAGCCTGGGAACTGATAGTCATCAGTTTGCAGCATGACAACTTATCTGAGCAGGAATTGAAATATTTTAGAATGGAGACGGAGCGTTTTGTATCTTGTCGTTGCCCTGACTCACCACATCTGTTTTGTATTACTCTTAAGTTAACTAGTGTACAGTAATTTCTCCTGTTCAGACAGGAATATAGTAAGTATAGTTTTAGATGTTTTCTTTGAGACTGTCTCACAATGTTTTAAATTGTGATTTTTTACTCTACTCTGTAATCATTGAGTATTTTTTTTGTAGCTGGTCTGTCTAGAGGGAATTAAAGTACTCTTTAAGAGCTTAAATATCTGACGCTGTGCAGGCCACTTCTAATAGCCTTGCTCTTGGTCAAACTACCATTTGTATAAATAGCGTCCAATCTTGCTGTGTAAGGTTACTAAAGGCATTAAAATAGCTGATTTGGCTGGTGGCAGTCAAAACTACCTCATAGTTGGGCAGAAGGGGGCATAGCTAGTAAACCTGTGCCAGCCTTTCCAAGGTTTGTGTAAATCAAATGACTCTGCTACTTGGACAGGGACACTAAGCACTGGTTAGGCAGAGGGTGCTTGACTTGGCCACTCGGCTGAGATCACAATTCTAGAGCTGTGCCAGTAGGGAGTTTTGGGGATCTGGAGGAAGGGGGAACCAGCTCCAGACTGACTGTGGTCTCTGCTCTTAAGGACAGTTGCACTTTACTGTGTGTACTTGTCATCCTCCCAGTGTGCACATACCCCACTGTTGCTAGTGGTGAGGATTGATGCTCCTTGATTTCTTAGGCCAGTGCTGGGGCATCACAGGTAGTCTTGTGATGTTTGGAGTTGTAAAGGTTTATAGATAGTATTGTCACTCTACATAGTGATTCACTGGTGTCATGAAATGCTGATTTCTGTGAATCATTTGAGAGGTTGCCACTTGCATCTTTTGGATATGTTGGTGTGATGGAAGCACATTTTTATACTGAATAAACTGGTTTAAATGCCTTGGATTTGGTGGATGAGCAACTTTTAAATGGTATGGTGATTCCTGTTCCAAACTGAAGGTTGAAGGGACAGTATAGCTTGGAACTTTTCTTGGGTACTGTGGTAAATCTGTCTAGCTGAAGAGCATCAACAGTCCAAGTGGAGTCTTTGTATGGGAGCTATTATCCTTGTCTGACTCATTGGCTTGTATGTGTGGGTTTGGAACTGAATCAACAGCCAGGTAATGCCGTAAGATTTTGATTCTGTGAAGTATAGCCAGGTAATGCCTTAATAATTTGATTCTGTGAAGTATCAGGCTTGCTATTAAACTGCTTCATATGCTGATTTGGAACACTACAGGGTTTCTTTATGGTAATCAGATTCCATAAAGGGCACAAGTTGGACATCTGCAGAAAGATTACTGGGCTTTCTAGAGTTTTGAGGACATAGTACTTGTGTCCTAGTCAGCATACCTCTATCTTGAAACATCAAAAATCTGGACAAGGCCCATGAAAAATAGGCACAAAATCTGTACGCTATAACATTTGCATACATAATTGTTACCCTGCCCAATCCAGTAGAATTGTGGGATACCAACTTTTTTCGTGTAAACTGAACAAACAACCAAAATATGGCACCAGTCCCCCTGCAGCCATTCCAATGTCCTATTACCTGGCTATTTAGCCCCATTTACCATAGACTATGTGTGCATACTGCTTTATTTCTACAATGTTTATTTGGATTTTCCTTGTCTAATACATCACTCGGAGCACATTTTAAATTTCTTTCATTTTTTCAGTAGGCAATAAAATAGTAATGACAAAACTGCCCAATTTCAGAACAGTTTCCATTAGGTCTACCACCGCACACTCCAAGAAATAGAATGACCGTGTAAGGCATAGGCCAAAACCAGGGACACATTTTAAACATTGCTTGTATAATTGTGTAAAGTTGCTAGAATGAAATGTTACCACAATGCATTTCCCTGGTGAGTTTGGAACACAGCTCTGTGCACCACAGTCAGAGCAACATACCACTATGCCACATCAACAGCTTGTTTCCCAAAAGATAGGAAGACAAGCTTATTTAGTGAATCAAGTTCTCGCTTCTCGCCATAGTTCTCAACCTCTTGGCACAAGAAACCTGGACAAGCCAATAATGGGGGAATACCGCCCAAAAATGGGGACACATTTCAAATACTGATCTTGTAAACTTATAAAATTGTTAAATTATGTTCCTTCCCTTGTATAATAGCATATTTTAAATTTATTGTTTGAACATTTTTTTCAGTAGGCAATGAAAATGCATGAACCAGTAATAACAAAACTGCCCAATTCAGAACATTTCCATCATAAGTCTACTTGCACACCCACACACACTATACATATAAAAGTAGAATGATGTGTAAGGCATAGGCATCTTGCAAAGCTTCTTGCATTCTAATTTTTCTTTTTTGGGGGGTAAAGGCCAAAAACCAGGGACACATTTTAAACCTTGCTTCTATAATTTTGGAAAGTTGCTAGAATAAAATGTTAAAATGCATTTCACTGGCAAGGCTTGAACACAGGACTCTCTGCACTATCGTCAGAGTACATATCACTATGCCAAATCAGCATCTTGTTTCCCCAAATGATAGGAAGACAAACTTGTCCTAAATTGGGTACAGTTTTCAAATGCTGATCTTGGTAACAAGAATATGAAGTCTGAAATTCAAATGCCTGTCATTAATCAAATTCAACCTCGCAAACCTCATGAAACCACAGAGGAACAGAACAAAAAATTCACAAGTGGTGGTGGCTAGGGACCTTGGGCTCTTTACACTATACCCAGGGTTTGAGCCGGAGTACTTCTAGCCACCAGATGTATTATAAAGGGGGGCATTTACACACCCCTTAGCTGAGTCCCCAAGCTGATGTTCCCTGCTGATAAACTAAACTGGGTTACATCTCTGCTGCTGAGCAAAACAAGTGCTGTAAACTAATGCCAAGCCAAACAAAACGAGTGCTGTAAAGCTTTCACAGGTGTTGGGAGTACTGTAAAAGCAGATTTCCTGCTTGCTCGCATTTGCATCCGGAAGCTCAATTCTGGCTGATGGCCTTGACAGAGCTGATGACTGCTCCAAAAGTGCTAAAATGGGGAAAACAAGACAATTGTGGCACCCCTCCATTTGGACCCCCAAAAACTCAGTAAAAAGTGTAAATCTGTGTGGTTGGGAGGTATGCTAGTAAGCCATAGTTTACTCCTGGCAGCCTTAAGAGGAAATGCTCTGCATTAAGTTTTTACTTTAGAAGAACTTTACATCTGAACAATGCCAACTTGGAGTAGTTGGCTGGGAAATTATGCCCCTGTAGAGATTCATGGTCTAATCTGCTTTGTGTGCTTACCACAGAGCCTTGCTAGCACAGTAATACAATGTGCTGCTTATACTTGCAAATCAAACTGTCGGGCAGTCCAGGAAAATCAAGACCTCTATTCTGTGGAGAAACTACCACAGTTTTAGCTTTATCAGAGGTGGTATAAAATGATCATCCATTCCAGGACTAATTTTAACTGAAATTTGCACTTGGTAGCTTTGTGCTTACTGCGGTTCTGAAATAAGTTCAGCATGCATTTAGAATTGGCTAAACTAAATACAAGTATGCTTCTGGCCTAGCATTGCAATTCTAATTGGTTTCGTGCTTTAGTGTGGCATAGCATAGTTCTCTAGTTATTGCTCTTGCAGTGTAAATGAATGTGGGTGCTTTTCTATTGTAGCTTACTTTGCATACAGGATACAAGGCTAGTGTTGGTATTGTGAAGCTTATTAACAAATATATATAGGATACATTGTGCCTTAAGTTGGACAACTATCAGGGGTTCAAGCATGGCACCTGTGACCAGCAGACTCAATTTTTTTTCTATTTGGTCCATGCTAGTCTCTGGCAACCCTTCAACTGGAGAAGTGAGGTGTTAATTGTGGCTGTGTTCCTACCACCCATTGGCATGTGGTGATGCTTGATGCTGGGTACTTGAGCCAGTGTAAGTAAATACTTGGCCTGGCTTTTACTTCATGTCTGCAGGAGTTGCACTTCCCTCAGATGGCTGTTATGCAGGCCTTCAGTGGTTATTCAGGAGGGCAAGTAGGGCAGTCATTTGCCTTATCTTGGATCATTGGATGTAGTACCAGTTTGCCTCCACTCTCTAGAGTTTGTATGGTAAGACTGTGCAAATCAGTAATGAAAGTGAGGAGTTGTCTAGGTGTAGAATGTATGAAGCAAAATGTCTGCAAAATAAATCTGGTTGCAGAATAGCCATCGGGTATTGAACATTAAGTGTTTGCAAAGTTCAGATGGGAGCAAGTGTTGCATCTGCTCATGAATGTTCCTTGTCCTAAAAATGGAGAACTAATTGGGAAGCTCTAATTGCTTTGTGTGCATGAGTGGCATTAAATGCCCATTAAGTGTTTGGATACTGGTTGTGCTTTGTGGTTCCCCCTCATGATTTACTGTTTTGGAGTTTAAGCATTAATTGGCCTGTCTACCACACTTTGTAGACTCTAGTTCAAGTTGCTTTGGGTGGTGCTGTAAGCAGTGTAGCTTGTTGAGGAGGTTGGGCAACAGCTATTACACTGCTTCGCCTTTTTTTTCGCCTTTTCCCAGGTTAGGGATCGCCACAGCAGATCACCAGTCTGTAGATTGGTGTTCGTAGTGTCATGTTGCCAGTGGCACCAAACCTTCACATAAGGTGCATATGTCTTTAAAAAAACTCAGCTGCAGGGAGGACATGCAGACTCCACCAAAGAGGCTCCAGCCGAGAATCTAACTGGAGAACCTCTTGCTGTGAGATTATGCTAACTGCTGCACTACCACACAGCTATTCTATGTAACAGAAGTTCTTAATTTACCTGGTTTGGTGAATTTTAAATGTTTTTAAATCTACTTGGGGAGGAGGCAGTTGTACTCTGCTATGTATGTAGTATTTCATACCTCTCAAACAATCCAGGAAAACAAAGATAAACAAATAATAAAAAAAAAAAAGCCTGGAAGTCAGTGGACTGGAATCTTAATAGTATTTCCTGAAGATTCAGATGCTGTGTGCTCATACTGTGTACTGTAACCTATACCCTGTACTTAAATCAACTGGATACATGGATTTCTGTATCACTGTACTGATGTAAATTTTGCATTTATTTTTTCAAACAAATTTGAATTGTCTATCTTGTATGTAGAGCTTTCTCCCTGGGCCTGCACTGAAAAGGGATCAGTGTCCAGTTGGACATTCAGGTTACCAAATTTAAAATGCACTTGTTTTTTCAGGCTGACTGTGGCATATTGGTGATCTGGAGAAGTGTGAGGTGTTAGGTGATGAGTCTGACATTTGAAAATGGAAACCTTACAAAATTGCTAGCTTTTTAAGTAATCTAATTTGGGTTTGGGTATAATTCTGTTTCATGTGAGTCATAAATGACCATTAATTTATTTAAATGGAAAAAGCACCTGCTGCAGGGAGGACCCATCTAAGAGTGTATGAGTAACTTGTATGTGGCATACTGCTGAACCTAAACTGTAGCCTTAATATATTGGAGCTTTTCTCCCTGGGTCTCTGCTAAAAATGGACATGTATCCAGTTTGACTACAGTCAAATGTGAAATATAATCTACTTTAAAATGGAATTAAAAGTTGTTGGTGTTCACGTAGATGCTCACAGGTTGCATTTTGCTATGGAAACTGCAGTGTGGGCTTACCTGGCTTGCTGGTTTGTACCAACATTCTCTAGACTCACTTATCCTAGCCTATTGCAAGGATCATACAGGATCTGATGCAGTGTTCAGTAAGTGGGGAAAATGTTAATGTGCCTTTCCTGCTAACCACCAGCTACTTTGGGTTTGACTTGGCTCAACCTCTTCGGGCTGGGACTGCTACTACAATCAGTGGGCTGGGAAGGGGAAACAGCTGAGCAACTGTCCATGTCAAGAATCTGCAGTTCTAAGAAGGGTGCCTGCTGTATTGGGATAGTCATTTTGCTCCTGCAATCCAGCTGCAGATTTGGCTTTACTCTGCCAAGACTACTTCTGAGAACTGATTTTTCAGTGTTGGTACTGAGTACATAATATAGCATTCTACTCTAGTGAATTTACATGCAATGCAGTTTCCTTAAGCTGTCATCCATGTACATTTTATTCAACAATATGATTAACTTGCATTTTTCCATAGCACCCAAAAGTGTTGGAATGCTTCCTTCCTGCTTTTTGAAGCATGTTTAGGAAAGCCCTTCCAATTTCAGTGCATTTCTGCCATGATAGCTTTGTACCTAATGTAGGTGTCTTGAATGCATGACTGTCACCATTTTCACCATTTTGTCACCATTTTCACCATCTAGCTTAAAGTTGTAGATCATTGCAGGCTGCAAGGTATCCATGTTTTTCCATATTTAGATGACTTTTGCAGAGTTATGTCCAAGGTGTCAGGAATATCATTTGAGATTTTACATAAGCTGGTATTCCAAGAGAACATTAAAGTAGCTAACTCAATGCAGGATTGTATTGGAGAATCTGATGGTCACCTCAGTTAACAGATTTTCTTGCACTGAAAAGTTGTAGATGTAGATACCTTTCCAAGGTTTTCCAATTGGACTTCAGTCATTGTAAGGGAATGCCTCTTGATTCTTGGGTATCAAATTATCATGTTACCTGCAAAATTCTACATGAAAGTTGGTCTGTTTTGGTTCAAATACCCTTTTCAAAACCCAATGCAGGGGTTTCAAAGAAAAAAAATGACTAAACATCTTTAAATCCAGGTCTTCAACTGTGAGTATGATGGGGTATTAATTTCATTTAGGAACCTGTTTGAGGATGTGCTGCAGGTACTAATGGAGGCAAGAAAACCTGTTACCAAGTTAACAAATACCGAAAGGTTTTCTAGTTGGTGCCAAACACCTGTTTAAGGATTTAATTCTCCAGTTTTACAACATTCTATGGCCTTTCTTCCTCCAAGGTTCATTTATTGGCTACTTCAGCATGTCTGTCTAACATACTACTTGGCCCAAACGCAAGATAACCTGTCTATTTATAAATAGTTTGCCTTTTATAACTCGGCCAGAACGAACTTTTCCAGGCAGGTTCAAGGCCCACTCCACCAGGGCCTTGGCTTACCCTATCCCTTTTTGGAAACTGTTGGTGTCCTACAAGCTGCTTTTTATAAAGCATTGTAAGCTAGAGTCCTTCCTGGGTTTAGATCAGGCTGTGCAAGAGCCATTTTTCTAGGGCTTCTAGACTTGACCTGCCCATGCTTACTACATCTGGGAGGTGGATGGAGTAATATACCTTTATCTAAAGCTACTGCAGCAGTGATCAGAAGTTACAATAACAGATTGGTCACTGCTGTAGACCTCTCCCCCTTATTTTTTGGTAATGGACAGGGCATGTTCTTAGTATTGTCCTGTCTGGGCTTTGCATCGTTTCAGGAAAGCTCTGACTGGCTTGGTGTTTGTCGGGTAGCTTGGGCTGAGCTGACAAATTGGGAGTGTAGGGGTTCCCTGAAACCTTGGAAGCTGGCAGTTACATACTCTGCAGGCTGTAATCCATAAAGCTAATACTGAAGCAGTGAACATTCTAATATCTACTCTTGCACAACTCTAGTTTTCTTGGCAGACTTTGGAAACTAACCTGTTGCGTTCTTGACACTTCTAGTGAGGTTACTTAAAGTAGTTCCTCTAAATCTTAATCTGGTCCCTCCCTTAATTTCAGTCGTGGGTTTCTAATACTATGATGGGAATGGATCCAATTTCTAAAAGTATGATTAAAGTTCATGGAATTAGTATTTCGGTGTTTTGTTGGCCAGAAGTGTTCTTTGTAGCACCTGCAATATGCACAGTAAGACACTTGCAATTTGTGCAGACTTGTATGTATTGGTAACCTATCAAAGCAAGACTAAATTCACAAGTTCTTTTGCTGCTACTATTGGGACTTTCTGGGTATCCTTGCACATTGCCCTGGCTTCTGCCTGCAAATCCTGGTATTTTGACTTGTGCTGTATGTGACACTAGTCACTGAGTGTAGCAATTTTAATATTGCTACTTTTGTTTTCATGGACTACTGTCTGGTTTACTTGCATCTTTTTTGGAATGGTTTTTAATGGGTGATCCCATGAGAAATTAACTTCATTTTCTGAAATGCTTTGTGGCCCCTGTTTAGTGTTTTACAGCTATGTTTGCATGATCCCCAATGCAACAATCTTGGCACATTTATGCTTTTCAGTATACAGTCCTCCTGCCATTAGTGTATCACAACCGGGAACTAAGATGGGACTTAATTCCCTTTTATAAACTCTATTTTCCACATGTTCAAAGGATTTTGTAAACCAGCATGTACATAGTCAGTCTTGGGCTGCTAACATTTAACCTAGTCATTGTTTAAATGGGTCATGTGAGGTTAGCGGATGGATGCATGCAGAGTGCAGATCTATATCAAATCAGTTTGAAGGGGGGGCATACATCCTTCAGAACATGAAATATATAGTTAAAATGCATTTTTTTAAGCATTTCAGCATGAAACATCCTTGTTCTGTCCAGCCTATCCAGTGCCTTTTGAGGCCAGTCAATCACTCCAAAACTTAGGAAGAGCAAATAGCTTGGGTTTCGATGCTGTTTTCAGTATGTCTTCTAAACTATCCCTTACTAAGTTATTTGAATTTGTTCGTCCCAAATTTATACTCCCTCTTGCTCAGATTTTATATTTCATTCCTGTCCCAACAGACTTCTTGGTGCTGCAGCCTTCCTGCATTAAAGGTTGCTTTCGCACATTTATCAAGACCAAATGACTGTCTTGTATCTGAAAGCTTGTACCACTTCTGAGAGCCACATTGTAGCTATGACCTAATCTTAGTACCCACCTTAATGGGTTAAGGGCAAGCTAAGTGTCTGCGACAGTCACCCTGGAATACCCCTTTGAATTTTTATCCCTGGAATTTCATTTATTGCTCAAATGCTAAGTGGTTTGCTATTGCTGTAATGTACAATGTATATTTAAGCCTTTTTTCCATGAATGTGGGATACTGTCAAATGCTTTTTTATAGTATGTCTTGCACATTTCCCTCTGACTTTAACCCTTTTTCATGACTTATTACCCTGTTCGGTTGCCATGATTGAGTTTTTTTTCTTCATTTTACTAAACTGGCATCAACTGCAGTGTATAGTTATATGGCAGGTTTGCTCTTTAGTAGTAATTTCCTGTTGATGCTGGTCTGTTCAGGTTGCACAAAAGTACTTGTGGCTAAATCTTCATGCAAGGATGTTAAAATGCTTTCTTTTAACTGGTTTCAGTTTGTTCCATGAAATAAACGCCCACATCTTCTCTTCCTGGTTAAACAATGGTAGGAACAGGAAAATTAGTGTATAGAAGGTGAACAAGGCAGTGTCATTCAAAAAACACAAGTAGTCGGTGCAGATCAAGTAGTATGCAATTCTCTCCACCAATAAACCACTCTTCAAGCGATACAGCTATAATAACAAAGGCAGCTTTATTGAGTAAGCGCTTTCACCTACACGGCTTCAGACTCTCATACAAACATAGCTAAAATGCAGTTAATATTCTGTTTAAGGCGGGAAAGACTCAATTAAACAATTAACAATAGTTAAAAGAATAATACGTCACTCGTTCATAACGTATTAAAAGCAGGTTAAAAAGCATATAATACTTAAAATTACTTCCCAGATAGCCATAATGCATCATACAAAAGAGGGTAGAAAAATATTAAACTTAATACTATGAAATATATATAACAAAGTCTCTAAACCTGGTAAAGACAAAGTGGAGCTGGATGCTAATTAATGAGCTTTCAGTCTTCTGATTTTAAGGAATGGTCTAACAGAGATCTTGGCATTGAGACCTGGTGAAACATCAGATCTCAATTTCATGATCCACATGTTTTCCCTACTTTCAGTATGTTATGCCACCACCTCTGATATTAACATTGGCATGTTCAACTATTCTAAAAGTAAGTGTGGTGAATGCCAAGTTCAGATGTATGCTTGGCCAGTGCATTACTGGTGTGCCCCATCCTAATGCTATATAGGTGCTCACGTATGCGATCTTTGAAGCATCTGTTGGTCTTCCCTATATAGAAGGACCCACATACGGAGCAGGTAGCAAGGTAAATAACATTTCTGGTCAAACAATTACCATTAACTCTGAAAAAATATTGACGTAAACTAGAAGGATGAGTGAACAAAGTACTTTAATATGAGGGCAAAAGTTACAACTTCCACAACGGCGTGTGCCACTTTGTTGGATACAATAGCATGGGTTAATGGGGCCTTTGTCACATTAATCTTTTTAAATTCTTTTTATTCCTATATCTAAAATGGGGAGCTTCCCCTAACGTTTCTCTGATATGAGGATCAACCATCAAGACATTCCAGTGACTCCTCACTACTTCCTTAACACCAACATCATTAGTGAAGAAGACTGAGAAAGCCCCTATACTGGATGTAATGTCTGTTCTGGTGTCTCTGTGAATTGTCTAATACATTCATCCTGTCGGAGAAATATGGAGCTGCTATATCTAATCTTAGATCACTAAGGCCTTCGGTGCCTTTAGAAATATCATTCAATCTGTACCCTCGCTGTGTCAATCTCTGATTTAAGTCACCCAGGTCTTGTTCAAACCCTGTGTTAGTAGGATTATACCTAGACGCCCTCAAGGCCTGTCCCTTCACTATATTATTAAAAACATAGTGAGGGTGCATACTAGAACGATGTAAAATTGTGTTCTTGTGGCAAATCTTCCTAAACACTCCTGTATTAATCAGCCCACTAGGTAACTTCTCAACAAAGACATCTAAGAACGATATCTTAGTGGTAGATATTTCATAGGTAAACTTAAGATAAGTAGTGGAAGCATTAATATATGACACAAAACTATATAGATCTTCAATAGACCCCCACACAAAAAGAAGATCTACAAAGCGTCTGTAGAATAAAACATGTTCCACAAACGCTGATTCATACATAACTTCATGCTCCCATTCAGCCATGAATAAGTTGGTGTAGCTATTGGCGCAGGAGGTGCCCATAGCTACGCAATCTCACTGTAAGAAATATCTTCCTTGAAAACAAAATATATTAGACAAAACTAGCTGCAACAATGACATCAATAAATTAATCTTGATGTCAGGCATATTGGACACCAGTGTTAAATGATGGCCAACTTTGTCTATACCAACCTGGTTAGGAATTACAGTAAACAAAGATTGGACATCCATTGTTACAAAAAAGAAGTCAGTTGTGTCCGGTATATTAAGACTTCCATAAAGTTCAAGAAGAAATTGTTTTGTGTCCTTCAAAATATAAAGATTACTATCTACTACAGGTCTTAAATGACTTTCAAGATAAATTGAAGACGGCTCGGTTATCCACCCTCTGCCTGCCACAATTGGTCTCAGAGGGGGGTCTCTTAAATCTGTGTATTTTAGGCAAGCCATTAATTAAAGGAATCATTGGTGTAGGTACATCTAAGAATAGATAGTTGTCTATTATGTTACTATTCAGTAAACCTAATAGACACATGTGGACCTTGTGTGAGTAAAACTGTACCATATTAAAAGGTAGGGGCTGATAGAAATGTTGATTACTTAGCATGGAAAACATCCTATTGGCATAATCTTCAGTGTCCATCACAATGCCACCTCCCTTGTCTGCTGGCCTGATGGATAGTGAAGGATCCCTACTTAATTCGTGTAAGGCACACCTCTCTGAAAAACTCAAATAGTGTTTAATGTAAGGGCGTTTATGATGAGTGTCCCTTAATTTATATAAGTCATCCTCAACGAGCTTGCTGAAAGCTGCTAAGTGGATGTGGTTGCGGTGTAAAAACACTAGGTCTTTGGAAACGGGTGCTATTCGTAAAGTCTCTGTTATTACCAAAAGTTAGCTGTAAAGATAGATTCCTTACATATAATTTAAAATCTCGTATCGTCTCTTCGAAGACACTACATGTAGTGGGTATGAAAGACAAGTCTTTGGACAAGACAGATAATTCATCAGTTAATACATGGGAAGAAAGATTGGAAACTAAGTCTTCCCCTTCCCACATTTTCTTTATGTTCTTGTTTGGGAGACATTCTGATGACAGTTTCCGTTTCTGTCTCCTTCTGCTCTGTGATCTCATCCTCCCTAACCTCTGATCCACCCTGATAGGAAAAGGGTGGGATGAGTTAAAAACCTGTGCTACAGTGGTGTAAGGACTGTTGGTTAACCCACCATTCACACTCTGGGAGGTTAATTTATAGGAATTACTGTTCTTACTACGTACAACTGGTGCAGAAATAGAAGCTGTTTGAGTAAGACTGTTCAGTACTGTCAACACCACTATATCCTTCTCAGCAGTTTACCATAAGTCAGAATCTGAGAGTCTTCTGCATACAGGTTCATAGTTTGGTACAAGGCTTTCAGCCCTAGGGGCCTATACGAGCCTAGCCAATTCCCTGGCTATTTCTTCCCACAGTATTTACTTCTCTGGACCCTGTCTAGCAGGGTGACAGATCCCTGGGGGAATCTTCTCCCATCCAATCAAAGTTCCTTTTGAAGAGGGCTAAAAAGGTGCTCCGCTTGACATGCATGGGCAGTCTTCCAGAGACTGGGGAGTCTCTGGGTCAGGAACCTATCCCTCCAGCAGGTTTTGTTCATTGTGATAAGATTTAGATCCATGGAGCATGTCTGAGGGATTGGGATTTTAAGTGTAGCATGTCCAACAGCTCTGGGTTTGACATGGCCTTGTATGTTGGAGAAGAGATCGCCTCTGAGTAGACTGACCAGTATAGGTGGAGTTTTTTTAGACTGTTGGCATAGGGCATCTGCTTTAGGCCTGTGAATCTTTTAGTGAGGTATTTCTGCAGCCTTTCCAGTTGCAGATGTGTCTAGGTACAATCCAAACGGGGCATTGTATTCCAATTGGTCTGAGGTATGAGTACAGTGGGGCAATTACCTTTTTACTGGATGAAAAGCCCTTAGTGATGAGGTGTGCCACATAGGATTTCCAGACTCTGACTATGTGGTTATTGAAGGTGAGACCACTGTCCACCTGTGTCCAAGTCTCTCACTTTGTTTTTATTATACTGCCACCTATGTGGTAATTCACAGGTGCATGTTTTTTTCCCCAAAGGAGATAACTACATTTCTTGGCATTAAGCTTGAGCCTGTGGCTCTGGCACCAAGCATCTGTTTCTGCAAGGCCCTTTTTGTAGAATATCCACATTTGGGGATTCAATAATGGCTCTGTTTGCAGTCATCTGTGAACTTTGTTAGCCAGTCTTGGTGTTGGCCTCTACTTCAGAAGTAGATGCCAAACAAGAGCAGTCCCAGGACTGAACCCTGAGGTATTCCACTTGTCTAGCTGAATTTGGAGTCTGCTACTTTTAGTTTTGGGTTCTGTCAGTAAGCCAGTTGGCAACCCATAGAGTGACTTTGGGATTTATGCCCAGCTTAGTAAGTATCTAATTCCAGAGTGGGGAATGGTGTCAAAGGCCTTGGCGAGGTCCAGATAGGCTGTGTAGATCCATGGCTCTGGAGATGAATCAATCGGGTTCAAGAGATCAGCCCTTCAGCCCTTCACAAACCCAAACTGCATGGGGTCCAGTTTGAAGGTTGCCAGTGTCTTTGTTTACAAGTTCCATGATACTTTCCATGGCCTTGCAGATCAGGCTGGTCAGACTGATAGGGTGGTACTTCCTGGTATCCAAGGTGGATCCCCCCCATTGCAGAGTAGGATAACTGTAGCTGTCTGCCACTGAGTGGGCATGAAAACTGAGGTGAGGCTATGATGAAGCATGACACTTGGGTGACGTGCCAGTTCATTTTGTAGTTCATGTAGTACACAGCCTGGGATGTCTGGTCCCATGAATGCCATATTCTTAGCTTTGGAGAGTGCATTTACCTGTGGCCATTATTGCCGGAATTTCTCAATCTTTTGGTATTGAGATGGGCCCCTTAGGGGGTGAGAGGGTGAAATTTACACTTTCTGCCAGAGTATTTGTAATATCCTTTCAGTGTGTTTAATGCCATTCTGTTGTAGCTCAGAGCAGATCTGAGCATTGCCATTTAGATTCTTGACAGTTATAGAATGCCTTGTGGTTGTCTTTAGAATCTTTGGCAATTCTATCTTCGTAACTATTGAGGTTTTGAGATTTCAGCTTTTGGCAATTCTATCTTCGTAACTATTGAGGTTTTGAGATTTCAGCTTGAGGCTAGTAAGAGTTTTTTGTATCCTGGGATTTTCCTCTTCTGCAGCAGTTTCTTGTTTATGGCAGGAGACCACCAGATTGGCTTATTTTATATAACTTGTCAGACACTTCATGATTGGAATTCCCTAACACTTAAGCTATTAATGTACTTGGAAAGTATTCAAATGAAAGCTTGAATATGGATTGGAGCCAAATAATTAATTAATGGAGGCTTGGCTCTAGGCATAGTAACAGGCATGAAGGCAAGCTTTGTCCTTTCAGTAAATGCATTCAGTGTGAACTTGACCAGCTTGCAATTAACCACTATTGGAAACAGTTTGTGGAATGTCAGATTCATGCAGAAGTAACATTGTTTCTGACTATGAAGTAACTGAATGTTGCACAAACTTTTTCCAAAACGCTAAGGTATATAATGGACTGCGGTGGTGGTGCTGCGGTAGCATTGGCACCTCACAGTAAAGTTGTCCTGTTAGATTCTCAGTCTTCTGTGTGGAGACGTGTGAATACTCTTACCTTTGTTGAAGGTTGAGTCAGGGCCGGCAACTCGGCATGTAAAAAATCTACTGCCAATCATTAGTGGACTAGAGTTCCGCTGTGGCGACCCCTAACCAGGAAAAGCCGGAAGACGCAACATTAATATATATAATGGCTTGTGAACAGTTGGGTGTGATTCTACAGGGTGGGTAGACTATCCACTCGAGTCAAACTGAAGTTTTGAGAGTTAAGGATAGTATTTGCAGAACCTGGGTCATAATTGGGAGAGGGAGTTATGGAACAATTTCATGCTAGAGGAAATACTGGGTTCTAGTGACACTATATTAAAGTGCTAATGTGTTAATATTGGGGTTCTTGAGGTAATAGACATCATGGTCCAAATGCTTTTTTTTCAGTTTTACAACTGAATCTCTAAATTCTCTATACTGTAATATCCAAAAACAAAATTACATGACTCTTTCAAAAAGGTCCTGGAGCACGTTTGCTGCTGAATCCTGAAGCTGTACCAGAGGTACAGAACGCTGCAAAATGACAGTTAATATCCTGCCTGGAAAAATCTTTCAACGAATCTTTCTCCCTTTTTAATGCTTAAAGGGAGTTGCACCCTGGGGAAGTCTTGTTTGGCATCCCCTTGTCATTGGCTTAATGACTGCTTTGCTTTCAGTTTTTAGTAGCAAGCTATCATGGAGTAAACCAACTTACTGTTTTTAAATGACCAGCAATGGGTTATTGGCAGATGGTTCTATGGGCAGCTGTTACTTCTCCCTCCACTTTTGTCCTGATTTAACCCAGGACTGCCTGAACTTCCAAGCAAGTTCATTTAGAGTAAGTGACTAATTCTATGTAGTACTTTTCTGTACTTAAGATAGCCAGTATGGAAGTGACTGCATAGTGTGTGGTAAGCTTTATGCAATCTCTAAACAAGCCATATGGCTTTCTATTGCAGTCTCAGTAGTGCAGTTTATTAAGGTAGATGTTTGCCATCAGAGGGCTGCAGGACTGAGGTGGTTTGTTGCCCTTGACAGTTATAAGGAAACAATTTTAACTGTCTAGGTACAATTAGCAGTATGTTATCTTTTGAGGAGGTGAGTTGGGTGATTGAAGCAAGATGGTCAGTGACTTGTGGAAGGACTTGCATGTTTATGTGGCAAACCTTCTCTTGGGTTTTAGTCTGGTAGCATGAACACTGAAGCTATGAAGAAGATAAAGCTGGGAATCTATGCCACCTGCTGGATTGTAACAAGATGCAGGAAATCAAAATAGGGGCAGCTACGTCCACAGAAATCAGTCCCTTCTGGGTTTCGTGCTGGGATTTCTGAATTTTTGCCCCCACTTTCCTGAAGTGGGGAAAATATTGCCAAGTCAAGATGTGCTATACTGATGCTCCTACCTGAGACTGTATGCTGTAATTAAATCAAAAGATGCTTAAGGGTGTGTGCACTTATTTTTTTTTTTTTTATTCTAACATTTGATCTGAAGTAGGAGATTCATTTGTCTGCAACCTGTGGGTGGATCCGAACCGGCATGGCTTTCCAGCTATGGATCTGAGCTCTCAGCTCCTCCCCTCACCCATAATGCCCTGCTCTCCCTACATGACCTCAGATCTAGTTTGCCGTGCTGGTGACCAGATTGGTTTCCGAGAGCTCTACAGCCAAGTGTTAATTACTGCTATTTCAGTGTTAAATTTAAGGTTTTTCAGTCAGTTTTGTGTGAAGTTATAGGTTTCCCTTTTTATAGCTTAAAGTTTAGTTTTATTAACTTTTATAACTTTTAGTTTCCCTCCCCTCGCTGGTGCGTAGTGTGTTTGGGCCTGTGTTTGTTTGGCTAGTTAGCCTTTACTTTTTTAGATTAGAGTAAAGAAACTAGTGTCCTTAGGATGTCTGAACCACCTGTGGCCATAAGCTTTCCCCTGCTGATGGCCACACTCGGTGCGTTCGATGCCTTGGGGTTGAACACCTCACTTCTGGATGTTCCATTTGTGCAGGGTTCAACCCCAGGGCATTGGAGCGGAGGTCGAAGCTGGTCCTGGTGGGACTTTTGCCCCCGGACTCTGCTCCGGCTACTGCTCCTTAAGGGGGTACCGTGGCTACGGTTCCCTCCTCTCCGGCTCCCCCTCCTCCACCTGTGACTCAGCCTCCCTCTAGTGGTTTGGAGGAGAGGGAAGTGAGAAAGAAGGACCGGAGGGAGAAACACCATAAGAGGCGGGCCGAGACCTCTGTTTCGGCCCCACCTGCCAAGCGGGCTTCTCCTCCGGCCTCCTTGTCTGCTGGTTCTCCCCCTCCTCGGCTCCGGTCTCCTGTGTGCTTTTCGGGACCTGAGGAGGAGGCGACTCTATCTCCGTCGAGGCTATCGAGGAGGCACTCCAGGCCTACCTCGGTAGTCTCGTCGAGATCTACGTACAGTTTATCTGATGCTGATCTGGACCGGATGATGAGAAGGTTCGTCCAGGCCCAGATGCAGATGGGAGTGCTCTTGCCCCCCCCCCCCCGGGGGGAGCTCAACCCCTTTCTTTAAACCTATAGCTCCTTCTCCGACCCACTACCCGGGTTCGGAGCAGTTGGAGCAGCGCAGCTTCGGAGCCGGGGGTGGGTCGGCGCCGATAGTACTAGGTACTTTGGATCCGACCTCTCGGAGCCTGGATCAGAGCTTCGGATCTGGGGGGATCAGTGCTCCTTCGGCGCCGTCCGTGTCTGAGCACACTGTCCCCTCGGATCAGAGTGCTTCGGCGCCGGCTCCGATCCACTCTTCGGATCCTAGGGGAGCCGATTATCGGATCCTTTGGTCGAGGTCGGCTCCCCCTCTGCTTTTGATGTAGTGGAGAGGGCCCTATTGAGGGTTTCCGGACCCCCGGCACTTGCTTCGGCTCCGTCCCGCGCTCCATCTGCACTGGGCCAGGCTTCCACCATCCGGCCACTGGGACAGCCCGCTCCTTTGCCCCAAGTTGTTCCTTTGGAACATGACACTGCTTGCGAGGGATCTTCTGACAGCCCCCCGGAGGATGCCCCTCGCAAGCATACGTGCAAAAGGAGGCACATAGACTCCCCCGAGTCTCTCACAGAAGACACTGATTTGGAGGAAGGGGAAGGCTCCCCAAGATCACCCCCGAGGATGTCTCCTTTGGAGACATCATGGAAATGCTTCGCATAAGGGGGGGGTGGTCTGCCCCAAGTCTTCCTCGGACGAGTCCGTGTTCTTGGAGGCATTTGAAGCGGGCCCATCTACCTCTTGGGTGTCACCTCCTGCCGACCCCCTGGTGGACCTGATTACCACCAGGGCGTGGAAGGATCCGGACACCGTGGAGCCAATCCCCAAAAGGCCTGACCCGTATACTTAGTCCCCCGGCTGACCGTGCCCACTGGAGTAAAGGGCCTCCAGTAGATGCCATGTTGACGGCGGCAGCCACCAAGAGGGAACTTGCTCAGGAGAGCCCCTCAGTCCACCCCCCCCCCCGAGCAAGGAGTCTCTGATGATGGACCGCTTGGGGAAGCAGATGTTTAGTTCAGCGACCTTTTTAGTGAGGACGCTGAACTACCTGGCACATGTGATTAGGATGCAGCACGATCTTATCAAGGAATATGCTGCATCCCCTCCGAGTCCATGTCGGAGGAGGACAAATTGTTGCACTCCACCCGTATGGCCGCTCTCAGGTCCGTGACTAATACCTCTATGCGGCTAATGTCCCATGCTACAGAGGGAGCCGCTAGAGCCGCAGGGACAGGCCTAGTTACTAGATGTCAGGCCTGGCTCCGTCATTGCGATTTCACGGAGCCCTTCAAGGCGTCATTTGCAAACGCTCCCTTCGATGGTTCTGCCCTTTTTGGTAAAACTGTTTGATACTTTGACCCAGAGCGAAAAGGACAGGAAGACGCTGTCTGCCGTCGGAATCCACTTCTCTGTGCCCCAGAGGCCCTATTCTAGGAACCAAAAGGGCCAGAAGATGTGGTTCCGGAAGTCGCAGCAGTCCCAACCCGCTCCAGACGACCAGTCCTTCTGTGGCAGAGGAGGACACCGCCCCAGGGGCAGAGGGGCTCCCAGAAACTTCGGGTCCAGAGAACCCTTCTCTGAACAGCCCGCGCAGCAGCCCTGAAGGGTTGCCCGGCTGCTCCACTCTGGAGGCAGTCGGGGGACGTTTTTCGGAGCACCTAGCGGCATGGGAGTCCATAACATCAGACCGCTGGGTCCTCTGCATCATATCCAGAGGATACCGCATCCCATTCACCTTCCAAAATTGAAGTCCCTCCCCGATGTTCCACCCGGTCAGAGGGAGGCCGCTTTAGCAGAAATTGGCCATCTGCTAAAGAAAGAGCCATCCAGCCCGTCCCCCCAGACCAGATCGGATCAGGGTTCTACTCCAGGTTCTTTTTAGTGCCAGAAAAGACTGGGGATCTACGACCAATACTAGACCTTTCACTCTTGAAACTGGCAGTTCCCAAGGAGAAGTTCCGAATGGTTACCTTACAGTCTATTCTCCCCCTTCTGGGAGAAAATCACTGGATGTGCTCTATAGACCTCAAGGACGTGTACTACCATATTCTAATGGGACAGGCGCTCCAGGAGGGTTTCTCTGCTTCCGGCTGGGAGCCAGTCACTACCAATTCCAGGTCCTTCCCTTTGGTCTCACCACAGCCCCAGGGTGTTCACCAAGGTATTAGCAGTGGTAGCGGCCCACCTGAGGCTTCAGGGGGTGCAGGTCTTCCCTTACCTGGACAACTGGCTTCTCACTGCTCCAACAAGGCGTCTACTGTTATTGGCACGAGATTCCTTTCTTAATCTAGCTCCCCGTCTGGGCATCACAATAAATACAGAGAAGTCCAACCTAGCCCCTACGCAGTTCATAGATTTTATAGGTGCCAGGTTGGACACAAGACTAAGAGCCTTCCTCACTGCGGACAGAATTCAGAATCTGCAACTCCAGCTCAGTTCCGGCGGAGTTGGTCCTGAGGGCTCTAGGGTCCATGGCAGCAGCGATAGCTCTTCCTCTCACCAGGTTCAATATGCGGGTCCTTCAATGGACACTCCTAGTTCAGTGGTCTTATCTTGCTCTTCCTATGCATCATCCCATTGCGATCAGCAAGGCTTGCAAGCGGTCCCTCCTGTGGTGGCTCCACTCACCAGATCTCCACTGAGGCCGCCCTGAGACCTTACTGCATATCAATGTTCTAGAGATGAGAGCAGTGCTCTTACCATTGCAAGCACTTCAGGCCTTTCTTCCCTTGAACTATTGCAATTCAGTCGGACAACATGTCTGTCATCTGGTATATCAACAAACAGGGGGGAACCAGGTCTTACCCTCTGTCTAGAAGCCATGAGTGTGGGAATGGGCAATCTCCTCCAACTGCTTTCTCATTGCAACGCATATTCCGGGTCAGTCCAACATCGTTGCGGACAAGCTCAGTCGCACTCCCCCTACGAGTGGTCTCTGCTCAGGTAGCGAAACGCATCTTCGCACTGTGGGGAACTCCTTGTTGCGATCTTTTTGCGTCTCCCTCAAACACCAAGTGCGACATTTTCGCTCTAATCCCTCCTCCCGGAGATGCCCCAAGAGACGTTCTGGTGCATGCTTGCCCCCCCGGTCTCTTTATGCTTACCCCCCTTTGCCTCTGATGCTCCAAATTCTTCAGAGAGCCTCTCAGTTGGGGTGCAGAATGATTCTCATTGCCCCATTCTGGCCTCGACAGATCTGGTTCCCCTTCCTAAGGTCTCACTCGGTGAATCCTCCTTGGATTCTAGATCCCATTTCGGATCTGATCTCACCCGTCCCATCTATCAACCCCGAATCTGGACAACCTGAAGCTAAACTGCTTGGCTGCTCCAGTTCCACTCCTGATCAGGACTCCCAGTATTTCGTCTCCAGTTAAGGCCATCCTGGTAGCGGCTCATAAACCATCTTCCAGGAAAGTTTACCGCAGCAAGTGGAAACTTTATCCATTTGGGCGGAGCGGCAAGCGGCAAGGTGTAGCAAGCCAATTTCCAAAGTTTCTTTATCTCGCTGGATTTCGCAGTGCATCTTACTGGCTTATCAAGCTTCTGGAACTCCCGCACCGGAGGGAGTACATGCCCATTCAACCCGGTCAGTCTCTACTTCAGCGGCCTTTAAAGCTAGGATTCCTCTGGATGATATTTGTTCAGCAGCCACTTGGGCTTCATCTCGTACCTTTATTTCCCACTACAAGTTGGATATTACATCTAGAGGTAGAGCATCCTTTGGCTCCGAGGTGCTCCGGAATATCCTTCCATGATGGCCACCCAAGATTCTGGTAGCTGGGGACTCTGTCCCACAGGTTGCAGACAAATGAATCTCCTACTTCAGATTTAGAAGTTATGTACTCGCCGTAACGTTCCATCTGAGTAGGTGTATTCATTTTGTCTGCAACCATCCCGCCCTCCTTCCACCTGGCCTTGTCAGTTTCCTGCATATTATGTGTTACCCTTTTTAGGGTACTTTTTTTATTGATGGCAAACTCTGAGGTCATGTAGGGAGAGCAGGGCATTATGGGTGAGGGGAGGAGCTGAGAGCTCGGATCCATAGCTGGAAAACCATGCCGGTTCGGATCCGATATCTGATAACCCACAGGTTGCAGACAAACTAATACATACTCAGATGGAACGTTATGGTGAGTACATAACTTCTAATTTTTTTCAATTGAACAGGTTCTAGGTCACACTTTTTTAGATTACAAAAACCTGGCATTTTAACAGGGGTGTATACACTATATTTCCACTGTATGTAGGTTATCCTGTTAATCTAACTGCTCGGCTCCTAAAGCTTCAGGGCACCTTCCTTATGAACAAACTGTTAAGTAGCTTGATGTGCCCAAGGTTAGTTTGGGTCCAGAGCTTTACTGATGCTAGTGTGCTCCCCTGCGGCTTGATTTCTTGGCTTGCTTTTGCTGGGCAGTTGGATTCCCTTTTGTGGAAAAGTTCCACTTTTCCTAAATGTTGGTTTCCTTTCCTTTCTTGAAAAGGAAGGGAATAAGTGTTCTAAATGGAGCACTTGTTTAAAAGTAATGTAAATTAATTGAACTTTCTGTTGGGACTAAAAACCACTATGGCAACCCCACAATGGAAACAAAGTGCTTTTTACTGTTCCATCAAAGTAATCTTGTTGTCTGGCAGTTTACAATTTGATTCTTACCTGGGAAAGATGCACACATTTATGCTTTACCATGGAACAGACTCAGTCTCATGGTCCATTCTTCCAGCCACAAAAGTTAAGCAAACTGCTGGCCTGGAATGATGGCACCTGCTATTTGCACCTTCTGTTTGTCAGCTGTATGACTTGTACCTCTGACTCTCCTCTTACCCCTAGATCTTGCAACACTGTAGACCAGGTGTTAGCAATAGTCCCCTTGTGGGCAAGGGAGAGATTCTCATGAGTCCTACAGGGAAGTTTTTCCTCTTCTGAATGCTGTGCCAATCTCTGGAAAGCAGCTGCTGCCATTGATAACATGGTTTGTCTCCTCCAGTCAAAGCGTAGATCAACTCTATCCCTTTGGATAGGGTGGCTTAGAGACTGGTTCAGGGTTTAATTCATGCTATTGATCCCTGTAAAGTAGTCCCCTTAAGAGGGATACCTGTGTTTCTGAAGAGATCTAAATTTGAACAGGAAGATGCAGCCATGGACTTGGTCTTCAATTCAGGTGAAAAGTGGCTCAACTTGGGATTCTTTGACTATTGTTCCACATGTGGAACAGTTTTCCTAGTCCAAACGGAGTTGCATTAGTCTAGATTTTCTAGACCCTACACCCATTTGGTTGATTCCAGTGCTGCTCTTGGTTAATTCAAGTCCTAGCCTTTCTAATTGGGATGGGAAAAACTTTATGGTTGAAAGTATTTTAACTAATTTTCAGAATTTGGAATTGTTAGGTTTGTATAGTTTGAATAGTGGAGGTATGAAAAATCTGCTCCTCTGTCTTCTGTAGAGGTGGAGCTCCAGGGGAGAAATCACAGGGGCCAAATGGTGTGAAAGGGCTGAGTCTATCCTGGGGGTCTCTATTTTTAGCTGCCCTTTTCCAAATTGGCCATTCGAGTTTTTCTTGGTTTTGACAAACACTAGCCTCAACAGAGTTCAGATAAACAGGTTAAGAAATTGCAAGACCTCATCACATTCCCTTTTCCAGATTATTGGCAAAAAGTTTCAAATGAGCTTTGAAAATTCCTAAGCTTACAGATAGCAGTAGGAGGAAATTCCTCCTTTCCTCAGGTCATACCAGAGCATTACCTTCCTGAAGGCATATGCCATCTTGTGTCTAGGGATATCTCAGATCAACTTGCTGCCAGTCCGAATGCAGGTCATGCAGTCTTCAGACTGATCAATGTTGGATTGCTGGTACCATTGCTTCTTTGTGTTAGATGTTGGAGAAGTTAAACTGTCAACTCATTTTGTGTAGATCATTTTTAGCTATGAGGGTAAGAGTGCAATAGAAAGATCCTGTACAAGGACTTGCAGGGATATTGCTAAAAAACCTACTCCATCTGCCAATAGTTCTGAGAACCCTTGAGTTAGGCTTTCTTCCCTAAACACTTTCTCAAAACTCTCTCAAATTCAAGGCCCAAGCCATAAACTGCAGAATCCCCAGCATCGACTTCAGTAGAGAAACTAGACTGATTCTTGGTCTAGCATCAATCTACTTCACCTAATGTTGCAGAACCTGTGGTCAGATACCTTTATTTGCCCACTACAGAGATGCTGGTTAATGGCTGAGGCCTTGCAGACTGCAGAAGCCTCAAACTTAAATACCTGTGCAAGAATCCTGTGGTGGATCCTTGCTGTGGTCTTTCCTCAGATAAGCCTTCTAAACATCTGCCCAGTGGTAACTGCCTTGGCAGACAAGGATAGGACTGTGTATAGGTATGGAAAGGCCTACCTACTCCACCCTTGCATTCAGCCCTGTTGACTGTCTAGGACAAACTACACATTGTATTGTCCTACAGTCGTTAAGGGTGTCAGATCTACACAAACAGTTAATGCGGAACTGTCTCAAGGTACTCAAATTGCCAGACTGCATCAAATGCAGTCTTTATGCTTTCCTTCAGGGCTGCAGCCATAGGTTTGAGCATCTTTGTATGCATGGTTGCACAGTCGGCCCATCCCAGATTTCCTTCAGGGCTGCAGCCATAGGTTTGAGCATCTTTGTATGCATGGTTGCACAGTCGGCCCATCCCAGATTTCAAAATTTTAACTCCTATATTCAGCCCTAGACATCTGTCTTAAACCCAGAAGCTGCAAATGTCAGTCCAACAAGGCAAGACTGAAGGACACTAGGAATTCTGCAGTCCCTAGATACCACAGGAACTACCTAGCGAAGTCAGTTTTGTTGGAGGGACCATAGGTCCACTCCCAAGAAATGTTTGGACAAATACAGGGAATCTCTGTGGAGGCCTTTTCTTTAGAAGCAAAAATCTGACTACTACCTTCCCAAATAATTACTCCCCTCCCTTCCCTTTCTGGGAAATAAACTCAAGTGAAACTTATATTCCAGCTTTCAAAGAAAGCTGTCGGGGCATCCCCTGTCTAGTCATTTTGGCTCCCTTTAGTTGACCTTGTCATTCAGAACTAGGAGTGCCATCCTCCAAAGAAAGTTCTATTTTAGAATCTCTACACCTTTCTAAAGGTACCAGCTATAAAAACTACTCTTTGCACATCTTTCTGCCTTTTCCTTATCAGTAGATCTAAAGGATGCTTGCCTTCACATCCCAAACTCTGAGCAAATCTTTCTTCTCTGGTTCATCACACTTTTGCTTAGCTCTTCAATTTTTCTGCAAAGTTTATTTTATTTTTTTTAGAAATGCTTTGCTGCAGTGGTGGCTCTCTGTATGCAGGGAATTCAGATTTTTCCCTTACCTGAGCGACTTTGTGAACCCAAGCTTTCTTTGAGTTCCTCTTTAGCAATGTGCATTAATTGGAGAACCCTAGAAGGGACAAGATTTACTATCCTCTTCAAAAATTCCCATTGCATACCCATTCAGGTGCTGTTTTCTGGGTTGCAGATTATACACTCAGAATGCTGGTCTTTTCCTTCGGCAGAGGGGGGTCTGAACCTTTATCAGCAACCTCACTGCACAGCAGAAGAGGGGGCAGCTACTATCCTAATGCTTCTCTAGCCACTACATGTGCAGAAATTGGTGTACTCCGCATTTCCATCCCTTGGATACCCAGATTAGAAACTGAGTAGTAGGTACTGTTCAAGCCAGGTCTTTCACCCCAGCCCCACAAAACAAAGTTCTTAACGCAGGTTGAACAAGATCCCTCAGAGCCCTGGGGAAATGCCCCCCCCTTCCTGAACACATCAACCTATTGGAGCCCTTCTGTAGGCACTGCAGATATTCTGAGTAAATCAAGCACGCATTGTGTAAAGTGGCAGTGTTCCCTTTGTTCTGCTACAACTGAACTGTGAAAGCTGGCACAGGAGAGGGCACCTAACTGCACAGGAGCCAGGGTGATTTGTGTCCAGTCATGCATCAGATAATACCACAAACAGACTTGCTTCTCATCCTGCACCAGGAGTCCTCTTAGCTTGCACAGATGCCTTTCCAGTAGTCAGGAAGGTTCCTGTGTGCCTCCCTTTTGCAGCTGGTCCTAAAGTTCAAAAAAAAGCTCCAAAATTCCTACTCCTGGCCCCTTGCTGGCTAAGATGAAATGCATTCCTCTTGCTGTAGAGTGACCAGATATCTAAAACTCTCCCCTTTGACATGGAAGTTTTGCTTCACCCCAATGTAGTGTCACACTCAGGATGATATGGTGCCGATTCCTAAAACAAATGAAGTTCTACAGGAAGCCAGAAAAATAAGTGGAAGACCACTTCAAGCTCAGCCAGGAGGACCCAGTCTCATCAGGTGCCCCTTGGAGTTGCAGAAATATTGCATTCTGATTTGGCCTAGTCTTCATTAAAGCTGATCTGTGTGCCATCAGTGTTGTCTTGCCTCTTTATCCTAGTGTCCAGGATAGAGGTAAAGCATGAGGGAAGTCTCATCTTATGAAACACATTTCTTCTCCACCTCTACCAACCATTGCAAAATTGCCTTTTCTAGATCTCTGGCTGTCTCTGCTAGGTCAGTTCTGTCTTCACCTGGAGAGTTCAGTCTCCCATTTCTCTACTTTCAGCTCTGGGAATTGCCTGTATAAGCAGTTTGCCAGGACTGTACTATAGTGTGAACTTGATATAACGATGTCCTGATTACTGCTGCAGTATTCTCCATCCCCTGTTGCCTGTGGACCTATCATTTTTTTTTTTTTTTTTTTTTTTTTTTTTTTTTTTTGGGGGGGTTGCTTGCTTTGAGCTATGCCTCTGTTTGACCAGTTTATTCTCTGGTCTTCAGGCTGCAGGCTTGGAAATGGGCACACGTCAGCTTGTATGAGTTTAAGATGTGCATAAGCGTATCAAGATAAGCATGTATGAGACATGTGGTGGATGTACACTTTAAGGAAGAAAAGGCCTTGGTACCCCTGGCCATACATGAGTGGACCAAAAATGCAGCAGTGATCAGTAGGACAGCTGTTAAGTTCTTGCACAACTGTATTCTGCTTAACATCACATGCTGTCCCAACAGTTGCGCTCTCCCATCTGGGTAACTGGTTTTATCCAAGGATGTTCCTAGTGCCAAAGAAAATGCTTGGAAACAATTTCTTCTCTTCTAAACCTGTTTTTAGGTTGTGCCCAAATTCAAAATCTCACTTCACAATCTCATTTTTAGTTTCCTAGTAACACTAGACTGGTCACATGTGTTTTTTCAGATTTTGGCAACTTTGTAGTCTTTCAACATGTGAATCCCCAGTATGTGATCTTTGCACAAACTATAATTCCAAGAGAACATTCAAAAGTCAGTGACTCAAGCTGAATTGTTCCTGGGATGTCAGCTGTACCCCTCAGTTTTTCCTTCTCCAGAAAATCTACATATTGTGTCCATTTCTAATTTATTTTCCAGTTTGAATTTTCTCAGAGGCACTGGTTCTCAATACCATGGCAAATCTCCACATGAGTGGTCTGTGAAATCTGTTGGTCCTAGCATCAGCATCTTCAGTTCCAGGAATCTTTTGGTGAATATCCTTTTACATCAGTGACTCCACCTTGCTATGTATAAATCTTGGTGTCTACAGTGACAAATTCAACTGCATTAATCAGACTGCTTATCAGCCTCAGTGATCACTCCCCAACATTCCTACTCAAATACCTATACCAAGCTAAACCTGTCCTCTACTGTTAACCCACTCGCATTCATCTCATCCCTCAAAGAATGTAACTGGCATCCTCTAAAGTACCTCAGCCTTGATGACGCAGTTGAATTTTTTAATACTACCTTCCTGAGCATCCTTAATTATCATGCCCCCATATGACTTTCCAGAATCAAAGCACAACCCTCCCCATGGCTACAGAAAACCACTAAGTCAGAAATGAAAAACTGGTGTAAAGCCTGGGAGCACTGGCACAAATCCAAAACCCCTTCAACTAGACAAGTTCCTAGAACTACGCAATAGTCAAAAAGCTAATAAAACAGGACAAATTCCAATACTACCAGTCTGCCCTAGACTCCTCAACACAGCCCCAAACAATTCTGGTCCTCCATAAACTCCATCCTCCACCCAGGTAAAGTCAGTACCCCTCCTAACATCCCTCACTCCTCAGAAAATATTGCTACCTCATTCAGCACACACTTCACACAAACCATACTATCACTAGCTAAACAATACAACCCCCCTCCCCTCCAACCCACACCTTCACCTAGTAATCTCCCCACACCTTTTCTTTTTTTTTCCTGTACCTCCCTCCAACATAATAGCAGCTGATGCTCTGGCCTACCCAGTATCCATCTTGATTAACCAATCTGTTAGTTACGTTCCCACACTGTGGAAAGTATCACATATAATTACCTTCCACAAAGGCGGACCTTCCCAGAACTAATCAATTACCACCCCATAGCTATTCTCTCTACTCTCCAAAATGCAAAATGCTCTCTACTCTCCAAAATGCAAAATGCTCTCTACTCTCCAAAATGCAAAATGCTAGAGATGCATACACTCTCGGGTCTCAGACTACTTCCTTACCAACAACCTCCTTTCCAATAGTCAGCATGGTTTCCATCCAAACCATAGCACCACCACTTCCTTACACTCTCAATACTCCTTCAGCATAAAAACAATGGCTACCTCTCCTCTGCTACTTTCCTAGACCTATCTAAAGCATTTGACATGGTCCACACAACTTATCTCTGTCCTCAATAACCTATCATTCTCTCAATCTGTCAACTGGTTTCAGTTACCTGTCTCACCGCCAACAATCCATTGTATGGCAGAATGACATCTCCCCAACTATGTCTCCACAGGGGCTCCCCAAGGATCCATCCTTGGACCTGTACTCTTCTCTGTTTTCACCAATAATCTAGCCTCTGCCACCAAACATGGCACACTCTCTCATGCAGTACGCAGATGACTCAACCGTCATCTGCTCAGCCCCTACCCAAACTGCAAAAAGCCACAAGACTTTTTTTTTTCCTCAAACTTGGTTATCCGATGCCCCGTTAGTTTATCCGATGCCCAGTTAATACTCAACCAAAACAAAACTAAACTACTCCTCTTCCAACCCATCAAATATACTCAAAATGACTCCATTTAACATCACCACAAAAGACAACACCACTATATATACCCAACTGAACACAGTAAATTGCTAGGAGTGGAAATGGACTAAAATTTGACATTCACATATCCTTGGCCATAAAAAAATCCACAAACTAGGAGCACTATACAGAAATGAGCAACGTCTCACCAAAGCAAATAGCAAATTCCCACCTTATCTCCACCCTACTTTATGCCTGTCCAGTATATACCAATCTAAGGCAATGCGATTTAAACAAGCTAGAGACCTGCTACAACAAAGTTGCCAAATTCGCCACAGGGGCATCCTACCGTAGTCACCACTCACTTGCTGAACTGGGCTGGCTTGAACTCCCTCCTCCAATGGTATCAACTCGCTTGCCCACAAACTAGTAAATCCTCCACTAAATGTCCCATCCCTCCAGAATCTACTTCAACCCTATCGCACCACCAGACCACTAAGATCCAGCAACAAAAATCACTTGCAGATCACTATAAAGCCAATAACTGCTGGTGAAGCATTATTCTCTTGCACCATAGCCAAATTATGGAACTCCCTCCCACCCATAATTACCTTTATACCATCATGCACCCACTTCAAACTTTACTAAAAGCACACCTAAAAACATGCTGGCTATGCCCTTGCAACTCTCTCACCCTCCCCATCCAACCACTACCTTTCCACTCCACTAACTACCTTGATTATAGCAAGCTCAGATGCTCATAAGCCAGTACTTGTTATACAGCAGGAACTTCTTATTGTAACATTTGTTAATGTCTGTTATGTACTTCACAGATTCTAGTTGTCTACTATTTTCTTCATCTGTAAATATGTTTTAAGTAATTGCTATGTAAATTGTTAATCGCTATGTAATCCAATGCAACTACTGTGTTTTAACTGGAGCTTTTCTCCCCAGGCCTCCGCTGAAAATGGACCTACATCCAGTCGGACACTCCCAGTCAAATATAAATTAAATTATTTACCCATGCTAGACAGGTGTAACTCTTTATTTGTATAGATATAATTTACACCTTTTTTCTAAACTCAACCAACAACTCCCTAGCCTCGTATGAAAGCTCTTGGCTAGAATAATAAAATGTTGATACTATGTACTTTGAGTGGTTGCAATATTGTAAGCTTATTACAGATGTAGCAATTGTTTCCTATAACTCTTAAAATCCGACCTAGCACTTAAAGGATACTCTACTAAAGTTTGTGCTGAAGTTTGCCATTTATACTTGATCCCTATGGTTCCAGAGATGATCCCTATGGTTCCAGAGATTCAACATTTTGTTTGAAATATTGACATTTTGATTCTCAAAGGCTTAAGCTCCATCCATTAGGAGTTGGTACAGACTTCCCTTCCCTGCTCCAAAGCAGTCACCACAGGCCCTTTGGACTTTTATCCCTCCTGAAATTTCCCCACAAGCATTTGGTTGTCCCGCACCCTTCACAGATGCAAGGTACAGACTTCCCTTCCCTGCTCCAAAGCAGTCACCACAGGCCCTTTGGACTTTTATCCCTCCTGAAATTTCCCCACAAGCATTTGGTTGTCCCACACCCTTCACAGATGCAAGCATATAAAATATCAAGGAGCTGCGTAGCCTCATGGAGGCATTCAACTCTGAACATCATTAATCCTTGCATTCTCCTCACAATGTTGGAGAATACCACAGTAATGGCACATCAACAAACAAGGTGGAACAGGGTCATTCCTGCCTTGCAGACTAGCCACATTAGCTGGGGCTATGGCTTTGCAGTACAGTCTTTACAGGTATCTCATTCCTACAGAGCAAAAGACTCCATCTGTGGAGAGTTCAGGTAGACCTTTTTTTGCCTCTTATCAATCAACTGGCAGTTTCTTTCCAGGACTGCATGCAAGAAGGGATCTTTCCAGGACTGCATGCAAGAAGGGAGCAATCAACTTGTTCCCTTCTTGCATTGAGTCCTGGAAGGAATCAATTGGCAGCTTCTTTCCAGGACTCCATGCAAGAAAGCCTGAAGACTGATGCCCCTTTTCTTTGGGCAAGAATATTTCTTTGCCTTTCCATTAATCCAGTTATAGTCATACAAGACTATGTCTGATAAACCAGACATGTTTACCCATTGACTGCCTGGATGATGGAATTCCTTTTAAGCACTTGTTTTCTGAGGATGTCCAGCAGGTACTAACGGAGGTGAAGTCTACTTCTAGTTGCAAACATAACCAGCATCCATTCAGGGCTAGTTCTTTGGCTTTCAGTTTACTATTTTATAGCCTTTGTCTTCTGTTCATCTCATTTTAGAATGTCTCCCCATGGATCATGTTTGAATGCTGTCTGAAATGTTTTTAAGGTCTTGTATAAGAATCCTAGAAAAGTAGCCCTTCCTTGGGATATTTTGTTGGAAGTAAACACTTCCATTTGACCCAACTAATATGGCTGGCTGTCTTGAGGTTCTTAAGGAAAACAGTTGTACTGATTGCACTGTTACTTTGCAAGAACAGTTGGCTGCAAGCTCTTGTGGTGAGTCACTTCCTGTAGTGGCAGGGCTTCTTTGGGAAATATAATCATTTTTATGCTTAGTGGTATTGGAGCACTTAATAAACTCTCCATATTCCTGCTTAACTTTTTAGGTTTAAGTAAAAGGATACTCCAGACCTTTGGCATACTGATTGTTACTGTTCTTGAACTGCCTAAAATTTGATTGAAATACTAATTCAGAATTAAGTTGCATGCTAGCAAGGCTTAAATTACTAATGCTTCAAACAGTGGCCTACATCAGTTGTAAAGCTTTTGACTGTAGGAGACATGGTTTTCATTTGGACAGTAAATTTCTAAGTATTCTAACTTTTTCTAAATTTAGAATTGGAAAACTGCTTCTGTAAATTTCTGAAATGCTTGACTTTAGAAAGCTAATGCTACTTGGCAGGGAAGGCAGCCTGGCTCTGGGAATGGCGCTTCTGCCCAAGTGAGTACAGACGTGGCCAACAATGTGGTAGGATTCCCTCTCTGCATTCAAGATCTTTAATACTTCCACAGTCAACCAGCTTGTTTTCTAGCAAGGAAGTGACTGGATTCTTCTCCACCCTTGAGGCATTCTGGATTCCTTGCCCACATGATTGAGTTCATGGTTTGGAGCACTAGTAGTCCATGCAAGAATGTATGAGTGAACTAGATTACCACTCTATGTAGTGGTGTGCATTGCTCTGTGTAGTGGTGTGCAGTCAAGTTAACCTGCATGGTGTAGATACTGTGCTCCTGCTTCTGCATGACTAATGGCAGTGGAGCAGATGTGGCACCCAAGTGGTTCCTCTGAAGTAACCTGTTAGTGTACAAATGTTTTGCACATACCTGCAAACAGATGAGACCTTTCTAAACATTGAAAGGAGTGCAGCAGAGATGGTCATGAAGAGATGTGTACTGTAGGGAGATCTGGAAGGAATTCTAATGGCAAAAGCACAAACATCTCAGTTTATGTAGGTATTGTGCTGTAATATACAAATACATTTTGCTGCTTGTATAGTTTTGCAAGGTTTTTGGGGCAGGTTGGAACTGCAAGGTTTTTGGGGCAGGTTGGAACTGCAAGTAATGCAGTTTGAGTGAAACCCTGTGTTGCCGAAGTATAGCCAGAATAACCACTTCAGCTGTGCTGACTGAGTAAAGGCTGAAACGTGCATGTCCACAGCTATTGGGTTTTGGTTTAATTGGTATGAATGTAACCATAAAAACTTGGTTGTGGACAATTGTACACACCCCTTTTAAAATCACAGATTTTTGTGATAGACGCTGATTGCATAAGTGTGCATACCCTTAAATTAATACAAGGGTGTGCGCACCCTTATTTGGGGGTGCACCTTTAAGCTAATACTCTTGGGTACACACCTGCCATCAATTAGACTCTAACCCTAAATGTCAGAAGGGTACAAAAACATTTCCACAGCATTGGATATACCATGGAACAATCAGTGGAGAAAATATGGGACAATGGTGACATTGCAAAACTGTATGACCCTCCAAAAATGAGGACTAAATGAAAACTGGTCAGGGAGGCTGCCAAGAGACTTGGTGTGGAATTTCTGGCAAATACTGATTGTGTACTAATGTGACAATTTCCTGTATTCTCCATATGTCTGAACTATGGGGTAGGGTTGCAAGATGGGAAGCCTCCTTTTCTTGCACAGAAAAACATCCAGGCCTGGCTAAAAATGACTAAACTGTACTTAGTCTTCCAAACACATGCTGGAAAATGTGTTATGTTCTGAGACCAAGGTTTAACATTTTGTCCGCAATTGCAAAAGGTACATTTGACGCAAAAACACTGAACACCATCCCTGTGGTGAAGCATGGCGGTGGCAGTATCATGCTTTTTGGTTGATTTTCAGCTGGAGCTGAGGCTTTAGTCAAGGTGGAGGAAATTATGAACCGTTCCAAATACCAGTCACTTTTGGCCCAAAACTGTCTGGCATCTGCTAGAAAGCTGAAGATGAGAAATTCCACGTTTCAATGCTACAATGACCCCAAGCATACATCTGAAGAAAATTCCATTTTGGAATGGCCCACCCAGCCCAAACCTAAATCCAATAGAAAATCTGTGGTGTGACCCAAAGAGGGTTGTGCAAGAGATTCCCTCCCAATCTGACAGATTTGGAGCTCTTTTGCAAGGAAGAGTGGGCAAATTGCAAGTCAGGATGTGCCATGGTGAAGGACTCCTATCCAAGGAGACTGAATGCTGTAGTTTGCACTTGTGCAACCAGTGTATTGTCCCTTTTCCTAACATTTTCAGTTGAATTGTACAGGTTATACGTCCCATTAAAGGTGGGAAGTTTTGCAATGATTGTAGTAGTGTTTTTTTTTTTGCCCCCCAACCTTTTAACAGGGGGTGTGCACTTTTATCCACTGTAGCTGAAACAAGTGATCTTGGTAATTTGCTTCTATCCCGTTCTTTACAGGAGATTCAAGATTTCAGTGAACTCTTATCTTGGCTGAGTTTCTTGTAGTTTTTTACTAACTGTTTTACCCTTTGGTTTGGACTAAGTTGCCATTTAGGCATAACCAGTCATTTCCGAATGAGACTTGGTGTAGCAAAGGGCAGTATAGCCAGTTTTGACTCCATATATGAAATGGAGGCCTACATTCGACTTTGTCAAGTGCATGGTTTAAGCTCAAACATTTGAGGTGTCCAGTATTTACAGCTACATGCAAGATAGCAATTTCCAAAGCCATTTAGTAGCATTTGAATGCAGGTGGTACAGTAGTGTATACCACTCAACTGTACAGTTTTGCAGAATGTCCAGATTTTTTGCCTTATATTTTTGGTCTGTTAATAAAATTGTGGCTTTCTGATAATTTGGTGGCAAATCATTAGATTGATAGAAAATGACCAACATTAGAGTTGTACCCTTCAGAAAACTTGTGCTTGTCAAACTTAAGTTTGTATGAGCAATATTTAAAATTTGTCCCTATTTGTACCACTTTTCATGGCTTAGTCCAGATTTACCTCTCCAGAGGTTGAGAGGTATGCAGTAGTGGCAAATGAAATCACAAACCATGTCAGGATTTTTTGATCAAGAATGACCACAGCTCTGACTTTCTAAATTGTTTTGCTTTAACTTCAGTGTGCAGGGAAAATCCTTGAGTAGAATTCAGTGAATATAACCTTCCACCTTGGCTCTACCACAGCTGCAGGAATGCAGTGACCATCTTTTTTGCAGGCCTGTTGTGTAGCAGCATAATGAACCACCCTTGGGGCCCTGTCTCCACAACCTGAGCATAGTTGTCTGCATCTACAAGCCCTTTATGCTTTACTTTATTCTAGACCTGTTAATGGGCTAGAATACTAGAAGCATGCAGAGTAGCCAGCTACTTTTGTCTGGCACTCAAGCTAGACTTTTTTTTTTTTTCAGACCCAGTTGATGAAATCCCAGTTGATCTCCAAAGATGACCCTTGTACTCTCCAGCTGTGTCTAAACACCAGATAATTGTTCCCTCAGGTTTGTGTAATTTTTCAATTTGTGCTATGAACACTAAGGAATTTGGAAGTGTAGGGCCAGGGTCTCTTTGCAAGATGTGCTCCATGCTCAACCCTGGAGCAGACTTTTGGGACTCTTGTACTCCCTGGGCTTTAGGGAAGCTAGCTGGCACCCAAGCATAGACTGACCACTTCTTCCAGGCTCTGGATTTCTACTTCCAGACCTTGTCAAAGTAGCGTTTTGTCTGAACTAGAAACTTGCACTTTTAAAATGTTGCAGGCTGCCTTGGGGTGGCGCATCCTTTTTGCCCAGTAACATCACAGTGCGCATATGTCAATTGCAGGGATTTTAGGCAGGGTTATGATTTTGGCCTTGGATTTAGCCTTGCTAGTCCATTTTCGCCATACCGTTATCCAAGTTTACAGATAGGCACTTAATATCCATGCATTAAGCCTGCCTAGGTCTTTATACTAGGCCCTTTTGAAGTGTGCCTTTCTGACCCTTTTAAGATTAAGGCCAGTGACGTTATACCTTAGTATTGGGTAGTGAGCCAGATCTTATGTTACTGCTGTACTTTCTCACCAAATCCAAGAAGTGGACAGGTATCTGAAGCCTCCGTCTTTACTACCTTGATGGAAAATTGCTGTTGGAATAACCAGCAGTACCAGGCTTAAATTATGCCATATCCCTTTGCTTCAATGCTGGTAGCAACTGCTGAGGCCTGCTGCTGATAGCAACTGCTGAGGCCTGCTGCTGTGAAGCAAAGCTCATCAGCTTGATATTGCCCTCAGATCTTGCTTGGTTCAAAACATTTTGTGCAAACATTTGCTTGGAATGTAAGGACTGTCATGGATGGTAGAGTACACCTGCATTGGTGTTGGTTCAGGCTAATAGGCTTATGTGCATACACCCCTCCTATCTTGGATGTTAATGGTGTATGTACGTGCCGGCCTTGATGGCCGTTGGCTACCCTGCAGCTTGGGCACCACTAATATGGGGAGAGGTTACGGAGTTTCCTCCTCTGGACTCTGCTTCTAGAGCTGCCAGCTGTATGAAGGGATGCAAAACTTCCATCCTGAAATGGGAGGTGGAAGAAACTTTACCCTGAATCGGAGCTTATATCTCTGGGGACATGCCAGTTGTCATGTTGGTTGGTCTGCCCCACTAACAGCTCTACTACTCATGGTCACCACAAAACTGGACTACCTCATATCGGAGGTCCAACAAGGTAATCTGGGTTGTGCTGACTTGTACTGAGTTTGTGTAGTGGCTCATCCTGTAAGGAATGCATTGCTGACCACTCATGCAAATTTACTCCTCTTGCCCTTAAGTGAGCAATATGGCACACTTTTGTGACCGGTCTCCAACAGGATTTCCTGTCAGGAAGCCCAAATCTTGCACTGTATAGTTACTGACCTGCATTTCCACATAACCATGCACTTTTTCTGCAGCTCAACACAGTGGGAGTCAGCACAGCTTAAACTGTTGCACCTGATTTTGTTTGGAGCTGGTTTAAATGAATTTGAAGCTAACTCTGATCTCCAGCTTGAGAAGCAAGTGGGCAATAGTTCAGTGTTTACTCCTTTCTTTTCTAGAAAACTGGAAAGTCAGAAGTTGGCAAGGGATTTAGAAGGGGCTGTAGAAGCCAACAGAATGGCTGATCACACAAAGGTGGGTACCCTTGGCAGTACAGTCACTGCCACAGTAGACATGAGTTTGGCCCCAGAGGCATTGGCTGTCCTGTATTGAGTGGAGTTGCCTACTCTGGTTATTACATGGTGAAGTGGGAATGGGACAGTTCTGTCACATCAGGAGGTGGTAGCAAAAATGCATTGCTGTGAGTGTTGGCAGCCATAAGCATTCTACCATACAAAAATGGACCTCATTTTGTGGCTTTTTCTGGAGAGCAACTGAAAGATAACTGCAGTCATTCCAGTGTTAGCAAGGAGATTGGGATATGCTGTTTTGCACCTTTTGAGGAACTTTCCCCTCATCTGCTCAGTAAATCTATGGACATGGTTCGCTTCTGCACAAGAGCAAGTAACTAGTTTTGACATTGGTACTCACTGAGCAGATGTCTGGTTGCAATGCATCCTGGCTGGAGGGGACAATGCGATTGCATGACTAGCTCCCATGCAAGTTTAATTTGATTTTCTCCAAAAGCCACCTGATGGAGGCTTGCTGAGGTTTAACAAGATATTCTCTCATCTTGTGTAGTCTGGTTCGTATTAGAACGACAAATGCATTTGTCGAATGCATTTTCGTCAACACGTGTAGGGAGAATAGGCAAAGCGGCTGTTCAGCAAATTCTTTCCCTGGGAAAAGTCACATGACTGCTTCGTTGCTTTACCTGTTCTGTAGTGTGGTCTCGTCTAGTATAGCTCCCAAGTGTGATTGTGCAACAGTTGCTGACCGTAGGGTTAGGGTGTGGGTTAAGGTAAGTGCATATGTTTTAAAAAGTTTGCTTTTTTTTTCCTTAGATGTATGGTTGGGTTGCATTGCGTTTAAGGTAGAGGTGGGGTTACATCAAGGATCAGCTCTTGAGCCCTTATTTGCAATGGTGATGGACAGGTTGACAGACTATCAGATAGGAGTCCCTGTGGACTGATTGCAGATGACATTGTGATCTAGTGAGTAGGGAACAGGTGGAGGAGACCCTGGAGAGATGAAGATATGCTGTAGAGAGAAGAGGAATGAAGGTCAGCAGGACTAAGACAATGTGTGTGAATGAGAGGGAGGATAGAGGAATGGTGAGGATGCAAGGAGTAGAGGTGGCAAAGGTGGAGGAGTTTAAATACTTGGGGTAGAGTTCAGAGTAACGTGTGGAAGAGGGAGTACAGGCAGGATTGAGTTGGGGGGGGGGGGGAGTTGGTGATTTGTGACTGACTAGTACCTGTAAGAGTGAAAGGGAAGCCTCTACAAGAGGGGTAGGGAGACCAGCTGTTATATGGGTTGGAGACTGGCATTGACAAAGGCAGGAGTTTGAGCTGGATGTGGCAGAGTTAAAGATGTTAAGATTTGCACTGTGTGAAGAGGGTGGACAGGATTAGGGATAAGTATATTAGAGGGTCAGCCCAGGTTGGAAGGTTTGGAGACAAAGCCAGGGAGGCAAGATTACATTGGTTTGGACATGTGCTAAGGAAGGATGCTGAGTATATGGGGGGGGGGGGGTGATGCTAAGGATGAAGTTACCAGGTAACGAAGAGGAAGACCTAAGATGAGGTTTATGGATGTGGTGAGGACATGCATGTGGTTGGTGTGACAGAGCAAGATGCGAAGGACAGGAAGAAAGTGAAACTGGTGATTCGCTGTGGCGACCCCTAATGGGAACAGCCGAAAGATGATGATGATGATTGGGTTGCGTACATATGTGTATTTAGTAGTTTACTGTTTTTTGGGGGGACATAATTAGGGTGTGTGCTTAATGTGTATTTTTGGGGGGTTGGAAGGCTTCTTTCCCTAGGAAAGCGCTCCTCTTTGGTTCCTACATTTTCAGTGTTTGCTGAATGTGTCGCTGTAACACAGTTAGCTGCTTTCAGCGTTCGGTGTTATATGAACCAGTGTAGTCGCCTTATGAAATCTCAAGGCACTGGTGTTTGGAAATGCTGTCCAATAGGAAGTCTTGGGGATCCAGCACCAAATTCTAAAGTGAAAGATTCACCTTGTGTGGTGGATTAGTTCAGCTAGTCTGAGCAGACCCTCTCAAGCCTCCTGCATTGCTCAGCTGGTGGTTTGGATGCTTCCACCTTGGGAGTAAAGTTAGTGGACATGGGACACTTTACCCAATGTTTTGGAATTCATTTTCAGCCATTGCACTAACTGTGTTCACTCTAGCACAATGGTTATGGTTGGTAGTTGGTACAAGCATGCAATCTATGCTCTACTAGAGATGTAGTCCATTGCAAGTAAAATTCTGGGACAAACCAGACAGGTTCTTTTATTGCCTGCTTATGAATCTGGTAGTCTTGGCCAGATTGTAGTTGCAACCTTTCTGCATCCTCTGCTTGCAAAGTTTAATCTTTCCCTTACTAAACATCCCAGAACTCTGTATTCTGCTGCTAGTTCCCCTCAGACTTGAAAAGGAAATGTTGCAGAGGAAGTCTTTCTGGTAGCTGATAAATGTGGTTCTCCTTGTCGTGGCCTAGTCTTGTAAGTCTAGGCCAGCTATGAAGTACTAAACTAAAGCCAACTGTGCCTGGACCTCTTCTGCCAAACTGCTCTTTACAGTTCTGGTGATAAACTGGGGGAAAATGTAGTCCAGATAAGCTGAAACACCTCAAAGTGGGGTTGGCTATGATTTGGGCATAGTTTTGAATTGCTTCCAATCTAATGCACCTTAAAGTGCCAACCCCTTGTCTGTGAGGGGCAAACTTTCAGTCACTTTTGCCAAGTGCAGTACCTCCCAAGCTTTGGCTAGTCCGTAAAATCATGCATCCCAAAGGTTAAGTATAGATTGAGGGAAAGGTCACTCATTTATCAAGACAGTTATGCTGGCCTTTGTGGTGATGGAATGAAGCCAAATTGTGCATGGCAGGCAAAGCCCCATATACATCCCCAATACTTTTTCATCAAAATGGTAATATCAGAACTGCCCAAACAAATTTTTCAGGCTTTCAAATTGACATTTCAAGTGAAAAGTAGTTGTAATTTACAGTAGATAATGTGTCCAGTTCCTACAGTGTTGCATGCTTCCATTGTTCATTGCTTTACAAGAAGTGACCTTTCTGTTAGCATGTTTTAGGGGAGAATGGTTGGCTAGCACTGCCTTTACAAGTACCTCAGGCTAAATTTGTTTTGGCTGTGTGCATGGTAGCTTATCTAATTCTGACATTTTCTGCAAATGTTTCCCCAAGTCTATTGTATGCAGTGTCTAATGGTTTGCCATTTTCTTTAAGGATCAAGAACAGTGTGTGGTGAGGCTCAATTCCACTGTAGAAATGGACGTTGCATTACTTCTATGTGGCGATGTGATGGAGATGACGACTGTGCAGATGGAAGTGATGAGGCCTCCTGTGGTAAGCCTTAGTAGTGAATATTAAAAGGGCAGTTTAGTACCAAGTATGGCTTGATGCCCCTGCATGAAAAGGATACTGGCTATGTAGCAATTCACTGTAGCTTATTCCATTCAGTGCAGGCATGTAAATCCTCGTAGCGTATATAATGCCGAAGTGGCACATTAGTGCCATGACAGCTGCTCCAGGAATCTTGTGCATTAGTTCTTTCTGCAGCTGTTTTGATGTGCAGACTTTATTTTTTGTAAAGCTTTTGTGCACCTTAAAGGGAAAGTGGCATGTATTGCAACCTTAATGGTTTCCACTGTGAAACGCAAGACCTGCTTCTGCATTAGGGTTAAGTGCCCTCCCTGATCAACAGGGTGAGTTTTAAGAATTGCCGTAATGCTGATATGGCACTTTTGAAAAGACCTTTCCAGTCCTCTTGCTAGTATTGAAACAGCCCCTTCTATTAATTCCTGAACTGGCTACTTTGCCAGCCTTTTAGTTTACCTCACATTGGAGACCTTCTTTGTACATTTCCTTTGTATCTTAATTGTTCTGCTTTCTTTTTCACTCTTGTATCTGAAACTGGCTTCATAATCCAGGAGTGTTGTAAATTGCTGCACACCCCCATAACATGCCCATACTCAAAAGGTCTGTTTTGCTTTGGTTGTATTCTGATCTTTACTTTTGATTTTGGTTTTCCTTCACCTGTTGGCTGTATTGCAGTAACAAGAATAGTGCATAACTTGGTGTTCTGTGGAAGTCTGTAACACTAATGGAGAGAAGTGTAAATGCCTGAAAGATCACTGCTTTTCATTGTCAATTTTTGCTCAACACTGGAAACATGCCAATTTTTTAATTTGCCAGTCTGGGCTCTTTCAAGCAAAAGTGGTTGCCTAGGATGCTATTGTGGTATAAAAAGCTTCCTTCAAAAAATGCCTTGCTGTTTAGGGCACTACAGCTAAAGCACTGAAGTAAATGGGTGGTATTGTATCCAAACTACTTGCATTTGTTGGATTTCTGCTCACCCCTCCTGCTACCAAAGTTGTGTAGATAGTTACCAGGATGGCACAGTCCAATTGAAACAAAGTCCCTGTTTCAGTTGGTAGTGCAATGTAAGCTAAATGCTGGTAGGCAGTGAAATATTGTAGTGAACAGTTTTCTAGAACTGGACTAGAACTGTGCAGCATAGTTAACATTTGTGGCCCTTGTATTGGTCCTTGGATGGCTGCAGATTACAAATGGTTAACTTGAGTACAGGGCTGATCTGTGGGGAAATAAGCCTACTGTCATTGGTTAGTAGTGTTTGCAGGACTAAAAATGTGTACTCATAATGGCCAATGAATTGCCACTGATCAGTTACAAAATATTGATTCAGTCTCTTTGCCAAATGCTTTGTAAACTAGTATTACTATAAGTAAATTTCAGTGCAAGTTGGCCATATTTTCCTTCGGTTTAATCAAACTCCAGTAAATCTGATATTGCTGATTGTAGAAGTGAATGACTTGCATCCTGGGATTGTATGAAGTCTAGCTTTGCCAGGCTTGGATGTATGTATACTTGGTAGAATTGAGCAGCAGCCTAATGTCTTTATTGAAAAATGTTGGCTTGGCTACTTGCTATTTGAAGATCTAGTGTCAGCTGCAGGGAAATGGTTAACTATCCTAACTGCTTTGCAAGGGATGGCCTGTACCTTTCACCTTGGGACTTTAGTTGCCCACAATCTTTACTCATTGCTGTAAACCTACTCAATTTACCAACCCAGGGCACTAAAGATGGTGCTGCTCAATACTAGAAACCGAAGGGAATGCCTTGTGTATTACTGAAAACGTGGTTCCAGTGTTCTAACCTTACCAGGTTTCATTGCTCAGTACACTTTACAGATCATGCAGGGAGTTTCTCCATATCCAGTGATCAACTTAATCACCTAGATTCTTGTTGCTGGTAACCACTCTCATTCCAATAGCTAAAGACCACTTTACTTCTGGCTAAAGCTCTCACCAAAACACTTGACTCATTCCCAGTATGGTGAAGTCTTGCTTTATTTCAACTGGTTTAGTAAATGGAATTTTTTAAATTCTTCCTGGACTATCAGCTTGAGTGCCTCCTTAAAGGATCAATCTACTGAACCCCATAAGAAAATGGAGCCCCTCTACAGATGTTGGCAGCCTAATGTCCCTTGAGCCAAACTGGTTCTTTAAATACCAGGGCATTGTGAAGGGAAGATGGGTCTGCTTATCCAAGTCTGTCCTGCCTTGCATTAGGCAGGTTGGTACAGTGGTTTGCTCTACCTAAACAAAACTTTATGTACTTCTCACTGAGTACATAAATGTTGTTTTCTCTTGGCAAATGGGCTCAGAGCCAATCAAATTTTAAGATTAGGGGAAGCTTTCTTAAAAGGCTGTCTGGAGTTTCTAATGGCCATTGTGGAACAACTTTTAGTTGTCCAGTGCTCTCAATAAGAGCCATCAACTGTGACTCCAGATTGAGGTTTGACAAGTATGAACTGTTGCCAGTGTTCAGCAAATATGAACATCTTGCTCCTACCACATTCACCTCCCTTAGAGCAGGAGTTATGAGAAGTGGACATTTGACAGGTTTTTTTTACTACAGTGCAAATGACTACAAATGGGTAGCCATTTTAGCTGAACTGATAACATTAGTCAGGAATCAAACCTCTATTCCCATAATGAACCCCATAACTGAATATGCTTTCTTTTACAGGAGTGTAATCGAAAGATCTACCTCAAAAGGACCAATGACTCCACGTACAGACTGGCATCTGCCTGATCAATGTCCTCATGATCCTACCAAGAGACCTTTATATTTGCAAAACTGGCAAAACCATGAACAGGTTGGTGAAGGTTCCTTAGCACATGTTCATCTGATCTGCCCCAAGTTAAAGTTTTGGGATATCGTCACATAGCTTGGGTGCCAGCTGAAGTATTAGCTGCAACAAATGCATTCCAGTCTAGGTTTCCCAATGTACTGCTCCTTTCCATGAGGGTTTGGGAGGCTAATTTGGCTGCCTAGTATCAGTTTATGAATTTATAATCTGCACTGTCCACACTAGACAGCTAGCTTTAGCTTGCGCAGTATATGCCAAAAGCTCAGTGTACAGACTAGTTTTGTTCTCTTGCTGTTTCAGCATCTTGATCTGGTGTTCATTCTGGTTGTGAAAACTGTGGATGTGTACAGTTAGTGGGCACAAATCTGGGTAGCAGGAAATTGCTTTTTAAAAGGAGTAAAATGCATACTTTGGGACTTGCCACCACGTCTGTCTTTTGCTAAAGGATTTTGGCTGGCTTGGAGGCCTCTGCCCTGTGCCCCTCATTCTAAAACTGGTCCTGCTCAGAAGTGTGCATGTAATTGCAGCTTACTGGTCCTGCTCAGAAATGCACACATGTAATTGCACCTTTGTGTGGATGCTGTAGACAACTTTACAGTAAAATCTGCTGTACATAGAATTCTAGCTTTTCTAGGGGCTGCATATGTTGCATCAAGCTGGAATGTGTTGCAGAGTAGCAACTTTGTAGCTAAACACTGTGGGGTTTACTTTGGACTTTATTTGAAAGTTCAAATGCTCCAACTTCAGAACACTGGCTTCTGGTATCCAACAGCCCTCCCTGGCCTAATTGTTTTCCCACAGGCGGTATGAAAGGATGCAGAAAAGGCTGAGAACTAATTTGGATTTTGTGGAAATGCCAGAAGGCTGTGTGCATCCTCAGTTTTGCAAGTCCTGAAGCTTACATTTTCACCTTTTGCAGGAGCTGTTCATAATCGTTGCTGCAGTAGCCTTAGTTTATGGAGTTATATATGCCAGCCAGCTTTCAAAGCTTCAGGGCACCTTATGCACCCAAGCTGCCAGCTGTCTTGAGTGGAGGTCAGACTAAAGGTCTTCATGGTGGTCTTGCATTTAAGAACACTCCTCTGCAGTTTTTAAAGGACTGGCAGTCTACTTCTTGGGCAGAAGTTCTTTTGGGAGCCTGAAACCTTGCAAACTTTTTGTAGTTTCCTGTTTAGGAAAAGTTTTAATGAACTTGTGAAACTTTATTACAATTTCAAAAATGGTACACTTAAGTTTTTAAAAGTAATTAAATCTTTCTGTATAGAATTTGAGTGAGTTTTAAAACTGCTTTTCAGATTTTTAAGACTTCACAGGCTTTGTTCCATAGTAAAGTCAAAATAAGTGCCTCTCCTTGGGGGGGAAAAAGTCCCATGGTCAGTCCTTTCAGCTGCAAACAAGTGAACAGCCTTTGCAACCACAGCAGGCTAGCAGTTTGCCTCAGCTGCAGGTGGAAGATTCTACAGCCATAGCTTGTTCAGACCCCACTTGTCTTGTATCCCTCCAACACTTCTAGTCACTATGGACCCGGAGTTAGCAATTTCCTTGTCCCCACTGAGGGGACCCAATAGAGTATTACCTTCCAGGAGGGAAGGAACAAGGGTCTCTAGTCAGAATGTTGTCTGGGGAAGTTGCCTCTACTATGAACATGCCCAATTTTTCCTGACAACCTAACTAAACTTGTATCTACTCAAATTTCCTTGGACTTGACGTTTACTGGGTATGGCTCAAGGTTAAACTCCTTATTGATCCTTGGAAGGTGTCCTCTTCTGGTAAGAGGAATTGGGACAGGATTATGGCCAGATGCAGGAGTTATCAGTGGTCTTCAGACTGGGGGGGTGGGGGGCAGATTATAATCCTTCCTGTCGGGAAGTTTGAGGTGAATTTCCAGAACGTGCAGGTGTTCAGTCAAACCATCAAAGTGCTATGACCTGTTAATTCCAGAACCTTTCCTCTAGAGGATGGCTATTTTCATGATCAGCCTTCTCCCTTAAGGCAGAATGTTATTTTGTATACACTTCCTAAACTTGACACTAGCTATAGCTTTAATCCTGCCATATGTTTCCACTTCCACTTTCTGACAATGTTGGGATTAAGTATGAGGAAAAAATTTGCTTCTGCAACTGATTCAGAATTTTGAATAGTCAGGCTGTTTAATTCTGACCAATTCAAAGTATGGTTTCTCTGCAGTTTAACTGGTCAGTTGGCACATGTAACAGATTACAAGCAGGGCTGTGGCAACTGGTACTGTTTAAGGTTTGCCTCGCTGCATTCCTTCCAATCTCAAGAGTTTGAGATTCAGTCTGCTTCAAGGAGTGCAATTGAGTTTGAGATGCAGGATAAATATAGTACACGCTAAAACTGGATTTCGACACTGGAAACGTTTAATCCTATAACAAATGGAGCTTTCAAGAATCCCTTCAATGCATATACAATTCTTCAAATAGAAGTTAAGTACTGCATGTGATCCCATTGCCCAAGAGCTTGAGTTGCTATACAGAGAACCTAAAGTTTAGACAAAGTACTTTGGAAAATAATTTTAAAACCACAACAGATGCAGGCAGACACTTGTTTCCTTTGCTTTTGTTTTAATAAGGTTTTGTACTGAAGCATTTAATCCAGGTGCACAATCTTCCTGCAATTGTAAAATCCCCCTGTATTCCGCTACAATAAACTAACTGGCACCCATGCAGATTGGTAGATGGAAAGCTGTAGAAAAACTGGTGTCCTATCTTGCCTTCATTCTGTGCTGGCTGGGATGTTCTTCATTCCACATTGCTGCAGTCCTAACCATTGGGGGGTAGTCCGCTGTCCAGTCGGCCCGAATACCAAAGTATATGGCTGACGTCGGTCAAGGCACATTAGACTGACGTCAGGACGTCAGGGTACTAATGCGCATGACCGACGTCATATCCTCAGTCTTTTTTGCCGCATGGTCCGATGCAGAAGCAGTTTTGCGAGTGCAGGTTGGCGTTCTGAAATTTTCTGAAGTCGGAGTTTCAGACCGAATCAAAGTTGGCTAAGTACCCCGTTGGGGAATATTTTGTTTTTTTCTTGCCTCAGTATTTAACCGGATGTCAGAAAAAGTGAATAACTGTATTTCTTGTGGGAAACAGATACCTCATAGGGATTACCATACCTTGTGTATACCTTGTTTAGGGCCTGAGCACGACGTTGTTGGATGCCGCTCTTGTGCTAGATTTAACAAACGCACTATTAAGAGAAGGTTAGACTGTGCCAGGTTAGTTTTTGGGAAGCGTAATTATAAAATGCCGTCGGATGCTCCGACGCCCGCTTCGTCCAAAATGCGCAAGGACAAAGCAGCAAAGCCTAGAGTAGAAGAACCGACAGTCCCGGACGTCGGTTCTTTAGAAGGCTCAGTGGAGCCGGAGGTTTTGCCAGGAGTTTCTTTGGAGTCTCGGGGAGAGACTTTACTGTTACAGGATGTGTCCTCTCAGGAGGTAGGCCAGGCTGAAGGGGCTTCTCGGGTGGCTGTTCCCTCTCTTCCTAAGGTGGTTAGAGCCTCCCCTTCTGTTTCCAAGGCTTCTTTGAGAGGCAGGCCAGGTTTAACTACAGTGGGGGGTTCTCCTAGCTCTTCAGGATCTTTGCCTAAGAAACATATGCTTAAAATGGCAGAGGATTTGATTACTATGATTAGAGGTTCTATGCCCCCTCCTGATAAGAGGCCTAGGGTGGAGCCTGAGTTTGAGAGTTTTGAGCAGTGTTCGGAGGCTTCTGAGTCTTCAGCTGAAGACTTGCAGGAGTTTCCTCCTTATTCTGATGTGGATGATTCTACTCCTTCAGCTTCTCCTCCTGAGGATTTTTCATTTTCAGAGACTCTGCATTCCATGAGGGAGCATTTTAAATGGGAAGGTCAGGATTTCTCTGATTCCAGGAAGAGGCTTAGGGAATTCTTGTTTTTACCCCAGCATAGGCCTTTAGCTATACCTCCTGTTCTGAATGTGGTGGAAGATGTTTTTGCAGAGGCTTCCCTGAACCCTGATTCTTTGCCTCCTGCCCCAATTAAACCGGATAGGTACTATAGGGTGCCTGAAGCTCAAGTATCTTGAGTCCTAGTGCAGACCCAGAAACTGTCTCTCAGGGGCCTAAAGGTGTTAAGGCTTCTGTTAAAAATCCTGTTCCTCCTGATAGAGGCAAGGGCTTTGGATAGATGGGGAAAGAAGGTGTATACTTCCACTTTAGCCATGAGGGCGTTGAATTGCCAGTTTCACATGTTAAAATATCAAAATTATCTCCTTTCACAATTGAAGTCTAAGGTGGATGCCCTGGCGGAAGGTATTGAGTGTAAAGAGTTGCAGGATTTAGTTCATGTGTCTGAACAGGTGGGTAAGCATTCATTGCAATGTGGTTTTGATGCTGTGCAGGCCTCCTCGAGGGTGGCTGCCACTGGTTCTGTTCGTAGGCACGCCTGGTTGAGGGATCAGAATTTAGCTGAGCATGTTACGACAAGGATTTTGGATGCTCCTCTACAGTCTGACGTGTTTGGTTCGCCTGTGGAAGCAGTTTTAAAGAAAATGGAGGACAAGGCTAAGTCTATGCAAACTGTTAAAGATTTTTTGCAGGTGCAGCCTCCGAAGTTTAGTAGAAATTGGCCTACTAAGGGATGGACATATCCTGCTTATGATTCCCAGTCTAGGGGTAGGTCTAGACGTGGTAGGGGCAGAGCTCAAGGTTCTTTTAGGCCTAGAACAGGGAGTTCACCTGCTCAGACTTCTGGTGAGGGCAGGGGTCAGTCCTTTTGTAAACAGACCCAATGACCTGCCTTTTCAGCTGCCAGTACATTCTCGTCTGGCAGCACCTTTGGGAGGAAGGCTGGCTCTTTTCAAAGAAAATTGGGATTTAATTACCCAAGACAGATGGGTTTTGGATATCATTCACCACGGTTACAGGTTTTATTTCCATACCTTGCCTCCTTTCAAAGGCATGCCAGACATTCCTCCTCTGCAAAGAAAAGAGGCTCACAAGCAAATTTCTCTTACTCCAAATAGGGGCCATTCAGCCAGTCCCTGTGCCAGAAAGGGGCCTAGGATTTTATTCTCGCCTGTTCCTAGTTCCAAAGAAGGGGGACACGTGGAGACCAATTTTGGATTTATCTATCCTCAACACTTATCTGGACATTCCCAAGTTCAAAATGTTGACGTTACAACAGCTTTTACCTCTGCTGGGCAAAGATCACTGGATGGTAACTTTAGATCTCAAGGAGGCTTACCTTCATGTGCCTATCAGACTAAGTTGCAGAAGTATCTGCGTTTTCGAGCTGGAAATTACCATTATCAGTTCTCTGCATTGCCCTTTGGCTTATCTACTGCGCCCAGAGTATTCACAAAGGTTCTGGCTCCAGTGATAGCTTACTTCAGGCTAAAAGGAATTCAAATCTATCCTTACTTGGACGACTGCCTGATTCTGGCTCAAGAAAAGGAAGACCTTTTACAGCATTTGGAATGTGATAGCAGTGCTAAGATGCCTAGGGTATTCTGTGAACGAAATAAAGTCCAGTCTAGTACCCTCTCAAGACATGTGCTTTCTGGGTGTGAGACTGAATACAGCAGCCCAGATGGCCTTTTTAACCCCGGACAAACAAAAGAATCTTTCCATTTACTTCCATCAACTATCTCTTCAGTCCGGGCTGACTGCAAGGACAGTCCTTCAAGCCTTAGGGTTCATGGCATCTTGTATTCTGGTGCTTCCCAATGCCAAACTGCATATGAGGAAGCTGCAATGGTATCTCAAAATGTATGGACACAGCACTGCCAGGATTTGGACACTGTCATTCAAATAATACCTTGCATTCAAAAAGAATTTTTGTGGTGGGCTCAGGAATGTCACCTAAACAAGGGACTCTCTGTGACCCGGCCAGAGGCGAGTCAGATTCTAACGACAGATGCCTCAGACATAGCTTGGGGAGCTCATCTGAATGGAAAGTGGATACAAGACAAGTGGCCTGCCAGACTACAGCATCTACATATCAACATGAAGGAGATGTTAGCAGTCCAGTTTGCATTAATGGCTTTCAAGGAGTTACTTCTTCCAGGGCAGGTGTTGATTCTAACAGACAACACAACTGTCATGTGGTACATCAACAAACAAGGGGAACACATTCTTACCCTCTATGCAGGCAAGCAATGATTTTATGGGAGACTGCGCTCAGCTTGCAATTAACTCTTCAGGCAAGGTTTCTGCCGGGAGCACAGAACTCCTTAGCAGATGTGTTAAGCAGGCAAATCATGGATCCCCACGAGTGGAAACTGGATCTTCATGTATTTCGGAAATTGACAGTGTCATGGGGAACTCCAGACATAGATCTGTTCGCTTCTCCACTAAACCACCAGCTGCCAAAGTTTTGCACGAAAAGGTTTCATCACACAGCTTGGAAAGTGGATGCTCTTTTTTTCAGTTGGAAAAATCTTCATGTGTATGCCTTTCCACCTCTGCCTCTTCTCCCAAAGGTACTCCTAAAGGTCAGAAGACAAGCCAAGGATGATTTTAATAGCTCCAGATTGGCCTCGGCAACACTGGTACCCATTACTGAGGAGTCTGGTAAGGAAGCCTCCATGGCCTTTACCTTTGATTCCACACCTATTGTCTCAGAGGGACGGTCATCTACTCAATGTCAAGCTTCACTCTCCATCTTAACAGCCTGGCATATTCTGTTTTGAAACACAGCAGGTCTCAAGTTTTGAATGTGATTATGGAAGCCAGAAGACCTAGTACAAGGAAAGTGTACGCAGAAAAATGGAAGAGATTTTTATTTTGGAGTGCAGCAAAGAATTTGGAGATTTCTGAGCCTAATTTGAGTGTGGCTCTTCAATATCTTACTGAGTTATTGGACAAAGGTTTGTCTTTCTCTTCCATTAAGATTCATGCTGCAGCTATTTCAGCTCACTATGATTGTGACCCACCATTGTTTTCGCATCCTTTGTTCAAGCAATTTCTTAGAGGGGCAAAGAATATAAGACCCCCACGTAGAGCTCCTACTCCTGCTTGTGATCTCAATTTTGTGTTGGCGAAACTTACTCTACAACCTTTTGAGCCTGCGGCTACTGCTGACTTGAAGTACTTGTCATGGAAGACTGCTTTTTTGTTGGCCATTACTTCTGCAAGAAGGGTTTCTGAATTGCAGGCCCTTATGGCGGTAGAGCCTTTTTTGATTTTCCATAAGGATAGGGTATCATTACGTACTAATCCTTCTTTTATGCCTAAGGTGGTTTCTAGTGTGGCTTTAAACCAAACTATTCATTTGCCTACTTTCTATGCAGATCCCCAAAATAAGGGGGAAAAGATTTTCTACACTTTAGATGTACACAGGCAGTTGCGTTATTATTTAAGCAGGACTAAGGATTTTAGGCAGTCTCAGCAGTTTATTTCTTTTGCTTTGAGTTCTCAGGGCAAGCCTGTGTCAAAACAAACTATTTCTAAGTGGATTGGGTTTTGCATTGCATTTTGTTATTCCCATCATGGCAAGGAGATTCCAGCTGGGATTAGGCCTCATTCCACTAGGGCTACTGCCACTTCAACAGCATTTCTAAGGGGAGTGGCAACTAAGGATATTTTGGAGGCAGCTACTTGGTGTTCGGTGCATACTTTCTCTAAGCATTACCACCTTCCTCTCTACTCTAAATCTAGGGCTGGTTTTGCCACAGCTATTTTGCAAGGCATGTTGACAGCTCCTGCTTCCTTATGATTTGCCAGCCTCCCTTACCTCTGCTTTGGGATTCTACCCAATGGTTAGGACTGCAGCAATGTGGAATGAAGAACATAGTACAGTTTTGTACCTACCATAAATGTAGATGTTCGAGGATCCACATTGCTGCAGTCCAATTACCTCCCTCCTTCCCCTCTGTGTTTAGGGGTGGTTGTGTGGGTGAGGTTATACTCTTGTAATTTTGTATATATTGTACATATTTTTGGTGCAGGAGTGTTTGGTGTTTTTGGTTTTGGCCTTGTCTTTTTAGGGTCTTCTGACATCTGGGGCAAGAAAAGACGGAGGATATGACGTCGGTCATGCGCATTAGTACCCTGACGTCCTGACGTCAGTCTAATGCGCCTTGACCGACGTCAGCCATATACTTTGGTATTCGGGCCGACTGGACAGCGGACTACCCCCCAATGGTTAGGACTGCAGCAATGTGGATCCTCGAACATCTACATTTATGGTAGGTACAAAACTACTTTCTGAACAGAGCATTGGTTCACTCTGCCCATTTCAAAAGCTCAGGCTTCCACTGGCTCGAGGCTGTACCCTGTCCCATGATGCTCAAGGGGGATTACCCATATCTTTTTTGCAAGTAAAAGCATTAATTTATATGCATTAAACCTTTCTAGACAAGACTCTGAAGGGATTCAGAGACTCCATAATGCTAAATAGCATCTGCCCAATCCTCCAGGAGCAAAAGAGGATGGGAAGAATGAAGGCAAGATGGACAAATGTGTCACCATTCTGTGCTGGTTGGGACAACATCCCTAGGACTTTCTTGGGTGGTGCAAGGATGGACACAAATGAGGCCTTGTTCAAAGGCTGCATCTACTTTGTAATGACTAATAAAGGTATGAGGCTTTACCCATGTGGCTGCTGAACAAATGGTATCCAAAAGGGAGTTTGGTCTGGAAGGCAGAGGAAGCTGCAATAGCTCCTGTGGAATGGCCCTTCACTTTGCCCAGTAATGTATTTCCTACACGTACAACTCCCAGAAAAAGCAATCTGAGCACGTGTCGCTTTTGACACTGGTAATCCTTTGAAAACAGTTGGTCCAGCTTTTCTGAAATTTCTACTACTATGCATATTTACATGTATTTGCTTATGTACATCTGGTGTAATTTATATTCTGCCTTGTTGACATAGTTTGGGAAAGACTAGTAATTCAATAGATTGTTCTGAGCAAAGCACACCTTGTAGAAAGGGTTAGTATGTAAGGAGGCCATCTTTATGGAAGATGGTGTATGGAGGACAGAAGAGTTCAGATACTAGTCTGGCAGAGGCAATGGCTACTAAGACTGTCTTCCATAACGAACTGTTGCATGATGTGGGGTCAAAAGGAGACTAAAGGGAAGGAACAAAATTTAGATCTCATCGCATGTTCATCCAGACTTCAGGTGTTTTAAGGCTTTTCTGGGTCACATTCAGTTCTCTGCCTTACTTTTGGACTATCCACTGCACCAAGTGTGTACAGTGTCTAGCTTCACTTACAGCTCGTACAGGGTATCCACATTCATCCATATTTGGATGATTTGCTTGTCTTGCTTGTGAGCTGTTAATGTTTTTGTAATCCCAGCAAGTCTTGACTCTGGGTTTGTGCTCTTGATGTGGATCTATTTTTAAGGTTTTCCCCCTCAAATGCAGTCACTGCAAGGAAATGCCTTGGGATTGAGATTTTTGGGTCTCAAGGAATCTGATTCTCACGATGCCCCTGGCAAGACTGCATGAGGGAATAGTATTTAATGCTTTGATCCCAGCACCAGCATTCTGTCCTTGAATATCACTGCTGCTTTAATTTTAAGAATTTGTCTCCCTGCTGCAAAAGTCTGAGGAGCAGTTTTAGCAGGGAGTTTAGAAAATACTAGTCATGTGATACAACAAAGGGAGGGGAACAAGGTCATACCCCTTTGCAGACTAGGTATGTTCACCTTGGAATATAGTTTAGACCGCAATCTCTACAGACATGCTAGTGTTGGTAGTAAAATCATGTGGCAGGCAAGCTGAACATGTAAGGGTGAGTGGTAATGAGATTGGGGGGGGGGGGGTCCTTCAATATTTGATCCACTTGTAGGAAGTTTGAGGGGAGGAATATTCCTGTAGGCTTTTCTACTGATGCAGTGAACAAAATATTCAGAAGGAATCCTGCAAGATCATTGTGGTGACTCCCTGCTGGTTCAGTAACAGTCCTACCTTTAGGAAATGGCCATGAGCAATTGCCACAAGCTTCCCTCAGATCTAAATTACACAAGAGGTTTGATTTGATCTACCCCAATCAAATTAATCTACTGCCAGGATGATTCCCTTTGTACTTGTACATGCAAAAACACTATGGAAGTAAGAAAACCTGAAAAATTGGCAAATGGAGAGATTTTAGTTGCCAACATAACCAGCACCCATTCAAGGCTAGTTTTGTTACAGTACGAGTGGCTATCCTATGGCTTCAAGGTTAATCAGCTGTTTCAGCACTTGGATATTTCAGTGTTCATAGGTGTGTACTAGGCTAATGACCCTGGAGCCTTTACAAGCCTAGCCTATAGGATTACCCTGGCATTGTGCCACCTGAACTTCCCCATGCCCTTCCCATCCACTAGTCAAGATCTCTGAGGGCCAGTGAGGTGCACTGACAGGTATGGGAAGTCCATTTCATAGCATGGGCAGTCTCTGGGTTATGAACCTGTCCTTCCAGCATGTTCTGTTGAGTTTTGGTGATAAGGTTGAGGTATCTGGAGAGTGGTGCAGAGGGATTGGGATTTCTTCAGATGTAGCACTTAACAGCTGGTTCAGACATGGCTTTGCAAGTAGAGCAGAGATTGCATCTAAGTAGGTGATATGAGACTGAGTTTGTGTGTATAGGTATATACACCAGATGGGGCATTGAACTCTGGCCTAATGAGGGAAGAGTAGAGAGACTGACCTCTCTTCCTGCATACAAAACAATTGGTAAGGAGCATGCCACTGTGGTCATGTGGTGGTAGAGAGGTTGCTGTCTACCTGTTTTCCAAATCGCCAACTGTGTTCAGTGGACTACCATAGATGTGGTAATTCATGGGAACTGGGTTTTTCCCAAAGGGGATGGCACACTTTGGCATTGAGCTTAAGGCCATGGTTCTGACTGTCTGCATCAGTGAGGCCTTTCTGTAGATGTCTGCATCACTCTTGAGTTTAGCTCCCAACTTGCAATAGTCTGCGAACTGTCAGCCAGAGTCCTTGTGTTGGCTTGGACTTCAGAAGTAGACCAAACAGGAGAGGACCCAGGACTGAACCCTGTGCCACTCCACTCATGAGTGATCAACAGTCTGACTTGGAGTTGGCTACTTTTCCCACTGTGGGTTGTACCTGTGAGCCAGTTTGCAACCCATCTAGTGATTATAGGGGTTGATGCCTAGCTTAGTTTTTCTGATTCCTGAGTGGGAATTGTATCAAAGGCCTTGGCCAGATCAAGGTAGGCTGTATGAACAACCTTTCCTTCATCCACAGGTCTGGTGATCGACCAAGTTCATAAAGTTCAGCAGGCATGATCTACCCTTCACAAAACCAAACTGTGGATACAGAGTTTGGAGATTCCCTATATCCTTGTTGGGTCCATGTGTTCCATAGTTTTGCATATCAGGCTAATGGGGTGATGGTTCGCAGGGTCTGTAGTCTCTCCTTTGTGGAGAGGGATGACTAGCAGTGTGCTGTTTGGTAGGGACAAAGCCTGAGGTGAGCTTGTTAAACAGGGCACAGGTGAGATGCCAAGTTCACTCTAGTTCATTCAGAATACAGCCAGGGGATGTCAGGTCCCATAGAAGTTGTATTCTTGCCCTTTACCTGTGCAGCAATAATACTGGGTGTCTTATCTACTGGTATTGACTGCCCCTTTAGTGGGGGATGGGGTAAAGTTGGCTCTGATCTGCCAATATATTGGCAGTATCTCTATGCTCAGTATAGGAGGTACCGCTGTGCAGTAGCTCAGTGCAAATCTGGGTATTTATATGGAGATTATTTACATAACTGTAGAAGGCCTTCTGGTTGTCTCTACTATCTTCTGCAATTCTGTTTTCCTAGCTAGCTTTAGAGGATTTCATGAGGGATCTCTACTTTCTGTTGAGGCTAAGGGAGTTTTTCCAGTCTTGGGACTTCACCTTATTCTGCCTCAGTTTCCTCCCTCTGAGATAATGGCAGGGGACCAGATTGGCGCTTTTTTTTTTTTTTTTTTGAGCATCCTGGTTCTATTGGATATGGCGAGATCCATGCATTTGTGTTAGTACAGTGCACTGGTGTACAATTCTACAGTCATGTAACTAATCTCCATTTGCATGGGTACAGTGAAGTTAGCCACCTCAATTTAGGAGCCCAGTTAGCTTTGGAGAAGTTCTTCATGCTTACCTTTTGTGGGGTGTGGGAGGGATGTGGATTTCAGAGGTGATTAGTGTGTGGTCTGATTAACCAGTGAGGAATTGACTACTGGTGTAAAGCAGCAGTCACCCATGTTAGTAGGATGTTGCTACCTCTAGTGGGGCTAAGAATGAGCTGGTCCAGGGCATTGGAATTGGAATTCCAGAAAATGTTGTGCAAGTGTATTGGTACAAGAGTAGTTTTTCCCAGTTAACTGATGCAGGCCATCTCTGGCAAAGCATCAAGGTCTGTCCATCCAGTCATCCCAGACTGTTACTGGATCCCCTTAGAATGACACCAGAAGCTTAGCCAATTGTTGAAATCAATCATTTTCTGCTTATACTGTCCTATCATTCTGGGTGATAGGATGCTGCTCGGGGCTAGGGTCATACCTGCCTGGGCTACATAATCATAGCTCCTCCATGTAGTCCAGGGAGGTACATCTCTGGTCATTTATATACCCACATGTACAATGAGTCCTATTTGTACTATTGAGGGACCAGAGTGCATGCATTGTGGTGGATCCTAGTACAATGAGTAATATTTGTACTGTTGAGGGACCAGAGTGCGTGCATTGTGGTGGATCCTAGCACCAGACCAGTAGCTGACTTTCTCCTTCAGCCTAGTGAGTGGGACATCAGTGTGCCTCACTAGAGTAATCTAGTGTTGGGCATGCTGTTTTGCCTTGGGGGAGGGGGGGGCTTTGAGTGGCACACTATTTAGGAGAGGTCTCATTAGTGTGGTCGTGTGAGTTTCTGCCTTGGAGGTCTTTGGCTAGATTTTTGAGCCTCCACAAAGGTGGGTGTGGGGTTCCTTTTTTATGTAAAGGTAGTGCTGGTGTGTTCTGGAGGATTGTGTTCCATGTGGTGTGGTACAATTGTTTACCTTCTCTTGATCAGCTAGTCCAGTCTTGGCTGGAGAGTGCGTGGCTTTCAATCTGGATATATAAATGCATCTTTAACAAGTCTGAGTGTTGGGAGGCAAGAGGGTTATTATACATGATGCAGTTCCTACATTGCCTCAGGATGCTCAAGTTCACCAGGCTAATAGCACAGGGAACTGACTTTAGACCTCGCTGGAGGGGTGGGCATTAAGTACTGGAACTGTTTCCCTGTTAATTTCAAAATGTTTTTGAAAGGGGTTTCGCATGAGAGGCTTCCATGAACTGGCAGCCCCTTTTTGGGATCCAATACTTGGTGAGTCAGCTAATGTGACTTGAGGTTCTTATGTGGAAAAGGTTTACTGATTGGTCTGACCTCCAAGAGTGAGTTGCAAACAGTCGAGATGTAATTTTCCAAGCTGGCTTATTTGAATTGATGCATCTTTATGCTTAGTGGTATTAAGCCATCTTTATGCTTAAAGTGGTATTAAGCCAAACTAGTCACTATCTTACTGAACCTAAAAATGTGGAAGGGCTGCTCCATGCTTTGTCTGGGCAACTCTATCTTGACGGAACTTAATCTTTCAAATTCTGAAATTCACCTTTTGAAGGCAAGGGACTACCTGTAACCATTGCTGAATGTATACTACAAAATTATTCCAGACATTGTAGAACACTCTCCAGGGGCTTTGGCTTAATTTATACATTTTGGGAAAGGGTTGGTTTCTATTATAGCAATGACTTGGTCCTCTGTACACATTTGCAAGGTATTGCAAGCTTTAGTCCTTCTCTGGTCCTAGCAAAGCCTGATCTGCACACTTTTTTTTTTTTTTTTTCCTCTGGGGGTTCCTGGGCCCCTTCACTTACTAAATGTAGTAATCCAGGGTAACCCAACCTTACAGCAAAGATACTGCAGCAGTCATCAGTATGATTAGCATGGATAAGTTGTGTAGGTAGATTGTAATGAACAGATGTTCATATTACTACTGCCCTAGTCACTCGGCCCATGTTTTATCCCATAGATTCATAGGTGTTTTCTAGGCTAATGACCACAAGGGTCTTGAGCCTAGCCATGCATCCCAAATCTTTGAAGTTCTGATGGCCTTGATGAATGTAAGCATGGGCCTGTGAGATGGTCAAATACTTTGTTTTAGCATTTCTTCTAGTGCTCAGCCTCTGTGGCATGAAAGCTCTGAATAGTTTGGTGCCCAAGCCTGTCTAGTCCACTCAGTTTAAGCTCTTGAGTGGGCATATAAGGTGCTATGAAGCTTTGGAATTGTATCCCTGGCAGGATATAACCCATATGGCTATTGCTACTGCTGCAGTAATCATTCTAATGTCCAGTGTTAGTGCAAGATTTCTTGCACAACTTTGTCTTCACTGGTCAATTTCTCTAAGTTGTGTAGAGTATTCTGGCATTCAGGGTAACTAACGTATTTGGACTGGCTTGATTTCATTGCTCAAAATAGTGGTTGGGCTAAACTGAACATGGGGCTACTTTGTTCTTGTATGCAGGAACAAGTGCAGAAGATATTGGCCAGTGTAAAATGGAGATATTCTGCCTGGAGCAATAGATAAGCAGTACTTTAACATGTAGTTCTGAAAATGGTTTTGTGGCATCTATTAACTAAATCTTTCTGAACTTGGGAAGGGCAGTTTATGTAGACAGTTGGTGGTTGACTGCTTGAGTGACCAGTGGCTGACATTTAAATCTGCAGCCATGGTCATAAATGCCTTTTCCCCTGTGCATCTCCACTTTCAATGGCATGCATCTTCACCTTTTTACTGTTATGCTCAAAACTAAAGATTCTTTTTACAGTTGTGCAGTCCTCATGCATACCTCGGTTTACTTTGACTTTAGGACCGTAAACCCTCATTTCTTGTTCCCTGCTACAGCTAGAAATTACCCTATACCTTGGCTAATTTTGTTTGACTTTATGCCCATAAAATACATTTGTTTGAACACCTATTTATTCCTCCTCTATTCCCTTATGGTGTTTACCTCTTTATGTAGTCCCAGAATTCCATTGTGATCTGCATCCAAGTGTAGACTAACTTGGATAGGACTCCACCTTGGATCTTAATAGCATAAGTTGCTGTGATTTCATCCCCCTAGTGTGACCTTTAGGGGAAAACCTTGTAACCTAGCTGGGGTGTAGACGTTTGCGTCTTTCCTAGATTCATTGTCACCCTAAGGAATTTTCCCCACTGCTTATCTGAACTACCTTCCAGGTAAGACTTGTTGGATTCTTTTCCTTTAATCCAATTGTACCCTCAAGTTTCAGGCTTCACTAGCTCTGTTAATCCAGTATTGGCACAATTGCACTTGTGTACCAAATGTTTAGCTTCATCCCATTCCAGTTATATGCCCTTTGTTCTGGTATCTGCCTAGTTTCCAAGGTAAATTTGGAAAGGTCTGGATTCCTTGCTATTTATCTCTGCATTTCCAGCTGGCTGTCTTTGGCTACTCATTTTGGCTTCTATTTAGAAAATGAATCCACTTCCAACACTGCTTTCATGAGGTACCACTTTACTGACTTGTATTTCTACCATGGATGATCCTCCCTTTCTGTATGTTAAAGTAGCCTGATGGTATCTGAGGTCGAGCAGTGCTACCACCTAGCATTTTTGGGAGCTGCAGGTAGTTCCACCAGATTGTACTTTCACCTCCCATAGTAATTTGGTTGCTTAACTTTTTCAAAGCTGGTCTTGGTATGCTTGAAATGATTGCTGTGATGCAAGATGGTATCTAGATGTTTTCTTTACCACATTTCCTTGGCAATCAGTTGGGTAGTCATAATCTAACTGCCTTGACTACTGTTTACAACTATTGCTTTGCTCTTTACATTGATTGCGGTCTTTATTACATCTGTCAGTACAGCTATCCTTTCATTTCCACCTGTGTCCTAATAGTGCTGGTATGACCCTTTTGTGCTAGGGTTCTAAATGTAGAGCAAGTGTTTGTTCTAGCCTTATTTCTCCTTTTGTAGAATAAAACTGAAACATTTCCAAGCACAAGTTTGGCTACCATTAGGAGTGGAAATGGATACCAAATTGTCCCTGTGTTCAGATGCCTTATGACCTCTGAAATCCAGAAGTAAATCTTTTTCCTTGTCAACTTAGTCCCATAAGGTACTACTGTGTTTAACTTGCCTGTTCTCTATGCAGTCCAGCATTTTCCTCAGGATCACAAACCATATCTAATCAATAACCTTGCCTTTTTTATTTTCAAGTATTAACATTTTCTATTCCTTTGGTGTCAGGACAGTAGCTTCAGAACAGTAGCTTCAGAACTGTTACACTACAAAATGTCAGGAGTAATGTCCCTGCTCTTGTATTTCTTGGACCTTTTCCACATGTTTTCTGTACCCTATTCATGACTCCCAAAAGATTTCCTGTCTTAGCTATTCCAGCTATCCTGATCTTGTCCTACTCCTCCAGTATCTGTTAATCAGTCCAATGTCAAATTCTCAAATATGGAAACGCCACTGTTTATGTAACCGTAACTTTAGTGGCAAATGTTCCTAAAATTCAGTGGGAGATTTCCTTAGGAAATCTTTAAACAGTTTAACTAGAATCCATAAGAGAAAATCATCTCCCTGGGAAATGTGTAAACTTTGATCTCTGGTTTATTAGATCTACCAACTCAACAGCTGTATGTCTTTAAATCTTGCCCTACTGTACACTCAACACTCAGGCCTGCCAAACAATCTGATTTGCTCCACCATATCCTATAATTTGATAATTGCTGAAGTGACTTGTAGTCTTTACTATCCTGGAAGTCTTTCAGCTTGAGACCACATCTAATTGGCACATGCCTTCCTTCTGTTTCAATTCCCCCTCCTGCCTGAGAGGTCCTCCCTTTTAAGTATCCACTCCAATTTCTTAATCCTTCAAAATGGACTTTGCACTTCAAAAATAAAATGCAGCTGATCTGAAAGATTAAGAGCCATCTATACCCCACTGCCTTTACTTTTATTGATCAACTTTAAAGTTTGTGTAATATTCCCTCATTTTTCTGTGTTGTATTATATCCTTTTTCAAATACAGTTTAAATTCCATAGTATTTGTATATAGCATTGTAACTACGTACACTTCAACTGTGCCATTCTTGATCTGTTTTTACTTGGTCTTAAATTGATCCTTAAATCTTTGAATAAATTGTCTTGTAGCTGCTGTACTCCAAAACCATTTACCTGTTTTCATTTCCCTGGCAGTATGACTGATAAAGGGAGAGAGCTAGCTGATATGATTTGAGAAGGAGGGTTGATATATTGTGTGCAAGAGACCAGATGGAAGGAGAGTAAGGCTCGGTGTATCAGAGGTGGGTTCAAATTGTTTTATGGTGTGGATGGGAGGAGAAATGACATAGGAGTTATTCTGATGAAACTGTGCGCGAAGAGTGTTTTTGGAGGTGGAGTGTTGGATAGTGATGTTTATGAAGCTGGAAATTGGTGTAATGCATGTTGGTGCATATGCTCCACAAGTTGGGTGTGCAATGGATGAGAGATTTGAGTGAATTGGATGAAGTGGTGATTGTACCCAAGGCTGAGAGTGGTGATTTCAATGGACATGTTGGAGCAGATTTCAGTGGACATGTTGGTGAAGGGAACAGAGGCGATGAGGAAGTGATGGGGTAGGTATGGTAAACAAAGGAATGCAGAAGGTCAGATGGTGGTGGATTTTGTGAAAAGTATGGACATGGCTGTGGTGAATATGTATTTTAACAAGAGGGAGGAGCAAAGGGTGACATAAGAGTGGAGGAAGATGCACATGGGTGGATTATCTTGTGTAGGAGGGCCAGTTTGAAGGAAATTGGAGACAAGTGGTGACCAGAGAAAGTGTAGTTTGTCATCCTACAAACCACCATCCTATGCTGCCTATCAAGAGGAGTATGAGGGCAGCACCAAGGATCAAATGTTGGAACCTGAAAAAGGGTAATTGTGAGGTGGAGTTCAGGGATGAGTTAAGACTGGCACTGGGTGGCAATGAGTTACCAAATAGCTGGGTAACTACAGCAGCGCTAGTAAGGGAGACTGCTAGAAAGGTGCTTGGTATCTCATCAGGACAGAGGAAGGATGACAAGGCGACATGGTGGTGGAATGAGGAAGTACAGAATATACAGGCAGATGTTGGCAAAGTAGGATTGTCGGATGAAAGACATGAGTATAAGGAGATGAGGTGCATGGCGGAGAGGTGGCTAAAGATGAGGCCTATGAAGAGTTGTATGAAAAGTTGGACACTAAGGAGGGAGAAAAGGACCTGTACCGATTGGCTAGACAGAGGGACTGAGCTAGGAAAGATGTGCAGCAAGTAAAGGTGATAAAGGATGAGGGAAACTTACTCGCAAGCGAGGAGAGCAAAGAGATCTTTGAGGGGTTGATGAATGAAGAGAATGAGGGGGAGAAGGTGGGATGTAGGGATAGTGAATGAGGGAGAGAAGGTTGGATGATGTAGGGATAGTGAATGAGGGAGAGAAGTTGGATGATGTAGGGATAGTGAAGAGAATTAGGGAGAAAAGGTTGGATGATGTAGGGATAGTGAATCATGAAGTACAATGGATTAGCAAGGAGGAAGCAAGGATATGAAGAATGGAAAGGCTGGCCCAGATGACATGCCTGTGGAAGCATGGAGGTGTTTAGGTGAAATGGCAGTGGAGTTTTTAACCAAATTGTTAATCTTAGTGAGAAGGATGCCTGAGGAATGGAGAGTTTTAGTACAGATTTATAAGAATAGGGGTGATGTGCAGAGCTGTAGTTGACTACAGAGGGATTAAATTGATCAGTCACAGCATGGGAAAGCAGTGGAAGCTAGGTTAAGAAGGGAAGTGAACAGCAGTATGGTTTCATGCCAGGAAGGAGCACTACAGATGCAATGTTTGCTCTGAAAGTGAAGTACAGAGAATGTCAGGAGTTGCATTGTGTTTTTGTAGACATAGAGAAAGCATATGACAGGGTGCCTATAGAGGAGTTGTGGTATTGTATGAGGAAGTCAGGAGTGTCGGAGAAGTATGCAAGATTGGTACAGGATATGTACGAGGGTAGTGTGACAGCTGTGAGGTCTGCAGTGGGAGTGACTGATGTGTTTAAGGTGGAGGTGGGATTACATCAAGGATCAGCTCTGAGCACTTTCTTTGCAATGGTGATGGACAAGTTGACAGGCTGCATCGGACAGGAGTCCCCATGGACTATGATGTTTGCAGATGACATTGTGATCTGTAGTGAGAGTAGGGAACAGGTGGAGACCCTGTAAAGGTGGAGATGCTATAGAGAGAGGAGGAATGAATGTCTGCAGGACTAAGACGGAATATATGTGTGAATGAGCAGGAGGATAGAAGAATGGTGGAAAAGTTTAAATACTTGGGGTCAATAGTTCAGAGTAATGGTTGAGTGTGGAAGAGGTGAAGAGTACAGGTAGGATGGAGTGGGTGGAGAAGTCAGGAGTGATTTGACAGACTAGTACCTGTAAGTGAAAGGGAAGGTGTACAAGAGGGTAATGAGACCAGCTATGTTATATGGGTTGGAGACTGTGGCACTGACAAAGGCCAGAGTTTAAGCTGGATGTGGCAAGAGTTAGATGAGATTTGCACTGGGTGTGACTAGGGTGGACAGGATTAGGATTAAGTATATTAGAGGGTCAGCCCAGGTTGGAAGGTTTGGAGACAAAGCCAGAGGCGCAAGATTACGTTGGTTTGGGCATGTGCTGAGGAGGGATGCTGAGTATATTCGGGCATGTGCTGAGGAGGGATGCTGAGTATATTGGGGAAAAGATGCTAAGGATGAAGCTACCAGGTAATAGGAAAAGAGGAAGGCCTAAGATAAGGTTTATGGATGTGGTGAGGGAGGACATGCAGGTGGTTGGTGTGACAGAGCAAGATGCAGAGGACAGGAAGAAATGTAAACTGGTGATCACCCCCTAATGGGAACAGCCAAAAGATGATTATGATTCAGTCTGTACCTATAGAAGTGGTTCAGTTTTGCATATCCTACTGCTCGTTTGCTATTGGGCATACATTTAAGTGGAGCAACTTGTATGACCATGTATGCACACCCAGACCTAGTTGTCCATAACATTCTGCAAACCTCTCAGGCTTTTGATTCCTATTTTAATCTAGTTCAAGTTCTGGGCCTTCCTCGTCACTGAATACTTGTATTCCAAATTCTTGATTATTCCTCAGCTGTCTTTTTCCCTGTTCTTGTTCACATCTATTTGTGCATGTGCCATTTCATTTTCTAACTTCCCCATCAAGAGGTTTGCATCATCTCCTTGCTGATTCACCATTTCTGCCAATCCTCCCATTAAGTTTGCCTTTCTAGCCTGGTAATTTGCATTTAGTAAAGCTTTATCCTCCAATGGCAACTTTGTCATCTCATGGAAATTTGCCTTGCTCTGAAGGATTATTTCTGTAGCTTACCATGCAGCCTTTGCTTGTGGTCCCGCTTTTTTGTATTCTGATGTGTCCCTGCTGTTGTACTAAAATGGTTCAATTCCCAGACCACCCCATAGCTATGCTATGGTCCTTTAACTGTGCAAGGTGTCCCCATCTAGAAAAGTGTCTACTCCCCATATCTAAAACTCACTTGATGCTTGTTGCAAGTCTAAACTTCACCAAGGAACATTTCCACATTAGTTTCAGTACCTTTGCCAGGCATGGTAGTTGCAGTTCTAGAGCATTGTCTAACAACTTGGTTCTGTAGTTGTAGAGAACTGGATGCCCTTTACTGCATTTAATACTTTCTGCAAATGTGCTTTCATTTGTAAAAATAATTTAATTGGAAAGTACTCCAGCCCTCATTTGCTGTCCTAACTTGGGGCCTATAGTATGCCTGTGCTCTTGTGTAATATTCCATGGTAGCTTGTGGGTCAGTATTGGACCAGATTTGGTGCAATACCCAAAACATTGGGTAATTCTGCTTGAATTAGATTTGCATTTGTGTAGCAAGATTAATTGCTGGTATGAAAGCACTTCACCTCATAGCCAGTGAGTAAGTTGCTTTATTCTTGGTACCAGAGTATCTGTATAGGACCTGTTATTTCTCCAACTTTTCTGTTCACCTGTCTAAGCAGGCTTTAAATCCTATGCAGTTTTCCCTCTGCCTGCTCCAGAATAATTTCCCTACTCTACTGTCTTAAGCTTCATCTGACAGTTTGTGTGGTTTGGTTCCTTGGGTTGCTTGTTGCCTGGACTTACCCAGTCTGGTCAGTGATGGGGTGTCAAGTTCCTGGATCTTTTTTATTGGCCATCACCTGTTGTACTGTAGAGTTTGGGAAGACTAAATTGTTCCTGTGATTAAAGGGGGCTTGTTCAAAAGTGTGCCCCACTGCCATTAAGCCTTTTACTTTAAAGTTGTGGCCCTGTTCACTCTTCTGAATTCTTAAGCATTCTCTGATTAGTACTGTTTTAAGCTAACATGCTCAACTCCAAATGTGCTTTTAAGATTGCCAAGTGCAGAGTAACTTTATGTTGTGCCATACCAGAAGTCTCCCGCCCCAAAAAGTTTTTCCTTTTTTCCTTTATTTGGGCTAGCTATTACAAACTTATAGCTTTGTTTTTCTAGTGCTATGTCGAGTCGAAACCCTCTGGGTTCAAAAAATGTGATTTGTGTTGCCAAAAAATGTCCCTTATGGACAAGGACACATTTGTTTAGGGGCTGTTCACCTGCAGGACTCGTGCTTGATCTGTCATGTTTTCAGTTTCTTGCAGGAGAGAAAATTGTGTGGCCTTCTGAAGAACCCTCAAGATTCTTTCTCAGGGTCCTCAGCCAGCTGAAGTGCACAAAAAACAAACTAAGCCATCTGTTCAGAGTTGGGAACAATCCACTGAAGCCTTCAGCTCTGATCCCAGCATTTGCTGTGACAAAGCCAAGTCCCTGGCGGCTCAGTCTGTGTTCTCAGCCAGTCTGGACCCATAAGAGCGGGTCTCCTTCCTTGGAGCCAATAAGCTCTGCTTCGCAATCTCCTTTGCTGCAACCTGGAGCACAGTCACCAGTCCTCTTTGCACTGTCCTCCAGGCTTTCAGATCATGACATTGAGTGTGGTCAATAGGCTGTCACAAGCACGTGATGATTTATCCATCGAGCCCAGCCCATAAGGAATTGGCTCTCTTGGGCCTATCCAGCTTTCGGTTTTAACTCTAGTTCTGAGCCAGTGCATGGAGGTTGTGGTGGTGGAACAGTCTGCTCCTGTTTCAGTTCTGACATCTGCTCTGATCAGAGGGATCAGGGTGCTGAAGTGCTCTTGCCAGCTCTGAGGGAGTGTTATCTGACCCTTGTCAGACTCCACTCACCCTCTTGGAGCTTTGGCGCAGGTGAGCTCTGCTACCACATTGGCGCAGGTGAGCTCTGCTACCACATTGGCGCAGGTGAGCTCTGCTACCACATCAGCTTCAGAGCAGTCTCTGTTCACAGGAGATCTCTGGACTCTTCAGAGCTGGAGGCTCCAACTCTTACCATGGCACCTACGAGGTGATGAGCATGCTGTCTCCTGAGACTGCTCCACTGGCTCCTCCCATTGTGCCTGCCTTTTTCCCTCCTGCCTCCAAGCATAGGGAACCTGTGCCCCAGGATGCCCCATTGGGTGACCCCACCTCTTCAGAAACCTCCCCCAAACATTCTGAGGTGGTCCCTTGAAGATACCAGAGGAAGCATCTAGACTCCTCAGTCACTTCAGAGACTGACTTGGATGAATCGGAAGGGTCCCCACAGTTCCCCTCTGAGGAGCTCTCCTTTTCAGAAATCTTGGAAATCCTTAGATGTGGCTGGAAGTCCCTAACCCCTTCTGAGGAAGAGTCTACCTGGATGCATTTGATTCCCAACCCTCCAATTTTTGGGGGTGTCTACCTTTTGATCCACTTGTCTGTAGTGAGTTGAAAGGTGTGGAGCATTCCAGAGACCATGGAAGTAGTTCCAAGGAGACTGAATAAATTTATTACTGCTCCTGAGAAGTCCTTCCTTTCCAAAGGGGGTCCTTGTTGATGCTATGGTGGTGGCAGCAGCCATTAAGGAACTGTGGCAGCAGCCATTAAGGAACTTGTGGAAATTTATCTGTCCACTGAACAAGGAGTCTCGTATATGAAGCATATATTCAGCAACCTTTACTGTCCCGTCACACTTCACATGACTTCAGAGGGAATCCCCTGAAGGAGCTAGGAGATACCCTGCAGGATCCTATAGTGGAGGGAGTTGTGAACGGGTCTGCTTTCCAGCTTGCAATCTTTACCTTGGTGGTTAACTCCTCTGAGGCTCATTTATGTGGCAGATGGAGTGAGGAGGGCAGCGGGTACCAGAGTAGCTTTGCAGAGACTCCTGGATGTGCTTTTATTTGATGCGCCTTTATATGCAGAACCTTTCCAGTCTTAATTTACCAATACCCCTTCAATGGCTCATCCTTGTTCAGGCCCCTGGTAAGACTCTCACCAGGTGTGAACAGGATGGCAAGACTCTCTGCCATAATTCAGTTTTTCCACTCCATCTAGGCACTCAAGCTCAGAAGAGTGGAAAGATTAGGTTCTGAAAACCCCACGAAGCTTCACCTGACACATGTGGAGACTTGCCCCAGGGGCAGAGGGGGAAACGATGGAAGATGCTGCCCTCGTGGCAGAGGGGTCTGCAACAGCGGGGCAATGGATGGATTCTCTGCTAGACCCTTCCAGGACTCCTGTCCACCACCTGGAGGCAGTCAGGGGCAGACTATCCCTGTGCCCAGCAGCCTGGCAAGCTGTCACGAGAAACATGGGTACTGTTGGTAATATCCAGGGGCTACAAAATTCCTTTCTCATGCCCCCTCAAAAGAAAAATAAGTTTCATTGTTGCAGTCCTAAACAGTGGGTTATCCAATTCCCAGTAGCCCTCAATTGGCCTGAATACCAAAGGTAAGTAAATAGGATATCTGGTTATAAAGGACGTCAGAACGTCTGATACAAAACGAGGCAGCAGATGTCACTTCTCAGTTGTCTTGCTGCAGAGCCTGAAGCAGAAGCATTTCTGGCAAGAGTGCCAGTCGGCAGTTGTTTAGAAGACAAAGTTGTCAACTACAGCTAAGTACCCTGTTGGGGATCCTCTTGCCTTAACGAATGCCCAAAAAGGTTAATTGTCTTACCTGTGGAGAGGTTCCCCATAGAGATTTTCATTCCTGTTGTATTTGTTTAGGCCTCTACCACGACGTTCCTAATTGTGACACCTCTGCTTCCTTTAATCCATGTACTATTAGTCATTCGGCTAAGCTTTTGGCTAAACATTTGGAGTTTGGCCCAAGTTTCAGTATGGCATCCACTGGTCTTCAGGCTTATGCTATCCCAAAGAAGCATAAGGATAAGGACAGACTTCGAGGGTGAAGTCCTCTTAAGTTGGTAGTCAGTCTGGTAGTCAGTCATGCGGTAGCCAGCAAGGTGCCTTTTGCAGCCCACAGATTTTCAACTGCAGGCCTCAGTTGAGACCATTTTCAGAGTCCCCCAGGCCTCCAGCTTCCATTTTGCCTTCTGACCTTTCGCCTGTCACCTCTTCAGCTGGGTCCAGAGCCTCGACTCTGGTGTCGGAGGCTTCTGTTTGTTCAGACAGCATGCTCATACCAACTACCTCTGCTGCAACTTTGGAGGTTGCCAGGCCTCCTGAGTCTTTCTAACTTGCAGTTAAATATTCAGTCATTAAGGGTTCACAGCCTCCTTCTAAAAAGGGGTAGGGATTTCTCTTTTGGTGATACTTTCCCAAAATGCTCCGAGAGTATTCAAAGACAGGATTATCTAATCTAAGAGGATTAGGGAGTTTTTGGATTTGCCTCTGCATAAGCCTCTGGCTATTCCCCCAGTGCCAGAAGTGGCTGTTTTTCTGGAAAGTTCCTTTACTCCAAATTCAGTTCCTCCTGTTCCCAGGAAACCTGACAGGTACTATAAAGTCCCTGATTCTCATTTGTTTTTCAGGAATCCTTTGGCTGATCCAGAGGTTATTTCTCAAGGCCCTAAAGTTGTTGAGGCCACAGTTAGCAAAAATCCTGTTCCTTCTGACAGGGAATCTAGGAACCTAGATATGTGGGGTAAGTTTATACCTCTGCCACTCTTGCTATTAGGTCTACCAATTGTCTTTCATATGCTGAAGTACCAGCAGCACACCTTGGAAGCTAAGTCTAGGATAGCAAGTGTGCCTCTGGAAGAGTAAGGATATGCAGGATTTGCTGAATTCTGCCAGTCTTGTAAAACATTACACTGTGGTTTTGACAGTCTCCTGCAGGGCTACAGCTACTGGATCTGTTAGAAGGCACGCTTGGCTCAGGGAACAGCCCCTACCAGAGCATGTCAGGGCTAAGCTTTTGGATGTACCTTTGCATAAGGACAGATGTTCTTCGTCTCACATTGCTGCAGTCATAACCTGTGGGTAGTCCGCTGTCCTCTATCGGCCCGAATACCAAAGAGCTGGGCTGGCGTCGGTCATTGTCGCCTAGAGCTGACGTCAGTACGTCGTAGTACATAAGCGCATGACCGCCATATCCTCAGTCTTTCTTGCCGCGTGGTCCGAAGCAGAAGCAGCGTTTGCAAGTGCCGTTCGGCATTCTGAAATTTTCATTTATAGAGTTTCAGACCGAAGACCATGTTGGGCTAAGTACCCCGTTAGGGAAATCTTTGTCTTCTTGCCTCAGTTATCCAGATGTCAGAAAGTTAATTGCATTTCTTGTGGGAAACGGATACCTCATAAGGATTTTCATTCTTTCTGTATTCCTTGCTTAGGACCCGAGCACGACTTGGTCGGGTGTCGCTTTTGTGCTAGATTTAACAAGCACACCATTAAACTGAGATTAGACTGTGCCAGGCTTGTTTTTGGTAAAAGGTGTAACTATAACATGCCGTCGGATCCTCCGCCCGCTACCGCTAAAAAGCGTAAAGATAAATCTTTGAAGTCGAAACCGGATGAGTCGTCAGTTACGGACGCCGGTTCTATGGAGCCTCCGGTTGAATCTGTGGATCCTGCCGAGGGTTCGGCTGAATCCCATGGGGAACCTTTACTTTTACAGGAGTTGGCCTCTCAGGAGTTAGGCCCGGCTGAAGGTGCTTCTCTGGTGTCTGTAGTTCCATCTTTACAGAAGGTTATTAGGCCTTCTGCTTCTGTGGCTAAAGCTCATGCTAAGGCCAAACCTTGTCATGTTGGCCCTGGTCATAGTTCTAGCTCTCCAGCCCCTGTTCCTAAAAAGCATATGTTAAAAATGGCTGAGGACTTGATTTCTTTGATCAGGGGTTCTATGCCCCCCCCCCAGAGAAGAGGCCTAGGGTGGAGGCAGATTTAGAGGGGATGGATCATTCCTCAGACTACTCTGATTCCTCAGTTGAAGAAATTCAGTAATTCCCTTATTTAGATTCGGATGCAGAGGACTCCTGTCCTTCTGCTTCTCCTCCAGAGGATTTTTCTTTTTCTGAGACTTTACATTCCATGAGGGAGCATTTCAAGTGGGAAGGCCAGGATTTTTCGGATTCTCTGAAACTGCTCGAATTTTTGTTTCTGCCACAGCATAGGCCCTTGGCTATTCCCCCCGTCTTAGAAGTTGTTCAGGATGTTTTCTCTGAATCTTCCCTTAATCCTGATTCTTTACCTCCTGCCCCTGTTAAGCCAGACAGATATTATAAAGTTCCAGAAGCACATAAGTATTTGTACAAGAGTCCTAGAGCTGAGCTGATCCGGAAACTATTACTCAAGGTCCGAAGGGTATTAGGGCTTGTGGCTAAGAATCCAGTTCCTGTGTCTAAAGATTCTAGAGCTTTAGACAGATGGGGGGGGGGGGAAAGTGTACACCTCCTCTACGTTAGCTATGAGGGCTTTGAATTGCCAATTTCATATGCTGAAGTATCAGAATTTTTTGTTAGGACAATTGCAATCTAAGGTGGATGCTTTATCTGAGGGTATAGAGTGTAAGGAGCTCCAGGAGTTGGTTCATGCATCAGATCAAGTTGGCAAGCATTCTTTGCAGTGTGGTTTCGATGCTCTTCAGGCTGCATCCAGGGTGGCTGCTACAAGTTCAGTTATTCGTAGACATGCCTGGCTTAAGGATCAAAATTTGTCCAAGCATGTTAAGGCTCGGATTTTGGATGCTCCTCTTCAATCTGAAGTACTTTTGGTCCTTCTGTGGAATCAGTTTTGAAAAAGATGGAAGATGAGGCTAAGTCTATGCAGACGGTCAAAGATTTTATGCAGGTGCAGCCCCCTAAGTTTAGTAGGAATTGGCCTGCTAGAGGATGGTCTTTTACTTTAGATTACCAGTCTAAGGGCAGGTCTAGGCGTGGTAGAGGCAGAGCTCACGCTCTGGGTTCTTTCAGACCTAGGACTTGAAGCTCTCCTGCACAGTCTTCTGGTGAGGGCAGGGGTCAGCCTTTTCGTAAACAGACCCAATGACCTGTATCTTCCGCTGCCAGACCCTTCTCTACTGACAGCTCCTCTAGGAGGAAAGTTGGGACTTTTCAAACAAAACTGGCATTTGGTCACCCAGGACAAATGGGTGTTGGATATAATAAATCACGGGTACAAGTTTTATTTTCGCACAAAGGCATGCCGGATGTGCCTCCTCAGCAAAGAATGGAGGCTCAGGAGCAAATTTCTTTACTTTTACAGATGGGGGCAATTCAGGTGGTCCCTCAGTCAGAAGTAGGCTTAGGTTTTTATTCCCGTCTATTCCTAGTGCCAAAGAAAGGAAACACTTGGAGGCCAATTCTGGATTTGTCCATTCTCAATACCTACCTAGACATTCCAAAGTTCAAGATGTTAACATTACAACAACTTCTGCCTATGCTGGGTAAAGATCACTGGATGGTAACCCTGGATCTGAGGCTTATCTTCACATCCCTATCAGGCTCAGCTGCAGGAGATTCCTGAGATTTCGGGCTGGTACTTCTCATTATCAGTTCTCTGCATTGCCCTTTGGCTTATCTACTGCGCCCAGGGTATTCACAAAAGTTCTGGCTCCTGTAATTGCTTTTTTCAGACAGGGAGGAATACAAATTTATCCTTATCTGGACGATTGTCTGATTCTTGCTCAAAACAGACAAGTTACTACAACAACATCTCCAGTATGTGATGGCAGTTTTAAGGTGCCTAGGGTATTCTGTGAACGAAATAGTCCAGTCTAGTGCCCTCTCAGGACATGTGCTTTCTGGGTGTGAGACTGAATACAGCTTCTCAGATGGCATTTCTGACCCCGGACAAACAAAGATCTCTTCATCTATACTTCCAGCAGTTATCAGTAATGTCCAGGCTGACTGCAAGGACAGTCCTTCAAGCCTTGGGGTTCATGGCATCTTGCATTCTAGTACTTCCCAATGCCAAACTGCATATGAGGAAGCTACAATGGTATCTCAAAAGTGTGTGAACTCAACACTGCCACGGTTTGGACACTGTCATTCGGATTATACCTTGCATCCAGAAGGAATTCTTGTGGTGGGCTTAGGAATGTCACCTAAACAAGGGACTCTCTGACCCGACCAGAGGAGAGTCAGATCCTAACGACGGATGCCTCTGACTTGGCTTGGGGAGCACACTTCAATGAGAAATGGATAAAAGACATGTGGCCTCCCAAACTACTAAATTTGCATATAAACATGAAGGAGATGTTAGCAGTCCAATTTGCTTTGGCCTTCAAGGACCTACTTCAGCCGGGACAGGTGTTGATTCAAACAGACAACACGTCATGTGGTACATCAACAAGCAGGGGGGAACCCATTCCTACCCTCTTTGCAGGCAAGCAATGATTTTGTGGGAGACTGCTGAGTTTGCAAATCAATCTTAAAGCACGGTTTCTGCCAGGAGCACAGAACTCCCTAGCAGATGTATTGAGCAGGCAAATTGTGGATCCCCACGAGTGGAAACTGGATCCTCAGGTATTCAAACAATTGACCGTGGCTTGGGGAACTCCAGACATACATCTGTTCGCTTCTCCACTGAATTTTCAACTGCCAAAATTTTGCACAAAGATGTTCCACCCAAATGCTTGGAAAGTGGATGCTCTATCTTTCAGTTGGAACAACCTTCACGTTTATGCTTTTCCTCCTCTGCCTCTTCTTCCCAAGGTACTCTTGAAAGTCAGACGGGACAAGCCTTGCATGATTCTAATAGCACCTGATTGGCCACGTCAGCATTGGTATCCTCTGCTGAGGAGTTTAACTCGGGAGCCTCCTTGGCTTCTGCCACAAGTTCCTCATTTGTTATCCCAGTCAAACAATCATTTTCTCAATGTTCAGGTGCAGTCCCTGCATCTAACAGCCTGGCGTATTCTGTGATTGAGCCGGTGGGGTCTCGGCTTCCTCAACAGGTTTAGATGTCATTTTGGAAGCCAGGCGGCCTAGTACGAGAAGTTTATGCTGATAAATGGAAGAGATTTTTTCTTTGGAGCACAGCAAAGGGCTTTGATGTTTCAGTGCCTAATTTGAGTTTTGCACTACAGTATCTTACTGAATTACTGGACAAGGGTTTGTCATTCTCTTCTGTGAAGGTTCATGCTGCAGCCATTTCTGCTCACTATGATTGTGACCCTCCTTTATTTTCTCACCCTTTGTTCAAACAATTTCTTAGAGGGGCAAAGAATATAAGACCCCCACGTAGGGCTCCTACTCCTTCCTGGGATCTCAATTTTGTGTTGGAGAAGTTTACTTTACCTCCTTTTGAACCTGCAGCTACATCTGAGTTGAAGTTTGTCTTGGAAGACTGCTTTTTTGTTGGCCATTACTTCTACTAGGAGGGTATCTGAATTGCAGGCACTCATGGCAGTTGAACCTTTTCTGATATTTCATAAGGACAGAGTTTCTTTGCGAACTAACCCTACTTTTATGCCTAAAGTGATTTCTAATGTGGCCTTGAACCAGTCTATTCATTTGCCTACTTTTTATGCTGATCCCCAAAATAAGGGGGAAAGTCTTGCATTCTTTGGATATCCACAGGCAGTTGCGTTATTTGAGCAGAACTAAGGAGTTCAGACAGACTCGACAGTTATTTGTTTCTTTTGCTTTGGGTTCACAAGGAAAAGCTGTTTCAAAGCAGACTATTTCTAAGTGGATTGGTCAATGTATTGCTTTTTGTTCTTATCCTGGGAAGAATGTTCCTGCTGGGATCAGACCTCATTCTACTAGGACTACTGCCACATCTACTGCTTTTTTGAGGGGGGTAGCTACTAAGGATATTTTGGAGGCAGCTACTTGGAGTTCGGTACACACTTTTACTAAGCATTACCATCTCCCCCTTTATTCCAAGTCCAGGGCTGGGTTTGCCACTGCAGTTTTACAGGGCAGGTTAGCAGCTCCTAATGCTATTTAGTTTGCCAGCCTCTTTGCTTTGGGATTCTACCCACAGGTTATGACTGCAGCAATGTGAGACTAAACATAGTACAGTTTTGTACCTACCATAAATGTAGATGTTCGAGGATCTACATTGCTGCAGTCCAATTATCCCTCCCTCCTTCCCCTCTATAGTTTGTGGTTGTTGGGAGTTTACTATTTTGGCTCTGGCCTTCTTTCATTCTTAGGCCTTCTGACATCTGGGGCAAGAAAGACTGAGGATATGGCGTCGGTCATGCGCTTATGTACTACGACGTACTGACGTCGGCTGTAGGCGACCATGACCGACGCCAGCCCAGCTCTTTGGTATTCGGGCTGATCGAGGACAGCGGACTACCCACAGGTTATGACTGCAGCAATGTAGATCCTCTAACATCTACATTTATGGTAGGTACAAAACTGTACTGTTTGCCAGCGAAGCAGAGGATGAGGCCAAGTCTATGCAAACATTTAAGGACTTTCTGCAAGTTTAACCTCTCTTTAGCAGGAATTGCTCTTCTAAGAGTTGCTAGTTTCCTGATACCAGCAGACAGAACTGTTCTAGGACTAGAGGTTGCAAATCTAGGGGGCAGTTGGCTACCCTTTAAAGGTCTGAGCATTGGCAGACTTCCACTTCCAAGGCAGGTAGTTCTAAGCCTGCATCTCAGTCCAAACAATCTCAGTGACTCTATCGAACTTCTGCCTGTTGCCTGCCCGGAGAGTCCTTTAGGGGGAAGGTTGACCTTTCTTGCAAATATGAGCCACCATCACAGATGACAAATGGGTACTTGGAACTGTATCCCTAGGACAAAGTTCTTTCCAGTACCCAAAAGATTCCTGGACACTCCTCCAAATCAAAGGGCAGAAGTAGAAAAACAAATTCTCAATGTCTGGGAGCAATAGAATCTGTTCCTGCTCAGCAACTAGGCCAGGGTTTCTATTCCAGACTTTCCTAGTTCCAAAAAAGAAGGCACCTGGTGGTGTATCCTATATCTCTCCATCCTGAGCTTTCTTGGTAATTCCAAAGTTCAAAATGCTCACTCTGCATCAGTTGCAGTCATTGTTGGAAAAGGATTCCTGGCTGGTAACTTTCTATCTCAAAGAAGCTTATCTGCACATCCCTATCTGGGAAAATTGCAGGCAATATCTTTGTTTCTGGGTGGGCAAGCCACATAAGCAAAAGGGCAGCACAGAGAATTGATAATCTACTGCTACCAAAGTTTTCACTGTGCCTGGCTCCAGTCATTGCTTTTTGCAGACTGAAGAAAATTCAGATTTATCCATACTTGGATGACTAATGCAAGCAAATTCTCGAACAGCTGTTAAAGGATCTAGAATTAAGACTCTCTCTCCCCTGGGTTACACACTCTAAAGGAGGAAAAATCAATGGTGCCATCCAAGGAAAACATTCCTGGGAGCAAATCTGAACACAGCTGCCCAGATCTCACCCAGGAGAAGCAGGCAACTAGTTTACTTCAAGGACTTGGCAAGCCTGTCCCAGCTCCCTGCAAGGAAATGCATGCAAGCTCTGGGATACATGGCCTCTTGCATTCTCATGATTCCATATGCAAGACTGCATATGAGGAAATTGCGATGGTATCTCAAGAACATTGGTTGTCAACACAGGACCTGGATATAATTCCTCTGCTTCCATGTCTGCAGACAGTTTCTATGATGGGTGACAGCCAGTCTACAAAACAAAGGCATGCCTTTTCACCCATCCCCTGCCACTTGAGAGTCATCAGACTCATCTGACTGTCTGGGGAGCTCACCTGGATGGCAGATGCATACAGGGACGTTGGAATGCCCAGCAGATGCACTTGCACATAAATCTAAAGGAGTTGATAGTTTAGCAGGCCTTACTAGCTTTCAAGCATCTTTCTCCAGGAACCCTGCTCCACATATCTGTTATGTGGTAAAAGAGCAAGCAGGGAGGGACTCAATTGTCTGCCCCTGTGCAGGCAGAGCATGAATCTCTGGTCCATAGCAGCATCCCTGGGCATGCATCTCCTCGCTCATTTCTTCGAGGAAAGCTCAATGATCTGCAGACAAGTTGAGCAGACAGACCCTGGACACTGAGTGGCAGCTGAACAGAGCAGTCTTTTTTACAGCATCATTCAATGTTTGGGCACACCTCAGGTGGATCTTTTCTCCTCCCCAGGCAACCATCTTCTACTTTTTTGCACCAGACAAGTGTCAAAGCAGAGCCTGGAAAGTGGATGTGCTGTCCTTCCCTTGGACACTGCTTGTCTGTTTATGCCTTCCCTCTTCCCAGAGTATCAGGGGCAAACAACCAAGAACTATTCTCATAGCTCCAGACTGGCCCAGACAGCATTGGTATCCACTGCTGGTCTTGCCTCGTCCTCCTTTGCCTCCTCCTCCTTTGCCTCCTCCTTTGCCTCCTCCTCGTCCTCCTTTGCCTCCTCCTCGTCCTCCTTTGCCTCCTCCTTGTCCTCCTTTGCCTCCTCCTTTGCCTCCTCCTTTGCCTCCTCCTTGTCCTCCTTTGCCGCCTCCTCCTCCTCCTCCTTTGCCGCCTCCTCCTCCTCCTCCTTTGCCGCCTCCTCCTCCTCCTCCTTTGCCGCCTCCTCCTCCTTCTTTGCCGCCTCCTCCTCCTTCTTTGCCGCCTCCTCCTCCTTCTTTGCCTCCTCCTCCTCCTCCTCCTTTGCCGCCTCCTCCTCCTCCTCCTTTGCCTCCTCCTCCTCCTCCTCCTTTGCCGCCTCCTCCTCCTCCTCCTCCTCTGCCTCCTTTGCCGCCTCCTCCTCTGCCTCCTTTGCCGCCTCCTCCTCCTCCTCCTTTGCCGCCTCCTCCTCTTCCTCCTCCTCCTCCTCCTCCTCCTCTACCTCCTTTGCCGCCTCCTCCTCCGCCTCCATCTCCTCCTTTGCCTCCTCTTCCTTCTCCTCCGCCTCCTTCTCCTCCCCCTCCTCCTTCTCCTCCGCCTCCTTCTCCTCCTCCTCTTTCTCCTCCGCCTCCTTCTCCTCCCCCTCCTCCGCCTCCTTTGCCTCCTCCGCCTCCTTTGCCCTCCTCCTCCTCCTCCTCCTCCTCTGAGGATCCCTTCTCCTCCTCCTCCTCCTCCTCCTCCTCCTCCTCTGCGGACCCCTTCTCCTCCTCCTCCTCCTCCTCCTCCTCCTCCTCCTCCTCCTCCTCCTCCTCCTCCTCCTCCTCCTCCTTTGCCTCCTCCTCCTCCTCCTCCTCCTCCTCCTCCTCCTCCTCCTCCTCCTCTTTCTCCTCCGCCTCCTTCTCCTCCCCCTCCTCCTTCTCCTACCCCTCCTCCTCCTTCTCCTCCGCCTCCATCTCCTCCTTTGCCTCCTCTTCCTTCTCCTTTGCCTCCTCCTCCTCCTCCTCCTCCTCTGCCTCCTCCTCCTCCTCCTCCTCCTTTGCCTCCTCCTCCTCCTCCTTCTCCTCCTCCTCCTTTGCCTCCTCCTCCTCCTCCTCCTCCTCCTCCTCCTCCTCCTCCTTTGCCTCCTCCTCCTCCTCCTCCTCCTCCTCCTCCTCCTCCTCCTCCTCCTCCTCCTCCTCCTCCTCCTCCTCCTCCTCCTCCTCCTCCTCCTCCTCCTCCTTTGCCGCCTCCTCCTCCTCCTCCTCCTCCTCCTCCTCCTCCTCCTCCTCCTTTGCCGCCTCCTCCTCCTCCTCCTCCTCCTCCTCCTCCTCCTCCTTTGCCGCCTCCTCCTTTGGTTCAGAAAGGGGAAACATTCTACAGCTTTGGCAGCATGGTTCATTGTACGACTCCCATCCTTTTCTTCCCTTTCCCAGCAGGTGGTTGATGTACTGAGGGAGGCCAGGAGGCCTAGCACTAGGAAGTCCTATGCTGGCAAATAGGAAAGATTCTCACTGGATGCAGGCTAGAGGGGAATCTCGGCCTACCCTTCCTCTGATCCTGGAATACCTGGCTGATTTGCTTCAGGCTTGTACTTTTTTTTGTTTTTTTTTTTTGTTCCCTCAAGAGCAACGCTTCAGCCATTTCTGCCAATTGTTCTTTTGAGCAACCCATTTTTGCTCATCCCCTGAGGAGCTGCAACTTAATCCTCCCAGAATGGCACCTACTCCGGCCTGGGATCTTAATTAGTTTCTAGAGAAACTCACTCTTCCTCCTTTGAGCCAGCTGCCACTGCAGATTCCAAGTTTCTCTTGTAACACTGCCTTCCTCTTGGCTATGACTTTAATAAGGAGGGTTTCGGAGCTGCAAGCTTTGGATGTGGAGCCTTTTCTCCATGCAGATAGGCATAAATGAGGGGCTGGTTCTCAGACCCTAGGGTGGTTTCTAGCCTGACTATGTATCAGTCCATACAACTTCCTTCCTAATCCTCAAATAGAGGTGAAAGGATCCTACATTCTCTTGATGTGCACAGACTGCTCCTGTTAGTCCTGGACAGGACTACACTTTCTGAAATCAGTTTTGCTCCTGGAGCCCAGGGCAAGGCTATTTCTAAGCAAACCATTTCTAAATGGATTGCACGTTTTTTTTTTTTGTTTAATGGCAAGGTTCCTCCAGGATCCACTCAACTAGAGCAGCTTCCACTTCTGCAGCCTTTTTAAAGGATGTCCCTACTAAAGATAGCTTCCACTTCTGCAGCCTTTTTAAAGGATGTCCCTACTAAAGACATTTTGGAGGCTGTCGCATGGTCCTCTGTTCACACATTCACAAAGTATTATAATTTGCCTTTGTTCTCTAGAGCCAGGGCAGGGTTTGCCACTGCTGTTCTGCAGAGCATTATCTCTAATCATTGATTCTGTTTGTTCCTCCTCTCTCTTCTCTGGGGTTTGGTAATCGGCCCATTGGTTAGGACCGACAGTGAAACGCAATTAACATAGTACAGTTGTGACCATAAATGTAGATGTTAGTGTATTCACTGTTGCAGTCCTGGTTTTCCTTCCTCCTTTTTGGTCCTCCTGTTTTCCTAAGGTATAGGCTAATTTGGGCATTTGCCAAAGTTGCTTTTGGTTTTAAGCCTCGTTTTCTGGGGGCTTCTGGCTGCCATGGCAGACTGAGGAAGTGACGACAGCTGCTTTTGTGTTGGACATCTACAACTGACTGGCAAATGTCATTTGCTTACCTTTGGTATTCTGGCCGATTTGAGGGCTATCAGGAACTGGATAACCCATTGGTTAGGACTGCAACAGTGAATACACACCATCTGCATTTATGGTAAGTGTACACAACTGTACTTTCTATCCCAGATGTTCCCAGTCTTCAGGATCACACAATCCTAGAGGTACAAAGAGTGCTAGATAAGAGCCATCCAAGAAGTCCTCACAGACCAAATTGGATACAGAACTTACTAAAGGTTTTCTTTAGTTCCAAAAGACAGGGGACTGGAGACCCATTTTGGATCTCAGCAACTTTAATCTGCTAAAAACAACACTAGGGTCTGGATGGCAACACTGCAGTCCATTCTTCCTTGGGTCACAAGAATTGGATGTGCTCCATAGATCTCCAGGATGTGTACTACCACAGAAAAATGGACAGGCAATCCCAGGACATTCCTCTGCTGGCTGGGAGCCCATCACTTTAGAGCCCTGCCCTTTGGTCTCACCACAGCCCCCAGGGTGTTCACAAAGTGTATGGCAGTAGTCACTGCTAATCAGAAGTGTCCAGATTCCAGGTGTTTACATAGCTAGACTGGCTTCTCTCTGCTACTGAGCATCAACTGATCAAAGCCTGGGACTACATAATCCAAACTTGCTCCTAGCTAGGCATCACCTTAACTCATTCACTCAAGTACAGCTTAGTGTGTACCTTTAACTCCCAGTGGGTGTGGCTTCAGCCTTTAAAAAAAAAAAAAAAAAATCACCTTAGTTTTTAACAAATACTAATTGACAGAGGTCCTATATCAAGAAGTTTACCATCATGTATTCTTAAAGATAAAATATTCTGATACTTTGTATGTAGCATGGTTTGGCATTAATATGAATATAAATTGACTATTTGATGCCTAGAGGCACAGTAGGAGGAAACTGCAGAAACATATGGAGACATCAGTCAGCTGTAATGAGAAGCTACGAAAAGTCTGCCTTGTTGCCTTGTCAACCTATTACTGCTTATAGGGGCAGACTGGATGCAAAATGTTTGATGGCAAAACTGCCTCTACAGGGTGTCCACCATTCATAGGTAGGTACTAGGCTATCAGCCCAAGGGCCTAGGGAAAGTCTAGCCAGAAAGTTCCTTCTCAAAGAAGAGTTCAGGCAAGAGAAGTTTGGGCTTGATGGCTGCTGAAATTACACTAGTTCCTTTGGCACGCCTCCACATGCAGATTCTGCAGTGATTTCTTTTTGCTCAGTGTTTTTCTAATGTCGCACATTATCTTGATAATGGAAACTTGCAGAAAGGACTTGGTACAGTGGCTTGTCTCCCCAAGTGACTGGGCAGACCCTTTATAGATCTCCATCCTGCATCCCCATGGATGCTTCCCAGATAGGGTGGGGGGGACCATTATCGTGGACACTGTCCAAGGAATGTGGCAACCTCACGAGTACCATTCTTACATCAATGTTTAGAGGAGAGCAGTGCTTCTGATGTTGCAAACACTTAAGACTCTACCTACCGGGACCATTGCAATTCAGACTGACACAATGTCAGTGGTATGGTAATGGACAATGTCTTCCCAGCATTTTCTGATTGTGACACTCCCAGAAAATCCCACGTGATGATGGAAGGCTCAGTAGGGCCATACTCTTGCCTCACGAGTGGCCCTTGATGCAGTTGCAAACTTGATTTTTGCAAATGGGGCCAGCCATTCTGAGTTTTGCCACTCCCCTCAAATGCAGCAGCTGCTTTGCCCTAGTCCCCCCTCCAGGACAGTCGCCCAGGGATGCAGTTCACCATTGGCCTCTGACTACTCTGCCTTTCCAACTTTTCCTCTAATTCCAAAGGTACTTCAGAAAGCAAAGTCACTGGGTTGCAAACTCTTCCTCCATTGCTCCTTACTGGCTTCATCCGATATTGTTCCTCCATTGCTCCTTACTGGCTTCAATCGATATTGTTCCTGTTTGCCATAATCTTCATGTGGAGCCTTGGATACTGGACCCGGTTCCAGACCACCTGACATCAGTCGGGTGGGCTTCATCCTTCCCTTCAAACACTTGAGCTGACTGGTTCCTCCACTTGGTCTTAGCCAGGCTACAACATTTCCCTTGCTGTACAACACATCCTAGTGTCCTTCCCACAAGCCCACTGCCAGGAAGATTTACACTTGCAAATGGAAGAGGGTCTCTTATTTGGCAAATAGTAATGACATTGATCCCTTCAGTGCTCCTGTTCACAAGATTCTTGATTTTCTGGCCAAAACCTTCGAAAAAGGTCATAGCTATTAGGGTTCAGCTGGCTGTCTTCTCCAATTTTCATGTAGGAGATGTGGGTTCTAATGTCCTCCCCCAGGACCTAAACTTGGTTTTAGCTTCTATGGTTCTTCCTTTGAACCAGCAGTATCCTGTCCCCTGAAATCTCTATCTTGGTTGCTATAACCTCTGGTAGACTGGTTTCTGAATTACATGCTTTGTCTATTCACCCACCGTATCTCATGTTTCACAAAGATGGAGTTTTAGAACCAATCCTTCCTTGTCAAATATGTTCCGAGTAATTTAATCAGTCCATTGAGCTTCATGTGTTCTTCCCCAATTACAGCAACAAGGCAGAGTATAGACTCCACCAATTGGATGTTCATAGACTATCGTTTGTTTTTATTTATATAGGATCAAATACCTTGAACTCAATATCCTTTGACTAGGTTCACAGTTTCAAAAGTGACCAAGTGGCTGACGCAACCTGTTCATATGATTTGCGTAAAAGATGCTTCCAGGGAGAGCCAGAGGATATTCAACCAGGGCCTTGGCTACCTGTCTCCTTCAAGCTAAATTGCCTGTCTGCAGCAGCCACCTGGGCAAATCATCATACCTTTATCACTCATTACAAAGCGGATGTGATCTCCTGGAATAGGGCATCCTTTGGTTCCATGGTCCTGAAGTTTGTTCCAGTGAGCCTCCCAAGAACCAAGTGCTGGGGTCCCAACCAACCATTAAGAACAAAGATGAGATGGGACAAAATAAACTATGTACCTACCATAATGTTCCATGTTTTCCATCTTGCCTTGCTTTTAGTGCCCCCCCCCCTTCCTGGAGGTTCAAGAGTTATTTTTGGTTACGCTGGCGGAGTTTCCTGCTGGCATACCAGGTTCCATGCCTTGTTTTTCCTCTTTCCCATCTTAAATGTAAGAGCCTAGTAAAATTTGTTTACTGTCTAGTGTGGGCTATTGCACACAAGATCTGGGTAGCTACTGCTAGGCATGTTAGGATAGGGGTTAGCCTCGAGCCAGTAAAAGCTACTGTATCAGCGGAGTCTGAGCAGAGGATCGGCTCTGACCCCAACCAGCAAGAAGGAAGGTGAAATGAAGGGCCACTTAAGATGGGACATTATGGTAGGCACAACTTTTTAACTTTCCTGTACTGGTGGTATGTTCTAAAAGCTTGATGTCTGCAAATGGGCAGACCAGCAAGCTGTTGACTAAACCTACTGTACTTTGGGGAGTTGTGCACTAAAGTGAGCAGTTTAACTGAACACCCATGGGAATAGTTTCATATAATGTTTTGTAATGCCTTTTGTAAAGGTGCACATGGGGACTTTCACCTTAAACCTTTCCTGTTTCACTTCATTTTTTTAATCTGTGTTCATAAAGAGTATGTTCAGATCGGTGTGAAACCCGGTAATCATTTTTGCATAAACCCAGTAATCATTTTTGCATAGGAGGTAAAAATGCGATTGGGTGTATAGAGGTTTGAGAACAGTAAGGAGTATTGCATTTGAGTTGTAAGGATTTGTGGTAGAAAACTTTATGCAAAGTGAACTCTAAAAATTTGAGGCTGCTGTACTGTATGGCAATTTGCAGAAATGGCTGTCCTACAGCATGCAGAGTGAGGTAAGTTAGCTTTTTAGTAGCGGTATGTGATTTTACATGTCATTTGTTTGTATAAGCTATGTTGGGTATGTGTAACCTCGCAGGGTTATAAAAGGGATAAGGCGCACAGAGCACTTGGCTTCTGAGTGAGGGTGAGTGTACAATTACCAAAAGGTGTAGATCATGTTGGCACAAGTTTTGTACAAGCCTTTTTGAGTAGCTTGTGTACCTGTCACAGTGCACACACTTACTATACCTTGGCTCTGCATGAAAGGCAAGGGTGTTTGTATTTATGTAATGCCTAGTGTTGCAGCTTTCTTATTAAGCTTGCTGGCACCATATATAAACTAGTGAAGGGACATTTTTAACTAGCTTATCTTGAAGTGACTGGGCTGTCTGTTCTGCAGAAAGTGCCAGTTTGAGAGGTCATGCATTTGTCCATACCTATCATTGTGTATGGCATAACTTGCCTCGCTCTTCCTCAAATGTACTGATTTTCAGTCTTAATAGTTGGATTCCCTGCCACTGTCTATGGGTCTTGTATACAATTAGTCAAGTGCTCCTTTCTGATCTGCCATATTTGAAGGCCCATGCTATTGTATTAAGTGCCCAGTGACTTGCTTGTTAGTGTAAGATGCACAGTTTGAACACTATGCTGCTGTTGACTTGACACCATTTACTAATCTCCTTTTCTAGAATAACCATTAGTTTATAATGAAAATTAATATTGTGCTGAAAGTTGCATGAAGGACCTGATGTCAGCTTTTTGAATGCTGTTGTCGTAAAATGGGACAAGCTGCAGTTTAATTAGCTTTTTGGATAGGTGCAAATGCAAGGTACCTTGTATGTTTAAATAGAACAGCTTGTTCCTGCTTAAGTGGAGCAGACTACAAATGTAGGACAGTCTCTCCTAAGGAGTTTGACTTGTTTCTTTAGAAAATATAGCTACATTTTAGGGCAGTAAAACTACGCACCTTTGGAGGCTGTTTTCTAAGCCAGAACTTTAGAAAATTCAGACTTGACCCTTCCACCTGTATACTATAAGCTTGTAACAGTAATGTCCTATTTTTTTTTACAGCTTTTCACAGAGCAAATGTTTGTTGCCAAACGCATGAGTATTATGAATGGTAAATACTATGTTTAACTCTGCTTATGTTATGCATACTTTTTAGAAATCCAAAAATTGCCTGCAGGTTCAGCAATCTCATAGTATCTGGTCGTAGCCTCCGTACAATGGAGTTGCCTGTTGCAGAATAATCCTGAGACCAGAGAGGCTGTAGTATAAGTGGGAAATCTAATGTAGAAGCAGCCATGATATAGAGGAGTTCTTGCAGAAGGAACAGTTGCAGATTGCAAATGCAGTGTCACACCCTTCTGCAGGTCTGAAAAAGGTCTGGTACTACATACTAGGACTCTTAGCTACTGTGATGTGAGGACTGAATGGGGCACTACAGCCTTCTTACTGTAGCCTATAGATGGACTGGTGCGAGTCTGGGTCTAAACCTTTGATCTAGATAACTAGTTCTTTGACAGAGAACTCCCCTTTATCTGTAATGGTGGGTTTTCAACATGTCTAGAGATTTTGAGTGTGCAAGTTGGATCACTAACAGTAAGCAGCTACTGGTAGGGAAGCTAATGGTATTTTTGACTAGTGTTGCTGCATTTATCCTGTTTTCACCCATGATTTGTGTACCTGTAGTATTTTATGCATAAGAAGCAGTACTCTGTTCTAGAGATTCTGCTCCCAAGTTAAGCCTGCAATGCTAAATGATTAGGAGGAAACATTGTCCTATTTTTAAGCCCTGTGCATTTAGCTCTAGCTAGAGTCCCCCTGCTGATGAGCATTTTTCAGGGCTTCCTGTAATTCTAACATTAACTGAAGTAGGTAATTGTGTAATGGTCAGCTGCGGTGGTACAGTGGTTAGCATTGCCACCTCACAGCAAGAGGTTCACTGGTTTGATCTCGGCTGGGGTGCCTTCTGTGTGGAGTCTGTATGTCCTCCCTGTGGTCACGTGTTTCCACCCACATTCCAAAGATAATGCTGTAGGTGGATTGGACACTCTGTTAGCCCTAGGCATGCATGCACCTTCTGTGGAAGGTTGGACGTTGGGCCAGCAACTCTGCACCATAAAACTCCACTGCCAGTCATGAGCAGACAGGTGATTTGCTGTGACCCCTAACTGGGGAAAAAGCTGAAGGGTAGTATCTGTTGGTATATTTAAATCCATTACTTGTAAATGGTTGCACAAGGTTAAGCCCTTTGAAGGGGTGTTTGAAAGTGCCCTAGGCCTAAGCACCATACTGACCATGCCAGGTACTGTGGCTTTAAGCCAACTAAAAATGATATGAATTTCAGTTTTCAGAACTGTCCTAGGCAGCTTCTCATTACTAAAACTGGTGCATTTTCCCTCCCCATCTTTAATCACTGGTCTGACTTGCATTGGGGTAAGAGTCCTAGTTTAAATGCCACCTGTTTTTGGTGGTAACTAGTTTGCCCTTGGCAGTTTGACCTTGCTGCCTATGCTGATCTCTGCTTTTGTTGGCCTGAGATGCAGGGGTCCCTGATACCTCAGCTAGGGTGTATCTGAGTTATAGTTGCATTCTCTTGTTGGGGCTATTGCTGGCTGCAACATTGCAGACTGCTGTGCTCTACTTTAAGCATTCCCTCTGACATGGGGACTTGAACTGGCCCTGCTTTCTTGACTTTGACCTTTCCAGGCTGGAGCAATTATGGGATTTGGTAGAATGTAGGAACATGGGGAGTTGGGCATAAAGGCTATATGGCAGGCCACACAACAGCTTTTTTAAAAACAAATATTGACCTCCTTTTTCAGACACCATAGTGCTTGCCTCTCAAATTATACATTACCCTGGTGATAGGAGAAGATAATTTTAACTATAGTACTTAGACCTGTAGTGGCAATTTATTCAGTAGGCTGGGTATGCACTGTTGCCGACATGCTCTTGGAGTTTTGGATCACTAGTAGACATTTGAATAGCTACTGTTCGAAGAAATGGGCCACAGGTTTGGGTATTTCATTGGTCTTTGAGCTGGTGTAGTTTAATGTTTGATTTCAACCTTTTCATTTGGGTTTAATACCCAAGGGGCATTGTATGTTTGGTCCGAGGGAAAAGCAGTGGTAAGACAGTTGTGAAGTTTAAAATTTCTCTTTGAAATTAATGACCCTGTATAGAGTTTCCTAACTCTTGCAACTGGAAGAAATGTTCACATGTAGGTCTCCAGGTAGTATATGGCTGAAGTCACCCACATGGGGTGGAAACTGCTTTTTGCTGAATATGGTTGCTTTGTATTTATATTTAATGAGATTATGTATTCCAGGTATGTGCATGTCTGCCCTTGGTTGGGGAGGTGTATTTGTTGTATGAGCAGATAATTGAGCAGCTTGCACTAGCAAACCTGATCAGCCCCAATCTTGAGATTAAAATGGGTGTCTGCAAAATAACAGAAGGCAAGGAACTACCTCTATCGAGGGTACCAGCAACTTTCACAACCTGGGAACTGTTGGCTAGCTAATTTTGTAATCTAAACTGTTTGCCCAACCCATGGCTTTTGCTAGGATCATTAACTTGGTCTTCAGACAAACTGGGGCCACCCTTGTCTGGATAATGGCCTCTGTCCCCTCTACACATCAGTCTTGGTATGTCCACAGGGTTTGTCCAGCCAGTAGGTAAGGGTTCAGATACTGTATCTTGCATTGTGAATACAGCTTGGGCAATTTGGTGCTATGAAATTGCCTTAACAGGGATTCTAATTGTTTCAAGGTCATTTCAGGGTTAACAATTTAGCAATAGTGTAGGTAGGTGAGTTGGCACTCAATGTCCAATTGCTTGGGATTGGAATGTGGTGAGCTTGGTGCATTGTTAAACATTACAATTCAGTTATGATAGGAAATGGTATGTGTAACAGCCTTCAGTTTGCAGTCTGTTTTGGTTATTTATGGTACCAAGATAAGAGGCTGTGGATTTCTTAAGACAACCATACAGTTTATAAAAGTTCCATCATTCAGATTTATTCCTGAATCCCAAGTTGAGGGTGGAAGGATACAAGCACCTAAACTGCAGAGAAGAGTTGGTTAATAGATCCTCTCTGGGTGCGCTTAAAGGAAATTGGGAATTTCTCATGCAATTTTAGGGATGTCAAATTAAGTCCCTATTGCTGCTTGTTGGACTCATTTGGTGGAATGGTTCCACTAGGCCTGGCTTAGTCAAAGCTATCTATAGTGGCAGGATACTGGTGGGGCCTCTGACAAGGACCGGGTCAAGAATATTGGACCTGTGGTTGATTTTACTTTTCTAGGCAGTCATTTTGAGGTGCACATTAATGCTTTGATCCATGTCCCTCAAGGTAACATTGTATGTGGGGGATATTGGGAGCTGTAGCTAGCAGTGAAAATGTAGTAATGGATTTCTTTATTTGAAGCTTCATGTTACAGTTGAGGGTATTTTGACTGCTCACTACCAAAGGACCTGAAGTCATGATGGGTGCTATAAACCCTTGTATACAGGGAACGCTGTTATCTTCTGTTTCTAACTCCCAGTTATACTTTGCCTTGATTAGTGCAACCACTATGTCCAAATAGTTTACTAGAAGTCCCAGTAGGGGGACTGCCTGAAAAGGCACTGTGGTGCAACTATCTTTAGTTGATATGAGTAAGCAAGCCCTGTCAAATCTGGAAGTATTGTATACTAGGCAGGTAGTACTGTATCCCTTTTAAACCCTACTTGCCATTCTATTATGTATCCTTTCTCTGTAAAGGCAAGGTACTAGACTAGTCTTGTGTGCACAGTAGGTTCAAGCCCCACTAAGTGCAGCGGTTCACTTGCAAGCTACTGCTGTTAAATTGCTTCTCTGCAGTAAAAGCTTCTTAAATTGCTGATCCAAGCATCTGATGTAGCTTGGTCTCCCTGTTGATGTTAGTATAGGTGACTGTTATAAATTGTGGAAGCAGACTTTGGCTTAAATTGGCTCTCTACTGATTCTTGTACGAGTTGTGGATTTGAAGTGAGTAAAATAGGTGATGCGTACTGATATATACTGTACTGATATATACTGACATAGCAAAACATGCTTTAAGAAAAATGTAGGCAAACCTGTCAATTGGTAAAAGTTTAACCAGCATGAGGCAGTTGCTTCATTTAGCAAACTGCACTGTTGCTAGTGGGTGGAACTATGGTTCCCCACAGTACTAGAGGCAGGGTTAGTGGGAATGTTAAGGCTGTATGTAGTTAGGTGATCTAGTGACACTAAGGGGAATTCATTCTTCTGGAATGAGTGCTGGTTTCACCATGGATACAGGTATTTGTATTTACACTTGTATAGTGTCTCCAAGGGCCTGATGCTTTCATGAGTAAGCACTTCGATTTTCCCTGGACATTGGCAGAAGTTGATTCTGCCTAGTGAGGCATGCTAAATGCCCATGTGAAGAGTTCCACTGGGTCATTGGCATGGTTGATTTGGTTTAGCCGTTCGGTAATTGTAGGAACCCTGATATGCCTGCTCTAGACTAGATGAAATCTTAGCTGGTTGCATAACTGGCAGAATCCACTGCATCTTCACACCTTGGGCAACTGATCTGTGAGCAGCATCTGTTTTGGACAAACTTCAAGCAGTCTTCCTCCACCATAAACTTTATGGTGCATATAGTGAGAATTCCAAGGGACTTGACACAGTGAGTGCAGTTCCTAGAAGAATTTAGACTAATACCACTATGTTGGTAGCGGCAGTTACCAGACTTTATGCTTATAGCTCTAGTGAGCCTTTCGGGGATTGCTTCCCAAACTGTGGGTTCCAGTCCTTGGACATGACTAGGGGTGGTTATGCCCACACCACAAAGGTGATTACAGGCTTTCAGATGGTCCTGCAAAATTTCTAGCCCTGCTTATAAGCACTTGGTCTTTTTGTTTTCTGTGGAATTTCAGTAAAATTCCAAGCTTGATGGATATAATCACTGCGACCTGTCCAATGGTTGGAACAGAATATCCAGGAAGCAGAGGGCATTTCGTATGGGCTCTTTGACCCTTTTAAGCTGCCATTCCCCTGGCAACTGACCTTGGGTGCTTTTGCTTTAGACTGAGGCATTTTCCAGAGCACATGGGACCGCCAAGTTGAATTCTTGAAAGTCGGGGCCATCTCCTTGCAGTTATTCTGACTTCCCTCCTGCATCTGCCATCTACTTGTATGTTTTTTTTTGTATACAGAAGCGATGCAGTCTGGAGGGTGAGTAGACCTTCTTTCCAGTTAAGACCTGTATCTCTGGAGAAGCCATCCCCATTGAAGACTGAATCAGCAATTGCCTTCTAATTCCATATCTATTTTTAAGAGCACAGGCACTTCACTGGGAAAATCCTTCCTCTGACTTGCATCTACAAATGCAACAACTTGCATTTCATCCTTGAGGATGCTCCATAGATGCACTCTACCATAAGTGGGCTCCCAAGACCCTTTCCTTCCCATTATCCACAAAAGTCCACTTATTGTAGCCCTGTTAAATTGCTCCATTTGGATTCACTTCAAAAACTTTTATAGCATTACCTGGATCTTCACAGGCATCTTTTTTTCCCCCACTAGATGGCTGGGAGCCCTTTCTATTTCAAGGGTCTACTTTTATCTGGCACAGTGGTTTTAATGCATCTCCTTCTTGGGGACAAGAACCTATGGATGGAATATGCTAGTGCATCAGTGGAGTAGTCTAAGCTATGTAGATCTCACCTACAGAGTTCAAGCTTCTCAAAGCTAGGGGCATCTAACATGCATCTTGGTAGCTAGAGCAGCATTCCATAAAAGGATGGATGGAGCACAAAAATGAAACTTCTGCCCAAGTACTTGCAGATCCAGCTCTCAAACAGAATGCCCCACTCTCCTGGTATAGCATCTTATATGCCGTCATGTAATTTGAACATTGATTTCTGATATCAAGCATTGTGAAGTTAAACTTCACAAACTTTCTGCAGTTTGCTTGCCTGCTTCCTTTGTTTGCACTCTGCCTTTGTCTTACCACTTTCTGTCCCTATAAAACCATTGTACCCATTTAGGGTACTCTTTGTGCTATTGTTACCATTTCTTTTCACCTGGCTGTTTTGGCTATCCCTTGCGTACCATTGCTGGTATTGTCTCCCTTTCATGGGTTTTGGTTGTAGAAATGGTTTTAACTTATGGTTATGGTGACAAACCTATAGACTCAAGTACACCTGCTTTGAGCATAAGATCTCTAACTTGGATGTCCACAAGGGTGTGTAGAGTGCTGTCCACTTTGACATGAACTGCTCAGTTCTTGGGCTTAAAGTGATGGAAGGAATAAGCTCATACTGAAGTTTGCTTCCTTACTCTGATCTGTTTTCAGCAGGGGTGCAAACCCTATCTAGTAGAAGGGACAATGGAAAGCCTAACTGCTAAAGTCCAGGAAACGCATGATTGTTCTCCCTGCTTGCCTCCAACTTCTGAGCCACCAGCTTGTCCCTACTGTAGACGCCTAGAAAATCTAATACCTGTGAGCCTGGTATAATCTCAGCATAACATTGCTTTGCTGCTTCCAATCTGACCATTGTTTTCAGAGCCCACGGACTGGAGGTCTTTGTCCTGGTATGATCCAAAACCTGTTCTTTGACTTGGGACTATTCTGGAGTCATTTGACCTCTGAGCTGAAGTGTTTCTGCTGGCTTTGGGGGTTGGAGCCGTACTTGCATTCCCATGCTTTAGCATTGGAAAGCTTTGCTTAGACTCTCTCAAGGCAGGAGTCCTTGGAGTTGGGTCTGTACTGGTGGCTTTGACACCTATGCAGCCAGTTGAGATTTCTCCTGGACTTGCTTTTGAGGTTATGGAAATGCTTTTTTACCTGGAGAAAGGTCATCCTTGTCTTAAAATCCTACCCTCCCTCCCACTGAGTGCTGAACCAATTTACGCTTACTGTACAGCAACAGCCTGTACAAGACTTCAGTCAATTGTTAGGACTCCCCATCTCTAAATACTTCACTAGACCATCCCACAGAATTCCCAAGGAAGAGAATTTATAAAAGGAGTCTCCTAGATCCCCTTCAAAGGGAGTTTCAGTGAGATTGAAGGGAAACTGTCCCTAGATCTAGATCTCCCTGATGTCCCATTCTAGCACCTCTGCAGAGGTGGATGCTTCTGATATCCCTTCCTCTTCCTTTCCCAAGAGGAGTCCCCCCCCCCCCCAAGTTTTTTGCACAGAGCATGGAAGACATTGTACTATCAAACATGACAGCTTTCTAGCTTATAAAGATGGGACCCATTGGAGCATGGGAATCTATGCCATGGCAGTCTGCCACCAAGACTGCTTGCAGACCAGAGCAAGTCTTTCCATAATCTGTAATTGGTGTTTATGACTTGGTCAATGCCATTTAGTCATTGAACTGACTCATTTTATCAGGCTGCAAAGATTTGATCAAGGAGCTTTCCAGATTTCTTCATGTCTGGAGGACCAGAAGAAAGTTTCACAACTGGCCACCCTACAATTTCCAATGCACCATGAGGTTTACCTCAAAGGGTACCTCTAGGGCTGCAGACTCCAGCAGTAGTCAGACATGCCTAGATGTGTTTTGTGATTTGTGGAGCCAGTTAAACCCTTCAGAAGTGAGCAAGACTGACTCTGCTATTGGTATTGGTCTTTCTACTTGGATCATCCTCCAAGAATCACCAAGGTAGAAAGATGTGGTTCTGCAAGGCCCAAGGGCCTTTCCAGGAATCACAAGGAGATGGCTGTTCCCAGGTTAGAGGGGGGACATTAATGGAAGAGGTCACCCTAGTGGTAGAGGTGATCTGCAGAACCAGGGCTTCAGCAATACTCTGGCTTTTAGTGATCCTAAAGGTTTACCAGATTGTGCTCTGGAGGCAGTTGCATCTCTGTACCCAGAAGCCTGGGCATCCATTCCAAGAGACACTTGGGTGTAGAAATTCATATCCAGACGCTTTTTCCCAACTCTCCCAACAAATGAAAAATATCCCCAATGTCCCACCAAGGGAGTTTGTAGCCTTGGAAATCTTTCAGGTCATAGTCCCTCCAGACAAAGTACTTGGAGCTTAAGGCTCTTGGTGCCAGAGGGGACTCCAGGCCAGTCCTGTATCTCAGCACACTGCCAGCTAAGTTTCTGGATGGTCAGTTGGTCCATGTATCTCCTATGAAAGGACAACTGGATGTGCTTGATCTGTGTACTCGGGTACTCTAGGAGATTCCTCCACTTCAGCTTGGAGCCAGTCATTACCAGTTTGGTTTTGCAACAGCCCCCACTAAATGCATGGATGTTCGTGTTTCACTGTTGCAGTCCTTACACTAGTTATCCTGCTGGCAGGCAACCCGCAATCGGCCCGAGTTCCAAAGTCCTGGTCTGGCGTCTGTTGCTGTCGCACCTTCCCTGCCATCAGTGCACCAGGGGTATAAAAGTTGCAACAAACGCCATTTTCTTCAGTCTTGCTGTGCAGTGCCAGAAGCAAAAGCAGTTGGCAAGTGCCAGTCAGCAGACTCCTGCGATTTTCAAAATCGAATTTCAGAACTGTCTTCAGTAAAGCCAAGTACCCCATTGGGGAAACTTTTTTTTTTTTTTTTTTTTTGCTCCAGTCCGATGTCAGTAAAAGTTAATTGTATTTCTTGTGGGAAGCAAATACCTCATAAGGACTTTTCACTCTTAACTGTATTCCTTGCCTAGGCCCTGACCATGACGTTACTAGTCAGTTTTGTGCTAGATTCAATAAATGCACTAAATGTCTGATTTTGCTTTACATTTTGGACAATTATATAATGCCGTCGGAACAAGCAGACACAAATGCAGGCATCAGAGGTCCAAAACTGACTACAAAGCCTCTTCTAGGCCAGTCGCTGGTTCTCAGTGAGGTGCTTTCACAGCCCCTGACACCTGCTACCTCAGAGCCACAGACCGTAACCAACAGCCACGTGGAAACGCCGAAGCCTGTGGTAACTCAAGGTATTGGGCCTACAGAATCTACACCCTCAGATGGGTCGAGCCACTGAGCAGGCACTGGCTTCTGAGGGTGTTTTCAGACCTTCACAGCTTACAATTAAGGCTACTGCAGCAGCAAAGGCAAAAACACCTGTGCTTGATATTGTTTTTTCTGAAGCCAGTCTGTCTCCTGATTCTTTACCCCCTGCACCAGTAAAGCCAGACTGGTACTAAAAGGTCCCTGACTCTCATAAATTTCTTTACAAAAACCCCCCCACTGCAGACCCAGTTTTCTCGGGGTCCTAAAGGGGTTGAGGCTTCCACTGCCAAAAATCCTGTCCTCTCAGATAGGGATTCCAGAGCTCTGGACAGATGGGGGGGGGGGGAGTTTACACTTCTGCTACTTTAGCTGTAAGAGCTTTAAACCGTCAGTTTCACATGCTTAAATATCAGCAGTACCTCATGTCATTGTTAAAGCAGAAAATGATTATAAATCCTGACAGTAAAGAAATGCAGGATTTATTGCATGCAGTTGAAAAAGTGGGAAAGCATACTCTGCAATGTGGTTTTGATTCATTAGAGGCTTCTTGTAGAGCCACAGTTACAGGCTCTGTTGTTCAGACATGCTTGGTTGAAAGAACAGTTTACCAGATCATGTTAAAGTAAAATTATTGGATGCTCCATTACAGCATACTTGTTTCGTGTTAAGGCAGAAGAGGTGTTAAAGAAAATGGAGGATAAAGCAAAGTCTATGCAAACAGTGAGATTTTTTACCGGTTCAACCTCCAAGATTTAGTAGAAACTGGCCTTCAAACAAATTGGTCCTTTCAGTGTCAGGCCACAGAGGCAGATCTCAGCCCCAAGGCTCCTATAGACCTAAACAATGGAGTGCTTCAGCCCCCAAAGGAGAAGACAAATCGCAACCTTACTGTCACAATGACTTCCCTCTGCAAATGCCAAGCTCTTCTACCCCTAGGGGGAAAGCTAGCACTTCTCTCAAACAACTGGCACATGATCACCCAAGACCAATGGGTGTTGAATATTGTTTCTCAAGGCTACAGGTCCCACTTCCACACACTTCAAAACCAAAAGGTATGTCAAACTTGCCATAAAACGAATGGGCAGAGGCACAAAAACAGATTGCAGCTCTTATGGATATGGGAGCTATTGGTTCCACAAGAACAAGGATTTTATTTTTAGTACCCAGAAAAGACAACCTGGAGACCAATACTGGACCTGTCAACCCTAAATACTTTCTGGATGTTCCAAAATTCAAAATGTTAACACTACGTCTGCCCATGCTGGCAAGGAGGCTTAGCTAGTTACTTTGGGTCTCAAGGAGGCATACCTGCATGTCCCAATCAGACAATCGTGCAGAAGATACTTCAGATTTATAGCAGGCTCAAAGCATTACCAATTCTCTGCACTGCCCTTTGGCTTATGTACTGCACCCAGGGTTTTCACAAAATGCCTGGTACCAGTAATTGCCTTTGGCAGACAAGAAGGAATTCAGATATATCACTACTTGGACGACTGCCTTATTCAAGCAGAGAGCAAGGAAATTCTTCTAAAACACCTGAAGTTTGTAAAAAGATCCCTTGCCTAGTACACAGAACTAAAAAATCAAAACTAGTGCCCTCTCAAGAGATGATAATCTTGGGTGCAAGCTTAAATACAACTGCCCAGATGGCTAATCTCACGCCAGACAAAGGCAACTTGACTCCTTACTTTCAAATGATGGCAAAGACCCAGCTCCCTGCAAGAAAAATTCTGCAGGCCCTGGGTTTCATGGCATCCTGCATTCTAATTTCATATGCAAAACTGCACATGAGGAAACTACAATGGTATCAAGTGTTCTCTCAGGATTGTCACAGCCTAGAGACGGTCATAACCTTGATTCCCTGCCTACAATAGGAGGTTTGATGGTGGTCCCAGGCCTGTCACCACAACAAGGGACAGCCTTTCACCTTGCCTATAGCCAGGCAGACAGTAACAATGGATGCATCGGATTATGCCTGGGGAGCACACATGGCAGGAAAATGTATTCAGGGCACATGGCTCAAGGAACAAATGCCATCTTCACATTAATCCAAGAGATGCTAGCTGTACAGAATGCCCTGGCAGCCTTAAAGGACGTAATACATCCAGGACAACTGATAAGGACTGACAATACCACAGTTATGTGGTACATAAGCAAGGGGGCACACATTCCTACCCCCTATGCAGACAAGCCATGACTTTGTGGAACACAGCACTGACCTACCAGGTACATCTGCAAGCACAATTTCTGCCAGGAACAAAAAATACACTGGCAGACTAAGCAGAAATCTCATGGATCCTCACGAATGGAAGCTAAATCCACAAGTGTTCAACATAAGGAAATGGGGACGCCCAGATGTAGATCTTTTTGCATCCCCTCAAAATTGCCAAATACAGAAAGTTTGCACAAGGACTGATCACTCTCAAGCATGGAAAGTGGATGCTCTATCATTCAGCTGGAAAGGCCTGACAAGTCTGCCTTCCCTCCAATGCCTCTACTCACCAAGGTGCTTCTAAAAGTCAGACTGAGGCCAAAAATGATCCCGATTGCACCAGACTGGCCACGCCAGCACTGGTAACCCACTCCTAGTTTGTTCCAAGGCCTCTACCTCAAATCACTCATCTGGCTCAACAAAACAATCAAGATTCTGCAGTCAACTCAGAACCTTAAACCTGGCAGCATGGCAGATAATGTAGCCACTCAGACTTCATCTCTCTAAAGCTGTTATGGATGTTTTGGAAGCCAGGAGGCCCAGCACTAGGAATTCTTATGCAAAAAAATGGAAGATTCTGTGCTTGGAACCAGGCACAAGGCCTCGAACCACTTGTCCCTAATATACCTCAGATTTTGCAATACCCAACTGAGGTGCTGGACAAAGGCCTATCTTTTTCATCCATTAAAATGCATGCCTCTGCCATTTCAGCTCATTACAATACAGATCCTCCCTATTTTTTCACATCCTCTACTACGACGGTACCTCAGAGGGGCAAAGAATATAAGACCCCTAGGAGAGCACCTCAGAGGGGCAAATACAGGACCTCCTAGGAGAGCACCATTACCTACGTGGGACCTCAGTTTTAGAACTAACACTACCTCCATTTCAACCAGCCAGCACAGCTGATGTAAAATTCTTGTCATGGAAAACTGCTCTGCTCCTAGCAATCACTCTGCAAGAAGAGTGAGTTACAGGCATTGATGGCTGTGGAACCTTTCCTCATTTTTCATCAGAACAGAGTTTCTCTTAGGACAAACTCGACATTCACGCCTAAAGTGGTCTCCAATGTGGCCTTAAACCAAACCAACTGAGCAACTGTTTGTCTGCTTTGTAATGGGCTTTCCTTGTGATCCTGCAGCATATGCTACAATCTCCAAATGGATAGGACACTGCATCCACTTCTGTTATGCACAGCATGGCAAATCTGTGCCAAAGGGCCTTGGGCCTCAGAGCAGCAGCCACTTCAGCAGCTTACCTCGGAGGAGTACCAACCAAAGACATGTATATTAGAAGCTGCAACCTGGAGCTCAGTGCACGCTTTCACCAAGCACTGCCACTTGCCTCTACTCCAAATCCAGAGCAGGCTTTGCCACTGCAGTGCTGCAGGGATAGTTAGCCTCGCCAAATCTAATTTAGACCCAGCCACCCAACCTCAGCTTTGGGCTTCTCCCAAAGTGTAATGACCAACAGTGAAACACTATGAACATAGTACAGTTGTGTACCTACCATAAATGCAGATGTTGGTGTTCACTGCAGTCCAGGTTACCCACCATCCTTTTCTTTGCTGGGACTTTTCTGTACTTCTCAACTCTATACAACCTAAGTGGTGCATTTGCTTGTAGATGAAAAATGTTTATAGTAATATATTTTCTTTTGGCATTTTTCTTTTCAGCCTTCCTATCCTGGGGGCACCTGACATCTGGGGCAAGAAACTTAAGAAAATGGTGTCTGCAACTTTTATACCCCTGGTGCACTGTCAGGGAAGAGATGACTGCAACAGACGCTGGACCAGGACTTTGGAACTTGGGCTGACTGCAGGTCGCCTGCCAGCAGGAAAACCCAAATGTAATGACTGCAACAGTGAATACATACATTTATGGTATGTACACAACTGTACTTTGTGGCTCACCTAAGTCTGCTGGGGTTCTGGGTGTTTATCTAGATGACTGCCTCACCCAGGCATCTGTTGTATAAAAGGGATTACTTGCATGTGTTGCATTTTTGGGTATTGCTGTCAATTGCACCAAAAGTCCCTCAAGACACGAGTTCGTAGGTTGCTAATCTAGATGCAATCTACCAGATAGCATTGCTTCCTCTGACTAGGGTTTTGACTCTCTGGTCTTGTCATGCATGTCCTCTCTTCCAACAGGAAGACTAGTCCTCAGTGTTAAGATCAATGGCAGCTGCAATAACTAGTCCCATTACATGGGTAGTAGGCCTTCAGTAGACAGTTGTCTATACTTCAATGTCCTCAAAGTGACCTGGGCAAGATTTCTAAAGCTTGCAATGATATCTTTGGTGGATTCATTCTGAAGTCTTTAGGTTGGTCCTGTCTGCCAGTAGCCACAGTTGGCACACTTCCCAGATTGGCTTGTTGAAATACCCCCCCCCCCCCACCAATGTGCATGCTCCAGAAGAGGCCAGCCCCACATCAGTGTCTGGAGATGGGAGCTGCTCTAGTGTTAGGCCTTTCAAGAGGTTACTGTTGGATGACTGAGATACAAATTTCAGTGTAGAAACTCTTAACTGAGAGGTGACAAGTGGCACTGGGCAAGCTCTTGTAACTCTGCATCTTGCAGACTTGGGGGGGGGGGCATGCTCATATTAAACTGATTCATTTTTGCCTTGAGTGGTAGTGTCAAAAGATTTTTATCTTTGGGTCAGACTTGCAGTCCTATTGCTTGCATCATGTTCTTTGTCCTGGCCTCTCCAAAGCGCTGTCACTTAGATGCTCTGGTCCGCAATTCCCTCGTCTCCATGCTTATCCCCAGTTACCACTAATCCCAAATTTCTACAGAAAGCTTCCTAGTTGAGCAGTCATCCTCTGTACCCTTTAGGCCTTGTCAGGTCTGGTTTCATCTTTATCCTCTCTGGATCCATGTCCAGACCTCTTACCAAACGGATGCAAAAATCACATTAACAGCCTCAAGCTAATTGTTCCTGCAGTTGCAGTGGTAGCTAAACAGTCCTGATTTGTCCCCAGTCCTGACTTTGTCCCTTCAAGCTTTACATTAGGAAAATGCAAATTTCAGTCTGGGCCCTTCAGATATTTGAATCATTACTCCAGGCCAGTTTCTGCAGTTCACGTTTTGGCCTCTGGGTGAGCTACTCAAAAGTTCAGCTAATGGCAATTTCAGACTCTCATGAGAATCTCTTCTCTGGTTTCCTGGATTATGACCAGGAAACCTGCTTGCCATGAAGAGAAAGTAAATTGCCTTACAGATCCAGGGGGAGATGGTTTGCTTGGATATTGCCAAGCTCTGTTTTCTGGCATAAAAAGTAGATTTTCTGCTGCATTTTCTGTTTAAATATCTACGCTTATTCCAAGGTGCATAGTACCTTTCACTAGAGGGTTGTAGAGCGGGGAAAAGGAGGTAAGATTAACCACCTTGGACATAAAAGGATTGGTACAAAGACGCATGCCCTTGTGAAAAATGCCACAAGGCTTGGAGTGCAGAAACTGTCAGCCACCAGCAATATAGCCCAAGTACAGTGTTGCAGGGAAGTAAAGCAGGCTCAAAGGAACAGTCAATGTTTCAAGAACAAAATAGAGCCTAAGGAGTAGGCTTTCTTGAGGGTGCCTGAATAAAGGGACTCAAATTTTGACTCTCTGACAAATTATCTAACAGTATGCCAACATAGTATTGAGCAGTTCACACAAGGTCATAAGACCTCCCACAGACTAGAGTTGTGGTAATGACCAACACCAAATAGAATCTTTTAGCTGCACTGGATTTTTGTAGGCTACTGGAAAACCTGCTACTGAAATTCTAAGCACATATCAGAAAATTTGTGCTTAAATCAAGACCCTGTCGCCCATTGTCAAAGAACTTTGTAAAAGTGGGGGTGAATTCCCTTCTATTACCACCTCCATCCTGTGAGGTAACTTGTGGCAGTTTCCTCTGGCTAGGTCTAAGTCTAAATTGAGGAGCCATTGTTTGGGCCAAAAGGGTTGACATCATTTTAGGTGTCCAAATGATCTTGTGCAGGACCCTGGAAAGTAGACTGTCCACTTCTCAAATGGCCTCTGATTTTTAACAACGTTGGAAACTTTAGAGGAGACACATGTACCAGAGTACCCTACCAGTGTCCAGAAATGTTCATCCGTGAGAATGTCTGGAACCTGCTCAGTTTTCTAGATTGTACTGATGGGATGTAAATCACCTGAATTAAGTGAAGGACTGCAAAATCCCAAGCCTGAAGAGTCTACCTGCAGTGGTACATTTTGTACCACATGACTGGTATCCTCTAATCTTTATAGGACCTGGAACCCAAAGTGATTGAAAGGTCTGAAGAGCTATGATTTAGAACCTTCATCTGATTTTTTTTTTTTTTGTGGTCCAATCTGTTAGGACCAAAGACCCTAAGCTTTCAGATTAAACTCTCAGACCTTTATTTGGAGCAGTGTGAGTAGGAAGAGTAACCTGAAAGGGCAGACATGAATATGGGGAGACCTTTTGAATCCAGCAGAGTAATTTTGAGACTGCCTTAGGGACCAGATACTCCAGAGGGTGGTAGCACTAAAGCCAGTCTTGTGAACACAATTTCCTCATGTGACTTGGCAAAAGGAACCACAAGAATATTGGACGCCTTGAACTCCAGAGCATGGTGCAGCAGTGTCCTTGAGGTAGAAGTGAAGCCAGCATTGGTATGGTCCCTCTTGGGACAGAGTAAACACCACACTCCAGAAGCATAGCAACGTGTGTTTTTAAGCAGGAGCTGCTGAGACAGGGATTGAATTTGGTCATCAACTCCTTTTAGCTGCAGAACAAAAGGCAAAGAACTGATGAAGAAACCAACTTTCCTGAAATGACTAGAATAAGGGTAAGAGTCCTTCAAATCTGATAAGGATTTAGTTTACCTGATCAGCTTGTTGCTCTTGACAAAATATACCATGTACCTCAGCAGTATCAGTCTTCTAATCCTAAAGCAGATCCTGCATTTCAACAAAATCTGATTCTGGTTACTGCTGCTAATACTGTTCAGTCTGACTGGAAAAGCATTTTTGAATTTCAAACCATTAATTGTTTACAGAAGGCACTATAACATGAGGCTTCATTTAAATGTTTCTGGGAGTGACTTAGCTTCAATTGTCTGTCTGAATTCTGAGATTTTTCCTTAGAAGCTCTGCATTTTCAAGTGTGGTGAAGAGCTAATTCAAGGATGAAGGAAACTCCATTTTCAGACCAAACAAATGAGCTCCTACTTTTCCATTAAGCAAGTGGCTCCTAGCTGCTTGAGGACTGCCCTTGGACATTTATCAGTAACTGTCCACCCATTCAGATTCCACCTCTTGAGATTTCACTTGTGGCATCTGTTTCACAGTTCGCAAAACAGAAGGATACTAGAGTCCTTTACTGGCTCTTCCAAATATGCTGAAGTTGAGGGGCTTTTCAGTCTTGTACCACTGACTTACCCGTTAACATTCCTGGTAAAGTTGGACATGAAGGATGCCTGTCAACACATTCCCAGCAAGTCTTGTATGCCTGAAAGGTTCAGATATGTGCTTTAATTTCCACTGCACAAAATGCCAATCTCCAGTGGGCGCTTACTGTAGACTGACATTCATTTCCATATTTAGACCACTTTCAATTACATCTTTAGCACCTGTTTCAGAACTTCAATCTGGGATTTTAGATCAACTGACTTCTGTGAATTTGTAGCACTTGTGCAGTAACTTGATGCTTACTAATTGAAGGATGAGATTTGTAACTGAGCAAGACTAGATGGTGCTGTGAGGTTCGAGGCCTAGTCTTTCACAGGTTTAAGAATAGGGGTGTCGAACTGCACTTGGTTTTCTAATCTGTCCAGTTCACTCCTGGGTATTGTACTCCCTTCAGTTAATGTAGGCTTCCCTCCATGATATGGAGGACAATGGACTGGTGTTGGGCTGTTTATCTAGAGCTTAAATTTCATGTTTAACTCCTTACGCCAGCTGTTGTAGACATAGCTGACTGCACCCCTGTCTGCATAATGACACCAGATTTGCCACAGTTTTTATATTAGAAATGCAAATAAGTCTTAAGCGCATGAAAATATCACTCCAGTAAAAACAAGTCTGCCACCGAATAAGAAATTTAGTCTATAAAACTGATGCAACATCTGCAGCTTCTCAGATGGCTGACTTGCTGATTCAACCCAGACTGGCTGTTCAACCCAAATACTGGCTGCCTTGTGTCATGCTAAATCTAGTTATTTTCAGTTTAAGCTAGCTACAGGATAAGTGGGCTTTCTTTCAATATGTGAATTGGGCACTAGGTAAAATTTGTCCTTCAGTCTAAATTCATTTTAGTCCTATATGGTTAGCAGTTGAATAGTTGCACTGTTCCCTTTTGTATAGATTCATTCTGTGGATGTGAACAATCCCAGCAACATGTGTAGTAGATGTGACCTCTCTGTGTGCTAGTTCCAACATTTGGCAGGAGTTTGCATACTATAACATGGCATTGTAAGGGGTGAAGCTTTTGCTGAATTGTTTTGGTCTTCTGTAGTTTATCCCAAAGGGCTCTCATGCAGCCAGATAGTGTCCTGTAGGATGTTCTACTTTTGCATTTGGTACAAATTCAGGAAGATGTAATGCCTTCCTGAATCCTTTGTTGAAGTGGATTCCTCATCAGGGCTGGTCTTTATTCCTTTTGAGGCATTGAACTCTGGTAGTTGGCCTGAACTCTGGTAGTTGGCCTGAACTCTGGTAGTTGGCCTGAACTCTGGTAGTTGGCCTGAACTCTGGTAGTTGGCCTGAACTCTGGTAGTTGGCCTGAACTCTGGTAGTTGGCCTGAACTCTGGTAGTTGGCCTGAACTCTGGTAGTTGGCCTGAACTCTGGTAGTTGGCCTGAACTCTGGTAGTTGGCCTGAACTCTGGTAGTTGGCCTGAGACGATAAAGGGAAGCTAGTGAATTTAAGTGCGTAAGTGTTGTGCAGAGGTTCTGAAACATTTGACATTCCAGTGAGGTACTGGGTCTTTGGTTATTTAACCAATGTACAGATGTGACTTGGTGTATGGTTGTAGCAAATGTTAGTACTTTAACGCACTGGAAAACATTGCAGTACAAAGTGTAAGAATGGACTTGCAGATGACTTGGTGACCCTGCAGATGGCTACTGCTCCATGAATAGCCATGGAGCTCTTCAAATTTGTCTGCATCTGATTACATAATGAGTGGTGGATCCAGCTCTCGCATTAAGTAACCTAGGCAGCCACCTAAGGCTCATGTTAGTTGGTGGACCCCAGCTTCACTAGAGTGTAAATGTTGAGGATTCAGATCAGTATTGCTATGCACAACACTATCAGCTGTGTTCAGTTAGGGGTGCAACAGTTTAGCACCCTTGCATTTGATGCAGAAGGTTGCTGGTTCTCTTCCCACAACAGGTATTTTTCCCCCCTTGTGTAGCATAAGGGGAAATGGGGTGCTGCACTCCTGAGTGTCCTTTGGTTGAGATGCTAATAACTTTGAACCAGTTTGCCAGCCATTCCCCATTGCAATATACCAACACAGTTTAGGGCAGAAGGTGCTGAATTTGTAGAAAAATGCTGAAATGCAGTTTACCAGTAGCAACCACTTCATTACAGTTCAGGATTCGGATGACTAACTTCTGCAGAGATTTTACATTGTGCTGAAGGGAATAAAATGAAAAAGTCCCCTCGCTCAGGTCAGCAATACCCTAACCACCCAGGAAGTGGTAAGGGACCTGGGATCATAAGTTGACTGCAACCTTGACTGCAATGTCTGCTGTAATAAGGAAAGCTTTGTGTAGCACACTTGATTAGTAAAGGAATCTCCTCGTGAGCAAAACTGCGCCCCATACTCTGCACTTATCTGGCATGTAATGGAGTAGAATGCCCCATTTTGTATGTACCATACGGAGCACATTCAGCAATTGGAGACCTCTTGAGGTTTCTAACGAGGGGCTCCAGCATGTGCCTTAAACTGAAGTCCCTGTACTCTTATATTGGAGACAAACTGGCCTAAAAAGCAGTCAGACCAAAACCTAATGAACTTGCTGCATATCTGTAAATCGAATGGGACTAGGCTACACTTTCTAGGGACCTAAATATGGTCTGCATCTTGAATGAAACATTCTGGGACCACCATCTCCTAGCAACTGCAGTGTCTTTGGAACAGGTTAACAATTCATGTGAAGGAGAAAACCTCAAACTGTTCAGGAGGAACCTGGATGACTGGATGGGGCACTCGAAATTCTTACAGGGGATAGAGCCCACAACCCTCTAACATGTTCTTGTATCACTAAAATCTTGGGTACTGACTAGCATTTGTATGGTATTGCAGTACAATGGGATGAAATGGCTAGGCTTAAAATGACCTCCAGGTTGATGGCCTAGTAATCTCCTGTGATCCTTCTATTTGTAGATTTGTAATGACAGTAAGCTCTTTATGGTTGAAAAATGGGTCTTTGTTAGTTTTACGTTTTGTGCTGCAGTGGTGGTGCTGCGGTAGCATTGTCGCTTCACAGGAAGACGTCCTGTTCAGTTCTCTGCTAAAGCGTCTTCTGTGTGGAGACGTGCGTGAATGGGCATACCTTCATTGAAGGTTGTGCGTCAGGCCTGGCAAGTCTGTACCTAAAGATCTACTGCCAATCATTAGCGGACCGGAGTTCTGCTGTGGCGACCCCTAACCAGGAAAAGCTGAAAGATGCAATATACATTTTGTCTAGCTCCTTACTGGGAAAAGGTACAAACTCTACTAAAATTATGCTGCATTAGTGTGTGTGTGTAAGGGGCCAGTGGTAATGGTCCAATTTAATCTTGCATTCATTGAAACTGCATTGAAGCCCACGTTAAGTTTCTACCAGAGTGGCTTACTGTTAATGCTAAGTATATTCATTGTGAGACTGTTCAAGTGGTTGTGTTCTATAGTATCTAAATCTAAATTTCCACTCTAATAGTATGCACAGTAACAGGCTTGAATAGTAACTAAGGAAAAATGACCAAGTACTGGACAGTGGAATAGTTGGGGGGGGGGGGCGCGCTGCAGGAGGCCCAGTGCATTAGACTGCCTAGGACCATGTATAGACATAATCCAGCTCCAATTATATTGGTCTAAATTCCCCCACTGTTGCATGTGCATAGGACGGTAGTCATAGCCTGAGCTGAATTAACACTGTACTAGCCCAGTTCTTTGCTATATACTGTAGTCTGAGAAATACTGCTGCTCCACTTATCGGATGAAGTTTAATGGCAGTTTTAAGTTGCTGCATCACTTCTATAAAGATGACCAGTCAATTTGGTCTAAACCTTTTATTTAGACCACATCAGAAGATAAAACTTGCTGGCACTGGAACTACAGTAACTGTAGTCCACTTGTAGTTTAACTTTTGATAGCTCAAACTGAAGTAGTATTTTTGCAGCTAGTCAAATATTTCTGATCCAGAATGTTGGATGGCAAGTTTTGATATTCTGGACCACTTCAATATCTGCATTTGGGTTCTAAAATTGTTTCTCCCTTTAAGTTTATTGCTGGAATTGCACTTTTGACCACTTGCAGTGTGGCAGAAATGGTTCAAACCAGGGAATGAATTTGTGTATTTCCATAAGATCGTTCATTCTGCTCTTGGTGGTTTTGTAACCCAAGTGGTGCTCCATTTTAGAGTATTAGATTTAAAATTTTTCAAGTCTTATTCCCACCAAAACAGGCTTCTAATTTATCAGGTTGAATTATATGTACGTGGCTTTATTGCTGTAGTTTACCAGTCTCTGCTTTGAAACACCCTTTGGGTGTGCAGGAAAGTAGTACCTCTGCTCCTGTAATGTGCAACACTGAACTCCATTAAGTGATCTGTAGCTTTGCCTGGTAGAAAGGTCCCAAAAACATAATTTAACCCCAGTGCTGAACAGATGTTTAAATATAGCCTCTGTACAGTGCCTCATCCATTAAATCTCAAATATGCCAGTGGATCAGAAAAGATACAAGATTATATTGGGCTGAAATTGGTGTAAAGTTGCCAGATGGACTGCTGTACCCAATGCTGATGAAGCAGCAATATTAGCCGTGAAAAGACGAACCTTTTCTTTGTGATTTTTCACTCTTCCTTGGCTTGCTTCACCAGTATTTATCCTTGTGGTGGTCGCTGTTACAACCGGTGAAGCATTTATACCTCTGGCTGGATGTAATTTCTTGCATCTATACAACCAGAGGTTACCATGGTAGAAGGAACTGATAATGCTATAGAGCTCGCCTATGTGCTTGAAGGTGTGAGTGAGTTGACAGTGCAACTGGGAGATTCTCAGTATCTGAATACAAATGTTTATCTGTTGCTGGGCTATAAAGCTAACTCTGCTGAAGTTGATATGGTTGAGGAATTTCACACTTCCAGTATGCGTAGAACTTTTCAACTAGAAGACTTTTTTTAAACTTAAGCTCCTTCAGATGCAGCACTGCCATTTTGAGGCTTTCCTTAACTCCAGATTGTACCCAGGGGGTTAATCTTAAAGATGCCAACTTATGGTGAGTTGCATGACTATCTGATAAAATGGCAGAAGTTAAATCTAGATTTGTTTGTTGTATGAAACTCTAACATCTTGGACCAGAAGAGGAGAGGGGCTGTGTTTTGTCTATGTAAAATGGGCTATGAGAAATTTCCATACAAACTTGTCATCCTTCTGTAGCTATTTTTGAATGTAAACTAACTCCCTAGTTTGGAATATTTCCTCAGTTTTTGACTAGTGAATTGACTCTTGAATAGAGGTGTCTTTATACCCACACAAGACTAAAATCATACAATCAGTAATATCAGACTCTCAATGTTATGTTGAAAGTTCATTAAAATCTGAATGAGACGTCTCTTCATTCCAGTTGATGCTGCTGTTGAAGTATTTGAAAAGTGTGAAGACGAGTTTAATTATTCCCTAGGAAATATGGGTAAAACCTATTGCAATTTTGAGTTTTAATGAACAGGCACTTGGGATTATGCATGGAGTTCCATTGCCATTAGACTGGTAGATTAGGAGGCCCTGTGGTGGTAGTGGATAGAGACTTCCGAGTTCTGCATTACAAATGTTGAGCAATAAGAAGTTAAAATTTCTTCATCCCAGGTAAATAATGGAGAGTCTAGAAGTATTCTTGACTGTTGGGTTGCAATATTAGTATGGATATCTAAATACTTGTGAGAAACCGGTTGTTCCCACTTTACAGGGGTTACCAAAAGGGCACAAAGACACCCAAGTCACCTTTTAGACCTGTAGTGTCTGGTAGGGGATGGTGCACTGAAACGTTATCCATCTTTGAACAGCCAAGATGTGTGAAGCGAATAAATATGTATTGAATGAAACTTTTTGAATGATTTGCATGCCTTTGTATCAGGTGAACAGTGTAGCAATACTTGTATTCTTGCTTCTATGGCTGTAAATCTTTACATGTATATCTAATGATGGTATTGACATGTTAAGCATACTTGTGTAAATGTAGTAATAGTGGTTCCTTTATTGAGCTAATATGTCTTCATGGAAATAATCCTTGAAAGTAACATTCATGTTTAAGGATTCTATTTACAACAAAGGTGTAGCTATGTGGAAGTCAATAGCTACACCAATGGTAATGGCTCACTGGGAAGACAGATGCATTTTGAAGGCTTTATCTGAGGTTTGTGGACTACCTTTTTCTGCTATGGTATGGGAATGAACAGTCTTAAATTTCATCAGTATCTGAACTCAACCACACTTTTTTGAGATTTACTTTTAACTTTTCTAGAATGTTAGTTTGGATGCAACTGTTTGGGGCAGCTGAGGGCACTTCTCTACTAAAATCTTTAGGAAGAATTGTTACAGGAACAACTATCTTAGAAGTATGCATCCTCCACATATTTATAGTAACATTGAGCCCAGGGACTGCGCGTCTCTAGGCTTAATGCAAGTAAAACTGATTAATGTCTGTATTACAAACTAGGTTTGAAAAAGTGGATGTAATCATTTTGAGGTAAATGCAATTTTAAAGAATGTTATCTGAGAAAGAAGGAAAGCCTTGTTACTCTGAAGGTCCATGGAATAAGCAGAATGATTAGGGTTCCTCTCAGCCACATAGAAAATATCAGGAGTAATTGGCAAATACTTGGTACTGAGTGTTAATTCTATAGTTGGCAACACCCAGTTTTGTCTAAAACGAAATTTAGAGAATGTTGCCCTAAGACTCGCAAATGAGGTTAAATACGTCCCCCCTTGAGGCACTTTGCTATGCTGTAGGTGTAATCGGTGTAACTACTTGGTTAGCAGTAGTGAATTTTTACACCCTTATACAGGTAAATGTTCATAGTTTATGGCTAGAGCGAACTGTGACATGTCATCTTGTCTATTTAGCTGTCAAGTTTGCTCTAGTTTTTATATCCATAAAATTGATCGTAGGTTACATGACCAAATTAGAGCATATTTAACATCAGTGCACGAATGCCCTAGCCAAGTTAAAAATGTTGAACATAATTTGAAATGCATGTTTGAGGTAGCTGTTGATGCACCGGGGGGGGGGGGGGGGGGGCATTACAAATTGAAGTTGGAACGTGAGCTAAAGTGGATAGTGAGTGGTAACAAAGGTAAAGGCTTGACAAAATATGCATTAAACCTGTATTAAAGAATATTTGGGCAATGTGGCATCAATGTTTAACTTTATTTTAATCCATGTTACTGTATTTTTAATGAAATATCACATGGCTTTATTGATGAATCTTATTGGTTAGTGCATAAATAAGTGGCAGTAATAGCCATGAAAGCACTCGCATGTTTTATTCTTCCTGATTTATTATGTTTTCACTCTGCCTTGGTTTGCTTCACTAGTACTTTTTTGGTTTATCCTTGTGGTGGTTGCTGTTACAATTGGTGAAGCATTCATCCCTCTGGCAGGACGCAATTCTTAATTTTAAACTACTTTCACTCCAGTGCTGAACAGATGTTTTAACAGTGCCTAATCCGTTAAATTGCAAATGTGCCAGTGTATTGGAGAAGATGCAAGATTATATTGGGCTGAAAATTGGAGTAAAGTTGCCAGATTGACTGCTGTACCCAAGGTGATTGGTTTTGGTTGAGGTTCAAACTAAGCGTTTCTGTATTCCAGTAATGTATCTAGAACTTGGACCCGATAGAGAAACTCCTACATCAGTCTTGCACCTTTTCCCAGGACTTCCTGTGTACCTCCTATGCTCCTCATTTGGAATGTTTTACCCAACATCCATGGCTTTATACATCCCTTTAAAGCACTGAACTAAACCTTATTCCCTTGTAATTCATTTTATTGAAGTACTTTAACTGTTATCTACTTCTAATTGGTACAAATCCCTATTAAATCACTTCTGTATTGACTAAAAACTTGCATACCTGCTTGTATGTACAGCAGATACAAAAATTGTATACACTCCTGTTAATGCCAGGTTTTTGATTATAAAAGCCCACCATATTTTCCCACCTTTTAATGCAACCTGTAACCTATAAAATCCAATTGAAAAACAGAGGGAAAAAAACTACAAAAATTACAAAAATTTACAGCATTCAGTCATGGGTAGGAGTCTTGTCAGCCATGGCACACGTTGACTTGGCAACATTTTCCCACTCTTCCATACAAAAGCACTCCAAATCTTGTCAGATTATGAGGGAATCTCTTCTGCACTGCCCTCTTCAGGTCACTCCACAAATTTTCTGTTGGATTTAGGTCTGGGCCATTCCAAAACTTCAATTTTCTTCTGATGAAGCCATTCTTTTGTTTTCGAAGTATGCTTGGGGTCATTGCCTTGTTGAAAGGTGAAGTTCTAGTAGACTCCTGAAGGTTTTGGGCCAAAAGTGACTGGTATTGGGAACTTCATAATTCCCTCCACCTTGACTAATGCCCCAGTTCCAGCTGAAGAAAAACAACCCCAAAGAGTGATACTGCCACAATCATGCTTCACCGTAGGGATGGTGTTAATGTTTTTGTCCCAAACAATTCACCCTTCATCTCAGACCACAAGTTTCCCATATGCTTTTGGGAGACTATGTACTGTTTTGCAAATTTTAGCCCGGCCTGGATCTTGCAAAAGTCCTCGTTTTGCTCCCCTACCCCATAGCCAAGATGTATGGAGAATACGGGAGATTGTCACATGTAGTACACAACCAGTATTTGTCAAATTCCTGCAGCTCCTTCAGTGTTGCTGTAGGTCTCTTGGCAGCTTTCCTGACCAGTTTCTGTCCAGTTCTTTGCAATGTGACTGTCCCATATTTTCTGCACTTTGTCTTCACTGTGTTCCATGGTATATCCAGTGCTGTGGAAACTTTACCCTTCTGAATAATACCTTTCAACGCTGAGATCACTTTGCTTTGTAAACTCTCTGCAAACCATGGCTTTTGTTGTAGCAGGCAACTGAGTAAATGTCAGGAAAATCCTACTAGGACAACTGAACTTTATTTGGGGTTAATCTGTCTCTTTTCTTGATGGCAGGTGTGTACCCAAGAAGACAATGCCGTAATTGAATCAAAAGGTGCTTCAAAGTAGTTTAAGGGTGTGCGCACTTACACAACCAGCTTATTGTACACTTATCTTTTCATTTGAATTGTACAGGTTATAGGTCACATGGGGAAAAGTTTTGAAATGATTTATTGTGGTCTCGCTTATATTACAAACACCTGACATTTTAACAGGGATGTGTACACTTGTATGCCTATCTGCAAAATCTTATAGGTTATAAATAAAACTCATGGCATCATTGATGCCTATGCAGTTACCTCCAAATACCTGTAGGTGTCAAATATTCCTAGTTTGCATCAATAGTTAAAACCATGCTATTCAAGTTTGACCATCTTAAAGCTTACACTGACACTCGACTGCCTTAATATTTGACCTTAGTGCAGGTAGGGAACTGTTTATAGATATCTTTACATTCTCTAAATCTCTGCTACGAAAGAACTCTTTAGCCTTGGCAATTGCTGCTGACAATATAACTTTAGAGCCTAAAGAATACTGCCACTATGAAGTTTGTGGTGGTGTGCCATTTGTATTTCTATGGTTCCACAAGTATGAACATTTAAATTATGTTCTCACATTTTAAATCCAAAGCTTAGGCTCTTCCCATTGGTAGTGCAAATTTCCAGAGCTCCATTGGAGTGAATGAAAACTACAAATTTTATACTGAGCACAAAGGTAATATTACATGTATTCAGTACAAACAAATATAATGGCCTGAGCTGAATTAAGACCGGTTCATAGAAGATGTGTCTTCAAAAATTTGAAAGCAAATGCAGGTGGGCTTTTACAAGCAGCTGAAGCTTTATTTATATTTAGCAAAAGCTATGGAAAACGAAGTACTGTCCAATAGTGACCCAAAATGTATGAAGCGCAGTAAATTAGCTGGCTGTGCATTGAAGTGACATGTTAACTCCTCTGAGCTTAGAATTGCAGCAAGATGCTAATTCTGGATTTTTTTCTTGTATGGAAAGCTTTCTGCCATGCTGATTACAGCCCAAGCTAGCTTCTCTTCCGTCTCTTCTGGTGTGAACTTTGCTAGCTGGCTGCTAGGGCACTTCCCACTTGCTATTAGTATTGGGTGTTTGCTTTGGGAGGGGATTTTACTAAGGGTTGGTACATGTGCAGCATTAGAAATTGTCTACTGCCCTTAGAAATACAGCAGGTAGTAAAATAAGCTTTGTCAGCGCTGAAACAAATGCTGCAAAAATCCTGTTTGGGATTCTTCAGTTGAAAATAAAGCTGCGAGTTTCATGATGGCAGTTTCCTTTGTAATGCAATCTAATTTAGATGTACATTCTAATGTACATATTAATGAATATCTACTATTTTGCCGTTGCATGGTTTATGAGCAAACATTTATCCATTGAATATTGAGTTTAAATCTCTTCTAGAGAATATGGAAACAATGGAACCTGAAGCTGCTTTTCACTTAATAGAAATGCATATTAGTCATGCAACTGAGTGCTCTGCTTACTCAGATTGAAGAAAGTATCTAATTTTGGCAAACTTATTTAGTTTACCTGTACTAGAGGCAGTTTTTTTCCCCATCTGCTGGTAAAAGCAACCATTCATGTAGGACTTGCTGTTTGTACTTGCACTTGGAGTAAGGATAATTTGTCTACTTTGGAGATTTCCTTCCCCAAACCTTTAAGAGGGCATTGCATGACCCAGCTGGACCTGAGAACTTTTTGTAGAATTTGCCAAGTCTTGAGGACCAACACTGGTGTATCTAATGCAGTGTGCATACACTTAGAAAATATTGTAGGAAGCTTCCAATGCAGGTGAGAATTACTATCCTTATGGCAATATCTGCACCCAGGATAGACTTCACTGGAACTCTTGCTTGGTGCTAGAGTTAAGCCAAGCTTTTTGAATATTTGTACAAAGTGGCTTAACTAGTCTTGTGAAAGGCTGACTGTTCAGGCCAGTCGTAAATCTTTAGCTTGCTTGGGTGGACTTGGGTTTAGAATTTCTGATAAGTGCAATGTTGCAGAACAAATGCAAGTACACTGCACAATTATTTCTACACTAAAATGCAGTTCACATATCTGGAACTTGGATGCTTTGCTCACTATCCAAGAGACCAGATCTTTCAACTGTCCTGATTCTGTAATGTTTATACTTGAGCCTGATTTTTAGAATGTGCCAATTTTTAGGTTTGGCTTCATATTTTTTCCGAATTCCCCAATTGCATGGGATTTTTGAAGCTCTTTAGTACACAGGCAAGCTACATTGTCACAGTTGCTATAACTTATACATTTCAATTCTTTTTTGAAGGGAAAATACTTTTGTAGTAGAATATTGGAGTACAGATTTAGTAAGAATATATACATTTCAATTCTTTTTTGAAGGGAAAATACTTTTGTAGTAGAATATTGGAGTACAGTTTTAGTAAGAATATAGATTTTGCACTTAGCTTAGTATCCTGCAGGAAGTTGTGCCATTCCTATTTTTCAAAGGATTACTTTCTGTAGGTGTGAGGTATGCATGATTTGCTTTCAAAATGCCAGGTTTTGAATAGGTTGCATTTATCGTGGTAGAGCACTTGCTGAAGCTGCCACTCTAGTTAACAGGCATTCCACTTGTGTACCTCGGGCCCCTCCAAGCATAAGTATTGCTCTTCGTGCTTTTTCATATGCAAGTGAGGCAATTAAAGACTGCACTACAGATGCATGGCACAATGTTCTGGTTACATTTGGTATTGGTGATTTGAAGCGGATGTTTTGTAGCTACACTGAAATTGCAAATGCAAAACAAGCTTGTAGTCCTAGTTTTTTGGTATGCTTAATACCAGACAAGGAAGCTTCCTAGAGTACAGTATGTTTTCATAAGTAGCATTCAGTGCCATTGGGAAAACTAACACCTGATTTTAACAAACTATGGTTATGCAAGTAGAGTAATGTCTAACAGGCAACAGATTGAAGCTCAGGAGATGGGTTCTGTTGCCACATTAGAAACCTTGCTGACTCGTGCAAATACGTTTAGTGCCTTTAAGAAAAAGGTGAGGGGCGTTTATTATAAAAAAAACTAGATTGTGTGAGGGGGATCGAATACTTAAGGGGCAATGGGGTCCTCAGGGTTTTCTGCTTCAAGACCATTAAAAATTTCCCTGGAAACTTGTGAAACATCTAAAACTGCATAATGTAGGTTATCACAAGCATACAAACATTTGCTCCTCATTGCCCAGTTGACTTTATAGCGAGCCAGGCAGCTACAGACTAATAGCACTTCTGTAGAGGTCAGCTGTGGCAGGGAGTAGCTGGTAACAGACTTGACAAACCATCCTTTCCGTAAAAGTAGTCTTTATCATGGCTCACTTGAGCTTGGCTAGTGCTACTGACTAGTCACACTTATACCTAGCTCATTAAGTGTCTGCTGTGCAGGCTCAAGCTAGAGTACTACACCTAATGCTCTTGATTTCTAGCCATAACGAGCATTCTCAATAGGTCAGCTGGGTGGCACCCTAGGGCACCATTCTTCAGTGATGTTTTTTGCAGTTCATTTTTAGAGCAGTGAACACTTGCTGTGAAATGTTCAAATCTGTGGCACCTATTTAGAGTGCTTCTGCAGCATGATCACTCTAGAGGAAGTGAATGGACTGGTGCATGGAGCAGGTGTGGTGTGAAAAAGCAGAGGATACTGTCCACAGTAAGGGGAGGGAAAATAATTGTCTTGAATGCTGGTAGTGCAACAAAGGTGCAATGCATTACATGGCCACACTTTTCGGTCATAATTGTATTTCCACTTTGCATAGAAGTGGCTATAACTGCTGACTGAGGTTTGGGGTTGTGTGGATTTAACCATTTGGGTTAAATGAAGGTCGGTCAAAGGGCAAAATGCATCATCCACCCCAGTGGACTTTACCCAGGGTTCAAGACGGAGGACAGCATCAAACCTGTCAATCTAAAACATGTTTTTCAGAGTTGTGTTTTTTGTTGGAGGCTGGGAAAGATTTACTTTTCTCCCCAACTTCATGTGTAATCACTAGCTAGCTTGTATCCGAAGTCAATGATCACTTCCTCAGACATGTGTATAGGTGTCTTATCTTTTGTGGGAGTGAGGCATGCTGTAAGATGGCAACAGACTGATGCAGATATTCAGTTTTCAGATGTCTGCAAAGATGGTGGCACCATGCTGGCAGCGACCTCTTGTCTCCCCTTGTGCACTTGCATTTTTGATGTACTTGCCTGTATTGTCGATGTGGTGCCATTTGTCTGGTCAGGTGTCAGCAGTTGTGATGTCCATGGTGTCCCAATGTTCTTGCCTGTGAACATGAAGCGGGGTCTTCAGTGCAATTTGATCGGTCGGATGGTTTTTGGAATAGTGCCAGTGAATTGAGTTGAACTGGGGACAGGATTATGGTGTGGTCCAGACTGTTGGGGCCTGCAGATGGCTGCAGAGGTACATTTTGTGGATTTGTGCGGTGTACTGGTTTCTGGTGTGAAGATTTGTTTCCTCTGACGGGAATGTTTGAGAAGATGGTGGAGATGCAGCATCTGATTCTGTGCCTACATTTGGACTGGAATGTGGTTTGTGCTGGAGTTTGATTGCTGCAGTTGAGGCTTTTGGCACAGTCAGTTGGCTCATTCTGTTTATGATTTTGTTTGTATATAGTTTCTTAAATGTGTGGCTAATGAGCCTGGAGGAACAAAATTTCATTCAGCTGTGCACTTGTCATTCAACCACATGCACAGTTATTCTCAATTCTTGTAACCTAAGAATACAGTCTGCAGCCTTGCAGGCAGCTGTTACCATGAAACTGGCATCTAAGATTGGCTCATATCAGAAGCCCTCCATATAATTGGATATCCTAGTTGGTGTCTACATAATATGCACTGCTCCCCTTACCAGGTTGTGCAGAGTCAGTTGCCTATAAAGTGCCAGGAGTTGCCACATGTAATTGCACAGCAAGTACATGACAGGCCAGTTTAACTGGCTTGAAATGCCTCCCTAGGCTATGATGTATGGTCTGAAGGCTTACATAATCCCAAAGAATGATGCAGCAATAAAAACTGTTTCAACTGGCTTAGCTTCTGGTATTTCACTTGTGCTGCAAGCTTCTGAGGACTTTTGCCTTGCATTTCTGACACTTCTGTCAGACCTATGAAACTGAAGTTCGTGTGTAAACACTCCCTAAAGGGATCTATCTTGTGCAGAATATTCAGCCTACTGAAGAGATAGGTACATAATTCAAAATATAGCTGTGGAGCTCCTATGGAACCATGTTTACAAAGTAGTTCTCGTACATTTGGGTGAATGGGTTAACTGGAAATTTGACCCCTGGCTTGGCACCCATAGCCCTCATGGATACGAGGAAAGGAAGCCCTAGCGTATCCTTCAACCTATTTATCTGAAACTGCCGTGGAAATGCAAGGCTAGGCTTAAGATCCCCCAAAGGTAATTAGCCCACCAAATGTCAGCCTAGTATCTGCCTATAGAAGCAGAATAAAGTTTTGTAGAACCCTCAGGCAGTGGGAGGGTGATAAAAGCCAGCAAGTTTATATGCCAGTCAGTCCATCTGCTGGTAGCTTTTTCAAATCATTGCACAGTGTCACAGTCCTGGTATGAATCCTCCTTCATTCTTTTAGAGGAAGGGCCATCAGCCTTGACTGCTTACCTGCCCATTGGTGTAGTAGACCTTCATGAGTCAAGTTAAATATTCTGCATGGTGGTTTTCTGGGGCACTGTCCATGTAGTACAGAACTTGAGACCTATGTAAAGATCAGAATCATTGGACTTGCTCGTCTTAACTTTTTTATTTTTGTCACTTAATTTCATAATGCTTTATTTTAATCCCAGCTTGGCATTTTACTGTTTAAATCTTGGTCTGTACTGTCTGCTTTGTCTCCACACTTGTCCCCTGTTTCTCTGCAGCTTTAGTATGTATACATTTTCAGTACAGTTAAGTGACTGGTTAATCTTTTGCATTTGATTAAATCTGTTTCAGTTTGATTTTTGTTTAGTGACCTAGGTAGTAGCTGAAAGTAGTAACTTCAGTTTACTAATTAGTCCTACAGCAGATTAATGCAAGTGAAGGGTATAGTGGGCAAAAAGGCTACTGTGCAAACCAGACATTGGGTAAAGCAGCAGACTGATGTGCAACATATGAATGAAAAATGGCTGTGAATACATGAAGTAGAGTAGACTACACCTCCATTTTAGTTCAATCATATGGTTTCTAGATGGTAGTAAGTTAAGGGAAGTAGAATTGGATGGTATTTGTCAACTTGCCAGTTCATTTCACTGCCTGTGCTGCATCTTTCAGGGTGTTATGAAAGACTGCCTTCTGTAGATCTCACTCATAAGTGCGGTGTGAAGTCCTAGCAATTAGCATTTTAGCAGTTAAATCCGACCCATGAAAGGTCCAGATGCCATAAGCAGCTATGGGTGTTTAACTGGAAGTACACAAAGCACTATAAGCTTGACTTAATGCCAAACTCAGTAGCATTTCCTGCAGTGTAACAATGCTTAAACATGCAGATTAATGAATGCCTGCAAAGTTTCTCTTGGTTTCCAAATTTAAAATCTGGGCATCTTCCAATTGTACCACAAACATGAAGTTTTTCAGGACCAGTACAAGTTATTACATTTTAAATTTGGTCTGAAACAGTTTATAGGAATGCAAAAGCTCAAGGGGAGTTGTGTAATGAAATGGGGTGACTATTCTAGCTGGTTTAGATTGGGTAGCCACCACTTTTCAAACTAAACTAGATTCTTATGAGCTGATTCTAGTTTTACCCCTCACTTAAGGATTTCCAGTCAATGCTCAGACTCTTGCACAACCATTAAAATGGCTCTGAGTATTCAGTAGTGCCATTACACTGAAAGTGGGGAAAATTCTGAAGTACCATCCCTGTAAATCACCGTGAAACTTCACTATGCCTGAAAGTGGTATATACCATTTACAATTTTTAACCCAAATCTGTCACCAGTTTTAGGATATATTGAGGGACAGCGGAAACAAATGCCCCTGAAAATCTGGGATAGCTGGTTTGCAGTACAGTGTTTTCATAGGCTTCATTGCATTACTGTGTGCAGTCTTGAGATTTAGGTTGCTTTGTAGTCGCTACTCTAAACTACATAGTGTTGGAAGAAAGCACAAAATGCCTTGGGTTACCTGACTAGATTCTGTCTGCTACAGTTGCCAATACTGTTGAAGCTGTTAATGTGCTATTCAAGTTGGCACAGTCTGCATTAGAGCTGCTGCTAAGTATTGCTGGGCTAAATAGTTGCAGGCGGAGTTCTAGGATATGCAGTAGTTTTACAGGATGTTCCCTTTACAATATTTGTATAAAGTTGAGTAAATTTTCATGACTTGTCTAACATTTTAAATTTTTACTTTTTAGTAAAAACGACCTGTTCAGAGTCTGATTTTGTATGTAAAAACGGTCAGTGTATTCCAAAGAGGTGGCACTGCGATGGAGATACAGACTGTGAGGATAGTTCTGATGAAAGCCCTGAAAAGTGCTGTAAGTATGATTTTCTGTCATTTCAAACTTAACCTGATGAATGTATCTAAAAATGCATTTTCATAGTATTTAAGTTTTGAATAAACAAGATTCTAGAGAATTCCATTTCTGTGAATGCTTAGTCTTGGCACTTCAGAATTTCCAGCTTTAGTTCTTGAAGGAATGTTCACAACTTGCACTGCAACATTCTACCACTAGAGTAGTAATCCATACAGGTTGCTGTTTCACACAAGTACTGTTTGTGTGAAAACAAACGAGTGCAACCTCTCCAGGGTAACTGCAGAAGTGAACTCTTGCATGTGGAAAGTTTCCATGTACGCAGCCTCAGAAGTTACTGATGTACTTGTCTAGTTTCCCCTTTATTTCATTTTACTCTGCAGTCCTAATCCCCATAGTAGCAGTTCTGCAGACTTATTTTACATTTGTGACCAGGAGAGTCCAGCTGAAAAAGTTCATTTTCAGTGGAGGCCTGAAGCTCCAAGAGTGCAGTTTATTACAGACAAATGTAAAGACCAGACTTGCCATACAAAATTTCTTAGAAGCTAGGATACATTAATTTCTTACTATATACTGTTAGCTTTTGAAGATGACACAAAGCATGACCTTCTTGGAATAGTATATTTTCAAAGGAAAGCGAAGATCCATGAGCAGTTTCTGGATATCTATGTGAAGGACATCAATATAATAGAATTGTTTTTGAGTTAGGATACCTAATACTTGGTACTATAGGTATTAATAGGTATTAACGGTACTTGCGTATTATTGCAACCAGATTTCCGCACTGCCATAATTTTGGTATGTGTGCAGAAACGGGCTGCTTCAGCTAAGAAGGGGTCTGTAAGGAAGAAAACATTACTGTCGCCAAGTATGAGCCAGGAAGAGGAGAGGGTGCGAATTTGTACCTCTTTGCTCGTAACTCCACAGTGAAGCTCTGCTTTGCAGTACCTGCACTTCGAGGGACTATGTCAGCTACTGGAAAAGCAAATCATCAAATACACCCTGCGATGTTAGACTGTACATCTCAAGTTCAGGGATTGCTGCCTTTCTTAGGTTAGGCAAACTGCTGATTTACATATACAGTGAATGCTTTCACTTCTGGTGGTAGTGTCGCCGTTTGTGAAGCACTGGACATAGTTTAGAAATAGACACTCAAAATCACCTCTTTATTACAAGTACTAAGTGCACTTCAAGTACGTGTTACTACTGGACAGTGCTGCTCTTCATGTACTTTGTGGATGGTAGCAGCTTTTTTAATTTCACCCGAGTATAGCTTTCTAAATTGCCTCCCCCAAAAAAGGGACCAAAACCATCACTACTGTTTGCCTTCTCTGAAGGATTCATTCCAGCCATACAAAATAAATCCGTTGGTCAACGGCAGCAGGCATGACATTTCAAGCGTGCATCTGTAATGCACACTGAAAACAGGAAGAGGGCTTTCTCACATGTTTTGCCTTCCTGAAAGTAATTCAACGTTAGTCCATAGCCAAACTGACTCACAGCACCACCTTAGTGTTTCATGGTCTTTGTGTGGAAGTATGCGAAGGTCGCAACCGCAAAAATCTGGTTGCGATAATACGCAAGTACCGTATTAACTTTAGGAGATGGTGGAAAGCACAACATTCCTGTGAGTTTACACTAACAACTAGTCAGGATGTGCAGTTTAACAGTGAAGTGGGTACAAAGTGCCAGGGGGATGCAGGAGCAGTCTGCTCATGAAGTGAGCTTTGACTCGGTGTTTGAACTGGGTTGGGGATTTGCTTTATATGGGCAGGAAGGGAGTTCCAGGTTTTTGATGTATAGTGGCTGTAGACTTGCCAGCCTCATTGCTATATTTGGTGACTTTGAGGAGGTTGTGTGCTAGACCTTTAGGTTCAAATAGTGGTATAGGGTTGAAGGAGATTTTGTAGGGCTGGGGTGTTAGGGTAATCTTATTTTGTGGGCTAATGCTAGTTGAGTTGGGGTAGTAGTGGTAGATCTAGCCAGTTCAGTTTTTAGGCAGTCACTGTGGTGTGTTATGATGGGTGATGTTGTAGTGAATTTAGCTATCATTGTAGCTACTATAAAGTTTGTTTAGGTCAGATTTGCAGAGATTTGTAAGTGTGGGGGAGGCATACAATAAGGTGGGTAATAGGCATGATGTTCTTCGTCTCACATTGCTGTAGTCCGCTGTCCTCGGTCGGCCCGAATATCAAAGTATAAGGCTGACGTCGGTCAGGGCGCATTTGACTGACGTCAGGACGTCAGGGTACAAATGTGCATGACCGACGTCATTTCCTCAGTCTTTTTTGCCGCATGGTCTGATGCAGAAGCAGCATTGCAAGTGCCGGTTGGCGTTCTGAGATTTTTCGATTTAGAAGTTTCAGACAGAGTTCAAAGTTGGCTAAGTACCCCGTTGGGGAATATTTTAGTTTTTTCTTGCCTCAGTCATTTACCGGATGTCAGAAAAAGTAAATTGCATTTCTTGTGGGAAACAAATACCGCATAGAGATTATCATACTTTGTGTATTCCTTGCTTAGGGCCTGAGCACGACGTTGTTGGCTGTCGCTCTTGTGCTAGATTTAATAAACGCACTATAAGGAGAAGGTTGGATTGTGCAAGGTTAGTCTTTGGGAAGCGGTGCAACTATAAAATGCCGTCGGATGCTCCGACGCCCGCTTCTTCGAAGGACAAGGCAGTTAAGCCTAGGCTAGAAGAGCCGTCTGTACCGGACGCCGGTTCTTTAGAGGTGTCGGTGGAGCTGGTGGCTCCACCGGAGGTTTCTTTGGTGAGACCTTATTATTGCAAGATGTGGCCTCTCAGGAGACAAGTCAGGCTGAGGGGGCTTCTCAGGTTACTATACTCCCCTCCCTAAGGTGGCTAGGCCCTCTCCTTCTGTTTCAAAGGCTTCTCCCAGGGGCAGGCCAGGTTTAGCTTCAGTTGGTGTTACCCCTAGCTCTTCAGGTACTATGCCCAAGAAGCATATGCTTAAAATGGCAGAAGATTTGATTACTTTGATTAGGGGTTCTATGCCCCCTCCTGATAAGAGACCTAGGGTGGAGCCTGAGCTGGGGGGTTTTGAGCAGGCTTCAGATGTTTCAGAGTCTTCGGCTGAAGACTTGCAGGAGTACTCTCCTTATTCTGATTCTGATGTGGATGATTCTACTCCTTCTGCTACTCCTCCTGAGGATTTTTTTTTTCAGAAACTCTTCATTCCATGAGGGAGCATTTTAAGTGGGAAGGTCAGGACTTCTCTGATTCCAGAAAAAGGCTTAGGGAATTTCTGTTTTACCCCAGCATAGGCCTTTGGCTATACCTCCTGTTTTGGATGTAGTGGAAGATGTTTTTACAGAGGCTTCTCTTAATCCTGATTCTTTGCCTCCTGCTCCTGTTAAGCCGGATAGGTATTACAGGGTGCCTGAAGCTCATAAGTATCTTTTTAAGAGTCCTAGGGCAGACCCAGAAACTGTTAGCCAGGGGCCTAAAGGTGTTAAGGCTTCTGTTAAAAATCCGGTTCCTGCAGACAAGGAGGCTAGGGCCTTGGATAGATGGGGAAAAAGTCTGTACTTCTTCTACTCTTGCTATGAGGGCTCTAAATTGCCAGTTTCACATGTTGAAATACCAAAACTATCTCCTTTCACTATTGAAGTCTAAGGTTGATGCTCTGGCAGTAGGTATTGATTGTAAAGAGTTGCAAGATTTAGTGCATGTTTCTGAACAGGTGGGTAAGCATTCTTTGCAATGTGGTTTTGATGCTGTACAGGCCTCGTCTAGGGTGGCTGCCACTGGGTCAGTTCTTCGCAGGCACGCCTGGCTGAGGGATCAGAATTTGTCTGAACATGTTAAAACAAGGATTTTAGATGCTCCTTTACAATCTGACGTGTTTGGTCCTCCTGTTGAGACAGTTTTAAAGAAAATGGAAGACAAGGCTGAGTCTATGCAGACTGTTAAAGATTTTTTGCAGGTCCAGCCTCCAAAGTTTAGTAGAAATTGGCCTACTAAAGGGTGGACGTATCCTTCCTATGATTCCCAGTCTAGGGGTAGATCTAGACGTGGTAAGGGCAGAGCTCAGGGCTCTTTCAGGCCTAGGACAGGGAGTTCTCCTGCACAGGCTTCGGGTGAGGGCAGGGGTCAGTCCTTTCGTAAGCAGACCCAATGACCTACCTTTTCAGCTGCCAGAGCCTGCTCGTCTGGCAGCACCTTTGGGAGGAAGGTTGGCACTTTCAAAGAAAATTGGAGTTTAATTACCCAGGACAGATGGGTATTGGATATCATACACCAAGGCTACAGGTTTTATTTCCATACCTTGCCTCCTTTCAAAGGCATGCCAGACGTTCCTCCTCAACAAAGAATAGAGGCTCACAAACAGGTTTCTCTGTTGCTCCAGCTAGGGGCCATACAGCCGGTCCCTCTGCCAGAAGTGGGCCTAGGATTTTATTCTCGCCTGTTCCTAGTACCAAAGAAGGGGAACACGTGGAGACCAATTTTGGATTTATCTATCCTCAACAATTATCTGGACATTCCCAAGTTCAAAATGTTGACGTTGCAGCAGCTTTTACCTCTGCTGGGCAAAGATCATTGGATGGTAACTTTGGATCTCAAGGAGGCTTACCTTCATGTTCCTATCAGACTCAGTTGCAGAAAGTATCTGCGTTTTCGAGCTGGGACTTCTCACTATCAGTTCTCTGCATTGCCCTTTGGCTTATCTACTGCGCCCAGAGTGTTCACGAAAGTTCTGGCTCCAGTGATAGCTTTCTTCAGACTAAAAGGAATACAGATCTGTCCTTATTTGGACGACTGCCAAATTCTGGCTCAAGGAAGGGAAGAGCTTCATCATTTGGAATATGTGATAGCAGTGCTAAGATGCCTAGGGTATTCTGTGAACGAAATAAAGTCCAGTCTAGTACCCTCTCAAGACATGTGCTTTCTGGGTGTGAGACTGAATACAGCATCCCAGATGGCCTTTTTAACCCCGGACAAACAAGAGTCTTTCCCTTTACTTCCATCAACTATCTCATCAGTCCGGGCTGACTGCAAGGACAGTCCTTCAAGCCTTAGGGTTCATGGCATCTTGTATTCTGGTGCTTCCCAATGCCAAACTGCATATGAGGAAGCTACAATGGTATCTCAAAAATGTATGGACACAGCACTGCCAGGATTTGGACACTGTCATTCAAATAATACCTTGCATTCAGAAGGAATTTTTGTGGTGGGCTCAGGAATGTCACCTAAACAAGGGACTCTCTGTGACCCGGCCAGAGGCGAGTCAGATTTTAACGACAGATGCCTCAGACAAAGCTTGGGGAGCTCATCTAAATGGAAAGTGGATACAAAACAAGTGGCCTGTCAGACTACAACATCTACATATCAACATGAAGGAGATGTTAGCAGTCCAGTTTGCATTAATAGTTTTCAAGGAATTCCTTCTTCCAGGACAGGTGTTGATTCTAACAGACAACACAACTGTCATGTGGTACATCAACAAGCAAGGGGGAACGCATTCTTATCCTCTATGCAGGCAAGCAATGATTTTGTGGGAGACTGCTCTAAGTTTACAGCTCAATCTTCAGGCAAGGTTTCTGCCAGGAGCACAGAACTCCTTAGCAGATGTGTTGAGCAGACGAATTATGGATCCCCACGAGTGGAAATTGGATCCTCATGTATTTCAGAAATTGACAGTGTCATGGGGAACTCCAGACATAGATCTGTTCGCTTCTCCACTAAACCATCAGCTGCCAAAGTTTTGCACAAAAAGGTTTCATCCCACAGCTTGGAGAGTGGATGCTCTTTCTTTCAATTGGAGCAATCTTCATGTGTATGCCTTTCCACCTCTGCCTCTCCTCCCAAAGGTACTTCTGAAAGTCAGACAGGACAAGCCAAGGATGATTTTAATAGCTCCAGATTGGCCTCGACAGCACTGGTACCCATTACTAAGAAGTCTAGTACGGAAGCCTCCATGGCCTTTGCCTTCGATTCCACACCTGTTGTCACAGGAGGACAGCCATTTGCTCAATGTCAAGCTTCACTCTCTGCACCTAACAGCCTGGCATATTCTGTTTTGAACCGTAGTGGGCCTCCACTTCCTCAGCAAGTTTTGAATGTTATTTTGGAAGCTAGAAGGCCTAGTACAAGGAAAGTGTACGCGGATAAATGGAAGAGATTTTTATTTTGGAGTGCAGCAAAAGATTTTGATTCTGGGCCTAATTTGTGTGGCTCTTCAATATCTTACTGAGTTACTGGAGAAAGGTTTGTCTTTCTCTTCTATTAAGGTTCATGCTGCAGCAATTTCTGCTCACTATGATTGTGACCCACCATTGTTTTCTCATCCTTTGTTCGAGCAATTTCTTAGAGGGGCAAAGAATATCAGACCCCCACGAAAAGCTCCTGCTCCTGCTTGGGATCTCAATTTTGTGTTGGAGAAACTCACTCTACAACCTTTTGAGCCTGCAGCTACTGCTGAGTTGAAATATTTATCATGGAAGACTGCTTTTTTATTGGCCATTACCTCTGCAAGAAGGGTGTCTGAATTGCAGGCCCTTATGGCGGTTGAGCCTTTCTTGATTTTCCATAAGGATAGGGTATCATTACGTACTAATCCTTCCTTTATGCCTAAGGTGGTTTCTAGTGTGGCTTTAAACCAAACTATTCATTTGCCTACTTTTTATGCAAATCCCCAAAATAAAGGGGAAAAGATTTTGCGCACTTTGGATGTTCACAGGCAGTTGCGTTATTATTTGGACAGAACTAAAGGGTTCAGGCAGTCTCAGCAGTTGTTTGTTTCTTTTGCTTTGAGTTCTCAGGGCAAGCCTGTGTCAAAACAAACTATTTCTAAGTGGATTGGGTTTTGCATTGCTTTCTGTTATTCCCATCATGGCAAGGAGATTCCAGCTGGGATTAGGCCTCATTCCACTAGGGCTACTGCCACTTCAACAGCTTTTTTGAGGGGAGTGGCAACCAAGGATATTTTGGAGGCAGCTACTTGGAGTTCTGTGCATACTTTCTCTAGGCATTATCACCTGCCACTTTACTAAGTCCAGGGCTGGTTTTGCCACTGCTGTTTTGCAGGGCATTTTGGCAGCTCCTGCTTCCTTGTAGTTAGCCATCCTCCCTTACCTCTGCTTTGGGATTCTACCCAAGTGTAAGGACTGCAGCAATGTGAGATGAAGAACATAGTACAGTTTTGTACCTAACATAAATGTAGATGTTCGAAGATCCGCATTGCTGCAGTCCAATTTACCCTCCCTCCTTCCCCTCTGTAGTTAGAGGTGGTTGTGTGGGTTGGGTTGTACATATTGTGTATATTATATATATTGTACATATAGTTAGTGCAAGGGTGGTTGGTTGGTTGTTTGCTGTCTTTTGGTTTTGACCTTTATTTTTAGGGTCTTCTGACATCTGGGGCAAGAAAAGACTGAGGAAATGACGTCTGTCATGCGCATTTGTACCCTGACGTCCTGACGTCAGTCAAATGCGCCCTGACCGACGTCAGCCTTATACTTTGATATTCGGGCCGACCGAGGACAGCGGACTACCCAAGTGTAAGGACTGCAGCAATGTGGATCTTCGAACATCTACATTTATGGTGGGTACAAAACTGTACTTTTTGGCAATTGCAGTTTTGGGAGTGGTCTGTGAGGCTTTTATTACAATAAAAGTAGACCTAGTTTTTATGTACTTTTTATGGTTATGGAAATATGGATGTCAAATCTAAAGTGATCATCTATTTCTACCCCTAGCAGCTTTGTATGATTGGTGGGGGTGATTGTAGTATTAGAGGAGATGATGAAACTATTGGAGGGAGGTGTGGTTCTATGGGAGCGGTTCTGGTAGAGCTAAACCAAGTACTTTAGTCTTGCCTGGGTCAGAATAAAGTTTTGTTTGATACAATTTTCTGCTAGGGAAAAGCATTCTTGTGTTTGGGAGTGACAGTCAATAGTTTTGACTGTGCTTATGATGGTATCAGCATACTGTACTACTTGAGGCTTTGGGAATATTGGATGGGAGCTGGTTGGTGAAGAGGGTAAAAAGGAGTGGTCCCAGGATGGATCATTGGGGTACTACTAGGGAGACTGGTAGGGAGGGAGACTGTTGGTTTTGCCACATTATAGTGTTGCCTTCCCTCTAGGTAGTTTTTAAACCAGGAGATGCAGGGATGGTAAGGTTTAGAGTGGATAGTGAGTGAAGGAGTTTTGTATGGTTAACTTATCAAATTACTTGGATAAGTGTAGGAATGTGGTGTATACAGAGTCCATTGTTTCTGTGGTTGGTAAATGCTGTAAGCGCGGTGGTGCTGTGGAGGCGTCTAAAGCAATGTGTTGCTAGTAGTTTATCTAGGAGGTATTGCATTAGTTGCTTGTGTATTACCCTCTAAAAGTTTAGATAATGGGATAGTATGGCTATAGGGCGGTAGTGGAGTTCAAGGGAGGTACCCCCTTTATGTAGTGGGATAATGTGATATTTTCTGTAACTGGTACTGTACATTGAGATTCTTCTGTTAAGATCAAGATGGGATATGCTATGGCTTCTGCAGCTATTTGGAGGTATTCAGCAGGTAATTTATTGGCAGCAAAAGAAGTTGGTTTGATCTTTAGGAGTAACTTTTCAGTGGATTTAGTTGGTTCTGGGTGGAAGCTAAAGTTGGGGCAGTTGTGACTGGTGGGGGTGTGCAGAGGTGGGGATATTGTAGGGTTGGTTATTTGCAAGGGCGGATAGTTTCTGTAAATTTGTGAATTGTGTTGGGATATTGTCTTGGTTATTTTCAGTTCTTGGGGTAGGGGTGTTTTCCTGGTTGTAGAATAGTTAATTGCTGGCCAGAATTTTTATGGGTTCTGTTTATCCTGTAATTTTTGGTAAGATGTTTCATCTTTTGGTAAGTTTTGGCTTTGTTACGTAGTTCAAGGTATAGTTTTGTCTGATTGGGATTTACTATAGTCCAGGATTCCTTCCTTTGAGGAAGGTTTTAGTATCTGGGGTTAGCTAGGGGGCATATTTAGTTTTAATTCTGAGGGGGGTGTGATTAAGGGTATTTAAGAAGGTTGTGTTGAAATACTGCTTCAAAAGGTATGTTTTTCAGGGGGTCCAGTTACACTTTTTTAGGTAATTTGTAAAGTTGGAGCAGTTAATGTTTGTTTCTAATTAGGCATGTAGATATTTTGGTTAGTTGTGGTATTTTAGATTGGAGTAGAAATGTGGCTTGATGGTCACTTAGGGTGTCTGATAGACACCCTGCTAGGGGTATCTGAGAGATGGGATACTAGGAAACAGTCTAATATGGATTGATTGGTTCACTTGTCTGCTCTAGTGGGGGAGGTGATGAGTTGGGTTAGGCTATGTAGGTTAATATGGAAGAGTGTGTTTTGACTGGAGCAGTTCTGCCAGTCAATATTAAGATCCCCTAATACTATGCTTTCTTGGGGGAGGGAGTTATCCATTCTAGTACATTTTCTGTAATGGAAATATTGCCTGGAGGGATGTAGCAACCTATGATTTGCATTAATTTTTAGTTTAGTTAGGGTGAGTTCTACCTTATCAAGGTCTGGGGTTGTCTAGTTTCTCAAGGATGAGTTTGTATAGTATTGCAACACCACCTTTTTTTTCCTATTCTGTTACTCCGGATTATATTGTAGCCTGGTGCAGTAATCTCGTTGTTGTGGTTCCCTGGTTTAAGCCAAGTCTCAGTATTATCTCTGGTTGAGTAGTGCATGAAGGTCGTGGACTTTGTTTAGGATACTTCTGACATTTATAATGAGGGAGTTTGTTTTGGTGGAATAGGGTATTTAGGGTGTGGTTTGGGGTTCCTAAGTTTAGTGGGTCTGGGTGTATATCACCACAGCATACTAGTTTGGCTCTTGGGTAAGAATTTGTAGTTTATGCAGGATTTTGTAGTAGAGTATGGGACTGGTAGTGTGGTTGTATTCTTTGTGCAATGTGGTTGATGAGCTTTGGTAGAGGTATGGGGATAAATGAGAGGGTGAGTGGTAGTAATGTTTAGTGGAGGTGTTTTTCTTGGTATAGGTTCATAGGTTCATACTAGGCTATCTGCCCAAGGGCATTTATAAGCCTAGCCCATAGGCTTTCGCCACCCCTTTAGTTTGAATAAAAACTATGCCTATCATTTTTCTGTGCCTCTGTCTTCTGTGCCTCTGTCAAGCAGTGACACTGAAGTAATCCCTGGGGTATATCTGTGATCTCCCATCCATTGGTCAAGATTCCTCTTTAACAAGGCCAGCGAGGTGCTCTGCCTCACATGTACTGGGATTTTGTTCCACAGCATAGGGAGTCTCTGGGTGTTGAATCTGTCCCTCCAGCGCGTTCTATTTATAACCGTGTCAAGGTTTAAGTCTCCCGCCCTTGTGGTTCTGAGGGATCTAGATTTTTTGAGGTGAAGCATATTCATCAAATCTGGGTTTGACATGGCCTTATGTTAGGCACAGGTCACCTCTGAGCAAGCGGTATGAGACTGAATAGAGCTGGAGTTCTTTCAGTCGGGCAGCATAAGACATATTTTTGAGACCCTTTATCCTTTTGGTGAGGAACTTTTGGGGCCTTTCAAGCTGCAGCAGGTGTCTGGTCAGATACATTCCGAACGGGGCATTGTACTCCATCGTAGGTCTGAGTGAGTACAGGGGGACGATGACCTCCCTTGATCTAGATGTGAATCCCTTCATGATCAGGTAGGCTATATAGAAGGTTTTCCTAACTACTTTAGCAACATGAGTGTCAAACGAAAGGCTACTGTCAACTTGGGTCCCCAGATCCCTGATGACTTTTTCTGTGCTCGGTGGATTGCCACCTATATGGTAGCTAGGGGTAACCTTGTTTTTCACCAAGGGTATAACTATGCATTTTTTGGCGTTTAACTTCAGGCCATGGCTCTGGCACCAGTTATCCGTTTCTGTGAGGCCCTTCTGGAGGATATCTGTGTCAGATGTGTTTTCGACTATGGCGCCCAGTTTGCAGTCATCTGCAAACTTTGTCAGCCATAACCCTCCTGTGTTTGCTTGTACTTCAGAAAAGTAGATGCCGAACAAGAGTGGACCCAGGACTGAGCCCTGTGGGACACCACTTGTGACAGGCTTTGAGTCTGACATGGCTCCAGCAACTCTGACCCTGTGGGTTCTGTCACTTAGCCAGTTTGCAACCCATCTTGTGATGTATGGGTTTACATTCAAGCTGAGTTTTTCGATGATACCTAAGTGGGGTATTGTGTCGAAGGCCTTTGCCAGGTCGAGGTAGGCTGTATGGACTGCCTTTCCCTCATCAATGGCCTTGGTGACTGTCTCGAAAGTCAGCCAAGTTTGAGGCAGGATCTGCCTTTGACAAAGCCAAACTGGGTTGGATCCAAAGTCTGCAAGTTCCCTATGTCTTTATTTATGAGTTCCATTATGATCCTCTCCATGGCTTTGCAGATAAGGCTTGTCAAGCTAATGGGGCGGTAATTTCCAGGGTCTGTGGAGGCACCGCCCTTATGAAGTGGGACCACAGTCGCCGTGCGCCACTCCTTGGGTACGTATCCTGAGGAGGCTAAGATTAAACAGCTGTCCTAACTGTGGGTTTAATTCCTCGTTGAGTTCATGAAGCACACAGCCGGGGACACCATCCGGTCCCATGGATGCTGTGTTTTTTGCCTTAGTGAGGGCAGTTCTCACCTGGGCGTTGGAGATGTTTGGGGGGCTACAATCCTCCTGGAATAGATATCTCTCCTTTTGGGGGTTTGGGGGGAGAAGTTTGCACTGAACCTGTCAGCCAGTATGTTAGCAATGTGTGTAGGTTCAGTAATTTTCACATTTTGAACTAATTCTGAGCATATCTGGGAGTTTCCTCCTAGGTTTCTAACATAGCTTAAGAAGGCCTTATGATTGTCTTTAGAGTCCTTGGCGATTTTTCTCTCAAAATTTGCCTTGGATGATTTTATGAGAGCTTAGTTTTTTTACTTATAATGATCAAAGGTGTCTTACCTTTCAAGGATTTTGCTCTATCTTGTAGTAGCTTCCTCCTTTTGTTGTAGAGCTTGTTTATGGCTGGGGTCCACCAGACTGGATGCTTGCCTTTGGTACAGAGAGTCTTAGTTTTGCTTGGGATTGCCTGATCCATGCAGTCCTGCAGGTGCTGGTAGAAGGCATTTGTAAGTGATTCAGCGGTTTGAGTAATGTTTACCACTGGCTCAGGGGCCTTAAAGGAGACCACACTAGTTTTTAGAAGTGTGAAATCTGCTTTTGAGAAGTTTTTCACTGTGGTCTTTTTTGTTTCAGGTGGGGGTGGGATGAGGACCTCCAGCGAGATCAGATCATAAACTAATCTCACCAGTGAGGGGTATACTTCCGGTGTTGGAACATTTTGATCCCATGTTCGTGATGATATCAAGTATGTTTTCTCCTTGTGGGGATGGTGACTAGTTGTTCCATGGCATTTGAGTTTATGAACTCCAGGAATCTTTGGGTTAGAGTGTTCGGGCTTGAGTAGTGTTCCCAGTCTATATTAGGGTAGTTGAAGTCACCTAGTATGATGGTGTTTGGAGATACATTTATCCCCTCCAATGTTTTCAGGAAGGCCATGTGAGGCTCCTGAGTTTGAGTGTGTGGCCTGTAACATGCTACAAATTGCAGAGCAGTCTTGCCTATGGTTAATTGCACCTGGATGGTCTCCGATGCATCGTGCGTTGCCACCAACCTTGATGTGTGGGTGTCCTTTGAGTATGGACACCCCCCTCCTTTCTTGGTGTCTGGATTTTGGGGCCGGAACGCATGATAGGAGGTGAAACCTGTTAGTGCTGGGGTGATCTCAGGAGCCTTGAACAAGGTTTCTGTCACAGCACAGACATCGATGTTCTCCATATTGAGAAGGGCCTCGAGTGCGTGCATCTTGAGATTGAGACTTCCGGCATTGAGCAGCATTACCCTTAGTTTTTTTCCTTTTTGGTGTTCTAGGGTGGTAGGTTTAGAATTTGAGCCTTGCCTAAAGGCACTATGGGGGTGGCAAGAGCCTTTGCCAATATCCGGAAGCCCAGGGGTGACAGGTGTCCCTTGCGAAGCAGCGTGGCTTGTCCAGCATGTCATCCCAGACAGACATTGGATCCCCTTTGAATGACACCAGAATTTAAGCCAATTATTAAAGCTGGTCATCTTATCACTGTATTGTGGCATAATTCTAGGTGAAGGTAGGATACTGCTCAAGGTCAGGGTCATACCTGCCTGGGCTACATAATCAGAGAGCTCCTCTATGTCCCTTTTCATGTAGTCCAAGGAGGTACGTCTCAGGTTGTTGACACCAGTATGGACAATGACTGAGTCGTACTTGTACCTGCTGTTGAGAGACCTGAGTGCTTGCGTTATGTGGCGGATTCTAGCACCAGACAGGCAGCTTACTGTGACCTTCTCCTTACTCAGTCTGGTGAGCGGGACGTCAGTGTGTCTGACTATGGAATCACCAATGACAAGTGTCTGGCATTTTGTTTGGCCTTAAGGGCTGTGACTGACACTGACTGTGTGGTCTATGTGTTGCATGTGTTGGGTCGTGAGGTGGTAGTTTGGGTGTCTGCTTTGGTGGCCTCTGCTGTTTTGGTAAATTTTTGAACAGAGCCTCCGAGTATGTCTTTGTGTGAGTATGTGTATGATTTGAAGTTGTGATGGTACCATGTGTGACTGGGTATGTATTGTGTGGTTACCTTCTCCTGTCTGGTCTTGCCAGTCCTATGTTGAGAGCTCAGCCTCCAGTTTGGCCGTATAGTTGCATCTCTCGCATGTATTTGTGTTTTGTGGGAGAAGGAGAGGATTGCCTGTGTACATGAGGCAATTGTAACATTGCCTCAATATTCCCAGGTTCACCAGTTGAGCTGGAGAGGACACTAGCAACTGATCCCTCGACATACTAGAAGTAGTAGATAAAGAGACTTTCAAAGGACTCCGGGGGAAGTGGGTTTTAGGCTGGTGGGGTACTATCTATAATAGAGTGCTTTATCACAGTGCAAGTACTGTAGGAGTAAGTGCTAGGCTTTACAGAGAGAATAGTCTACTTGGGAATCAAGTAGAGGTTAACTTTTCAGTTATAGGATATGCTGGTTAGATCAGCAGTACAGCTCAAGGAAGGTAGTTCTAAGGGAAAATTTGAAGAGTGGAATTTAGATGTCCCGAATAGTTTAACCTTGTTTAACCGCTGCTGCTCTTGTGTGCAACAGTGGCAACTCTGCACTAACGCGCGTTTAGCGTGTTTTATAGCAGGGGGCTGAAGGGAGCTAGGAATTGGCCCAAAACTACCAATGGACTACTAGTTTCTGGCTGAAACTTCACCAAATCAGACAAAAAGGCCGCTCAGTGCTTCCCACTCCCACTGGTAAGCAAAGAAACTTCCCTCCTTCCTAATAAGGCAATGGATCAGTGTAGATGTAATTAAGCTTTGATAGGTGGTGATGGAGGTTAACAGTGGGAGGATTGATGTACATAAGAGCAATATTAAGAGGTGTATGTATGTGGGTTTGGGTAGTGTAGTCATAGAATGGTTTGACTAGTTTGAGAGGTTATCTTGGAGTGATAGGTGTGGTGCATGACTGGGTCAGGTTGTGTTTGTAGGGTGATTTGTGGTTGGATTTGATAGGCTGGTGTGTGGTGGAGGTGGGTGTAACTTTGGGTATGGGGTGTAGGCATAAAGGTAATTGATGGGGGTGGGTGGGAATGGGGGTAGTGGAGTGAGCAAGCATAGTTGAGCCAGTTTGCCCCCACTGGAGGAGGTTAGAGTGGTGCAAAAAACAATCTGGTAGGAAGGCTACAGCATCTACTAATGTAAAATAAGTAGGCTGGTGTTTGAAAAATAGTGCTACTATATAGAATGGAAGGACTGTTGGGGAGAGTATTGTCCCCTAAGGTTGGGGTAAGAGTATGTGAGGGTATGCCTTAAGATGAGGAGGCAGTCCGATGTCTACTAATTATGTAGACAAGGGGTAGGATGCGGCTGTGTTGGGTAGAGATGGGAACCACTATGCAAGAGGGATTGGATGTGGGTTTTTTGCATTAAAAGGGAGGGACACTTACAGTAAGAGGAATAAAATGCAGTTGCGCTCAACAGCGGAAAGACAATATACAGAGAAACAAAGTGGGCTTATGCTGCCATCTAGTGAAATTTGAGGGGAACAGCAGAGGGTACAAGTTATAGGGATAGAACAAAGGCTACAGGGTGGGAGACTACCTCAGGCCAGTTAGTCAGCAAGTGTGCCAGCCCTTGCAATAAATTAAACAGCATAAATATAGTTTTATTTTTCATTTTGTTTTTAATTTCTACAAACTAAGCAATCGCCTACACTGCAAACTGTTTTCCCTCAGCTGGTGGGACCTCAGGGTAATGGTCCACAAATGGAGTGAAGAGAGTACTGGGAGGGGTAGTCTGTTAGTAGTTCAAGCTTCCAAGCTAGCACACTGAGCGGAGGGGCAGCGGAGATGTCTGGGCAAGAAAAAAGTGTAATTGCTCAGTGATGTAACTGAGCAAGTAGTCACCAACTGCTGCCTGCAGTTTAAGTGAAATAGTTATGCTGCTGCACTAGTGTCAACCACTTGTGACAGTGTGCATCTCTGAATCTGGATTCTGTTGTATGCTGCCTATGCAGTGGCAAGCAGGCTGCAATGCAGTCAGATTGGTTACCATTTATGTTCTAAGTAACCTGCAAAAGTCCTTAATTGCTGCTGGCAGCTTAGTGTGGGGTCTGATGGGCTGCTGCTGTTTTACATTTTCAAGTTGAAAGGTCTAGTAATTTCAGGTGTCCTAACAATCTCATTTAAAAACTAGTCAACCAGACTGTAAACATCTACTTAGACTTTGAGTGCTCTGGCTAAATTTGACCTGTCAAGCTTTTTCCCATTTAGTTGCGGTTTATAGCAGCTTCCATAGATGGATTAGGTTAACATTTCCTTATCTGCAGGACATTCCTCTCTTGGATGTGAAAAATATGGTATCTTTTAGAAAGTTTTTCCTTGAGGTAATCTGGTATGCTGCAGAACTGATTTGCAGCAGTGATAACTGTTGCATTGACTCTACAGTTGAGATTTTCTGTAAATAGTTCTGCACGAGTCCCAGACTAGGAATCAATCCAAGGTCTCCCACTAAAGTTCAGCTCAAGTTCCTGTTCTTGCATGTCCAGTTTGGTTTACCCAAGACCAAGTGTACAGCTAAAGGGTTCCCAGCTGGGTGATGCTGCTATAGTGTGGAATGCAGTATGGTTGTTGGGGGGGGGGGGGGGGGTGGAGGTGTAAAGATTTGTCAGGATATAATCCTGAATAGAACTGGCTATTGAGCAACTTGAGAGACTGGATAACGATTTCTATTTTTAGATCCCTTTATCCCAATTACACTTTTAATGCATTTAAATGTTCCTGCGGTCTTTGACATTGGTTATTTCTGCTATACTCTACAGCGTAAGATTACTTTGTTGTGGATTTGGCCTCACTAGTGCATGGCTTTTATACCCAGTTATCTTGGCATAGGCATAGTCTACCTACTTGCCTAGCCTGCATGGAATGGGTAACTGCACTTGACTACCTTCATAAATTTTCCCACCACATGGGCATATTGATCTGTTCAGACCTTTCCTGACACAGATGTGCTGCATTTAATGCAGATTTTCTCTGAATCCTTGTTTAATAGCTACTCTCCAAGGTTTGGTTATCTTCAGTTTTTTGCATAGCCACTTTGCATCATAATACTCTGAATTCTTAACCTGGGAGGGCTGAAGTCCAATCTGGCATAAATTGACACCCATCCATTGGTTGTGGCTTGCATTAAAGAAGCGGGTACATTTCTTGTAAGACTGGGCATCAGTGTAGTAGACACCTGTTAGTCCTTTGCCCAAGCGACCTTTTAATCCTAGGCAAGCTTGCCCCAAATTTGCCAAAATGTTGTCTGAAATGGTTGCCCCAGGAATTTTATGGCAACAGTATAGGCTTGTACACTGTTCAGAGGCTGCCCCTATTCATTAGGGATATGGTTTCCAACAATTTGCAATTTCTTATTCACTGGTCATGGAAGGTTAGCTTGTTCAGAGAAGTATTTTGAGATGTCCTGTTGCAGATTGGGTTTAGGTTCATAAAGGGTATTCTTTATGCTATTCTTAGATTTGCGGCACAGTGCATTCTGTGGGAGATCAGAGGATGCTTTGTATGCTAGGGGTAGATTACCATGCAGCAGTCTGTAAGCAGATAGGATCAAAGCCTTATCCCTGCGTTCTTTCTTCATAGGACTTTTACTATTGGGAGAAGCCACTGGTGCGTAGTTGGGTGCATCTTAAGGTCATATTGGGCTAGATTGGGCTGAGAGCAGAGTACAGTGCAAGTGGCCTTGGATCTGGATGCTATGTCCTTGGTGCTACATAATTCTCACCATAGTAGAAATTCTCACCATAGTAGAAATGTGGTCAGTTACTATAAACATGTATTCCCAGAGTCCTGACCAGTGGGTCTACGTTTGGGGTATATTAATGTGACATTGTCCAGGGGTGGGAGTATTTCCTAAAGGTTTTGTTTAATATTGAGTTTGTCCATGTATCAGGCCATCTTGAAAGGTTTGTCCAAATGTCTTGTAGTAGATTTCAGTTCCAGTGTATGTGGAGGTGTAAGACCTCAAGGAAGAGGAAATCCATAACCTGAAATGCTAGACATCTGCACAGGAATAGCTTTCAAGCTTTTTACTGGAGAGTTTTGAGCCCAGTGTGTTGGGAAGCTCTAGGGTCTCTCTGATAAAAGGGCTCTTCTGTCTCTGCCCTAAGCAGAGTAGAGCTGAGATTTTACTTGCCAACTGGACTAGAGGTATTTTTAAATATTACAGGATGGGTCAGATGTTCGTGGAGGTACTAAGATCTGATCCTATCTGTTGTGGACAGGTGCTGTTTTAAGCTCTGTCATATTAAAACAGGTGGCAATGCTGTTAACTTCAGGTGTATACATATTTTGCATAATTCTAGCCTTGTGGCTTGCTGTGCTCAAAGGATTTGTGTCTGATTCCATGTTCCTGGTTAGCATTTCTGTACTCCCAACTGCTTCTGCTATGGAGCAGAGTGGAGCAGTTCCCAGATGGCTGGTCAGTGTTTGGGAGGGTTACTGTAGTAGCTATCACTGCCTCTTGGTCAGAATTTCTCCCAGGGTGTCTTATCCATTGACAGGAAAAATGGTGGCATTGTAACCAGCTTTGTGGGTGCAGGTAGTGAGACCTTGCATTGCAGGAAATTTTGTTTGCCTTGTGTTGCAACTAATTTTTTCCTTAACCAGCACCACTGCTTTTGTGCTTGGGATTTTCCTTTCAACAGAAATTTTGAAGCAAGACCAGTGCATTTATTTAAAGTATCTGTAGGATGAGCTGTTTGTGTAAACTTTGCATCCTAAAATATTACCGTTAATAAACTGAAATGGCACAAATGATGGACTAAGGGTAGCAGAAGAGTTGAATTTGAACCTTAACTAGAATATTTTGCTGTATGCCTCTAGCAAATGTGCATATTGAGTTTGTGTATTAATACATATGGTACAATGAGCTACATTTGTCATACATTTTTTCTCTAGACATGCGGACATGCAAATCTACAGAGTTCAGCTGCAGTGCCCAGTCTACACTGTGCCTTCCAATTTCCTGGAAGTGTGATGGAGATGATGATTGCGAGAATGGTGAAGATGAAGAAAACTGTGGTAAATGCATCTTTCAGTGTTCTCTATTTGGAATGTAACTTTTAAAAGCCTTCAAGTTGGGTTTTGGCTGCAGTTTGTGGTTTTGAATTTATCAGTAGAAGGAAAGGTCTGTCAGCCTTTAAACTCTTCAGTATTTTTTATATAAATGCCTGTGTCATGATACTTGGTTGCAAACATACAGTCCTCCAAAACATACATGTATTTCTACAATTTCCTATTTTTCTATGCAATTTGATCCTACTTTTTTTGTAAAATCCCATTTCCAGTTTTCTGTTGTACAGTTGGTTTAGACTGCTTTCAGTTTTCTTTTTTGGCAGACACCAGAATTAAACTGTCTAGGCAGTTCTGATTCTGTAACATAGCTGAAAAAATTCCTGTTATAAATTTGTTCACCCAGTATTTGAGTAGTCTGCAGGGAGCTTAGTCTGCTAACTTGTACTTGCAGAAAGTGTTCCCAATTGCATTTTCCCCGTCACACCTCCAACACTTGCTACGTACCTGAGGAAGTTCTTGATACAAAATATCTATAAATGCTTCAAAGCAAATATCCTGAATCATCTTAGACTTTGTTCATACTTAGGAGACTTTGATAGATTCCCCCATTGTTTGTGAATTATCCACAGTCCTTTCTAACCTCTGATTCTTGGTGATCATGTAATGTCTTGCATGCTCTATCCCTTTAAGCTTGCCGGTTGTGCTTTGCTTTCAATTCCTTTGGCATAAGTATGGTTTTCAGAGTGCCATTGAATGGGGTTTTGCAAATACCATCCTCTGATAAGGTTTGCATTGTTGCTACTTATAAGTAGTTTCACATTTCAGCTTCAGTTATAGCTGAACTGGTTTAAAGGTTGGTTGAAGCACCAACTGCATTAAACATGAGTACAGTGGCTTAGCAGATTAGGACTGGTCACTTGCTGTTTTTCCAAGCCTGAGTTTTCTGTTTGAATAGTTGAAAAGATGTATTTGAAACTTAGTTGTAAGTGGTTGGGGAATGCATTTGTTTTTTTTTTTTTGCTATACAGAAATGCATTTAAGGGAGGTGCATTCAGTACTACTCGCAGTCTACTGAACTGCAATCCCTAACTGATTCTTCCAAAGGATGAAGACTCCCCAGTCTAAAATTAGAGCTGGTCAAATCTGCCAAAACAAACTGGCAAAGATTACCTCCCAGGTGTAAGATGACCATAAAGGCTGCAGTTGCAGTCTGATGAATGTCAACACTTGCATCCAGCCTGAAACTGTAGCAAACCTGCAGGCCAGATTCTCTTGAAACTTCTCCTCAATAACCTACCGCATTAAGAAATACCTGTGACTATCCCCCCTACTGGTCTTTACGTAGGAACAGGCTCTTGATGCACTTGCTAAAGCATAAACTTCCATGGGATCCGACAACATTCTAGTATACTTGACTAGCTTAACAGATTTTCATGGGCCACTCAAAACTGTCTAACCACATCTTCCAGACTGGCTTCTTCCTAGTGCAATGGAGGACTACAACACCTTTCTCTCTGCACAAGGGGGGGGGGTTCATCAACTGACATGGGGGAACTACAGACCCCTAACTTGACCAGTTCATCTTCAAGGCCATGGAGAGAATTGTGGACCTGATAAATAGCCCAGGAACTCCCCAAACACCAAACCTAATTTCCCTTTGTCAAAGGGAGTTCGTGCCTGCTCAGTCTGGCTGACTTTGAAAGTCTTGAGTGTGATGGATGAGGATAAAAGGGTACACCAAACTTATCTAGGCTTGGAAAAAGCTTTTGACACTATCCTCCACCTTGAGATCAAACTCTGAGCATCATCCGATAGCCATCTGGCTCAGACCAGACATGTCTGGATAGATGAACCCAGTTCCCATAAACATGCTACTAATGTCAGTGTTGGGACCCCTTCTGTTGGTATATGCTTAAAGTAAAGGCCAATGTTGGGTTTCTGGCTCAAATGTTCAGATTACTGGAAGCAATCATTGAATCCCCAGATATTGATAGCTTACAAACTGATTCCAAAGCTATTGTCTGAATGAAAAATGCATTATACTCTTTGGTAAATGACATTCCTGCAAATTAATACTACAGCCCTAAGACCCAGTGTGAAGGGCCTATGAATACAGTAAACTGATCACCAGGTAGCTACACTAATTAAGAAATCCTGCGGCCCAACTTGGGCATTGCATAAAGATCAAGTCATAGTGCAGCTGTACTTGGCCCTCATCCCTTCTGCATGTACCTAACAAGGCATGGTTGCCAACTGGATTGGCCCCAGAGGTTTCTTCTGAAATGCAAAGAACAAGACTTGTCTTGGGCCATTAGTCTACATATATCCCCTCATTGCTTGAGGGGGGGCTTAGAGGGCTTATGCCTGCCCTACGATGCATTCTTTGAGCCCTAGTTTAAAATGTTAACCCTCAAATTTTCTTGCAAATGTGTTACATGGACCGGAACCATATTTCTAATTCTTACAGAATTTGCTGGAGAGGTTTGTGTTCAAAAGGCTTACCTTATCAATCAAACTTCTTATCTTCGTAAAAAGAACTACCATGTCCCTTCTGGGCATGACTCTGGGCTCTACCCTGTCCCATATCTGGTGTATTAAGATGGTCATAACCTGGGTAGTATTGACTAGGTTAGCCTCGTAATATTACGAACCTATGTAGTACTTGCCACACCAGGCAAGGCTGGGGAAGAGGGTAGTAGACTGCCTAGAACTGTTCATCAAGGAATTAGTCCAGAGTCAGAGTTGGAAGTCTGAAAGATGGCACCAAAAGCAGCACCAGACATAGAATGCACATGCAAAGGTGAAAATTGTCTAGGCTTGGCCTTTCCAGGTAACATTAAAAAAAGTTTGTTTGGGGGCAAATAAAGCAGATTCTGAAAATGTAATCTCACTCATTAAATATTAGCAAAATTATTTTCAGTAGCAAGAGATTTTGAGGCTTTGTGGGGGGGCAATGTGTGACCTTCCCCAGGCTTACTTGGTCCTCCTTCCTCCCACAATGTCAGTCCTGTAATCTCTTCACACAGTGTAGCAACCACCTTAGGCTACCTTATGTGCACAGTACACCAATAACTAATGACATCTAGGTGCAAGTCCACACTGGTTTAGTGCTGTTATAGTAAGATGTGACATACCTTAGTCTACCAGTATATGAACATGGTCTGGCTTTCCTCAACACTTTCACATGGTTGTCAAGATTTTTCTAGGTTTTCATAAACTCCTATTTACTCCATGGTTCCATGTGCCTGTTGGCAGACTTCATTCCATAGGGTTGACTACAAATTCAGCCCCTTAGACCTCTGTTTTCCTGCTGTATTTCTTTTCTGTACTCTGTATCAGTTTGAACTGAGGTTGTTCAGTTCCAAATAAGATGGTTCACTTTAATGGGTGGGTCTTTGTAGCATTATATGTGGTGGGAGAATTTTCTCTAGCTGTAGATGGCTTGCTTGTGAAAGGTTGGACTATTGGTGTGGCATAACACTAAAGTTGACCACTATTCCGCAATTGTTTGCTATACTGAAAATACGCAAGGCTTTAGGGAATGTTTTGTTTAACTCCTGGTAATCCACAGCTAAAGCAGGAAGTAATTCTGTAATATGGAATATCCAGGATGAAATCTAATGCCTGCCAAAGGTTATAAGATGAATGGGGTCTTATTTTGGGTAATATCACTAGTGAGAGTGGAATTTGTTTTTGTAGTTTGAAGATGGATGGTTCACGGTTCTGAAGTTTCTTCAGCTGTAGGTTAAGATGGAAATGCAATATGCTAAAGTAACACTGGTAATTGCCTCCATGCTTGTATGTGGCATATTGCCAGAACCCCTGGATCCAAAGAAGCCCTTGACACTATTCTGCATGGCTTTATCTGTGAATACAGTGCCCCCCTTGGAATGTATTTGCTTCAACATATCAAGCAGGTGGCGACCAAAAAGGTTCCTGACAGATCATGGACCTAAAAACTGAGATACAAAGGTGTTGGAGGCAGTGTCCTCCAATAGGTTCCTTGGGGGTAATGGCTCTTCCACACCATTGAGGATCCTGCAGCCAAAGACCTTTCTCTGCAATCATCCCAGTGAAACTGATCTGGACTTGCTTCAAGTCAAATTAGTCAGACTTCCTCTCACCAGATCAAGCAATATGGCCTCCTTCCTTGAAGGAACTGGATGGGTTTTCATAAATACTGGCCTTTTTCTTAAATGTCTAGGGATATGTCCTGGCAAGGCATAAATGGCCACATGACCAATTTGCTTTGTATATTCTAGCAGTCTGAACAAATGCTGCTTGCCTGACCATAACTGGGAAGTGATTTTTTTTTTTTTATGCACGACAAAAGCACTTTAAAGTCTAGTGTTTTTTGTGCAACTTGCAGGTGCTTTCTCAGTGTTGGGCTCAACAAGTGGTCCTTGTTGCCTAGAATTGGTGTGCTATGGACTACATTATTTTCAAACTACACTTGATAGCTTCCTTCTCTACATACTCTACTAGTGTGCTGCATCCCCCTGATCTAGTGCTTGAATTGAAGACTACAATATTTCTGGCTTTGTGCTGAAGCTTTATATCTAGCTGTATTTTAGCACTAAAGTGATGGTAATACTCCCCTGGCAGTGGCTGGCTTGGTTTGTTTTCCCCTTAAATCTTGTAAATGCTTCTGAGCGTTTGTAGATTGACTTCTGCTTTAGATGCTGGTTGCTGTCCTATACACTCCATATCTGTATCTGCAGATATGCAGTATATGGTAGATAAACTATATGGTAGATAAACTCTGCATCCATGCAGAATCATTTCTCAATGAGCTTAGAGTTGTGTAGTGATGCAGCCTTTCTGACTTGACTGCAGCATATTAAGACAGATGGGATACTGTGCATCTTTTCTTCAGCATAGCTGCAAGATGTTCAGATATTTTTTTACTGTTTTAAAGCAGTCACTTGCTTCCTATTATGGTATCCTGCTAGCTTTCTTGTTGCTTTTTAAAGTCAAGTGTGCAGTTTACTCCTACATCCACCAAGTGTGCAGTTTACTCCTACATCCACTGTTTTGCATGTAGACAGTATTGTAGTCTATCAGACTAATTTTGATTGGTCTGAGCTTTAACCTTTGTCTTTTTTTTTTTTTCTAGGTAATGTAACATGCAGTCCTACTGAGTTCACATGTTCCAGTAACCGCTGTATTTCCAAGAACTTTGTCTGCAATGGTCAGGATGACTGTGGTGATAATAGTGACGAAAAAGACTGTACTGTACCAACCTGTGGTGCTCATGAGTTTCAGTGTTCAAACTCCACTTGTATCCCTCTGAACTGGGTATGTGATGATGATGTGGATTGTGCAGACCAGTCTGATGAATCCTTGGAGCACTGTGGGCACAAACCACTTCCTGCAGTACAGTGCAACAACAATGAAGTGAAATGTGGTTCTGGGGAGTGTATCCACAAGAAGTGGCGTTGTGATGGTGATAAGGACTGCAAGGATGGAAGTGATGAGGTTAATTGCTGTAAGTAATGTAGTAATCCTGAGTAGAATTTATCAAAGTTGCATGCACTGAATGAAAATCTTTTACAATTTTTAAACTGAGCCAGCATTACTGTAGCATGTGCAGTTCCAGTTATGTGGTGATGCACTTGGTATTTTTCTTCCTGCAAGGTGACTTATTTTGGCAACTTTTTATGGATTTGGTTGTAGCTATGCATTATAGCAAATGATCCAAATGCAGTGGGTACAAATGCATCTTTACAAAGCCTTAATTGATGCAATGCATTGTGGTTCATGAAATCTCTTCAGAATACTTGGTTCTGTACCATTCCCATTCCATGGTTCTGATGTGGATCCAAACAATACAGAAATGACTTATCTGTGAAGGTAGAAGCCATACTGCAGTATTTCCTACCACCAGTATTTCCAGGACTTGAAAGAATCTGAGCTAAACGAGGTTACTGCCAATTATCTGCTGCATACTTTTATGGGTCTGTCGTGTTGATGGTAGACACCACATGATCAAACATTTAAAAGTTTGAATGTTTCAATGGAGATCTCCATACAGTCTGGAATGGGAAGATTTCTCTTTCTGCACTGTAGTGTGATCTTAAAAGTTGGTATATTTAGGGTGGGGGTGCAGGGGGCTTGCCTCTGCTTAAACTGTTCAGGTAGGTTTTTCTTTAGTTTTATTACATTTTTGAGCTTTTAAAAGTTCGATTCATAAACTTTTTAAAGTTCTATTTATGTAATAGATGCACTTTACAGTTCCTTAGATGAGACAAACCCAAGGCAGGACCCATATTTAAGGATACAGCCCCAAAGCAGTTTTCCTGTGGCCTAACCATGCAGCAAAACCTGGGGCACATACTTTATACTTAATAGTGCAAGCTTTAATTTCCAGTACCTAAACCTTTTCTGTGATCACTTTCATGGCTCGCTAGCCTAAATGCTCACATGGCATACTGGTTAATTGCTTATGGTCACCTCACAGCAAGAGGTTCTCTGGTTCAAGTCTCTGCTAGGGTGCCTTCTGTGGGGAGTTTGCATGTTCTCCCTGCATTCGAAGTTTTCCTCTGGGTACTCATGTTTCCTCCCTCCCACAATCCAAAGACTAGTCTGAAGAGTTTCTCCCTGGGCCTCCACTGAAAATAGGCTTGGCTCTGTCCTAGTCAGACTTTCCTAATCAACAAAATGAGCGATGAAATGTTAAGCTTGGTTTCCAGTACCTGTATTTCTCTGCTACGAAAGGGTCCCCAGCACTTAAGCCATGACAGATGCATGTATTAATGCAGCATGGCTGTAGTCTTCTGGGACGGTGCTTCTGCCTCTGGCAGGGTTTGTCCCTAGCACTTTGCCAGCATTATCATTGGCTGTTATGTAGGCTTTCATAATTCACTTCAGGCATAAACTAAAGCCATATCACCCTGTCAGCACTGAACTCTATGGGGAAAGCTTTTTCCACACAATGTTGTCATTGTGCAGTGTAGCATAATGCAGAGATCAAAGCATATACAATTTGCCATACTGAATTGTATAGTTTGACTTGCATAGGTATTGAATACTTGACCTTGGTATGGTGCTGTGACTTCTGTTCCTTTGGTGCTGCTTCGACAGCTAGGTTTGCCTCCAAGAAAAAGTGCACTTAGGGGTGCTAAAGGAAGGGTAATTTAACTACTATTCATGGGTAGTGTAGTACATGTTGTACCTTGACATAAATTCCAAGTGCTATATTGCTGGAAATGGGTGCAAAATTCCTGGTAGGTGTGGAATCCTTAATGTGTGTAGTTTTGTACTTGAAGGTTGTATTCTCCTGGGCTTTACTTGCAAATGGTCCATTATGATTGTATTAACCTGGTAAATGCCCTATGCATGGAGGCATCAAATGCAATCCTGCACTGGCCAACCAAAATGCTGTTTGGCCTGCGTGAAGGTAGAGTGGAAAGGGGTCCAGACTATGAGCTCTGCGTGAAGGTAGAGTGGAAAGGGGTCCAGACTATGAGCTCTGCGTGAAGGTAGAGTGGAAAGGGGTCCAGACTATGAGCTGACAGAAGTAATGAGCAGTTTTAGTTTCCATGCTTTGGTTGCAGTAGAGCTTGAACTGCAACTAGTGTTTAAAGATGTGGTAAGCAAGGTGTATTTAGTGGCTAGGCTTAGTGAGTGAAATACCACAGGAAAGTGATAATGGGTCAAGATGGGATAAAGGTGCCTACAGCCAAACTTGGTTTGAATGGATTCCTTGTTGGCTGCCTCTCATTTTACTGCACATCTTTAAACAGCGACCTCCAGTGCAAGCCAGTGTTCACTTGCGTAAACTATATGGAGAAAGGAAATGTGCAGAATTCAGGATCTGCAACAGGGACATTGGGAGGGTTGAGACAGTAGTAGCTTGCAATTGAAGCTTTTACTTTATGCACTCAGGTGGCTGGAGCTTGTTTGGCATCTCTGCTGGTGGAGCACACTGGGCAGGGATGTAAGCTTCTAATGCTGTCCATACTGGAGTAAGATGCGCTGGATCTCCCAATCTGCCTGCTGAGAGCAGTTTATCTAGTAGCATGGGTACTATGTCTTTAGGTGAGAGCTTGCGAGAGGAAGACTAAGCACTGACTTTCAGTATTCCAGCTCAAAATGGCAAATGTGCTGTAATTTGCAGACTGGTTGCAGCATTGCTTTCCTGCTTGCGGTGGGGTTATTCTACCATTGGATAACTGATTTTAACACTGTCCATTTTGAGAAATGGACATCTTGAGAGGTGAGCAATAAGAAATTGCCAAAAAGTATCTACACAAGTCTTTAGGTTCACTAGGGTAGTGATAGTGTAGGACTAGGGTAGTGATAGTGTAGGGGTTGATCTAAAGGGCATTTTCATCAAATGCAAATGGCAGGCTGGTCAGTTTTTTCTTCCTGCAGTTCTACAAGGCAAGAAGCTCCTTTTCTCCAAAAGACTACTAAAATCACTTCATAAGCTTGTAATCAGAAATGGAATATGCAAGCTCTATGGTAGTGACAGACATTAGTATTCATAGTCAGTTTGTAGATTTTAGATTTAAACTTTTACAACTTGCAGAGGACCCTTTAACACTGGTAAGTATGGAAAGAATTCGGGTGTTGAATAGCTTTCCAGTGATGCAAGCAGCAGGTACCATACTGCTGTTATGGGGATACTGCAGAATCTATGTAAATTATACACGTGTAGTCTCACTGTTAAAATAATTTAGCAAATCATGCACATTGGATGGAAAGTATCTTTCAACACTGGTGCCTGCATTTTTGCGCAAGATGGCAGCACATGCTCACCTATAGTTTTGCATAGCTTTTATGAAATGAATGCAGTTGTAAAATATAGCGAAATAATTGCATTACTAATTCTATTTCAGGATTACCCACTGTTTTAGGTCAGCACCCACTGATTAGATACACCACCCCCAAAATAAGTCACTTCACTTTTGCAAGTATGTATTCCATTAACTTTGCAAACACTGTCTGCATCACATAGTAACCATTTCACTGTGCATGCTTAGTAAACCATGTCTTACAGCACACTGCAGTACGTGTCTGTCAAGGCTTCAGAGATCAGATTTTGAAAACAGACTACAGGGAGCTGGGAAGTCTCCTGTAAAGATTAGTCTCCTGTAAAGATTAGTCTTGCAGGATGCAAGGACCTCGTCTTTCTAATCTTGTAGGAAGCAAAGCAATGAGGTAAGGGCAGAGGTTTGATCTGTTAAGGCAGCAAACACTTCTAGAAACTGTAGATAAACTTCCCCATATGTCAGTTGGGTATTACAGGTGAAGTGGACGTTAGCTGCAACTTTAAATGGACAAATTTCTCAAAGCCCTTAACTGGATGTCTACCTGTTGGCCACTGTTGTGGTCAGCCAACGTATCATTTGCATTTATTTCAAGATTCTGGACTGCTACATTCTGTAGTCTGCCATCTGGTTAACACCAAGTTTACTGTTCAGTCATTTGAGAGTTCTAGTTGATATGCTAAATGGCATTGAATGTAGGCCATTTTTCAAACTGGTTGAGCATATGGTAGGATGTGGTCCTGGGTGGGATTGGTAATTACTAAACAAATGTGTACTTGTTGTTTGTCTCTTGGCTTTTCCTGGTTACGTAGTATACATGAATAATTTAAAACAAATCTGCCCATGTTTGGAATACAGGTAGAAAGCAAACCTGGAAGATGGTGATAATAGAAGGCAGACAAACAAATGCCAGACTAAAATCCGGTTGTGTAGGTTACTTTGAAACTTGCCGTAAGTTGTGATAGTGTCTTGGTACACTTGTAGATTGGGACTCTGCCATATAGCTGGCACAGCAGTGTAGTGGCATGGGATTAAGTCCCAGTGAAGTTGGGATAAATAACATCCGATTTTCCTACAGTTCTCTGGATGGAAGAGTCCTCTTCAGGGCTCGGCTTTACATTTTACAAAGCCATCTGCTTTTAATATAGCTTTAGGTGAGGATGGTGACTGTCTCCATAATAGGCATGGGTATTTGCCAGAGATGGTTGAGGAACTGGCCTACTCTGACCAACATCAGGGACGTGCTAATGGTGGGAGGGGGTTGTGCCTCTTGCTGGCCAATGTGCCTGCTGTAAAGCCCATTGGCATTGGGTCAGTAAGCTGCTGTCTGGCCAGTGTTCATTTGTCCAGCTTAGGTTACTTGTGACAGTGAAAGCTGGACATAAAGCCAGTAAAGTTGCCAAACATGAACTGAGAATTGTTACACAAGGTTCACTAACAGGACAGAGCCTGGAAGTAGACCTGAAGGAAAGGAGGAATCTGGACATCCTGTGTATCCAGAAGGAAAAATGGAAAGGCAGTGTAGCAAAGACCATCATTTACTCAGGGTGACTGGCTATAAATGGTCTTGGAATTGTGGAGAGGCTTCTGAAGGCAGTGAGGGATGTAATCTGAATTGGTGACAAGCTTATGGCGATCACTCCAGCCTAATGATAGGGTTGATGGGGGAGAGGAGTGTATTCTTGAGTTGCAGGGTCTACTAAATCTAGCAGGGCAACCTGAATTGGTGATGGGTGACCTGAATGCACATATTTGGATAGACTGGGAATGATTGCATGGGTCCACATGGATGGGGCAACAGAAAGGAGAGGCCATTCTAGTGGTTTGTAGTAGCAAACACATGGTTCAGAGACTCAATATCTCAGTGGCTAACATGCAACTGTGGTAGACTTCCTAGTAAGGAAAGGCACTGGGGTAGAATTGGCACTAGCAGTTATCCCAGAGATCAGCCCACAGCATAAACTGGTTACCACAACCAACTGCAAGCACTAGTTGGAAAGCTCAAAGGTCAACCAAGACCAGGATGCATACCTGGAAGTTGACTGGAGAGTACATCAGTTCAAGAGGAGGAAATAAGTGGGGTGGGGGAATGGCAGTGCTTCAGTGAGGTGGCGGAATGCAGATGCAAAAGTCTAGGAAAGAGATGGTCTGACACCCTTCATAAAATGTCAGTAACCTGCATCAGTCCACAGGGCAAAGGCAGATGGAAGGAATACTTCAGCTTCTGAAAATGCCACAAACTGCAGTGCCTTGGATGAGCTATGATAGAAGCCCACTACAGCAGAAAATGGCACTAAGGAAAACGAAGTTGGGATGAAGTAGGCTCAGATTAGGTCCTAGATGTAATGGCGCTGGCTGAGATTTGGAGAAATGGTTCCGGAGTACTTGTAGCAGTCTGGAAAGGCATGTCTATACTACATTGAAAGACCTGTACGTCCCAACACCTCCATCGACAACTGTCCATTCACTTTTGTGAATTGTGGAATTTTTCCCAGGGTTAGGAAGTAGTTGGTAAACAAATTTTTGCCCTTTTCCCCACTGTAGTGTGATCTTGGATTTGGTGTATATATAGTTAGATTTGGTGTGTTATATAGTTGGGTGTCAGGGTTTGATTTAGTGCAGTGTTGTGGTGCAGGGTAATTGTTTCATTGCCCTGGGAAAAATTCTGCAATTCACAAGTGAATTTTTATGGTTTCATGTTTGGTGTTGGATGTAAAGGTCTTTTTAGTGTAGTAATACAAACTTGGAGGCATATCCCAGAGGAGGGAAGAAAAGCATACTAGTGCCAATGTTGGGCAAAGGGGACATTGACAAATTTGGGCAGTATAGAGGTATCCAACTCCTGTCACATTGCATGAAAAAAATCTGTAGAGGGAGATGCAGTTCAGATCCTGATCAGGATGTAGCAGAACTGAACTGATTGCAGTGGAACTTTACTCCTTTTCTAGCTTCTGTACTAACTGGGCATTTTTAGACTTGGATTTAAGCATGCAACAAGGTCATAAAGCTGATTAGGGCAGTTCTGTAGTGATTGGAAATGCCAGAATTGGTGGTAGTTGGTGCAAACATTGTTTGGTCTCAGGAGTTCCTAGTGGGTGTGCATCATGGTTCAGCTGAGCCCACTGCTGCTCATACTAGTGGACTACATTAACAGATCGGAGGGGCAGATCAGTTTATATGCAGCCTATGTGGCATTGAGCATGTGCAGTCTGAAGTATAGGGTAATGGGGGTGCAAAACTTAAGGCACATGGGGTAAAATGAAGTACAAATACAGCTGGAGAAATCCAAAGCTGAGAATGGAGATGGAAGGGAAAATAGTGTTGCAGGTTAATGGCTTCCAAGTGTCTGGGAGGGTGGTGTTGCAGGTAGTGTCTGGGAGGGTGGTATAAGGAGTCTGAGCTCAAAGCCAGAACCAGAGGAGTTGCAGCCAATTGGCAGCGTCAGCTGTAGTGTATTTCAGAAGAATGCCAAAGCTGAAAAGCAAGGCGTACAAAATTAGTGGTGCAGCCATTACTGTATGGTACAGAAATGTGGGCAGTAAAGGCAGAACAGTTGAAGCTAGAGGTGAATGGGATGAAGTATGACATGGGTGGTAGGATGCAGTGTGGGACAGAAGGTCGTAAGAGCAGAAGCCAAACTAGCTTCAATTGCAAAAGTCAAAATGGATTATGGTGGTCTTGGCACATGCAGAAAAGCAATCACAATTTGAGATGTGAAGAAGGCAAGATGAGGCTAGGACAGAGATGGATTGCAAGACTGAGTCAGGCATCTGTTTCAAAGGTAGGAGAGACTTTCAGAGATTGTTAGATGACAGCCTGACTGATGTATAAAATGGAGATTTACCCAATTGATCTTATTTTCATAGTACTTGAGAGTGGGACAATAGTCCTTGACAGTGGGTTTGATTCCAAACCCTTGTAACAGAGGCTACCATTCCAGCTCTAGTGTGCCAACACTAGCTCAGCACTACCTGTAATGCTCCTCACCAAATTACCTCATTTCCCACTTCAGTGCCAGACTTCTGTAAGCTCCCGAGCAAAGCAGGAAGTTACTTCCTTTTCTACCTGCTCCAGTTTCTTGTTTTGCATGTAATCCCATTATCCCATTTTCCTCTACCTGCTCCAGTTTCCTGTTTTGCATGTAATCCCATTATCCCATTTTCCTCTACCTTAACTCGTTGCATCAGAGTGCCTCGAGGTGCGTCTGCAGCCAACTCCTGACTCCTCTAGGCGTCAAATACTGTTTGTTCATATTTGCATCAATTCCAAAACCATGCCATGTACAAGATTTTAAGATTTCATCTCAAAAGCTTACACGATAGCAAATACAACTGCATTGATATTTGACTTCTAGTGTAGGTAAATATTGTTTTGATATTTAATATATAGATATTCACATTTTTAAATCTCCACCAGAACACTGGCAGAACTCCCTGGCCTGAAACAAAAGCTCTCTGCTAGATGAGCAACATGCTGACGGTGTAACTTGAGTGGTTGCTGAGATTGTAAGTTTGCAAAATAAACCAAGTTGCAGTAAAACACATTTATAATAAGACCTAGAACCTAAAGAATACTACCATTGGAAGTTGCTGCAAACCTGATCTCTATTGGAATGAATGAGTTGAGGTAGCCTTGCTTACCATTGTTGGTACCTTTCCAGTTTACCTTTGGTATTTTCTTTAATTCCTTAAATGTTAGTTCCCGTGTAGTTTACTGGAGTACTTAAGTGTTTTAACATTATGGAGACAGGCCAGCAAAAGGCACCTTTGTGTTTAAGGCATTTTAAGTGCAATAAAAAAAATGCCCAATTCAGATGGGCATACTCATTGTGTTGTCTTGGGATTGTACACTGTGCTATGCCCTAGTTTTAGCCATAGGGCACTAGTAGACTAAAGCTTATTCTCAAAGATTTTTTGAATCCGAAGAGACTGCACTGGGTACAGAACAGAGGCTAGTTCACCTTACTCTTCCTCCAGTAAGAGGGAGAAGTCCAAAGCGACCTCGTACAGTTCTGACTTCCTTGGAATCGGTATTGAAGGCTCTTTGGTTCTGACAGCATCCTCAGAACCAACAACCAAGACATCTCATTACTCTGCACTGTTGGTGGCTGCTTCTGCACAGAGGTCCTCAGCATGGTCTACATCAGTTCCTCCCACTGACACCCAAAGCCTAGGAACTGAAGTTGCCATTCAGCAATTTGCCACAGACCTGGTATTCAGTATTCTTCGGTAGATCCCTTTTGAGATCACCCTCTAAGCCCCTTCTTGAAGCAATTCTGGTATCGACTGCTTCAGTGTCTGGAGCCCCTTCTCCAGCACTGATTGTTATCCTGAGTATTCAGGGTGTTTTGGACCCTGAGATCTCCCAGGGCTTTATGTTCGTTGTGGGGTCTGGGGGGATGGCTGTTCAGTGTTTTGAACAGTCTATGCCCCTTGGCGTCTGCAGTTGTAAGCTCAGCCCTGGCTTCAGCCTCTGAGGCTTCCTCTGAGGTGGGACCGTGGTTCCAAAGGAGTCCCTTTTGGTTCCAGGCTCATACAGGGGAGCCTGGCTTCCAGGCCATGGAGAGGGCATTGTCCATTGAGGGCAGTCAGTTGGCTACCTTAACTGCTTTCCCCTTGACCAGAGCTTCCTGCAGCCTCTCCCCTGGGACATGGGCACAAAGCTAAAGATCTAACCATAATCACTGTGGTTATGTCCTGTTCAGATACCTCTCCAGAGCACCCCACGGAATTATTCACAAGATGCTAATTTTTAGATTAAGGGGAAGGTTCCCCCAAGCCACCCCTGACTATTCCTTTTGGGACATCCCAGAGAGCCTGAAAGACGGGTGGCTGGACTTGCATCCAACCTTCCTCACAGGGAATTGGTGTGTCTTAAGTCCTTTCCTGCTCAGTCCTCCACATCTTGGATATTTGCCTGCTGGCAGCCTCCTCAAATCACTCGGTAGGCATGGAATTTGCCTGCTGACCAGATCAGTTCAGCACACCAAATATTGGATGGTCGTAGTTCATTTTGTCCTTGTGCTCTATAGATCTTCAGGACACATGTCCACAAAAATGGACAAACTGTCCCAAAGATATCTGCACTTCTAACTGGGAGCCAGTCACTTAACAATTCAGAGGACTGCACTTTGGTCTCACCATCCTCCCAGGGTGTTCAAATGCACAGCAGTGGTGGGCAGCTAAACTCTCCAAGGATTCAGAGAATTTCCATACCCAGATCAAACATTGCTACGACAATCGCTTCCCTACCCAGAGACTACAAAGGTTAAAAGGTCAAGTTAGCCAGATTGTTCACAACAGGAAAGTAACAGCAAGGCTTCTACAAGCCCTAGGGTCTGGTAGCTTCTATCACTGTAGTCCCATTAGCGCACTATCATATGTGAATCCTTCAGTGCCTGCTAGCATCCCAGTGGTCTGTTAGACCAGCCAATGTTTCAATTAAAATTGCCAACTGATGCAAGCAGCATCTTCAGTGGTGGCTTCACTCCTACAAAATTATGATGGGCTGTCACTTTTCAACCCTAAGCCATAGTGATCACGAACGTGTCTCAGATGGGATGAGGGGAGACCTTCTTTCAAAGGCACTTTGCAGAGTTGGCCAGTTTTGCATTTCGGTGCTCTAGAGGAGGGCAATGCTGTTAACATTGCAAGCATGTCACCGAACCCTTCCCTTGACTATTGCAATTCATACAGACTACATGGCAGTCTGGTACATCAAATTAGGTGGAACAAGATGCTACACTGAGTTTGATAATGGGAGATTTGTTTTATCCAACCACTTTCTCAACACATTTTGGGGAGCTCCAGCATGATTGCAGACAGATTAAGCAGAAATCTGATGCCTCTTGGGTGGCAGGATGTTTCACCTTTGGGGACAGCCTTGCAGCTTATTTGCATCCCCTCTGAACACATGCAGCAGCTACTTTGCCCTGATTTCCCCCCTCCTGTGGAATTACCGAGAGATGCTGTTCTCCAAAACTGGCTCCCTACTTTATGCTTTCTCCCAGATCCCTCTTGTATCCCAATTTTGAGAGCAATCTGGTTGAAAATATCTACAAATCTGGCTTCCCTTTTGGCCTCTCCTAGTTCGGAAACTCATAAGCTTGGATCCTACTCTGGGACTGGTGGCTGGTGATTCAAATCAAAGGAGGGTTGCAGGAGACAGTTGAATGGGTGGGGCCAATGGGAAGATGTATGACCAGCTCAAAAGGGGAGGGACAGAGCTATATGCAAGCCACAAAAACTGGGGCTTTAAATAAGCTGCCCTGGGTGCCAAACTGTCAGTTCAGGCAAGACAAAACCAAGTGTAGAAATTTCAATGCATTGGCTACATGACGGCTGACGGCTTACGTAATATCTAGATGGAAAAAATGTTGAGGCATGAAAATACTTTTTAAATGCATTACTGGAATGGCAGTCAAAAGCAGCACTAGACTCAAACCACTTATTGCACTACAGTTTTAATTATAATTTATATTCGGCTTTATAAAGTACCAAGCAATCTTTGATGCCCTCACTTGTGTTAAAAAAAAAAAAAAAAAAAAAAAAAAAAAAAAAAGTTTCTTATCCAAAAAGACCTGTTGCCTGACCTATCTACTTGTTTCATGGGGAAAACACAGTAAATTAACAGCAAAAAGTAAATTAACAGCAAACAAGCTCAAGATAAATTGCTTAAAGGATTACTGCACAGGTTATGGACCACGCATGATTGGAATTCTGTTTCGTTTACTGGTAAAGCCTGCAAAGATGACGGTAGGTCTCCAACAAATGTAGTGAGCTGAAAATACTGTAATCCTGTCCTTCATTACAAATAGTCCTATGCATTTCAATACCCAAGGCTTATACTTTGCTAGTTCTGTAAATATTCTCTGCATGGCAACAAAAAGGCTTTCAATGTTTAATGGTATGCTCAAAGCTTACTTGCGTTTTACCTTGTGTCTTTTGGCTTTTCCTGGTTAAGGGTCACCACAGTGGAACTCGGTCCGCTAATGATTGGCAGTTGATTTTACATGCTGAGTTGCCAGCCCTAACGCACAAACTTCAATGAAGGTATGCCCATTCACGCATGTCCCCATGCAAGACTCTCTAGCTGAGAGTTGAACCGGTCAGCATCTTACTGAGGCGACAACGCTACCCCAGCACCACCACCGCAGATTACTTGCATCTTACCTGATGGTCATTAAAGCATTGCTACTTAAACAGAGCAACAGGCAGTGCAACAGCATGCATTTTCTGAATAAGCATAAATCAACAGTATAAAAATGACCAAGCCAGAATTCTGCAAAATCAAGGACAGATGAAAATCAGCTGTAGTACTGGGTGTATCTTGCATGGGGGGGGGGGGGGTACTCTGCACACTTGCACTGCATAATTGCTCCTTGCCTTGCTTGGACATCTGAGTCACTACATTGAGTGGGGTGCAACAAGTATGTCACTGGCTGGTGATGGCCCTGACATTTTTCATACAGCTTAACTTCAGAGCAAGAAATCTGGACAAAGCCATAAATAGAAATGGGACAGACCCCAAAATAAGGACTTTTTTTTAAAATATTGCTCTTATAAATTTAGATAATAGAATAGTAGGTCTTGTATAAATATTTTCTCAAGGGTATGAAATGTGAAACTCTGCCTGTCACTATTTCCTAACTTCAGTCTTTAATGATTTGCCAGAAAACCACAAATATGATGCAAAATATAAAATAGCCACACAATACAGCTGGGAATCTGTCAAAGATGGGATGCTTTTTTAATGTTGGTATTACATTGAGCAGCTAACAAAATTAAGGGAATCTACATGCGTTTCTGAAACAAAGCAAGCACAGGAAATCACTCATTACAATTAATTGTAAACCCTCCATTTTCTTCCAAAATTGCCCTTTTGAACAGGGATTATTAGGGGGAGAGCAAAATTTTGAGCCAGTCAGGGACAGTTGAGGTTTAGATATACTAAAGTCTATAGTGGTTTATTTGCACGTACCTCTGAACCTAAACAGAATCTAGACCAGGCCAAATATATTGGGGGAGTATGCAGGCAGTGGTAAAAACTGCTGTTCTATAAATAGAACAGGTTGTGGCTTAGCATGCCTTTTTCTGAAGGGTATGAAGTCAGCCTTAATGTCATTAGTGACTTCATTCCTAAATGATTTGCCAGAAAACCACAAATTGAGGAAAAGACCAAAAATAAGAAGCGGACCAAAAATCTTTCGGCTTTTCACTGTTTGGGGTCGCCACAGCAGATCACCTGTCTACTCATGATTGGCTGTGGAGTTTTTACGATGCCAGCCTGAACTTCCACAGAAGGCACACATATGCACACACTGCCAGCCTGGCACCCCAACCTTCCACAGAAGGCACACATGCACACACCTAGGGCCAATTTGGAGTGTCCAATCCACCCACAGCATGTCTTTGGGATATGGGAGGAAACAGGAGTACCTAGAGGGAAACCCACACGACCACAGGGAGGACATGCAAACTCTGCACAGAAGGCACCCCAGCCGAGAATCTAACGAGAACCTAGAAGCAAACCAAAAATAAAAAAAAGCAAAACTATTCATTCTGTAAAAATCTGGACAGTTGACATTCAGCCGGGGTGGTCTGCTTGCTGCCCCCTTCACAAAATCATGGTTGAATGGGGCCTCCCCCTGCAGCCATTCCAATGCCCCATTACTTTTCAAACTCTTGAAACTGCATTGAAACTCGCATCCAAAAGAATTTATCTGACCAGTGGCAGATAAAGAAACTTTGGAACGTTTTCAAGTCCTAGGCCCCTTGCACACGAAACATGTTCTTTGCACCTTCCTGATTGTATTACTGTATATTCCTTGTACAGTACAGTTAGAGGGTGTTTTAAATTGTTTTTGAACATTTTTCCAGTAAACAAAATGCATGCAGCAATAATGACCAAAACTGCCCAGTTCAGAACATTTCCATCATAAGTCTACTCAAACTTCTACAATCCAACAGTATCTAAATATGCACCATCTCTGCAGAAGTAAAGTTCTCTAATGTGGAATTTAGATATTTATAATGAGGCTGCTTCTAGCAAACAACTTTTTTCATTGTTTTATCTACAAATAGTGCCTGTTGCCCTTGAATAAATTGCCCAGGTTACATTAAGCTAGTAATATTGCAATAGGGAATAGATGGCAAACTGATAGGTTGATGGTTACTAGGTATCTCCGTCAGAGAGCATTCTCAGGACTGCAGCATCCACCCCCTTTTGAAAGTACAACACTGTACAGGATCGGCAATCCATTTACATACTGAGTAGTACCCACAGCCTTCTGCATCAAAACAAGTACACTACCTGTTGTGCTGTTAACAATGCAAACACTCAGCATAAGCAGCACTAAACATCTCTTCCCCTGAAGCTCTTGGCTCCTTGTAAAATCCATTCAACACTCAACTGTATCTCAACTTTGCAAGCACATGAGCACAAATCTGGAAAGCCAATTTTTTTTTTGGGGGGGGGGGGGGGCGGGCAAAAGCCCAAAAACCAGGAACAGGTTTTAAACTGCTTGTATAACTTTGAAAAGTTGCTAGAATAAAATGCTGTTCTGCTGGCATGCATTTTACTGCCAAGACTTGAACCCAGGACCCCTGTGCACTACAGTCTGTGCCAAGAGGTTAAGAGCTATGGTGAGAAATGAATTCACTAAACAGCTGATTTGGCATAGTGGTATGTTGCACTAAGAACCTGCACAAAGCCAATAATGGGAAATACAGCCCCAAAAAAGGCATCAATTTTGAATATTGATCTTGGAAAATTGCTAGAATAAAATGTTTTACCATGTACTTCCTGAAGAATAAAGTCTGAAATTCAAATGTCTTCATTTAGTGAATTCAAAATCCAAAAAAACACATTTTGAGGAACTGAACAAAAATGAGGCAAAAATCTGAATGCTTTTCCCAAGTGGTGATGGGGAGGGAATTCAGGCTCTTGCTACCTGCACCCAAGGTTGAGGGTTTGAGCCAGAGTTTCTCTAGCCACCAGTTAACTGGGGCATTACACACATGTACAGAGTCCCATTAAAAATAAGCAGTGAAAGTCCCCCCATTCAAAGCAGCAGCTCCTGTTTCTCTGCTCCAGAACAAGAATGCATGCTCTGACTAGTTCCAAGCATGCACAGACTGCAGACCTTCCAGTCCAATCCCCCTCCAGTCTGTGCGCTGCCTCTAGTTCATTCCAAACATCTGCAGACCTTGCAGTCTGATCCCCTTTCAGTCTATGCAGTTGTAACTGCATAGAATTTTGTGGCATCTGCAGACTACCTTTCCAAATCTGGACTGGTTAAACAGTAGTCCAGATTAGTTTCCAAGCATGCATGTGAGTTCTGAGATTTTAGTTTTGTAAAGCTGGAAGCTGGGGGGGGGGTGCAGTCCTGCATCCTAATTGCACGAGCTGCCACTGCTCTGGGACCTGTTGTCCCACTTGTAGATTGGTTCACCCAGATCTGCAGAACCTCAAGCTCTCTGGCTTCTCCAATTCCCATGATTGCCAGGCATTCTAAATTGTTTTGGCTAGTCACAAACCCTCCACTAAATTGTATCTCAGCAAATGGGAAATTCTCTGGATGTCTAAATTTTAATATTAATCCTTATTTAGCTCCAGTCGATAAGGTTATAGACTACTTTTTAAATTGGGGGGCCTCTGCGTCTACCAAAACAGTGCAACTAGCAGCGATGGCCAATTTTCACTCTGGTCTGGATGGCTCGTCTTTACCAAACGTCCAAGCCTTTTTGAAGGGGTCCTTGATGCTCTGACCCCCGTATAAGGAACCATCTGTCCCTTGGGACCTACATTTTAGTTCTGCAATCCTTAGTTTATTCCCTCTTTTGAACCTTCAGACAATGCAATCTAAAATTCCTCTTGGAAAACAGTGTTTTTGGTGGCAATCACCTCAGCCAGGGGAATTTCAGAGGTTCAAACCTTATCCTGTAAACCTTGCATAATTTTTCATAGGGTCTCCTTGAATTAATCCTACTTCTCCTCTTCTGTCTAAGGTAGTTTCTGAATCCAACCTTAAACTGTAACTTAGTTTTCTTAACTTGAGGAGTATTTTCTCCATTTATTAAATATACATAGACAACTCTTATTTACACAGGATAAAATTCAAAATTAAATCTGTTGGATTGCCTTTCAGTGGCAAAAAGGTAAACTGTCAAGTTGTTAGCAAAAGTGGATTAAGGACTGTATTGTCTGTATATTGCAAAAGCAATTGGCTACTAAGGCCTGTAAACACTCCACCAGAGCAGTAATTGCATCTGCGGTGTCTCATTCCAAAGTTTTCTTGGATATTTGGGCAGCAGCTACTTGGGCTTCTCCACATAACTGTTACTCATTACAAACTGGATTTGGTCACTAGAAAAAGGGCATCCTTCAGCTCTGCAATCCTTCCTTGAGACCTCCCCCAGATTCAGACTGGGCCCTGCCAAGGACTTGAAGACTGGCATGATAAAGATCTTACCATAATGTTAATCTGTCTATCTTCACATTCTTGACATACCAGCACATTTTTATAAGGCAATATCGATTTTGATAATTTGTATTTGTACAAGATCTGTGTCTTATTAAATGTATTAATCTGCAGGTCTACATAGTTGGTAGTGGATCATGCATTTCCAAGTAGTGATCCAGGGCATCTGGACCACTTCACCGTAAGATTTGATTAAAACTAGAGCAAAGCTGGAGTTGGACTGCTTTTTGGTACAGGAGCCAGAAACCAGTTCCTGTTAAGTATACTGAAATATACCTATGCAAACGGAGCACAATGTCATGAAGCCAGGGTAAAGGAATTAATCCAAATACTATTGTGTATACTAAAGCTGAAAATTCCTGGATGTTTAAGATTGACCACCAGAACAAGCATGCATGATGCTACATTTAAGCATTGTAGCTATCCATAACTGATCTTTATACCAGTCTGGGATAAAGAAAAACTGCTTTGAGGCAGCAAGAGTTAAGTGACTGCTTGTATAGTGTAGTATAATGGATTCTGAAATGTTCATCAGTATGTCTTGTGTTTAGAATAGGTGTATGTAGTATCAAAGCTGAGGGGAATGCATGTCATGTGATGTCCTTCCATTTCACTGTTGCAGTATTAACAGCAGCCAGATGTCTGGCCAGTATACCAGAGCATTGGTTTGCTTTAAGGAATGCTGCAAGTCACATGTATGCATGTAGCATAGGGGGTAAAGGTGATGTTGGGACATACCATCCTTGGAACTTTGCCACCAGTCAAAATGCCACCTCTGGTCAGTTGCACCCATGTTCAGATTGCCAGTTTTAACAAACCATTGCTAATAAGTGCCCCATTGTGGGTTTTGTTGCTTTTATGGTTTCATATCCTCTAAGACTAAATGCCAGTGTGCGAGACTGATTCACCAAAAAGCAGTGTTTTGATGAACAGGATACATGGCTGTGCAAGGTGCCAAAGGAGTCGTGGGCTTTGTCCCTAAAACCCTGTGCAGCAACTCTCATCTCTGGTGCTGGTGCTTTTATCTTGAATTGGCATCTTGAGCTTGTGAAATGAGCAGTCATTGAAGGCCAAGAAGCGTACGCCAGAATCTTCTGCTGCTCAGCCTCTGGATGCATCTCCTGAGTGGCTGGAGGTTTACTCAGCTTTGTCATTTGATTGGAGGCCAGCAGGGATCGGAGTTTAAGCACATCTGAGGGGGCAGTGCAGATATCTGCTTTGGACACGGGGGGGGGGGGGCAGAACTGTGGCTGATTATCTTTGAGGGGTGTTACTCTGTCCTAGTGTCATTGAATGCCATCCTGGGACAGAGCCTTCCAAATTCTGTAATGTGGACATCCCATTGGAAGAAAAGACTAAACACATTGAGGGTCCTTTTATAGCAGGAGTAAAGTGAGTGGCAGTCTTTTTTACTCAGGGTTTAGTGCTTTGGCATAGAAACGTTCTGTTCCAGCCCCCCTTGGTCCCCTACTCCCCTTAAGACCCAGGGAAAAATTCCTGAGGAAGAGCTGGATTCAGATGAGGAATCCCTTGCTTTCTCTTTCTTCCTTTGAGCCATAATGTAAAGACAGGAATTAGTCTAGTCCTGATATGCCCATTGAAGAGATTTATTTTGGGGACCGTAGAGGATGGAATTCTTTGAGGTACAAAAAGGTATGGGTTGCTTAGATTCTTCCAGGCCTTCTGTTCCTCCTGTTCTGGCTGCTAATTGTATGCATTTTCTAATGCTAGAGTCCAGGCTCAACCCCCTGCCCCCCCAAGAAACCCGAGGTTCTATGTTGCCTGAGGACTAAACTTATCAGCAGGTGTCCTGAGTGTCCAACCTCTTGCAGGCCTTTTCAATTGCTTCCTTCTCCCAGTTGCTGCCCTCAGATAGCAGGACCAAGGAAAGGCTTCAGAAGGTTTATACTTCTGACACCTTTGCGCTTAGGGCTGTTAGACCCATATGTCCAGGTATTTGACTGTGATCCCATGTTACTTCTGACCTTCCAGACTGAGGGCAGGACTTTTGTCCTCTTGTTAATGACTTCCCAGGAGGCTAGTTATTCTCCGGTGTAGAAGTCCTATTCATCTGTTTATTAACATGGAAATGTGTGCTGCAGGATCTGGCAGCCAGTATACAATCCTTTCACTACTGAAGGATGCATGGTACATAGCACAGACTGTTTCACTTATGCCGTAAAAGCACCCATCTACCATAACTTCTCTGCTGCCAGTCCATATGCCACATTGAACATCAGTCTGCTTGCTTAGCCATTTGTTTTCTGCAAATTCTCAGGTAAGTGCCCCATTGAGAAGTTTTACTGTGTAGTGGTATGTTGGCCAAAAGCAAATGCCATTGTGGAAGACAAATTCCCCAGAGCAGTCTTCTGTTTAGGGCCTACCCACTATCGCACAACCTGTCCCATTTGCCAGGCCTATCGCACAACCTGTCCCATTTGCCAGGCCTTTGTACCAAAGACCCTTGTAAGTAGGCTTTTCTCGTTGGCCATTTATGTGGAAACAGCACTTGAAGTGTGGAGGGATGCTCTGGGCCTGAAGTAGTTGGTCACTAAGTAAAAAGCAGATGCCTGCAGCTGTGACTCTTCATACAGAAGTGTAAGACGGACAAGAGCTCAGATGCAGGTTTCTGGTTCTAGATTGCAGGCCAAGCCTGAGGCTGTGTTGGATCCAACCACTGGCACATCCTCAAAGGCTGAGCAGGCATCTGCTAGGATGTACAAGTGGGAATCTAGGCTTCTAACATAGGACCTAAAGGGGCATCTCGGATCCTGGTGTGGGAGGGAATTCCACTCCTGACATAGGACCTAAAGGGGCATCTCGGATCCTGGTGTGGGAGGGAATTCCACTCCTGATATTGAATGTAGGCTTACTAACATTACATAGGGTAGACCCACATCAAAAGCAAAACATTTTACTCTCCAAAGGAACCTCATGGTGAATGGAACAGTTCAATATGGGTCGCATCAAGCCTCTTGTGGCCCATGAGCCCCACTCTGGGATTTCAGTCCCTACATTGCCATGCAATATCCACAGAAAAGGGGAAGATGTTTCCTCAGATGGAGGCCTCTAAATCTCTGAGCTACTCCTCACAGATCTCCCCCTGCTTCCACAGAGTCCTCCAATGGAATGGACTCCCATGAAAGAACTGTCCTTTTGAGACCTTACTTAAAATGAGAACATTTCAAATGGGATAGCACTCTGGTATTTTAAGTACAAAAAAGGTACTGCAATCTTCTGCAGGTGGACTCTCCAGTCCTTCAGCTATCTGCTTTCCTGGATGACTGCCTCTGCTTCCAAGGCTCCAACCTCCTATTCCCAAGAAGCCTTACTAGGGTCCTGGAGGATGAAATGTAAAAGTCCTTCAGCAGATCCATCTTTCAGTGGCTTCAAACCACCCAGCTTACTTCCTTAAACCTCTCCTTCAGATGAGGACCGCAGGAACCTGCAAGGATTAGGCAGTGTACACTCCAGCCACCTTGGCATTTAGAGGCATTAATTACCAAACACATGACAGTTTGCCTTAGACCTTCCAACTGTCCTAGGTAACTTCTGATTTTCCTGACTGTAAGACTTTGCATCCTTGCTGGGAACTTCACAGGTAGTCTGCCACTCAATCAAATGCAGCTATGTTGCTGCAAAGGCATCTGCCAGGGCAGCTGCTTCTGGCTCTCTTAACCAGCTTCTCCTGGTTGACTCCAATTACCAGAGGATATTGCATCCAAGCTTATGGATGCCCCTTTGGATAGTTCCACTTTAGTTGTCCAGCAGCTAATTTTAAATATTACAGGAAAAAGGATGCAGGAATTAAAGCAGTTTTATCCAGTGCCTAAATTCCAGAAAAATTACCCAGTTCCAGAAAAATTACCCAAAGACTACCTTGGGCAACTGTGGCCCCCTTCACCTAAAACAAAGGATGGTAGGAGACCTAGGCAGTCCAGGGCTGCTCCTACAGAAGTGGCCCTTTCTAGATTAGCCTGGTTCCCACTGTCTAGTTTACCCCATTCCACTTTTTCAGTGCATCCCTGCCAGTCTGGGAAAGCATAACTCTACTCCTGGCTTCTCATTCAAAAAAATACTTTCTGGTTTGGGACTCCTTGCCTTCCTTAAGAGCATGGAACTACCTAACCTTTCCATAGGTACTTCCTGAATGGTTGTCTTAAGTCGGTCCCTCAATACCAAAATGGAAGGTTTCTAATCTGTCTGCTGCCCAGAAAGTTCACCTTTGAGATGAGACTCCTCAAAGATGGGCCTCCAACACCTTTCTGAAGGTACCAATCTTCTGTATGTTAACTCTTCAAGCATTGTTCCCTGTAATTCTGCCACAAGCCTCCTTAGTCTCCCTGGATGTCAGATGCATACAGTATAGTAGGATGTTACTAGGCTATTGGTCCTGAGGCCTTTGTAAGCCTAGCCAAGAGTTAGCCCATGTTTAAACAAGTCAGCACCTGATGCCCCTGTCTAGCAGGGACATGGATGGAATCCCAGGGGTATACTTTGTTTCCCATCAAGTTATCCAGGTTGTGCTCGTGGTAGAGGTACTCTGCTTGACATGGATGGGGGAGACTCTGACAAATCTGTCCTGTTGCAGACCAGGTTGAGGCTGCACGTGTTGCTCGTGGAGCTTGACTTGCAGATGTGCAGTAGTCCCATGGAAGTGGGGTCTGATCACCTTGTATGCCCCACACAAGCCACCTCTGAGGACTCTGTATGAAACTGAGTAGAGGATAGGGCTTGTGTAGGGAGGCCCTGGATTCTCCTGGAGAGGAACCTCTGGTCTTGCCAGCTGCTGCATGTGTTTTGAGGTACATGCCAAAAGAAGCATTGTACTCAATGGGCCTTAAGGGAAGAATACAGGGATTATCTCGTGTTTCACTGTTGCAGCCATTACATTTGGGTAATCTGCTGATGGGTTGCCCTCAGTCAGCCTGAATAACAAGTCTTGGGTCCTGCATCAGTTGCAGTCTCCTCTTCCATGTCTGGTCATCAGGGGTATAAAACATGCAGCGGACACCATTTTATTCAGTCTGTCTTGCTGCGCAGTGCTCTAAGCAGATGCAGTTCACAAGTGCCAGTTGGTAGACTCCTGAAATTTTCATAGAGTTTCAGTGCAGAAGTCTTAAACTAAAGCCAAGTACCCCATTGGGGAAATTTTTCTTGATCCTTACAGATGTCAGTAAAAGTTAATTGAATTACTTGTGGGAAGCAAATGCCTCAAGGATTTTCATTTATACTGTATTCCTTGCCTAGGCCCTGATCATAACGTGCCTTGCTGTCTCTTGTGCTGGATTTAACCAACGCACTAAAGTGTCAGTATATTTTTGCTTCTAAATATTTTTGGTTCAAGATTTAACTATCCTGAAATGTCATCTGTTAGCAATCGGACTACCAGAGTTCACAAAAAACGCAAGGAAAAAGACAGTCTAGGTCCAAAACCGTTGAAGCTTCTAAGCTAGTCGCTGGTGAGGTGCCTTTGCAGCCCCTGATGCCCACTAGACCCATTTGAAGTCTGGTATGCCACTTGAACCCATGGATGTCTCTGATGGGTCCAGAGCTGCTGAGCAGGCACCGGCTTCTGAGGGTGTTTTCAGGCCTCAACATTTTTACATTAAACAGATGCCAGCAACAAAAACAAGGTCAAAAACAGTCTAAAACCTGATGCACGAGCCATGTGCTCAGGCTCCTATGCCTAAAAAAACAGATCAAAATGGCTGAGGATTTTAATTACCTTGATCGGGAGTTCCCAATGCCCCCCCTGCTGAGGCCTATGCAAGGCACGGATTGGAAATCTTTAGATCAGGTTTCCATTTCCTCTGATTCCTCTTCTGATCAGGAATTTTCTATTCCATTCTGAGGATTCTGATGCAGAGGAATCCATCCCATCTCCCGAAGATTATTCTTTTGGAGAGACTTTGCATACTTTAAGGGAGCACTTCTGGGAGAGTAGACTTCTCTGAATCAAAAAGAGGCTTAGGGATTTCCTTCCTCAGCATAGGCCTTTGGCAATACCTCCTCTTTTTTTAGACATTGTTGTGTTCTTGGAGTAAAGCATGGCTCCTTATTCCCTACCTCTGGCTCCTAGTAAGCCAGACAGATATTACAGGGTTCCTGACTCCCACAAATTTATTTTCAAAAATCCTGCTGCTGATCCTGAGACCATTTCTCAGGGTCCCAGTGGTGGTGAGGCTTCTACAGCCAAAGATCCTACCCCTTATAGAGATTCCAGGGCACTAGATGGGTCAAGAAGGTTTATAAGTATGCAACCTTGGCAATCAGGGCTTTAAACTGCCAGTTTCATATGCTTAAATATCAGCATGTTATGGGCTTACGGAAACGGAAAATGATTTGCTTATGTGGAAAGTAAGAGTTGCAGGATTTATTGCATTCAACAGAACAGGTTGGAAAGCATACTTTGCAATGTGGTTTTGATTCCTTGGAGGCCTCTTGTAGGGCTGCCGTTACTGGATCTGTGATTAGAAGGTATATCTGGCTCAAGGAGCAAAATCTGCCTGATCATGTTGAAGCTAAATTGTTGGATGCCCCTTTGCAGCATGATGCTCTGTTTGTTAATAAGGCAGAAGAGGTTTTAAAGAAAATGGAAGACAAATCTATGCAAACTGTAAAATATTTCTTGCAAGGGCAGCCACCCAGGTTCAGTAGGCACTGGCCTACTAAAAATTGGTCCTTTCCGGTGTCCAACAGAGCCACTCTGGGCAAACCCAGGTGCTCAAAAGGCTCCAGATATCAATCACAGGGTGGTTGCAGGTCGAAGCAATGGGGTGCCTCCACCTCCAAATCTGGAGGAAACCAAGCACAACCTTACAGTAAGCAGTCTCTGACTTTCCTCTACCATCTCCAAACACTTATCTTGGCAGTCCCCTTGGGGGGAAAACTAGCACTTCATGCTCAACATTGGCAGTGGATTACCCAGTGGGTATTAAACATAGTATCCCAGGGATACAGATTTCATTTCCATACGCTGCCAATTCCAAATGGATGGCCGTATCTGCCACAACCAGTGGGTAGAGGCCCAGAAACAAGTAATGTCCCTCCATGGATATGGGGGCTATTCAACCAGTACCAGAAAAGGAAAGGACAAGGTTTTTAATAGACTTCCTGGTACCCAGAAAAGACCATTCAGGGCATCCAATACTGGACTTAACGATTCTGAACATGTTCCTGGACATTCCAGAATTCAAAATGCTGAGTACAACAGCTTCTGCCTATGCTAGGCAAGAATACTTGGTTAGTAACTAGACTTGAGGCATACCTGCGTATACCAATAAGTGAATCATGCAGAAGATACCTCTGCTTCAAAGCAGGCTTTTTGCATTACCAATTCTCTGCACTGCCCTTTGGCTTATCTACTGCTCCCAGGGTCTTTACAAAAGTGCCTGGCACCAGTAATTGCATTCTGCAGACAAACATTCAAATTTATCCTTATTTGGACGATTGTCTCATTCAAGCAGAGGACAAGGACACTCCAATACCTAGTTTGTAAAAACCCTTCTAGCATGCCTAGGGTACACCACAAACTAAAAAATCACAACCGGTACCTCTCAATTACATTTCTAGGTGCAAGCTTGAATAAAACTGCCCAGATGGCTTACCTCATGCCAGACAAAGGCACCTGACAACTGTGTTTTTGTTGCTGTTTGTTTGAAATGTTATCTAAAAGACAAATTCTGCAGGCTTTGGGGTTCATGGCATCCTGCATTCTACTAATTCCATATGAGACTGCATATGAGGAAACTTCAATGGCACCTAAAGTTTATGGCGTCAACATTGTCACAGCCTGGATACAATGATTCTCATTCCCTGCTTATAACAGGAGTTTCTTTGGTGGGCAGAGATGTCACCAAAATAAATTCACTCTACCCCCTGCCACCCAGACACTAACTACAGATGCATCAGACTATGCTTGGGGGCCCACCTGGTTCAGGGCAAATGGAGCCCAAACCAAATGCATCTGCATATCAACCAGAAAGAAATGCTAGCTGTTCAGAATGCTCTGACAGCTTTCAAGGACTTATTCCATCTAGGACAACTACTGATAGACAGACAACACCAGTTATGTAGTACATAAACAAGCAAGGGGATACACATTCCTACCCCCTATGCAGACTTGCCATGGCCTTGTGGAACACAGCCTTGATTTACCAAATGCATCTTAAAGCTCCATTCCTGCCAGAAAGCAAAATACTCTGGCAGATGACCCAAGCAGAAATCTTATGGACCCGCACGAATGGAAACTGGATCCACAAATCTTCAGCATGTTGGGGAGCCCAGACATAGATCTGTTTGCCTGTCCCCAAAATTATCAGACAAATTCTGCACAAGAACTCTTAACAAAAAAGCATGGAAAGTAGGTTTCTCCAGCTGAAGGATAGAACATCCATCAGTCTATGCCTTTTTCCCCCCTCTGCCTCTACTCTCGAAGGTCTTACTAAGTCAGACAGGGAAAAAACAAAAATGATCCTAATTGCTCGGGACTGGCCTCACCAGCACTGGTACCTGCTTTTAAGGAATGTCACACCTTCCTCCATGGTACTTGCCTCATACCTCATCTACTGTCTCTGCAGAACTATCAAATTCTGCACACTGCTCCAATCTCTGAATCTTGCAGCATGGCTAATCAACTAATTATTCAAACCACACCCCTCAGTAAATCTGTCATTTTGGAAGCCATAAGGCCTAGTACTAGAAAATCTTATGCTGATAAATGGAAGAGATTCTGTGCTTGGAACCAAGCACAAGGAATACACAGCAAAGCACAGTATTCCTCAGTTTACAATTCTTAACTGAGATGCTTGACAAGGGCTTATCTTTTTCTTCAATAAGTCCATGCCTCTGCCATCACGGCTCATTACAACAGAGCCTCCCCTCTTCTCATCAACTGCTTAAACAGTATCTTAGAGGTGCCAAAAATTTAAGGCCTCCCAGGAGAGCGCCAACTCCTGCATGAGACTCAATTTTGTGCTGGAAAAACTCACCCTGCCTCCTTTCTGAACCAGCAGCAACTGCAGATATAAAATTTCTATCTTGGAAAACAGCTTTTCTCTTGGCAGTCACTTCAGCAAGAAGGGTGTTAGAACTACAGGCTCTCATGGCTGTGGAGCCTTTCATTATACTCTACCTGGACAGGGTGGCCCTCTGGACCAATCCTATTATGCCTAAGGTGGTATCCAGCATGGCTCACCTGCCAACATTTTACCCAAATCCTGCCAACATTTTACCCAAATCCACAGAACAAGGGGGAGTGGATTCTGCATTCATTGCATGTACAGACAACTAAGATTTTACTTGAGCAGGACCAAATCCCAAAGTCTGAGCAACTACTGGTAGCATTTGCTGCAGGATCAGAGGGGAAGGCTATATCAAAGCAGACTTGTTTCTAAATGGATAAGCCACTGCATTCGTTTCAGCTATTTGCACCGTGGTAAACCTGTGCCCAAGGGGATCAGATCACATTCCACCAGGCCGGCCTCTACTTCAGCAGCTTTTCTCAGAGGGGTACCAACCAAAGACTTTCTAGAAGCTGCTACTTGGAGCTGTGTTCATACCTTCACAAAGCATCATTTACCTCTCTAAATCCAGGGCAGGCTTTGCCGCTGCAGTCCTGCAGGGCCTTATAGCCACTCCTAATGCTGTTAGTTCCATCCTCCCATCCATAGCTTTGGGATTTTACCCAAATGTAATGACTGCATCAGTGAAACACTAGCATAATACAGTTGTGTACACTTACCATAAATGTAGATGTTGGGGAGTGTATTCACTGTTGCCATCCGGGTTAACCTCCTGCCATCCCCCTTTCTATACCTTTTCTTTGCTTCACTATACACAAGCCTTAGTGGTGTATTTGCTTTTAGTCAAAGGTAAAGTTCGTTTCTAAACATGGTGTGGCATGGCATGGTGATTTAGGGAGCACCTGACATTTGGGGCAAGAAACTGAATAAAATGGGATCTGCTGCATGTTTATACCCCTGACATGGAAGAGGAGACAGCAACTGACACTGGACCTAAGACTTTGTTATTCAGGCCATCTGAGGGCAACCTGCCAACAGATGCCCAAATGTAATTACTGCAACAGTTAGTACACTAACATCTACATTTATGGTAAGTGTACACAACTGTACTTTATGACCTTGTCCCTGGATGAGACCTAGGGTAGTTCAGATAATCAAACTGGATAATCAAACGTTGAACTGGATAAACTTCTAAATATATTGTAAAAGCACAAACACCTGCAATGTTTACGTATTCAGACTGATTCTTCCTACCTGAAAACTTTGGAAGTCTGCATTTGAATAATTCATGTTCTGGGTAATCTATGTTCAGATAATCTGCTTTCTACATTACTGTATCCCAGCTGCAGGAAATGTTTTTTCTATATAGCTTCCTGGTGGTCAGTTCTTTGCCTTGCCCTTTGGACGGTCTACTGCACCAAGGATGTTTACAAATTTCCTAGCTCCTGTCGCTGCTTATTGCAGGCTTTAGGGAATCTGTTTTCCCTTAATCTCCTCTTCATGGCAGCTTCCCCAGATGCCTTAGAGGAAAACTTTTTTGCAGTTTCTCTTCTGCAGTGCCTGTGTTTCACCATAAATGACCAAATCCATTCTCTACCCCCCCTCGGGAGCACATCCTTCCTGGAGTAAAGGATTCAGACTAACCTAAAGTCCTACTTCAGAAACCTTTTGCGCCTTCACCACACTTCATCCAGGGAGTTCCTTATGGCTTTGGGTTTCATGGCATCCACTATCCTAATGCTCTCTGGCAAAACTTCACAAGGAAACTCCAGTGGTTTCTAAAGTCTGGATGCAGCATGCACACTTCTAGACGTCCCCTGCCTGAAGAGGAAACTTCATTGGTGGATCCACCTAGTCTCTGAACCCAGGACTCTCCTTGCACTACTCTCTTTCTACACTTCAGATGTAAGATGGTGGGCAGCAAAATCTCAAGGGATATGGTCCCCCTCAAAGGGAACACAACAGTATAGGGGGGAGAGAAGGGCCCTCCTGCTGGCCATTAAGTCCTGGGGAAAAATGGAAGGTCTGAAGTGTTCAGACTAACTGTTCTGTGGTATGTGAACAAGCAGGGGGAACAATCCCACCGGTTATACAAGCTGGCACTACCAGTTTGGGAACTGGCAGTCCAATACAGGGTGACTCTTTAGGCATTGTGCATCCCATCTGATCAAAAGTTTGTGGCAGACACCTTGAGCAGAGCAGATCCCCCAACAGTCCCATTAATGGGTGCTTCAGAGGGATGTTTATGGACATTGTCTACCAGTGGGGTATTCTTAAGTAGAGCGCTGCCTCTTCCATGAAGGATAACTACCAGCATTTTGTGCCAGAGGACCTCTACTTCTAGTTTGGAAGATGGATGCAGTTTCATTTCCTTGTAAGGTTTCTGTATGCAGTCTCTCCCCTTCAAATCTTTTTGAAAGCCCTATTCAACATTCATCAGGAGAAAATCTTGCTGGTGACCCCCTTTTGGCAAAGACAGCATTGGTCCCCCTTTCTGCATCTAGCCAAGGAGTCAAGTGAACTCACAGGGTAGACCACCTCAAGACAAAGGAACTCTCGTCCATCATCCACTTGTCTACCCTTCAGCTGACTCTGGGGTTTTACTTGTTCTTGGAGGATGTGCTTTGGGTTCTGCAGGAGGTCAGGAAACCAAATACCAGAAAATCTAACCTAGCCAAGTAGAAGATTTTCAGTCTGTCTCCTAAACTAGGACCCACTATCTGGAAATACCTTTGGTTCTATCCTGTGACTTGCTCAGTACTGGTTTGGCCTTCTCTAGTGATGGCCCATGTCTATTTCTGCTTGCCTGTCTCCCTCAAGCAGTTTTGAGACTAAAAGGCATCCATTCGCATTAGATCTCCCAAGAAACATGTTAAGACACCCTGGGATCTTAATTTTGTGCTAGAAAAGCTGATTTCTCCCATTTGAGCCAGCTTCATCAGCATCCTTGCAACTTTGCTCATGGAAAACTGCTAGCTATTACTTCAGCCAGATGTGTTAGCTCCAGGCCCTTATGGCCTCTCCCATTTTTAGTTTTCCATAAAGCTAGGGTGTCTTTGGGTATCAACCCTTTTATGCACAAGGTAGTAAAATTGTCACTCAACTAATCTACTTTCTGCACAAAATCCTAGTTAAGGTTTTGCACACCCTGGATTTGTATTGACTATGATTTTGCTTAAGATCAAAGCTGTGGGGGACTAGAAGCTGGTCTGATTTCTATCCTTCCAGGGCTCTGGGATTGCCAGTTTCCAAGTAGACTATTTCTTAAATTTCAGAGACTATTTCTGCTATGTGAAGCATGGTAAACCCTTTCCAGTTGTGTAAAGGCCCATTCCACTGGGGCTATAGCCTCATCTGGTTCCTTCATGGGGTTGGGCACCATCTCTAAGCAGCTACTTGGACTTTATAAACATTACAAATTGCATGGCATTTCTAGGTCCAGAGCAGGATTTGCCAGAGCCATACTCTGCAGGTTCCTGGAGAGCTCTACTGCCTTTTCCTCCATTATCTCCATGAGCTTTTGTCTTCTCCCTCATGCTAAGAATATCAACAGGGCAGTAGTTGTGGTAAAATCTTACCATAATGTATTTGTAGTATTTCAATCCCTCCCTCTTTCCCTCTGGTGGCTTGGTTCCTTTCCTTGGATGGCCATACGCTACCTCCTTAGGCTGGCTTCCTTCTCGGGCATTCACTTCTGAGGTAGATATGTGCATACATCACTTTTACAGCAGATGTATGACTGCCTATATGTGATGTACCACATTACTGAAAGATTTTTATACTGGTCATTGGGTCACCTGCTGGAGAGATCATGTTCTCTGCAACAGAGAAGGAAATCTATTGTAAGATCTTACACAAGTATGTGATGCAGGCATGCTTCTAGGGTTGCTGCTTTTGGGTCAGTGAGGTTGTGGTATTTGCTTCAGCCGTTGCCCGATTTATGAAGGCTGTTGATGGACACCCCTCTTAATAAACACTTGCTTTGGGACTGCTGATGCTAAAGCTAATTGGACTTGTGTGCCTGTTTCCCTTTCCAGATAAAACCAGGTGCTGAGTCATGTTCTCAGCCATTTTCTCTTGCTGTTTGGCTACAGATTACTCAGGATTCCTGGGTCCTGTCCATTTGCTAGGGGTATTTAATGGGCTGGAAATTCCTTCCCCTTTATGGGCATTCCTCAACCCCCTCAGGAGCTGCCTCTTTCCAGAGGTGCTTTGGCATCTTTTGACTGGAGGGGGATATTCAAGAGGTAACCCTCTCTAAGGGGAGCAGGTTTTGCTTCAGTAGGTTTCTAGTGCCCAGGAAAGGGGGTACTTGACCCCATCACCTAAAATATTTTTCTGAAGGTGCTCCACTTTTGAACGTTCACTGTTCCCCTAGTCTGCTTCCACAGGCTTGTATGGCCTCTATCTCAAGGATGTTTGTCTTCCAGTTCATCCCTTTTTTCAGGAGGGTTTTACGTTTCTCTGCTTCCTGGCATTTTCAATTCTCCGATTTGGCCTTTCTACTGCCCCAAGGGTATTCACCAAATGCTACTCTCCTGCTTTCCAGAGTTGAGGAAATCCAAATCTTTCCTTGGATGACCTTTCAGGAATCCTCTCCAGAGATCTTGTTGCAGAATCTTTGGCATTTCTTTTGCAGAATCTTTGGCATTTCTTTTGCAAAGCCTTGGGTTCAGAAAGTTAGTCTCGGACTCCTCAAGACAATGTTTTTCTTGGGTGCAGTATTCACTGTGCCAGGGCCTTCGTTAGGAGACTGGGATGCCAGCATATATTTTCTCAAACATAACTTTCTGACTTCTGTAACAGCTGGTGAATGAGCTCTGGGGGTCATGGCATCTCATTCCTAGGCTTCCTCTAGCCATACACCTCAAGTTTCAGTGGTTTCTGAAGTTTGGCTTAAACATGAACTCTTAGAATTTGTAGTTTCTTTGCTTTGTCTCAAGATGGACCTTCACTGGTGGATTCAGCAGTTCTCTAAATCCAGGGTTCCCCTTTCATCCTCCTCTTAAGAACTAGTCGCAGATGCTTCAGATGAGACTGGGAGCAGCTTTTGGCTCCATAACAGTGCATTGGACGTGGTTGCTTGAACAGAAAGCAGATCATTGTCAAGATGAGAGCTCTTCTGCTGGCGTAAGCTTTTCATAGTCTTCACACAAGGACCTCCGTGTTTAGACTGCTTATTTCTTCTCTAGTACTCACCCTAGCTCTTGACCTCTTATGAAATAAAATATAATTACCACTTTAAAACTTCTTCCAAGCTGCCTCAGATTTTATAACCCTAAATTTCACCCATTCAGACATTACATCTACCTCTTGCTACCTCATAGCCAAATATCAGACTATCCCATATTAAATCGAATAATCTCATGTTAAGGAAACTAAAATATATATTGAACTTCACCAGTAAGCCACACTTAGAATATAACCCCTCTACCCTGGCAGATGTGACATACATCCCAACCCAGGACCCTCAATTACTTCTGAAGCCAGACCTATTATTTCAAACTCGTCCCTTCCATTATCAACCTCTAATTCAAATACCTTACTCATAGGGCACCTTAATATCCGAAGTGTCAACAATAATGTTACCCATCTCCACTCTCTTCTTGAATATCACTCTTTATCTTCTAACTGAAACCTGGTTAAAACCCTTCACTAAAGATACTGAAATCATTCCCCCAGGTTACAACATTCTGAGACTGGACCACAATACTCGCAAAGGTGGGGGAGTAGCACTCCTATTTAAGACTGAACTAAATATATCCTTAGTACCCTATGTTCCCCTGGAGATCACCAAGACTGAACTCGTATCAAAGCTGCAACTGAACCCAAATAAAGCCATCTATATTATCTGTATCTACCACCTGGAAATAACTCCATAATAGAAAATATCCTTAGCTGGGCTTCATCCACCTACCCACAAGAAACTAATACTTGGAGACTTCAACCTTGATTGGTCCTCAGTTAATACTAATAACCCAGTCTCTCATATTAATCTCCATGGCTTTACTCAGACAAACACCTCTACTAGGATTAATAAACCTAACAACAAAGAAAGTATACTAGATGTGATTCTTAAACCACAACAAAAATATCAAGCCAGTACTTTGCCTGATGACATTAGCGATCACAACTTAACCTATATCATAAGAAAAAAAGAATGTCACTACTAATGCCCCTACCGTCAACCTTGCGTAGTAATAAATATTTTAACCCTATCCTGTTTAAAGCTGAACTAAATGCCTGTAATTGGAACCCTCTAAAAACTCTTCCTCTTGAAGAAGCGGTTCAATATTTTAACACCAAATTCTTAACAATCCTAGACAATCATGCACCAAAACGAACTATCGGAGTTGAAACTAAACCAGCCCCCTGGCTATCTAAGGAAACGAGACAAAAAATGTTACTCAAACAAGTCTTGGATAAAATGGAGAACTAGTAAATCTCACTCAGATCAACAGACCTTCAGACACTTAAACAGTACCAAAAAAGCTATTCTTTCCGACAAAAAAACTACTATAGTAACCTCCAGCAAGTGAATCACAATCCCCAAAAATTCTGGTCAACCTTTAATAGACTTCACCCTGGACAGACTACCACTCCCTCTCCCTCTGGGTCCGAAAAGAATTCTTCCCATGAAACTGCCAATGCTTTCAACTCCTTTACTGATGCTATCAATTCACTGGCCTCTCACCTTTCCATTGACAATTCTAGCATCCCTGATCTTGCATCTTCTAATCAACCAACCTTCATAATACAACCCATCTCCACCACATTTATCCAAAAATGTATCCAAAAACTTAAACCATGTACCCCATCGGCTGACCAACTTCCATCTGAATTCCTCCAAAAAGCAGCTAAGGAAATAGCCTATCCCATATCTATTCTTAACGGAACTATTAATGAAGGAACCATACCTGATATCTGGAAAATCTCACACATTATACCCTTACATAAAGGAGGAAACTCCAATGAATACTCTAATTACAGGCCTATAGCCCTCCTGTCTCCACTAGCAAAAATCATGGAAAAATGTGTTCACTACCAGCTAATGAATCACTTAACTAAAAATAACATTCTAGCTCACTGTCAACACGGCTTTAGGCCTTTTCATAGTACTACCACTGCTCTCCTTTCCTTTACTGACTTTATAAACAAAAACCGCAATAATAATATCCTATCTTCAGCACTCTTTATTGACCTGTCCAAAGCCTTTGATATGGTCAACCACCCCCTCATAAAAATCCTGGAATCTCTTGCTTTAGAACCAAGGCTATCCAATGGTTTACTTTCCATCTCACTAACAGGAAATGGGCAGTCCTCTGGGATAAACTCTCCTCTCTTCTCCCAATTTCTCTTGGTGTCCCACAAGGCTCTATTCTTGAACCTCTTCTATTCTCCCTTTTTATAAATGATTACAAGTAGCTATTCCCCAAGCTACATGCATACAATATGCTGATGACTCAACACTTATTTGCTCTGCTAAAACCATCCCAGAGCTTCAAACTATTACTCAAAATGTATTCCACACAGTTGAAGCACGGTTCTTAAAACGCCGCCTACTTTTAAATGCTAAAAAGAAACTCCTCTTTAAACCCACTACTAGGTTCCCCACATTAGACTTCTCTATCTCATCTATTAATGGCACGCACCCTCATATCAGCCGACTCTACTACCAAACTGCTAGGTGTCATGATTGACAACAATCTTACCTTTGATTGTCACATCAATAATACCATTAAAACTGTAAACAGAAAATTGGGCTCCCTCTACAGAATTAAAACATTCTTAACCCAACAGCCAAAGTTACTCTTGCCCACTCTCACCTTATTTCAACTCTTCTCTATGCCTCACCAATTTACACTAACCTGAAGAAAACAGCCAAAGTTACTCTTGCCCACTCTCACCTTATTTCAACTCTTCTCTATGCCTCACCAATTTACACTAACCTGAAGAAAAACAATCTCTGTAAACTGGCTAACACTTATAATAGTATTGCTAGATTTGTTACTGGCAATCAATTCAGAACTCATCACTGCCTGAACCTACAGCAACTTCACTGGCTGGAATTAAACATGTTGCTTCTTTCCCAACTTACCTTTGTCCAAAGAGCTTTCTATCAACCTAATAACACACCTGTACTTTCCAACCTTTTTACCCCTTACTCTAACCTTAATTCACTTTGCTCCTCTAGCAAACTCAGAGAATTGAATGCCAGGAAGCAGAGAAACGTAAAACCCTCCTGGAAAAAGGGATGAACTGGAAGACAAACATCCTTGAGATAGAGGCCATACAAGCCTGTGGAAGCAGACTAGGGAACAGTGAATGTTCTAAAGTGGAGCACCTTCAGAAATATTTTAGGTGATAGGGTCAAGTACCCCCTTTCCTAGTAACTTTAACTAAATCCAATAACCTTGCTGGTGACTCCCTTTTCTCCAACGCCATTGGCAAACACTGGAATCGACTTCCTATTGAACTTACTTCAGTTCCATCTCCTGTTCTTTTCAAACAAAAACTTAGAATTTACCTTAAAAATCACTGGTTATGTCCTTTCTTTAACACAGACTAAAACTCTAACTCCCACAATTTCCTCTACTCTTCCCTCTCCCTCTCCTTTTACCTTCTTTTTACTTCTAAGTTATACTACCGCCACTTTATAAGGGTTACCTCTCAAATATCCTTCTCCATCTGGTACATTTCTTATTACTGACAGTTTATAAATTTAACTGATCTACTCTCTTTTTCTATTAATCTTTTCTCTTTCTTTTTACTTCCTAAAATGTTAAGTTCTCCACTTTAACATCATAGGATTTAACCTTCTTGAAATAATACTGTATATTGTCTATTCCCACCTCATTTTATTCTGCTCATTTTTTTTGCATGCTATGTAACTGTTTTGTCTCTATGTGGAGCTTTTCTCCCCGGGCCTCTGCTGAAAATGGAAATATATCCAGTTAGACTAGCCCGGTTAACAAATGTAAATAAAAATAAATAAAATAGACAATACCACAGTGGTGTAGTACTTAATTCAATCAATACTGCTAAACAATTTTTTTCTAAAACCTGTATAGACCTTGTGTGTGCATTACTGCTTTGTATTTTTAACTTTACAGAAATTAAGTGAAATCACTTAACTGTTTCTGTAGGGAGCTTTTACTCTCTGGTCTCCACTGAATGGGTCACAAGCCCAGCTGGACCAACCTGGTTAACAAATGTCAAACTGTATGTAGACAAGGGAGACTAGATCTTTGCCAGTTGGCACTCCTAGTGTGGGATCTTGTTATCCAGCATAAAGTGACTCTTCAGGCAGCTTCCATTCCCTTGGTTCAACAGTGTGGTGCACTCTGAGCAGGTCCTTAACTCGATCCCATGAATGGATGCTTCACAGGGATGTTTCTAGACATTGTCCACCAGTGGGGTACTCCTGAATTGCAGCTTTTTGCCTCCTCTCTGAACAGACAACTTTTGTGCCAGTCCCAGGTCATCTAGTCTGGAAGGTGGATGCCCCATCTTTCTGGGAAGGGGATGTTTCTTCATGCTCCCCTCCCATTCCAAAAGTCCTGTTCATAATGCAGCAGGATGCTCCCAAAATCTTGTTGAATCCCTTTTGGCCCAGACTGCATTCATTCCCTCCCCTGCATTTAGCCAAGGGCATTCATTGCAAGTGTCACAGTATGGACAAACTTGCAGGACAAGCTTTCATCCTTCACATGTTCCAGCTGACACTGGGTGATGCCTGGAATTTTGAGTACCTGCTTAGGGTCCTACAGGAGGCCAGGAAACATGCTATTAAATCCTAATTTTCCAAATGGAAGAGGTTCTTTAGATGTTCCTTTGGTTCTTGTGACTTGCTCAGTGCCAAATTGGCTTAAAGATCTGCTTGGCTGTTTCTGCTGGTTTGCTTTTATCTCTTAGCTTCTAGATTTGAATCTGAATTCCTTAAAGGTGTCCATATTAGGCCTCCCAGCGCACCTGTTCCTCCTCCCTGGGATCTTGATTCAGTTTCAGAGAAACTGACTCTGGGTTTTTGGCCTTCAGTTTCCTTGCAGCATTGCTCTTGGAAGACTGCTTTTTGTTAGCCGTTCTGCTAGACTGTATCTAGGTTCAACAAACCTCAAAATCCTTCCCAAATTTTGAGGAGCTATTAAACTACTACAACCTGGACATTTCAAAACTCCAACCCCTTACTACCAAGAATAGTAGAACTTACCCAGTTCAACTCTTTTATCAACTCCATACTATCCCCTAGCTATTCCAACATTAATGGAAGCTACCACAAGTCCTTTCTCTAAACATACAAACAAGCACCATAAATTGCTAAAACTGAAGCTCTCATCCCTTGCTGTAGACCAGCTACCTAATGACCATCAAATCAACAGCCAATGCCATCTCCTAATCTGGGTCTTAAACTGGTCAGAGCAATATATCCCCAAACTCTGAATCTTTAATTCCTCTCCACAAGGTATGTACACATTATGGACCATCTAATATGCAACAACCTGCTAACCAATTCAACATGGCTTTCAAGCCAGACAGCACCGCAACAGCCCTTGCAAGTTTCACTGTCACGCAATAGACCAACATCAAAAATGATGGGAAAACATGTTTCCATCTTCCTAGATATGGCCAAGATATTCAACACTGTATCCCACCAAAAGCTCCTCAATGAGGTATCATCCCAATACTAACAGCCCTGTCCTGGTTTCACAATTGCTTTTGTGACCAACAGGGTTAAGTGGCAAAGTGCTCTCCTCCCTATTACGTGTTACAGTAGGTGTTCCACAAGGGTTAATTACCAGCAACTCTACACTACACACCTTGCAGCCGTCATTCAGTATGCAGATTACTATCTGTGCTGCCCCCTCCCTTCCTTCCTCCAAGAAATAACCCAAAAATCATAAGCTATAGAATCTTAACTCTAGAGCTATAAACTAGTTTTAAATCAAAATTCTCTTCACTAGTCCACTGACCACATACCACCTCATTTGGCCATCAAAATTGAAGTGGTCTCTTACCAAACTGTCACCATTGATGGCCTGAGATTTGATAAATGTGTAGCACTTGAGACTCTCTAAGATTAGGCTGTCTCGAGTCAAGCATACCTAGCACCTCCAGCAATCTATTGCCAGGACCCACCACCTGTCTAACTACTGTCTTCAAATGCTAACTGATCAGACTAGAGGCATACTACAGAATTGCCAAATTTGCCACAATCGTACTGCATCCCACCACTGTACTGCTCTCTGCCAACTAAAATGGCTAGAATTACCAGATCTCTTATACAAACCTGATGCATGCCAAGCACTCCTACTCCAGTAATAGAACCCCAAGATCGTCAAAATCTAATCTGCTTTGTTGTCTATTCCAGTCATATTTACAAAGCTTGGAACTTCATTTGCCAGCACATTTTAATACCACTAACACTTCAAAGTTTAAACAACTTGAGACAACTGGCTGTGCTCCTGCACCTCCCCTGGCTGACTGCAGCATTTCTCCTGTAAGTTTATTTTCTTTGCTTGTCTGTTGTAAGTCAGTGTTCCTGATCTTTCCTACTATGCCCTCCCACTTTTCTCCTAATCTTCTACCAAGATTTTCAGCACACCTATAGGGATGTTATAAATCGTTGTGTTGTACTCTGCATATTCTCTGTGTAGTTGCTTTGTAATGTATGCTCGTTAATTTGCTGTTTACTCTTCCATGTGCCCCCATGGCAAATGGCCCACTTGCACCCCTATTGTATTCTGAATCATAATCTGTAAATTCTGTATGGTTTACTCAAGTACTTGGACACAATGTCTGTCAAAATGTTGTACAGTATTGATAACGTGTACTTGGAGCTTTCTTTTCTCCCTAGGTCTTCATTGAAAATGGGCCACTAGCCCAGTTGGACCTCTCTCCAGTCAAATGTCAACAGATGCCCAGTTCACTAGTGTTTAGTCCTTTCCTCCTCCACCTGGTCTGTTTTCTGGATGTACTAGTTGCACATTTTTCTGTTCCTTAGTGTGGCGTTCTTACTGGGACTCTGTCACCTTCATGCCCTATGCTACGAGGAGAGTACATGTGACACATGGTGTACCTTGGTGACCGAAGGCATTAGTATACAGGCCTCATGTCAGGCTGCCCTTGGCAGGGGATCCCTAATATGAACACTGCAGCAGTGAAGAGGACATCTACCATTATGGTGAGACCTGCGCACCTGTACTGTCCCACACAATCTGCAGTAGAATTTGAATCTGCCAAACCTCTGTCACCATCATAGTAGCTATACCATCAGTTGCTATGAGAATTCCTTGCCCAACTATACCACCCTCACTCAAAGGCCTATCAACCCTAGACTTGCTGGTTTAATTTTGTGGATATATGTCCATTTTCAGTGGAAGCCTGGGAAGAGAAGCTCCACATGTATGAATATAGTACAATTTCCATAGATTTGACAGAGCAAGTAATTTGTCAATTCATCTGTAATATAGCCTACTTGCATTCTAGTGTATTAAAGCATGCTTAGATTCATTTTATTGAGGGCTTACGAAGAGTATAGAGATTATGCTAGTCCGGAGTAGAGCAAGGACATAGCCATTGTGATTTAAAAATATTGAGACTTGCATCTCCTGCCAAGTTGTAGGATTTGAAAGTTAGTACCAGTAGTCGCAGATGGGCGTAGTGGCCTGTGGGTATAATGGGGGCAGGTAATTAAGTGCAGATGTTATCTGGCTGAGGACTGTGCTATTATGAGTTGGCTGAACTGCAGTGGAGTAGGCAGTTCAAGCCACCCTAATGTATTTGGATTCTGATAGTAGTGTCCTGTGCCATGCCAGTATTAAACCTAGTGATGTGGTTGTAACAGCAGGATAACTTTGTCTGTTTTGTTAAGCTTTGTGAAATAGAGGGGAGGTATAAAGGAATAGAGGGGAGGTATAAAGGGTAGAGTAAGTGGGATTGGGCCATGGCAGCTCTAGCATGAGGCGTAAGGAAAGGTTTGATTTTTTTTAGAGGGAGCCAAGTTAATGGTCCGATATGTCAACTCCCAGGAGCTTGGTGTGGAATTCAGGAGAGATATGGGTGTAGTTTTTGGAGTTTATGGTAAAGAATGGAGGGGAGGACATGCAGGTGGGAGAGAATAGAAGCAGCTTAGCTTTAGGATTTGAGACTAAAGTTGATTTTAGTGAGCCAATATTCCACTGTGTTGAAAGTACTTGGTTAGTAATTCAGATGGAGAGGAGGCTGATCAGGTAAAGGTTGAATCCTCTGCATATTGAGTACATCTGACATTTGGGATGACAGTGAAGAGGACCAAGTATAGAGCCTTGGAGTCTAAGGGGTGATGGGTAGCTGGGCAGATAGCTTGTCTTTCCATAGGACTGCCTGCTGCAAAGTGGTAGGATTGAAACCACTGTAGTAAGTGGGAATCTTAAGATAGCCTTCAGTGTGGAGGAGTAGTGGATGGTTGACCATATTGAAGGCCCTGGACAGATAAAAGGAAAAGTGCTGAGGAAAGTTATGATTTAATGAAGTTTGAGAATAGAGCTGAGGTGGTAATGTGGTATGGTCTGAAGCAGTGTTGGAGTCAATTTATGTACTCATTTCTCCATAACTTTAGCGAGTGGGGACAATGGCTATTGGAAGTTTCAGTTCTTTGGAACTGCCTCATTTATGCAGGGGTATAATATGGGATATTTCCCAGCTTGAGGGGATGGCACCTTCAGAAATTGTTCTGTTTAAGGTAGAGACAGGGTATGCTATGGTGTTGGCAGCTTTTTGCAAATACTCTGCAGGGTGGAGGTCAGAGGCTAGGGTGGTAGGTTTTAGTTTCTTAATTGGGGCTCTGATTAGGGGAGTAGGAACAGGTTGAAAACTAAAGCATGGTATAGGTTTTGATAGGACTGCACTTACAGCTGGTAGGGGTGAGTTTGTTGACTAGACTGGATAGTTTCTGCGAAGAAGTTATTAAAGGTATTAGCAATGTCCTCTGGAGGTTTGAGATTGGCAACAGAAGGAGGTGGGGTGGTGGCTTGGCCAAGGTGCAATGTTTTTGGTTCTAATTCGGGTAGAGGCATGGGAATAAAGGATGGCAAATTTGGTATTGAAATACTTCCATTGCTTCATCCAATGGAAGTGACCAATTGCAAGCCTAAAGTTCATTTTGAAACTTCAAGGTTGTTTGTAGGTGGGCTGGTGAGGGTTGTTCCTAAGCTTAATTATGTAGGTAAGACTATGGTAATCGGGCAAGATCCCAGACTTACTGTAGGGGGTTGCCATATTCTGCATCCTTGATGCATAAGCTCTATCCTGGCATGTAACATTGTGCAAGGTAGGTGTGATATGGTAGAAAGGAGCTAGTTTTAACCTACATAGTGACTTGACTTTACTTGGTTTGCTTATAATTCAGGAGCCACATAGCACTGCTGCATCTCAAATTCATTATCCCTATCCATTTCTAAGCAGGCTTTGCAGAGTACTCCATCCCCTAGTGCTTGTGATGCAAGTAAGCATCAACATTAAGAAATTTGGTAATGTTTTTAACACTATTGATGCTGTGTTCTTGCATGTGATATCACTGTAGATGTGCAAGGCTAATTGATGCTGTACTCATTATGACCTTAAGGTGTAGCTTTGTCGCGCAGAAGCCTAATCCAAATTCCTAGAGGGATTTTAAGACTGTAGCAAACTCAATGACTGTGTAGTAAACTCTGTTGCACTTGTTTCCAGCTCCTCGTACTTGTCAGCCAGACCAGTTCAGATGTGATGATGGTAGTTGTATCCATGGCAGCAAGCAGTGCAATGGTGTGAGAGACTGTCTGGATGGCAGTGATGAAACCAGTTGCAAAAAGGGTATGTGGAACTTAATTTATCAATTTCATTTTGTGTGCTCAAGTAGAATGATAACTTTTTTCCCTTCATATTTGCAGTAGACCAATGCTCTGGGCCTGGAAAGTTTAAGTGCCAGAGTGGAGAGTGCATAGAGATGGGTAGAGTGTGCAACCAACATCAGGACTGCAAAGACTGGAGTGATGAACCTCTCAAAGAATGCAGTGAGTGTAATTTAATCTTGTAAATGTCTTGCATATTGTGATTGGTTACCTGTTTTCACCTGAACATTAATTTTTGGCTTTGTATTGAACCTAGGTGCAAGAAAAGCAAGTCTTGATTATATTTGCATTGTAGCAATGCTCAGTAGGGAGTTAGTCACTGTGCTAAACCAGCCCTGCAGGTTTAATGCAGATCTGAAAAGTAATGTGAAAGCAAGATCTGAGCTAAGGAATAGCTGAAGCTTTGAAGAATTGGTAACTCTGCACAGCAGAACTAGTAAACATCACACCAGCAATACTGTTAAGTTGTCAAGGTAGCCTGCCTAGGGTAGCCTGCCTAGTTTACTGCAGCGGTGATAAAATGTTGCCCATCTCATTGCCATTTACCCACTTAAGTGTTGCCTCTTTTTGGATTTTTGTTGCTGGCAGGATTTTTTTCACAAAATCCACTGAAATTGGATTTTTAGAGGATTAGCTTCTGTAGTCATGTTAAATGGCAAGGATGAGCAGCTGCCATCCACACTGACAGTTTTTTGTATATGGCTACAAAGACGGTCAGCAAAAGCTGTCTTGACAAGTCACGCTAACTGAAAAGTGAGTTTTACATGATCCCTTGTGCTGGGTGCTGTGGATTGAGCCTTGCTCAAATTCAAGTATTGCATAATTAAGCTTAAGCTGCACCACAGTAAGGATTTGTTTGCTAACAACCATAGATGGCTACTTCTACTGATAAGGGGAGGTTGCTGTCTCTACTAACATGTATTTGAGAAACAGAGCTCTTGAGGTGGGTCTTCTGCCCCTCGGACTAAGATTAGTAATGCATGTAGTGGCTGTTTTCCTTTTAGTACTGTTAAGTTGTGGGAATGTTACCTTGTATATTTTGGCAGTTGCCATACCAGTGTGGGTACAGGAACAGAGCTCCTTTTGTATGGATACAAAGCTAGTCAAGAGCAAGATTAAAGCTTGCTAGTTATCTCCTGCAGGATGTTCAGAAAGTTGAGCATTTTTTTGTTATGGGCTGTAATTTGGTCCAGCCAGGGAGGATGGATGAAACGAGTAACTGTAGGTTCACACTGGGAAGTCTTCTGTAACTTGAATTTACAGGACTTTGTTTTGAGGTAGACTGGGTGTACAAAACTGGACTTAGTAGTTGCTCCAAAGTACCCCATCTTTGTTTTGCTCCTTTATCTCCTGATCTGACTGCGGATTGGGTTGAGCCTGAAGGAAGGTAGTCTGACAAGTTAAGAGACAAGCTGGTGGCAGCTAATGGTCCTCTTTGGGAAAGGTATGGGAGAGGAAAATTGTAATCTGAAGGACTGAACTTTGGTGTAGGGGCCCTGAGGAATAGTGAGTAAAGTGGCCTTTTGCAGTATTTCCTTTCTAGTAGATGGAACTGCTTCCAGAGCTTGTAGTGAAGGGGTGACTGCAGAATTCATATTCACTTTAGTTTCTTGGATGTACCATTTCACAGGAGTTTTTGCATGTAGTTTGTGGTAGATGCCTGAAATTTGGCACTTGAGGTTTCTTAAAGTAACTTAAGGGTTGTAACAGGAATTACTCCGTTTAGGTTTTCCCCAAGTAGAGAAATTGCTCAGTTCTTGTGGAAGAGCTTTTAAGTGTTTCAAGCAGACGTTCAGCAGAAAAAGCATATTTCCTCTGTTAAAGATTGCCAGTGTGACTGGCAAGATTTCACTAGTACTCTGGCCTTGGCCTCCTGTAGGGGTTTCAGTTCTTGCCCCCTCTGATCTTCCACTCAGGCGGACTAAAGAATTGAATTCCTTGGAGGACTTGGACTCTGGAAGAACCCTTGGCTTCTTTCCAAATCCCTTACTCTTTGGACTATGGCTTGGAGGACTCTAGTCCAGATCCCAATTTTGAGGAGCTCTCCTTTTTAGATGGGTACTTGTTTATATGGTGCATCTTTTCTGAATCAGAATTGCACTTAAAATGCAAGCTTCTACAGAGCCTCCCAAGCCATCTGCTGTTCCTCTTCAGGTTGCCCTGGTTACTTGGCAGCAGGTGTAGCCCCCAACTAACCTCCTGCACCTAAGCCAGATTCTACAAAGGACTCTGGGCAAATTCCTTCAAAATTCCCTTCTGCTGACCCTTCTGTAGTGATGGTCTCCTGACAAGCCATCCGTTATTGCCTTCTACGAACCCTTTTCCTTCTGATAAAGGATACGGCAAGAATGTGTACTGTTACCACTTTATTCTTAGCTAACATACTGTTATATAACCACGCATGTTTTTGCTTTCCTTTCTTTGGTTTCTAAGGTGGTTTCTGACCCTCCTGAAGGAGGGGAAGGCCTTGGTCTTTTCACTAGAGGGATCTACCTCCCAAATGCAGCTGATTCCAGGGCTGCTGCCTTTGGTTCAGTTAAGGCTTTATTCTTGCCTTGTATTCAGGATTTGCCTGACGTTAAATTTAGATGGGTCTTGGCAGCAGAATCAAAAAAAGCCTGTCCAGGAGAAGGGCAGAGCTTTCAGTGTGATTGTTTCGATTTCCAAATTTCAGAGATTTTCAAAGTCTGCTTTTGTTCATAGGCAATCTTGCCCTCCTAAGGGGAAGAGGTTCTAGGTGTGAGCCTTAAGACTACTCGGATCCCTGCCTTCCAGAAACATGCTTTCCAGGAAAGCCGGGTTCTATTTGAGTTGGTTTCCTCATTCCCTTGGCCAGGTTGTCTTGTCCCCTTGCCTTTCCCTGCCAAATTGGCTACAAATCTCCTCGGACTCTGGTTCTCTGTCCATTATACTTCAGGGACATTTCATGTTTTTGAAGTTCCTTCCTCCCTTTTCAGGCATTCCTCAGCCTCTTCTGGAACAGCGGTTTTCCTCAGGATTCTTCACTCTTGGTTAATGTACCATTCATGCCATGCCTCCTCTCCAAGTAGGGGAAGGAATTTTTATTTTTATTTCGTAATGTTTTTTGTCCCACAAAAGAGTACATGGAGACCAATTATGGTGGTTTCTAGGCTGAACAATTCATTCCTTTCAGATGTGCTCTGTAGACTTTCCTTTCTGCCCCTGACCTTTCTGGTATCTGTAGCTCAAGGATGTATAACTTCACATCCCCTGTTCAGGAAAATGTTACTGTTCTCCCTTACATTTCAGTCCTCTGCCTTGCTATTTGGCCTCTACTGCCCCAAGGGTGTCCCCCAGTTTCCTTCTACCATTGCTTTTTATTTTAAACATTCAAGGAATTTTTACATTTCCCTACCTGGACAACTGCTTATTCAAGCTCCTTCCCCAATATCTCTGCTTCAGGATTTTAAGTTTACTAATTCCCGGTCAGTCTGGCATTCTCTAAACTTCCAGAACTCTGTTCTGACCTTCCCAGGATCATTTTTCTCAGCTGTACAGGCATCTGTGCTTCCCCCAAGGTTGTCCCTAATGGCCTTTCCCAGTCCCTTCTTCCTCGCCAGCAACTTCTCTGGTTCATGGCTTCCACCGCTCAGGTTGCATCTTGCCAGCTTCTATACAAGGTAACTTTCAGTGGTGCCTTGAGTCAGTGTGGTTTCAGCATTGCCACTTTTGGACTTCCCCTGTACCTTTCCTTTTCTGTGTCCAGCTTCAGTGGTTTCACTTCACTCAGTGGGGCTTCCTTTTTCAAGCTGCAGTTCCCGATCAAGCTCTTCAGACATCTGAGTGGGGTGCCTTAAGGTTCAGGGACTCTGGCCTCTTCAGAGGTTGGATCTCCTATGTGAAAAGATGAGGGCTTTGCTTCTGGCTCTTGGGTGTTATTGTTTAATTCAGACAATAACACTAATGTGGTATGTTAAGCAAGTAAGCACAAGGTCCCATCTTTGCAGACTAGCTCTTCAGATCTGGGATTTAATTGGTCTGGAATCAGTTAATACCTTGGGAAATTTACATTCCTCCGGAGCACAATCCTAGTGGCAGACTCCAAAGTCCAGTGCACAAGCTCATTAATAGATGCTGCTTTTATTCTGGATATTCATTGATGGGGTGTTGGGTAGATCTCTTCCCTCCAGTCTGAACAGGCATTTCTAATGGTCTAAAGTCCTCTGCTTTGGAAGGGGATGTTTCTGTATACTTTTCTTCCTCCTTCCTCTGCCACACATTTTGCACAAGATCAGGCAGACTTGGCCTAGACAGCATTGTTTCCCCTTTTTCTGACTTGGTCAGGGGTGGTCACCAAGTTACCTCACCAGGTGGTCTTTCTCCCAAGCCAAGGTGTCTTGCCAGTCCTCCCTTTTCTTCTCTTTGGGGTTTGATTCTTTTTAAGCAGCTCTTTTGAGGGCATGCTTTGGGTTCTACAGAGGCCAGGAAATTGTATGTAGCTGTTCTCTTATGCCTCTGCCATCTGGATCCCTATCTGTGAAGATTCTGGTTATCTGATCTGCTAAATGCTGGGTTGGCATATTCATTTAAAGCTTGCCTATTGGTTTCTGTTGGTCTGCTCTTGAATCCTCTGGCCTCTAGTTTTGAGGTAAAGCAATTAAAGGTGTCCATATCTGCCCCCACCAGGTTGCTTATTCTGCCTTCCTGAGACGTTAACTTTGTACATTCAAAAGGAGCCAATTAGCTTGTTTCCATACAGCATTGTACTGTTTTGGCTCTTCAGCCAAATGGCCATGAGCTTCATACTGTCACGGCTATTCCTCCTTTGTATTCCACAGTCAAGAGTTTTGTCCTAATTCTTTTATGCTGAAATGGGTCAGTGACTTGTCCCTTGCTGGATTTTCTTCAGTCTGCCAGTGAAAGGCTGTTAACCTTGGATTTGCATAAACATCTCTATATGGATGAAACTAAGTTAATAGCAAATCTTGAGTAACTGTTTCCTTTCATCCTAGGACTTTGGGTTTGGCTGTTTTTAAACTAACCATCTTCTGGGTTTCTAAGGCCACCTTTCATGGAAAATCTCACAGGTGTATTCTAAGGCTGTTATCACTGGTGCCTTTACACATTTCATCTTTGAGGCTGCTATTTGGTCCCCTATTCATATTTTTAGCGAGCATTACAAGGGGAGGCATTGCAAGGGCTGTCCTGCATGGGTTTGTAGAAGGCTCTTCTCGCTCTTGTCTTCACTGTTGCAGTCTGCTTCACCTAAGGGAGGATACATCTGCTGTTATGGTAAGTTTATGCAGAAATTTACTTTCTTGCATAATAGATCTGTTCAGCATAATTCTGCAACACATGGAGGATGAGCATGAAAGTGACATTTTAAACCCCAGAGGCTACAGTTAATTGTTGGACTTTGAGAGCAGACTGTCTAATTTGTGTTGATCCCATGTTTGACTTCAGAAACAGGCAGCTGTGGCTGCCAAAAGATGCTTTAAATTGGAAAGCATGTCTCCTGGTAGAACCCCAGTTTAGTGATGGAGTTACTGGGATGTAATGGGGTTTAGTGGTAATCAGGAAGTTGGTGTTTTTGTATAGCAAGGCTTCACTTTTGCATCAGGGTCCCCCCCCCAAAAGAATTGTCCACTTTCTAGGGTGATGGTGTTTTCTATCCTTAATGGTGCAGTTTCTTGCTAGTGATGTTCCAATGTGGTGTGGCAGCTTTGTTCAACTAAGTAAATTAAGATGAGATACCAAGGGCACACTTGGCCAACCTAACAGTTTGGAAATTTGTGAATGTAAACATTTTGTTAGCATGTTCCATGGAGAAGTTGGAATCTTGTATGAGTTGCTGACTAAGCCAATCCTGTTGCATCACTATCAAGTATTTTGTAACTTCCACCAAATTTATTTTTTTTTTTTTGGGGGGGGGGTCTTTGTAGATTAGCCCAAATAACTACCAGTAAGCTCGCGTAACGGGACAAAATCTGCAGCATAGGATCATGTTTATTTTTGACTCTGGCTTATTCCCAGTCTTTTGACCCCTGTGTAATCCAACAGATAGTGTTCATGAAATAGGATGGAATACATGCCACTAAGACAACCATGATTCTACCATTATGGGCAAAGATCCATTCAGGGAGACTTCTTGCAAGCATGATACGAGCCATGTTCATGAATGACTGCCAGTGTAGACTCTATTTTGGAGTTGTACTCCTTTTCACCTTCCCATTGACAGAGCATCACAACCTTTAGGTATGACTTGGTCCTCATTTTTCAGAATGAATTAGAGGAATTTATTTTCCAATGGGCCACATTGGAAGTCTGAGCACTAGACATAAGCTACCCTTGTGGGACCAGTGTTGCACTTGGTAGTCCATAGTAGTGCCCTAGTGGCTTAACCCACAATTAAAGTTAATGTAATTAAGGGAAGCAAACTCTCTCCACTTGGTTGTGGCTATAAACTTGGAATTTGGAATAGAATTTGCTTTTCTTTCAGATGAGCTTCCTTTGGGGAGGTTTAAACTGCAACCTTGAGGTAGGGGACTGTATCTCCTTTCACTTCAGTGCACTCGTCTACTGCTGCATAATTTGGTACTTGGGGATAAAGCTGTCAAAATCTTTGACACCACCTCTAAAGCCTTTAGTATGAGGCCCTTAAAGTACTTTGTGGTATGGGCCTTGCATGTTTTTTGGCAATAGTCCAACAGGCTAATGCTTATTGTAAGCTCTTAGTATCTACTATGCTCTGAAGTTTGTGCTGTAGCTCAACCTGAAGCTTCCAACTTAATGTCGTGCTGGTCTTGAGACCTGTAATAAAGCCTTCACCTTTTCAGTGGTATCTTGACGTATACTGCATTTGTTTTCTATCATGCATGTGTGAGCTTCATTTGTTCATGCTGTATTGCCTTCTGACCTCTGTTTTGCCTCAAGTCTGACCCACTTACTGCCTGGAATGTTTTTAGTAAATAGTCTGGCAAGTCTTGAATAGTTATCTGGGTCTTTAAAATTACATTTTCTACCCTTTAGTAGAATATGCATGTTGCAGTGTTCTGGAATACTGCATGTCAAACTGAGGGAATGTTTCTAGCAGTGATTGCTCCTTTTTCCTTTTAGATGTAAATGAGTGCATAGTGAACAATGGTGGCTGCTCCCACATCTGCAGAGATCTGATCATTGGCTATGAATGTGCCTGCCCAGCTGGCTTTGAGCTGATAGATAGAAAAACATGTGGAGGTAAACCTCTTGTTTTTTTTTATATATACCGAAGAAATCTGAGGTAAGAGGAAATAACTATGCATGTTTCTTGCAGATATCGACGAATGCCAAAATCCAGGAATCTGCAGTCAGATTTGCATGAATCTGAAAGGTGGTTATAAATGTGAATGCAAAAGTGGCTACCAGATGGATCCTGCTAATGGTGTTTGTAAAGCAGTAGGTAAGTGGCTGTGTTGTGTGCTGTGGTACTGAATGTTTGAAACAAACTCACAGCAATATTTTTGCTGAACTAGTGTTTCATTAAAGTGAAAAGCAAATATTTGAATTTTATATTGTAAGGGCTCTTGTACCAGAAATTAACCACTTGGTTCAGATAAGTTGGGACTAGAAAAGAGACCCAGTATTTCCATGACTGGGTTCAATTAACTAGGTGTGACTAAAGTAGCAACATTGTGGCTTTCAATACATGAACTTGTCAAAATCTAGAGTTGAGAAATTTGAGATGTTGCATAGGCTTCATCCCATATAGGTTTTAGGGAGACTTTTGAACTTGCCTGCTTGCATGGATGAGGGAAGAATATTCATCTCATTAGTTTACACCTTTCAAAGGCAAGTTGCACTGTATCCTACTTTAAGGGTATGCATTACAGTAGGACTTTAACTTGGTTGCTGCTCACATGTTTCAGGACTGGGTAAGACAGACTTGGCTTCCTGGTCACCCCATTTTTAATACCCTAAGGTAGTTATTTTTGGGGGCCCTTAATAGTGATGGCTTGCACACACTCTATATAGAAGGCTGACTTTACATTAAGAGCCAAGGCTCCAAGTACTAGGCAAGCAGTGCAACCTTGCTTTTGTTTAAGTACAGGGGTAGTTTTTGCACCATTTTGAAAAACTTAATGCTTGTTGAAATTCAGTAACCATGATTTCAATTCATGAAAATAAAGAAATCCAAATGTAAGTGGGGAAATCTAGTTTCTCCCAAGAGTGGCAATCCTGGGCTTCCCCGTTTTGGAATGCAGAGGTCCTTTAATATCAAATTTTAGAAGTTTTGAGATGAACCAGTTTAACTTAATAATGACTCTGGTTAGGTTTTTAGCTATGTGCCAGTCTCTGATCCTGGGATCTGAATGTAACCACTCAATGCAGTACTTTGAAGGGGGAGATCTACCAAAGTTTAAGGACTGAGCTGCAGATCCTGTTTGAGGTATTGACTAATCACTGAGCTGCTGTCTTGAGTTTTGCAGGTGACAGTTGGCCAAGGTTATCTAATGTACTTCAGAAGGTTCATGGTCCTGATTTCCATGGAAAGTCTGAACTAGTTAGCAAGACTAGCAACATCAGCTGTGAAGAATGCTTTGGACACTTTGTCCATGAAGGTATGCTTTCCCACTAACAATGCATGCAGAATGTTGCGCTATATTCCTGACACCATGCTTCAAGATGTAGGATCATAACAAAGAACCTTTTGCAAACCTTGCAAGGCATGCAGTCCTAATAGGTCAGTTGAATAGAGCATGTATAAATTCAAGCAAATGGCTCAATGGTCAACGCAGCATAACTAGGATGTACAATGGATACAAGTGTACACGCCCCTGTAAAAATGGCAGGGTTTTGTGATATAAAAACAATGAGACCACAAAATCATTTTGGAACTTTTCCCACCTTTAATGCGACCTATAACCTGTAAAAATTAATTGGAAAAAACTGTTAGGGGTGAAATGTATATAAAAAGGATGAGCTGGTTGCACAAGTGTGCACACCCTTAAACTAATACTTTGTTGAAGTGTCTTTTGATTTAATTAGTGTTCAGTCTTTAGTAGGAGTCTCAGCATGGCACATCTTACTTGGTAATATATTTGCCCACTTCCTTGCAAAAGCACTCCAAATCTGTCGATTGCGAGGGCATCTGTTGTGCAGACCTCTTCGGCTCACCCCCACCAATTTTCTGTTGGATTTAGGTTTGGGCTCTGGCTGGGCCATTCCAAAACTTTAATTTTCTTCTGGTGAAGCTATTTTGTTTTTGGATGCATGCTTGGGATCATTGTGTTGAAAGGTGAAATACTCTTCATCTTCTGCTTTCTATCAGACTCCTGAAGGTTTTGGGCCAAAAGTGACTGGTATTTGGAACTGTTCATTATTCCCCTCCACCCAACCCCTAGTTCAAGTTGAAGAAAAGCAGTCCCAAAGCATGATACTACCACCATGGGGATATTTTGGTGATGCAGTGTGTTTGCACCAAATGTACCTTCTGGAATTGTGGCAAAGTTCAACCTTTGTCTACTCGGACCATAGCACATTTTCCCACATGTTTTTGGGAGACTTTAGCTGAACCTGGATCTTTTGTGTAAGAAAAGGCTTCCATCTTGTAACCCTACCCAATAGCCCAGACATGAGAGAATACGGGAGATTGTCACATGTAGTACACAGAGTACCTACCTGACCAGTTCATCTCGCCTTATCAATTTTGGAGGGATGTCCAGTTGTTTGCAATGTCACAGTTCCATATTTTCTTTGTCTTCACTGTGTTCCATGATATATCCAATGCTGTGAATTTTTTGTACCATTCTCCTGACTTGCCTTTCAACAATGAAATCCCTTTGCTTTGTAAGCTGTCTGAACCATGGCTTTTGCTGTAGCAGGCAACTGAGTAAATGTCAGGAAAATCCTACTAGGACAGCTGAACTTGGGTTAGTTTTTAATTGGTGGCAGGTATGTATCAGACTGCTGTAATTAAATCAAAAGGTGCTTCAAAGTATTTAAGGGAGTGCACACTTATGCAGCCAACTTATGTACATTTATTTTTTCTCAACATTTGTTTTTCTATTGAATCGTACAGGTTGTAGGTCACTAATGAAGTTTTGAAATGATTTATTGTTTCTTTTCTGTATCTCACAAACCTCCTGGCATTTTAACAGGGTTGTATACACTTTATATCCACTATAGGTGTGCTAAGTAAAACATTGCTTAAACCTCTAGCACAGTGAACAGTCTTGCCTGTCCATGGAACAGGTGGGAGCCAAACATCCTAGCCTTCTCTTCTGCCTCTGGCACTAGTTGGCTTATTGCTGATGTGACCAATTACATTTACTATAGCTCCTGTTTTATATAGCCCCATGTTTTATACCACCCCACCACTGTTGCTTTCAAAATACCCAAATCCTCTTATCCTAGATCTTGCCATAATCTTTGAACAAAACTGGTATGACCTCTGCATCCTTGTATATCAAGGATCACCAGACTTAGTGTTGCAGTTTGGAAGAATTAACAAAAGGGACAGTGTTCTGTCTTCTCGCTGAAGCAACCATTCAACTGCTGCTGCACCAGTATCCAAAAGATTCAGTACTATTTATCTCTTGCTACACACAAACCTAGTCTTCATGAGGGGCCCCAGAACCTTTGCCTAAAAGGGATTCTGCCTTGGTAAAATAGAAACTGTTCTCTAGATCATGTATGCAGACAATCCAAAGAGACCCTTTGAGCAGCCTTTCACCAGTGCAATAAACCAGCAGTTGTCCCATGACTTCAGAGAAACTGTCCACATGACATGCATACTAAACTTATTGTCTTTGCCAATGGATTTTCCAACAACCCACCAATATACTTACTATTAACCCCCTCCTTTAAACAGGAAAGGGGTTGTTTTCCCCCAAAAACTCTAAGCATGAAGTGGCAGAATGGTTTCTTATGGCTCAGACTTTAAAAAGATGACACAAGTAATGAAGTCTTACAGTTCTTCCAGATGTCTGAAAGCATTAATTCCATCCCTATAACAAAATGCACCACTGCAGTAGATTAACAGGGGATGCATAAGTCAACAGAACTAAAATCTGGGCAATACTGCAAAATGCACCATACATTAAATGTAGTTAAGGCATCAGATTGAGGGGTAAGAGGTCAATGTAGTCTGGCTTAAAGTTGGAAAATTGGTAGTATGATTAAGTCGGAATGCAAAAGTATGTTCTCAACTTGAGTAAAGCGATGCAGATCCCAATTCAGGGAATGTTCAGATGTTTTGTTGTTTTCTGCTCTGTTTAGGTATGTTTCAGAAAAAGCCTCACCATCTTGCATCTGACCTTGTCCTATAGCCCTGTTCTATTCCTTTGCTATTTTCCACTGGTAGCTTCATGTACAGTATGGCACGGATACTGTCCATACACTAACAAGTATCTAGTATTAAAGGCCACCCTGTACATTTTATTTCTGAAGAACCTGACTTTGTATGTCTGCTTTGGATCTTCCATCTTGGCTGGGTTCTGCAGTTACCCAACAGGTAATCTTAACTTCTATAGAATTACTGGTATCAAGCTATGGAAGCCAGTATGCATGTTAACACCCTACACACTGACTTAACATTATGCAGATCCTCTTGTCCAAGTGTAGTCCTGCAGACCCATTGAAGATTCATGGTGTTTCAGACATTACTAGTCTTAACATTTTTGCATTTTGTGCATTAAGGAACTGAAGCATTTCTTTTCTCCTAAGTGAGTGCTGTTCAAAATTTTGCTGTAATTATATGCACAGTACTTGAGTAGTTTTTCAAGCATCTGTGCAATAACAAAGTGACATGCACTGCTGAAGCCTGCAGCATTGTGCTATTTTGTTAGAATGCATAGATGTAATGTGATCCTATCTCGCCTACATTCTCTGTAGATGGGTTCGGAGCCGACCCTCCGCTCAGACTCTGCCTCTATACAATAGAACGCAGTCTCTTATTGGCTGAGTTACCTCATCCCAGGATGCACCACTACTACTTCCCCAGATCTCATTTGCCGCTTCTCTAGCATAGACGTGGTCTCTGACTTGGCTGAGCTAAGTACCTCTTAGTGGCATATTTTTCCTGTCAAATTTTCTTCAAAAACTGACCCAAAAGCTGTTTTAACAGCTACTTGTTGTTGTGTGATTGTGTATTCACAATTTTTGTGGTAAAATTTATATTTTCTGGCAAGATTTCCGTTTAGTCAGTGGGGCCTTGCCCTATCCTGCGCTTTTGTTAGAGTTGGTAGTTTGTGTAGTTTTTTTTTTGGTGTACTCTTAAGTTTAGACTGTTTTAACCATGTCGAAGGAACATAGGCCATCAGGATTCAAAAAATGTTCGAAATGCAATTACAAAATGTCCATTACGGACTACCATTCCTTGTGTTTATTGTTTGGGCCCAAAGAACCTCCAGGAATCCTGTAGGGTTTGCCACGCTTTTTCCTCTCGCGTGCCCCAAGAGGAAAAAATAAGTTGATTTTGAAAGGGCTTATTACCCCTTTCCCTATCTTCCCCTTCGAGGAAGAAAGTTTTTGGCTCCGACCAGCCTGTCTGATCCGGCAGCAAAAAAGTCAAGGCAGGCTTCTCCGTCGGCTCCACTGACTTCGGAGCCGAGGGCAGAATGATCTGCCTCTGTCTCCAGCCTAGACTCCTCTGGCTCCCGAGTCGAGAGCTCTGGTGTCGAGGAGAGTCATCTCCATCGGCTCCACTGCCTTCGGAGCCGATGAGGGTTGCCCGCTCAGACTCTTCCCCTTCAGTGCCGAAGTCCCCATCGGCTCCGAGGGAAATTGCAGTGGTAATGGAATCTCCCTCTGTGCCGATACTTCCATTCGGAGCCGGTCTTTCAGAGCCGGTGGAGAAGTCTACTCGGACCCGGTCGGTCTCTTCTCGGTCGTCGGATGTCTGATTCGGATGTAGACAGGGTGCTTCAAAGGCTTTTTTCAGTCTCCGGTCTTTCAAAAGTTGGTCTCTGCTCCAGCCCAGTCTGCTCCGGAGCCGGTTTCCCACCTTGCTATCTCTGTTCATCCTCCAACAGCCTCTGTGCCATTGGAGTCTGTGTTGGTGGAGGTTGTCGGGTCGGTTCCGACCCTAACTCCAACTCTGCCCTTCGGGTCTGGGTTCGGTACACAGACCTCCTCTGTCAGCCCCAGGGGGGACGCTTCGGGACCGATCCTTTCGGTTCCGAGCCTCCCTCTTGGTGCGTCTGCGGCTGGAGTTCTGACTGCTGTTTGTGGCCTTGGGGGTTGAACCATCCCAGGACTCTGGGGGTCCCACCTTCAAGGCCTTGAGGAGTGCCTTGGCCAAATCCTCTCTGGCCACTTCTACCATCTCACCACCTTCCCTTGGCACTGAGACTGGCTCTTTTGCAATCCCCCTGTCTCACGACAGCGGAGCCCTTGGGCCTGAGGTTACCCCCATTGGGGTTCCCTTCTTCCTGGAGGTCCCTCCGAAACGTCTTCGGAGGAACCTCCGAGGAAGACCGTGCAAGAGGAAGCACGTAGACTCCCCTGATGAGTCTCTCACCTCTGATACTGACTTTGATGCGGTAGGGTCGTCCTCGGATGATGTATCCTTTGCGGACATCTTGGAAATCCTCAAGCAACGAGGCGACTGGCAGTCCAAACCCCCTTCTGCTGAAGTCTGTGTTCCTCAAGGCCTTCGGGGCTCAGCCCCTCCGCCTCCTGGGTGTCTCCACCCTTCAATGAGCTTCTGGATTTGATCTCTCTAAGGGCGTGGGAACACCCGGACTCTGAACTGGTGCCAGCTTGCCCCAATAAATTCCTTTCGGCACCCCCTGATAAGGACTTTCTTTCCAAAGGTGTGGCTGTAGATGCCTTGGTGGTGGCATCTGCCACCCAGCAAGATGTGGCAGAGGCTTCAACGTCCGTCCATCCTCCTAACGAGTCCAGGAGCATGGATTGGTACGGGAAGCACACCCTTACTTCAGCAACCTTTACATTAAGGTCTCTGAACTACCTGACTCATTTCACGAGACTGCAGAGGGATCTGGTCAAGGAGCATTTGGATACCCTCTCCAGTAACTTACCCGAGCAGTTAGCCCAGACGGTTAACTCCCAGTTGGCTACCCTGTCCTCATTATCCAACTCGTCCATGAGGCTCATTTCGTATGCAGCCAAAGGAGCGAGCAGAGCGGCGGGCACAGGGATTGCTCTACAAAGACCAGCCTGGCTACGCCTGTGTCACTTTGCGGAGGCCTTTAAGTCTTCCTTTGCCGACGCCCCCTTCAATGGGTCCTCTCTGTTTGGACCCAAGGTAAAGGACACTTTGACTTGCTGCGAACAGGAGGGTAAGACTTTAACTGCCGTAGGGGCCCGGTTTTCCACTCCCTTCAGACCTTATCCCAAGGCTCGAAGAGGAGGGAAAATGTGGTTCCGTAAGTCTCAAAAGCCTTACTCGTCGCAGCAGAGCGGTTCCCCTTCTAGAGGCAGAGGGGGAAACTTTTCAGGGAGACGCCGTCCCAGAGGTGGCAGAGGCCACCGCAACACTGGAGACCGTGAGTCCTTTCGTGGCTCCTCCTCCTTCCAGCATCCCTGAAGGAGTGCCTGACTGTGCAGCTCCGGAGCCAGTCGGGGGTCGTTTTTCGAGGCACCTAAAGGCCTGGGAAAGTATCACTCAGGACCAATGGGTGCTCCGAATCATCGCCAGAGGTTACACCATTCCCTTCTTTCAACCCCCCCACCATCCCAAAGAATCCCGGACCCGCCACCCAGTCAACTGGATCTGGCAGCCAGCGAAATTTCAAAGCTGCTTCAAGAGTCATCCAACCTGTCCCCGCAGACCAGGCCGGATCAGGGACTTGCTCAAGATTCTTTTTGGTACCAAAAAAGCCCGGGGACTTTGAGGCCCATTTGGATCTCAGCAGGTTAAACCGATCAGTGAAAAAGTCCAAATTCCAGATGGTCACCTTGCAATCCATTCTCCCACTTTTGGAGAAGGGTGTTTGGATGTGCTCCATAGATCTCAGACTCCTATTATCACATTCTGATAGATCAGGCGTCAAGGAGACACTTACGCTTCAGCCTAGCTCACCTGAGAAGTCTAGGATTCCAGGTGTTTCCATACCTAGACTGGCTCCTAACTGCCACCTCCAGGCATCTACTCTTAAAAACTCTAGCAGCCACTATCTCCCTAGGCAACTCCTTAGGAATCACCTTCAATTGGACAAAATCCGTATTGCTGCCATCACAGCATATTCTGTTTATTGGTGCAGAAATAGACTCGTGCAGAAATACTCGAGGCAGATGCGAGTCTATCTTCCTGTGGAAAGAATAGCAACACTGCAGTCTCAGGTTCGGGTGTTACTCCTCAGACGTCGCGCTCCAGCGAGAATGGTCCGTTGGGTTCCGTGTCAGCCACCATTCTTCTCGTCCCCTTGGCAAGGTTGCATATGAGGATACTCCAGTGGCTCCTCAGCCCAGTGGTCTTAAGACCTTCCCCTCAGTCACCACATACGATCACAGAGACGTGCAAACAGGATCTTCGTTGGTGGCTTCTTTCCTCCAACCTGGATCAGGGGCGACCCTTCGTTCCCCCATCCCCCTCTGCCACGTTGACTACGGACACCTCCCAGACAGAGTGGGGGGACATTATCTGGACAGGGTCAGTCCAAGGCACGTGGCACTCCGAGTTCTCCACATCAATATCCTGGAAATAAGAGAGGTGCTTTTGCAGTTGCAAGCACTGCACGATCACCTCCCCCAGGGTACGATTGCCATTCAGTCCAACAACATGCCGGTAGTCTGGTACTTGAACAAGCAAGGAGGGACCTGGTCTTACCCCCTTTGCAGAGAGGCCATGATGGTATGGGATTGGGCGATTGCTACCAAACGTTTTCTAGTGGCAACACACATTCCGGGGAGATCCAATGTGATAGCCGACAGACTGAGCAGGACTATTCTCTCCCCTCACGAATGGTCCTTGAACGACAGAGTGGTGACAGATTTTCAAGAGATGGGGAGCTCCATGTTGCGATCTTTTCGCAACTCCCCTCAACGCAAAATGCCAGCAGTTCTTCTCTCACCAGTTCTGGGGGAGATTCCCAAGGATGCTCTGGTCCAAGCTTGGCCCCCTGGTCTGCTATGCGCCTTTCCACCAGTTCCTATTCTCCCCAAGGTGATTCAAAAGGCGATTCGCTTGGAAAGAAAAATGATTCTAATCGCCGCATACTGGCCTCGACAAGTCTGGTTCCCCTTTCTTCACAAATATGCATTGGAGGGTCCCTGGTTCCTGGACCAAGTTCCGGACCTCGACGCATCAGTCAGGACAGCTCCATCAGTCCCTTCATTCATTGAGGCTAGCAGCTTGGCTTCTCCTCTTCAGGCAATAGTCAGGAGCCATTCTTTTGACCCTGAAGTCATGCATATTTTGTCCTCGGCCCACGACTTCTACTAAAAAGATGTATAGCAGTAAATGGAAGAGGTTTGCAATTTGGGCCCAACTCCGAGGGTTAGACCCTATGACAGCCTCTGTCAGAGGTTCTGAAGTTTTTAACTTCCCTGTTCAACCAGGGTTGTTCGGTGTCTACCATCAAAGTTCAATTGGCGGCTATTTCCAATTTTCACGAGAGCGTAGAACCACCTTTAATGAGCAACAAGTTGTGTAAAGCCTTTATTAAAGGAGCTTGGTTTCTACGGCCCCCTATATCTCATCCCGCCCCACTGTGGGACGTGCATTAACCGCACCCCCCCTTTGAGCCGGCAGCAACCTGTGACTTAAAATTTCTTTCTTGGAAGACTGCCCTTCTAGTTGCTATCACATCAGCTAGGCGAGTTTCAGAACTTCAAGCCTTGTCACACCACCATACCTGGTATTTCACAAGGATAGAGCATCTCTTAGACCAAACCCATCCTTTATACCAAAGGTTTGTTCTAACTTTTGTTTGCAACAATCACTGGAGTTAACGTTTTTTTTCCCTACGTATTCAAACAGAGCTGAGTATACCTTTCACAGCTTAGATGTACACAGACAATTACGTTTCTATTTGGATAGGACACACCAAGCACGAAAAACAGATAAACTGTGTCCTTTTCGGACAGTAAATTGGGCAAAGCTGTCATGAAAGTCACTATTGCCAAATGGATCGGACTGTATCACTCGTATTTCTCATTTCAAATAAAGAGCTTACAGTTCCAGTGAAAGCTCATTCTACCAGGGCTATGGCCACCTCGGCAGCCTTTCATTCCAAGCTCTATTAATGACATCTATGCGGCTGCTACGTGGTCGTCTTTACACACCTTTATTTCTCATTACAAATTGGATGTGGCATCTAGGGGTCGAGCTTCCTTCGGTTCCACGGTTCTCCGGACAGTTTTCCAGTGAGCCACCCAGGAATTAGGTGCTAGGGACGCTGTCCCATCTGTAGAGAATGTAGGCAAGATAGGATCACATTACATCTTTTAGTTATGTACTTTAGATGTATGGGATCCATCTCGCCTACATTCCTAATAACCCACCCTCCTTCCCCCTGCCTTGTAGGCCAGAAGAGACCGGACGATCCAAATTCAATCGTTTCCTCTCTTGAAACACCTGGCAATGTTATAACAGTCTGTGTGCACGTGTGCAGACAAACAAGATCTGGGGAAGCAGTAGTGGTGCATCATGGGATATGAGGTAACTCAGCCAATAAGACTGCGTTCTATTGTATAGCAGCAGAGTCGGAGCAGAGGGTCAGCTCCAAACCCATCTGTAGAGAATGTAGGCGAGATGGATCCCATACATCTAAAGTTATGGTAAGTACATAACTAAAAGTTTAAGTTCATTTTGCCACCAGCTTGAGTGCCTGCATGCGATTCCAGGAGCAAATTGAATTAGCACTTTTAGCTGTTTGACCTACTGTTCTGAAGGAAACTCTTGTCCCTTCCCGAAGGCCTTCACTTTGTACGTTGTGGTGGTTGCCTTGGAAGTTAACCATGTTTATTCCTAAGTTTGCCCCTCAGTGGTCTTCATTTTTCTAGCCAACATGGCAACTCATTTTAGCTGGCCTTTAGGGAGCAGGCAGTTGGTGCACTACTAGTGTCTGCTTAAAGAATGCTGTGGTTCCAACACCTTAATGTTTGCAGAGAATTGCTACTGGTAAACCTTAATTTGCCAAAGACCCTTTAAGGCTGCATTCAGCCTGTCGTGGGGAAGTCCCCATCATTTAAACAGGCCGTTTACCATAGAGGGCTTGTAACCCAGGACAGCTCAGTTTTCAGCTGAGCAATGTATTCCATGGTTGTTTCAGATACAATACTAAATGTAAACAGTATTGCTTAAGTATCTGCTGAATGTTAAAACAGGCTGAATCAACAACTACCTAGGCACCTGCATTCTGCTAAACTGAATATTGCAACAGTGGTCTGGATGTGTACTGTATGTAGTTCTTGCACAACTGTACTTGATGCTTTCAGCCAGTTAATCTGGAGGCAGTCTCTAGTCTGTAATGCTGCATGACTGTTACTGGGTATCTGATTAACAAGGATCGTAAAAGATTTAATTTATGCTTGCTAGAAGTCTTAAAATTACTTTGTGCATTTAATTTTATTTAGGGTGTATTTCTTGGCACTGGGACTAAATTCATGCACAAAGATTCAGGTTGGGACTTGATCCAAGTGAGCGTTGCAGGGTAACTTGAGCTTTTCCATTACACTGGAGATATAAGGCAGACTAATTTGGTAGGAGGCAGCTTTAAGGATTGCAAGTTGTCTGACATGGGTGGGATATGTGAGGGAGCAAGAGCACCTGAAAAAGGTTCTATACAGAGGGTCACCACTGTCTGGGAACAAAATCAAGCAGTTGATCCAAATATAACTTCTTTTTTATTAAAGACCAAAAGGATTAAGACTTGTATGGCTTCTGTACAGCATACTGGAGCATATTCTGTGGGTGCAAGAATGTTTCTGGTGAAATTTGTGTTTTGACTTTGAAATTCCATTGACATTTCCTTTTGTTTCAAGACTGATTTTCTGCCTTGTGTACAGGGAAGGAGCCATGTTTGATATTCACCAACAGACGGGACATTCGTAAGATTGGTCTTGAGAGGAATGAGTATACTCAGATGGTTGAGCAGCTGCGAAATACTGTAGCTTTGGATGCAGATATCACTGCTCAGAAACTTTTCTGGGCTGACTTGGGACAGAAAGCAATCTTTTGGTAAGTGATTTTAAACACCTTCAGTAACTGAAATGTACAGATGTCTAATGTGGTGTAATATGTGGCACATTTTGAGGCATTTGCATTTAGAGGCTTGAACTTGTATCTATAATGGTGCAATTCAGACGGATGCAGGAAGATGTAGGATTTTTTCTGGTAGTTGTGTACAGATCTGTGGCAGTGTGGTGTCGGCAGCTTAAACCCAGATCAAAAACCAAAACAGTTTATGGCAATCCAATGTACACTCTAATCTGTATAAACCCCGACTGGATTATTTACCTGTGCTACACTTAAGCATCAGTACTTCCCATAAAGTATGTTCTAAAACTTTGGCATTAGACTCCACACTTAACCTTGCATGGTTAAGTTTAGCCTGTACTGAACATTTGAGTGGAACTTATTTAAACAGTGTACTACAGGCACTTGTTTTAGTTCCTTGAATAAGGCTTCTGCCATCTCAAGTGTATTGGTTTATTTTATGCCATGTTTGAGCTAGATTTTTCAGTTTGATACTCATTTTGTAGCCATTTTTTGTTTTGGCAGGAAAATGCTATTTCTGCATAGTATTGTGCTGTTGCAGAATACTAATGTGGTTGGTGGGGACTCCTGCACGCCACTTCTGTGGCTGATTCCAAAGATTTGTATTCATGTAAGTTGTCGGGAGTTGAATTTATTTCTGTGGCACTGGTAGAATCTACTCCCCTTGTATACCTAATCGTGGGATGATTTAACTTCATGGCCAGAGGCACCTAGCCATTCTGGCACTAATGAAGGCGACCACATTTATGGTTGTGGCAAATCCATTGCTGTTCAGAGGCTGGCTTTCATTAGTGTCTGCCCCTATACCCTTGCAAGCTGGTCTGTTTTTTTTGTTTCTTTCCCAAGCTACTACACTTGAGTTGGTCTGAGGGTTGGTGTCATGTTGCATCACCTTCTCAAACCTGCATGACTGCAGTCTAATGCTAGTCTGTATTGGGGCAACAGGTGTGCCCCACCAGCACATCACTCCTTCCTGTAAAGGAGTACTTGTGCCTTGAGTGCTCCAGCAGGTGTCTAAGCCACTAACTGAACTCTAGTGTCTCAGCTTGTTAGGCTTTCTCAGCATGTACATGGTAAATTATTGGATGACCATGAGCTGGCTTAATTTGAAGCTCATTCAAGTCTGTTCATTTGAAGCCAGCCCTTCCCCTTTCAGGCTAAGCAGTCTGTTCCATATGTGATCTTTTGGTAAAATGTGGAGGATAGCTTAGTTTCACCCTTCATGAGTAGAACCTACTTTTGACCATCCTTTACCAGCTTAATTGGATGTGGCAAGATAGCATGCTGTAAGTGTTCAGCATTTGTAATTGAACACTGGTCTACATGTGAAAGCTGGAGGAGAAGTCAGTCTCTGCAAGGTGGATTGAGCACCAGACAGGATATTGGTGTAATGTTCAAAAGCTTGTTTCAAGTATGTCAGTGCCAAGTTTTAAAACCTTTACAGACCAGGAACATGCTTCCAAGTTGTGAATTAACTATATATTTGTTTTATAGTGGTTCTGTGGACAGGCGTGAAGAAGTGAGCAGCTATTCTAAAATCGTTCATGAAGATGTTCATATTCCAGTGGGAATTGCAGTGGACTGGATCTACAAAAACATCTACTGGACAGATCAGGGCCTGAAAACCCTCTCTGTATCTACTTTTAATGGACAGAGAAGGACTGTCCTTTTTAAAGACTATATGAGGGAGCCAGCTTCAGTAGTGGTGGATCCAGTGTTTGGGTAATTCATTTTGTTTCTAGCTTGGAGCCTAAAGCATGTAGCAAACATTAAATTGTAGATGTTAAACTTGTGATGTGTGTTATCTTCTAGTGTTATAGATATTAGTTTGTGGCATAGAAAGACTTGTGGTGCAAATGTTAAATGCTTGGGACAGAGTTCTGGTTTTAAATTGTATAGCGGTTAAAGTTAATGACTGTGATAAAGGATCTTTCCTTTGGTTTGATCTAGGTGTAACCTATCTATCTGGTTAAAATATTTCCTTGACTACACTTTATTGTGGGACTTTGAGTAGATAGATATTTGCATTTTGATGCAACAATAACTTGGAATAAGTCAAATTTGTTCCACAGTCCCAAGGCTTTATTAATTTGATCAGTGGTGTAGGTGGGCTCTGCCCAGTGTGGGTTGGGGTTACCAAATTACATGCAGTTTGGCATACATGTGGCATTTTGCAGACCTACCTTAGGTTTGCAGGCTTGTTGCAAGTGTCCCACTCGCACTATCCTGAAATGTCACTGGTTAGCAATCCGACTACCGGGGTTCACAACGCAAAGACACAGAGGTCCAAAACCGAAGCTTCTAAGCCAGTCGCTGGTTCGCCGGTACTCAGTGAGGTGCTTTCGCAGCCCCTGATATCCACTACTTTTAAGTCGCTGGCCTCTACAGAGACCCATTCGGAGTCTGGTATGCTGCGAGATTGAGTATTGAGCCCACAGATGTCTCTCCCTTGGGTGTATCTGGAGCCGCTGAGCAGGCACTGGCTTCTGAGGGTGATTTCAGACCTCAACATTTCTGTATTAAACTGCCAGCGTCAAAAACATCTGTCTAAACAGACTCATGAGCCATGTGCTCAGACCCCTATGCCTAAAAAACAGATAAAAGTCTGAGGACTAAATTACTTTATCAGGGGTTTCCAACCCCCCCCCTGCTAAGAGGCCTAGGCAAGCTACTAATTATGAATCTTCAGGTCAGGTTTCCATTTCTTTGGATTCCTCTTCTGATCAAGAATTTTCTATTCCACCCTATGAGGATTCTGATGCAGAGGAATCCATCCCATCTCCTCCTGAGGATTTCTCTTTTGGAGAGACTTTGCATACTTTGGAACATTTTCATTGTGAGAGTCAGGACTTCGAATCAAGAGGCTTAGGGATTTACTTCAGCATAGGCCCTTGGCAATACCTCCTGTATTAGACATTGATGTTTTCAGAATCAAGCGTGGCTCCTGATTCCCTACCTCTGGCTCCTAGTAAGCCAGATATTACAGGGTTTCTGACTCCCACAAACTTCTATTCAAAAATCCTACTGCTGATCCTTTTGACTATTTTACAGGGTCCCAAGGGTGTAAAGGCCTCTACAGCTAAATATCCTACCCCCTCTGATAGAGATTCCAGGGCGCTGGATAGATGGGGAAAAGGTTTATACGTCTGCAACCTTGGCAATCGGGGCCTTAACTGCCAGTTTTATATGCTTAAATATCAACAGCATGTTATGGGCTTACTGAAACAGAAAATGATTTCTAATTTGTGTGGAAAATAGTTGCAGGAATTATTGCTTTCAGCAGAACAAGTTGGAAAGCATACTTTGCAATGTGGTTTTGATTCCTTGGAGGCCTCTTGCAGGGCTGCCATAACTGGATCTGTGATTAGAAGGCATGCCTCGTGCAAGGAGCAAAATCTGCCTGATCATGTTAAAGCTAAATTGTTGGATGCCCCTTTGCAGCATGATACTTAAGGCAGAAGAGATTTTAAAGAATGGAAGGCAAAGCTGAATCTAAAACTAAGATTTCTTGCAAGTGCAGCCACCCAGGTTAAGTAGGCACTGGCCTAGTAAAAATTGGTCCTTTCCTGTATCCAGCAGAGACACTCAAAGAAAATCCAGACTCTCTCAAAACTGCTCTAGATACCAATCACAGGGTTCTTACAGGTCAAAGCAATGGGGTGCCTCCACCTCCAAATCTGGGGGATGCCTCCACCTCCAAATCTGGGGGAAACAAAGCACAGCCCTACAGTAAGCAGTCTCAATGACTTTCCTCTACCTTCACCAAGCACTTGGCTTTTGGCAGCCCCCTTGGGGGGAAAACTAGCACTTCATGCACAAAATTTGCAGTTAATTTCCCAGGACAAGTGGGTATTAAACATAGTATCTCAGGGGTACAGATTTCATGTCCATACTTTGCCAATTCCAAATGGATGGCCAGATCTGCCAAGAAATCAGTGGGCAGAGGCACAAAAGTTATGTCCCTTATGGATATGGGGACTATTCAACCAGTACCAGGAAAGGACCAGGCTTAGACTTTTCCTGGTACCCAGAAAAGATAATGCATGGCGTCCAATATTGGACTATTTTTGAACATGTTCCTGGGCATTTCAAAATTTAAAATGCTGACTTTGCCTGCCTGTGCTGGACAGGAATGCTTGGTTAGTGACTCCTTGAGGCATACCTGCATAGCCCAATAAATAAGGGAATCGTACGGAAGATACCTCCTGCTTCAAGGCAGGTTTTTTGCATTACCAATTCTCGGCACTGCCCTTTGGCTTACCTACTGCGCCCAGGGTCTTTAACGTACCTGGCACCAGTAATTGCATTCTGCAGACAAAAGCATACAGATGTAGCCTTATCTGGATGACTGTCTCATTCAAGCAGAGGGCAAGGACACTTCAACATCTGGCATTTGTAAAAAGGCTTCTAACATGCCTAGGGTACACAAACTAAAAAATCCCAACTGGTACCCTCAAACTACAGTCCTGGGTGCAAGCTTGAATACAACTGCCCAGATGGCTTACCTTATGCCAGACAAAGGCAACTGACAACATACTTAAAACAAATGGCAACAAAAACCCAGTTATCTGCAAGACAAATGCTGCAGGCTTTGATGTTCGTGGCATCCTGCATTCTACTAATTCCATATGTGAGATTGCATATGAGAACTTCAATGATACCTAAAAAGCTTATGGGGTCAACATAATCAGTCTAGAAACAATGATTCCTCTCATTCCCTGCCTACAACAGGAGTTTCTATGGTGGGCAGAGACATGTCACCAAAACAAGGGACAGTCATTCACTCTACCTCCTGGGCAGAGACATGTCACCAAAACAAGGGACAGTCATTCACTCTACCTCCTGGGCAGAGACATGTCACCAAAACAAGGGACAGTCATTCACTCTACCTCCTGGGCAGAGACATGTCACCAAAACAAGGGACAGTCATTCACTCTACCTCCTGCCACCCATACCCTAACTACAGACTCGTCCGATTATGCTTGGGGGGGCCCACCTGGCAGAGATGCATTCAGGGCAAATGGAGCCCAAAACAAATGCATCTGCATATCAACCAGAAAGATTCTAGCTGTTCAGAATGCTCTGACAGCCTTCAAGGACTTGCTCCATCCAGGGCAACTACTGATAAAGACGGACTACACCACTTGTGATGAGCAGGGGGATTCCTACTCCCCTTTGCAGACTAGCCATTGCGTTGTGGAATACAGCTTTGACTTGCCAGTTACATCTTCAAGCTCAGTTTGCCAGGAAAGCAAAATACTCTGGCAGATGACCTAAGCAGAAATGTTATGGACCTGCTCAAATGGAAACTAGATCCACAAATCTTCAGCATGTTAACACAAATGGGGGAGCCCAGAGCCCAGACATAGATCTATTTGCCTCTTCCCCAAAATTATCACAGAAAAGCTTGGAAAGTGGATGCCCTATCCTTTTTCCATCTATGCTTTCTCCCTCTGCCTCTTAACTCCAAGGTCTTACTAAGTCACAGGAAAAAACAAAAATGATCCTAGTTGCTCTGGAATGGCCTCGCCAGCACTGGTACCCAATTCCAAGGAATATGTCTCAACTTCCTCCTTGGTACTTGCCTCAAATACCTAATCTGCTGTCTCAGCAGAACAATCAAATTCTGCACACAGCTCCAAACTCTCAATCTTGCAGCATGGCTGATCATTTAATTATTGAAACGCCTCTCAGTAAATCTGTGATGGATGTAATTTTGGAAGCCAGAAGGCCTAGTACTAGAAAATCTTATGCTGAGAAATCCAAGAGATTCTGTGCTTGGAACCAAGCACAAGGAACACACAGCAAGCAAAGCCCAATATTCCTCGATTTTGCAATTTGACTGCTTGACAAGGGCTTACCTTTTTATTCAATAAAAATCCATGCCTCTGACATCTTGGCTCATTAAAACAGAGCCCTTCCCTCTTTTCTCATCCTCTGCTTAAACGGTGTCTTAGGGGGGGCTAAAAATTTAAGACCTCCCAGATCATCACCAGCTCCTGCATGTGACCTCAATTTTTGTGCTGGAAAAACTCCCCCTGCCTCCTTTTGAACCAGCAGCTACTGCGGATATAACATTTCTATCTTGGAAAACAGCTTTTCTCGGCAGTCACTTCAGCAAGAAGGGTTTCAGAACTACAGGCTCTCATGGCTGTGGAGCCTTTTATTGCATTTTACCTGGACAGGGTGTCCCTCAGGACCAATCCTTTTATGCCTAAGGTGGTATCCAGTGTGGCTCTTAACCAGACAGTTCACCTGCCAACACTTTATCCAAATCTGCAGTACAAGGGGGAGCAGATTTTGCGTTCATTAGATGTACAGACAACTAAGATTCTACTTAAACAGGACCAAATCTCCAAGTCTGAGCAACTACTGGTAGCATTTGCTGCAGGGTCAGTGGGGAAGGCCATTTCAAAGCAGACTATTTCTAAGTGGATAAGCCACTGCATTCGTTTCTGCTACTTGCACCATGGTAAACCTGTGCCCAAGGGGATCAGGTCACATTCCACCAGGGCTGCCTCTACCTCGGCATTCCTTAAAGGGGTTCCAACCAAAGACATTTTAGAGGCTGCTACTTGGAACTCTGTTCACACCTTCACAAAGCATCTTTTGCTTCTTCTCCAAATCCAGGGCAGGCTTTGCCACTGCAGTTCTGCAGGGCCTTGTAGCGACTCCTAAGGCTATTTAGTTCCATCCTCCCATCCATAGCTTTGGGATTCTACCCAAATGTAATGACTGCAGCAGTGAAACACAAAACCTAGTACAGTTGTGTACACTTACCATAAATGTAGATGTTGGTGTATTCACTGTTGCATTCTGGGTTACCCACCCACTATCCCCCTTTTCTATAGCTTTTCTTTCCTTCACTATATACTAAAGCCTTTGTGGTGTATTTGCTTTTAGATGAAGGTAAAGTTTGTTGCTAAGTGCATTTATATATTTCTATTTATATGTGTGTGTATATATATATATATATATATATATATATATATATATGTGTGTGTATATAAATAGAAATACATATAAATACACTTTTAGCAACCAATCTAAAAGCAAATACACCACAAAGTCTAGTATATAGTGAAGGAAAGTAAAGTTATAGAAAAAAGGGGGATAGTGGATGGGTAACCCAGACTGCAACAGTAAATATACCATCTACATTTATGGTAAGTGTACACAACTGTACAATCTGTCACCTGCAACTTTATTCTCTGTTTAGGGCTCTGGCGCTTTATCCATAATCCCTTCCATGCTGTGGTACCTCTAAACTTTGAAACTCAGACTGAGATCTGGGCTCAGTGCTGTTAATTTTCCTCCAATTTTTGGGGGATTGGGTAGCTTCATTTAGCTTTGCCCCAAACTAGTGTAGCTGGGTATACCTTTCCCACCTTGTTTCCTTTTCATATATGGGTCTACACTTTTAAATGGCCCATATGTTGACCTCTGAAACCATAAAAGGTTGACATGTTACATGTGCTGTATGAACCTTGTATGCAATTTTCACATCTTTTGAAGGGCAACACCACCCCCTGTTAATTGTGTACAAACTCCAGTCAGTCCCCGGGGAAAGGGAATAGTCTGTACCTGAGGATTCAGTCTCATCTGTTGACCAAATGTCTGAAATGGCTGTCGTGTGGTGTGTGTGTGTGGTGTGTGTGTGTGGTGTGTGTGTGTGGTGTGTGTGTGTGGTGTGTGTGTGTGGTGTGTGTGTGTGGTGTGTGTGTGTGGTGTGTGTGTGTGTGTGTGTGTGTGTGTGTGTGTGTGTGTGTGTGTGTGGTGTGTGTGTGTGTGTGTGTGTGTGTGTGTGTGTGTGTGTGTGTGTGTGTGTGTGTGTGTGTGTGTGTGTGTGTGTGTGTGTGGTGTGTGTGTGTGTGTGTGTGGTGTGTGTGTGGTGGGTGTGTGTGTGGTGGGTGTGTGTGTGGTGGGTGTGTGTGTGGTGGGTGTGGTGTCCTGTATTGCAGGAGGGATTGGGTCTTTGGTAATCCAGGAGCCTGTCTGAAGCAGCCAGACGAGAAGCAGAAGTTTGAGGACCCAGATCCAGCTGGACACTTTCTCTGTACCTGACACTCTAGTGATGGACTTGGCACCCCCAGTGACCCTTGTTTCTACTGTCCAGCTTTTGGAAATCGTGGTCAGGGAGCAGTTTCCCATGGGATGTCCTTGTCGGTGCAGATAGCATGGTCTGCTTCAACTGACCATATCCCTTACCTGCTCTACTCTAGCATCGGATATCTTGGAGGTGAGAAGCTGGGGTCTGTGCCTATGCTAGATTCCACAGCTGTCTGCAGTGTTTTTTCCAGTGCCAAAGCACCTAGTGATTGTGTTTTGTATCTGCCTTTGAGCAGAGTTGGATGGGATCATTAGTTTCCTCTTTTGGGTTCTTTGGCTCTTTGGCTCCCAGGGCATCCCTTGGTGCTGGTTTCAGCTTTTTGATGCCTTCAAAAAGGTTCTCAAACTCTAGGGGGGAGCTCTGTTCCACCATGAACCCCTCTTTATTTGGTCCCTTCACATCCTATTCAGCAGGGACAGGGAGTTTAGTCTCGTGGACATTTACCAGGCAAGTTACTTTTTCTTTGAAGCGGTCCCCAACACCCCCAGCATGTAGGAGCTTAGGAAACTGGCTCGTAAAAACATCTGGATTCCTCTCTGGTCCTGCACTGTTAACTGGCTTTAAGGATTGGGCCAAGATCCATAGGAAAACTTATTTGGATGCATCCTAGAGTTGAAATGAGGGATTGATCCACCAATTCCTCATTGGATGAGTCTTTATTCCTTGAGGCTTTTGGGGCATAGCCCATCATGAGTAGTCTTTCTGATCTCTTAGGTGTGGTCTGCACCATAGAAAGAACCACAGATGCCATGCAAAGTCTGAACCCCTGTTTTAGGGATAGGTGTCATTGGAGCAATTATCCTACCATAGATGCAGGTATGACTTCAGCAACCATAGGGAGTGTAGGACTTTGGGAGAGGTTCAGGATGCAGGCTTGTGCATAGAATTATCTAGCTTACCTGACCAAGATTTCCTTGGCAAAGTCTCAGACATCCCTCTGGTACCTTGCCTGACATCCAGGAGTCAAGTTGATTTGCAACTGACAATGTTGACAGATGGGACTACGGAGTAATCTGATGCAGCATGTGGCAGTTCACCAGCATTTCTGTACATCACATACTCCTGAAGGTTTCTTATTTCTGTGGAGAGCTTCAAGGTAGTATTACATTTCCTATTCTGTGGGTCCACCCTCTTGACCTAGGATCAAAGAACTGCTCACTACAAGTGAACAGTATAGCAAAACTATGCTACAGCAATCAGATTTTCTACCCACAGAGGATTTTCTCCTGAAACTGTGTGAAGTCCCAGGATTTCTCAGTTTCAGGAGACCCTCTCCAAGGGTGATGGGGACCACCATTAACAGATGTCTCATCCATTGAAGACAACCTGTAGAATTGAGGGCTATGAGGGTGTATTCAGGCCCTACTGACTTGCATATTAAACCAGCGTCATCTTAAAGGCCTAAAACTCTAACCATGCCTAGAAACCTGACACCCAGAACACATGGTCAGGCCTCTATACCTCAAGAGCAAATGAGAATGAAGGATCTTATTGCCACCCTACCCCCTCTGAGACCTAGGACCGAGTTTGCTTATGATGCTTCTGACCAGGATTCTGAAACTTCTGTTTCCTCTGACCAGGATTTACCCTTGTCTACCTACTGAGAATTCTGATGCTGAGACTATTCCCTCTGCCCACCACCCTAGATGATTTCTCTTTTGGTTAAACCTTGCCTACTCTGAGCTTGGGGAAAGTCAGGATGCCTCTGATTTTAAAAAGAGGCTTGGATTTCATACTCCTGCCCCAGCACAGGCCTTTGGCTATACCTCCTGTACTGGACATTGATGCCTTTTCAGAATCCAGCATGGCCCCTGACTCTCCCTCCTGCTTCCAGAAAACCTGATGGATATTACAGGGCTCCCGACTAGAGTTCCTTTTCAACAATCCTACTGCGGATCCTGAAACAATTTCACAGGGACCCAAGGGCATTAAAGCTGCTACTGCCAAAAATTCTACCCCCTCTGATAGAATCCATGGTGCTGAATAGATGGGGTAAGAAGGTATACACTTCTGCAACTTTGGCCATTAGGGCCTTGAATTGCAACTTTGGCCATTAGGGCCTTGAATTGCAACTTTGGCCATTAGGGCCTTGAATTGCAACTTTGGCCATTAGGGCCTTGAATTGCAACTTTGGCCATTAGGGCCTTGAATTGCAACTTTGGCCATTAGGGCCTTGAATTGCAACTTTGGCCATTAGGGCCTTGAATTGCAACTTTGGCCATTAGGGCCTTGAATTGCAACTTTGGCCATTAGGGCCTTGAATTGCAACTTTGGCCATTAGGGCCTTGAATTGCAACTTTGGCCATTAGGGCCTTGAATTGCAACTTTGGCCATTAGGGCCTTGAATTGCAACTTTGGCCATTAGGGCCTTGAATTGCAACTTTGGCCATTAGGGCCTTGAATTGCCAGTTTCATATGTTAAATTATCAGCTACATATTATAGGATTGCTTGGCTTAAGGAGCAATCCTTGCCAGATCAAGTTAAAGTGAAATTAGTGGATGCTCCCTTGAATCAGGGCCACCTGTTTGGCAACAAGGCAGAAGTTCTCTTAAAAGAAAAGAAAAAGCTAAATCTATGCAAATTAAGACTCAAGTACAACCGTCAAGATTTAGTAGTCATTGGCCTTCTAAAAATTGGTCCTTTCCTGACTCTTCCAGACCTTCAGTCCAAACCCACATCCAGCAGAGCGCCTAGGCTTCAGTCCCAGGGGACGCACAGGACTAAGCAGTGGGGGGGTCTCCACTTCCAAATTTGGGAGTAATAAAACACCTCCTTATAGTAAACTGTCTCAGTACTTCCAAGCACTTCTCAACTGCCCCTTTGGGGGTAAAGATTGCACTTCATGCAAAGAAATGGGGACTCATTACCCAGGATAAATAGCTTTTAAATGTCCCAAGGATACAGATTTCACGTCCCCACGTTACAATCTCAGTGGTTGGCCAGATCTACCTCTAAAGCAGTGGGCAGACACCCAAAAGCATGTACTCCCTCAAGCATGAGGGCTATTCATTTGGCACCAGAAGAGAAAAAGGGACAATTTTCTACTCAAGATTTTTCCTGGTACCCAGAAAGGACGATTCATGGTGTCCTATCCTGGACCTGCCTACTCTTCTTGATTCCAAAATTCAAGATGCTGACTCTTCATTTGCTTCCAATGCTAAGAAAGATGCCTGGTTGGCAACACTAAATTTTAAGGGAAGCATACCTGCACATCCCAATTGGGGAATCTTGCAGAAGATACCCATGCTCAAATTTTAAGGGAAGCATACCTGCACATCCCAATTGGGGAATCTTGCAGAAGATACCCATGCTCCAGTGCAGGCTACACGCATTATCAGTTCTCTGCACTGCCCTTTTGCTTATCTACTGCGTTCAGGGTATTCACAAAGTGCCTAGCTCCAGTTATTGCATTTTGCAGGCAAAGAAATATTCAAATATACCAATTCAAGCAGAAAACCAGGACATACTTTTGAATCCTCTGGCTTTTGTACAGAGGGTGCTAACTTGTCTGGGGTACACCATAAACGAAAAATCACACCTGGTACCCTGTCAACTAATTATATTCCTGGGAGCAAGCTTTAATACAACTTCCCAGATGGCTTTCCTCGCATCAGAAAAATTCACTTGGCAAATGCTACAAGCCTTGGGGTTCTTGGCCTCCTGCATTCTTATAATTCCATATGCAAGACTGCATATGAGGAAACTACACTGGTATCTAAAAAGCCTATGGTGTCAACATTCTCAGGATCTAGAAGCAATAATTCCTATCCTTCCTTGTCTACACCTAGAGTTCCTTTGGTGGGCAGAGGCCTGCCACCAAAACAAGAGACTACCATTCACCCTTCCTCCTGCCACCCAAACCCTAACAGACGCATCAGACTGTGTACAGAGGGGCGCACCTCACAGAAGTGCATTCAGGGCAAATGGAACCCAATTCAAATGCACGTTCACATCAAGTCATAAATGCTAGCTGTACAGAATGCTCAGACAGCCTTCAAGGACTGCATTCTTCCAAGACAATTAATGGTAGACTGGCAACATCACTTATGTGGTACATAAATAAGCGGGGGTACACATTCTTAATCCCTCTGAAGACTAGCCATTGCATTGTGGAACAGCCTTGAGCTACCAAGTAAATCTAAAAGCTCAATTTCTGCCAAGAAAATTTAAATACACTGGCAGATGGACTAAGCAGAACACTCATGGACCTACAAGAGTAGAAACTGGCACACAGGATTTTCAACCTGATCACAAGCAAATGGGGGAGCCCAGATATAGACCTTTCCCTCCCCAAGAACTATCAATTGGAAAAATGTTGTGCAAGGACTCCCCACAGACTAGCTTGGAAAGTGGATGCTCTGTCCTTCAGCTGGAAAAACCTGTCAGTTTATGCCTTTTCTCCTCTGCTCTCCGAAGTACCACTAAAGGTCAAACAAGACAAACCAAGGATTTTGATTGCACCAGCCTCCATGCCAACACTGGTACCCCCTCCTGTGCAGTTGCTGTTGGCTGCATAGCACCTGCCTTAGACTCCTACCCTGCTGTCTCAGCAGGAGAACCAGAACACTGAACCTAGCAGCCTGGCTAATTACCTAAGCTCCCATTTACCATCTCTCAGTAAACCAGTGATGTATGTCACTTTAGTGGCAGGGAGGCCTAGTACTAGAAAATCTTATGCTGAAAAGAAGATTCTTTGCCTGGAACAAATCTCGAGGGATGAGCACAGCAGTACCCAATTTACCTGAGATTGTACAATACTTAACTGAGATGCTTCACAAGGGCCTGTCTTTTTTTTTTCCTCAAATTCACGCCTCCGCCATTTCAGCTCATAACACAGAACCTCCCATCTTCTCTCCCACTGCTCAAGCAGTTCCTCAGAGGGTCCAAAAATTAAGACCACCCAGGAGAGCTCCAACTCCAGCCTGAGACCTTAAACTTTGTATTGGAGAAACCCACCCTTTCTCCTTTCAAGCCAGCTGCTACTGCATATTTAAAATTCCTTTCTTGCTAAGCCACTTCCCTTTTAGCAAGAAAGGTATCTGCATTACAGGCCCTTAATGGCACTGGAGCCTTTCATCTTTCATGTAGACAGGGTGTCCCTCGGGACCAATCCCATTTTCATACCAAAGGTGGTATCCAGTGTGGCCTTTAAATCAGTCCATTTATTTGCCTACCTTCTATCCTAATCTAGGGAACAAAGGGGAACTGATGCTGCACTCCTTAGATGTGCACAGGCCACTTACTTGGCCAGGTCTAAACCTGGAAGGATATCTGAACTGCTGGTGGCATTTGCTGCAGGGACAGAGGGGAAGACTTATTTCAAAACGAACCCTCTCCAAATGGATAGGCCATTGCATTGGCTTATGTTGTAAGCACCATGGAAAGCCTATCCCACAGGGTTTCAGATCCCACTCAACCAGGGCTGCATGTACCTCTAAAGCCTCTGAGGATGTACCTACCAGGGACATCCTAGAAGCTGCAACCTGGAGTTCTTTCTCCAAGCATTACCATTTGCCAATTTTCTCTAAATCCATAGCTGGCTTTGCCACTGCAGTTTTGTAGGGCCTTGTAGCTGGTTCTAATGCTATCCAAATTCCTCCCATCCTTATCTACCCAAATGTAATGCAACAGTGAAACACGAACTTAGTACAGTTGTCTACACTTACCATAAATGTAGACTGTGTATTCACTGTTGCAGTCCTGGTTACCCTCCCTTCAGCCCCCTGACTTCGTTTGGCTATACTTCTCTCCTTTTCAATGCTTAAAAGCTTTTTGGTGTGTTTGCTTTTTTGTTTGAGGTATAACCTTGTATATTTATAGATTCAATTGCTTCCCATTAGGGGGCACGACATCTGGGGCAAGAAACTGATGACATCGGCTGCATGTTTTATACCCCTGACATCACGGAAGACTGCAACTGATGCAGGACCCAAGACTTTGTTAATCAGGCCGACCTAAGGGCTTACTTGCAAGCAGAAATTCAAATGTAATGACTGCAACAGTGAATACTCAACATCTACATTTATGGTAAGTGTACACAACTGTACTTTTTTCACCACAGCCCTCTATGTTCACAAAGTGCATGGCAGTGATTGCAGTACATTTCAGGCAGTATGGGTTCAGGATCTTTCCATAGTTGGCTGACAGGCTCATCGCTAAAGGGATTTACTTATTTGAACTGGGGACTCCTTGCGTCAGCTGTGTCGCCAACTAGGTATTATGGTAAGTGTGAAATCCCAACTGATAATGGCCCAGATGAAATTTGGGTGCCATCTAGATACTGTTAAAATTGCCAAACTTCAGGTGGCCCAAGCAGAGCTGTTTATTGGGGTTGATGACTGCTTTAACTCTGGTGCCTCATGGTGGGTTTAGCATGAGTGCTGTGGTGGACTTCAACCCATGCAGTTTCCAGTTGAGCAGTATGCAGCCTTCCCCACAGCTCTTTTGGTTGTCCATCTTTCCACCCTTCAGCACCACAGTGACTGCAGATCCCTTCCTTCTGGGGTGGGGGCATATTTTTGAGCTCTGTCTAGGGCATATGGACACTGTCTGCATCCAGACTTCCCATTTAATATAATGGAGGTGAGGGCAGTTTCATTAGAACTGCAGGCCTTTCAGGACTCTTCCCAGGGATGCATAGTCTCAAGACTGCTGATGTGTTTCAGTAAGGAGGGCTGTTTATGTAGACAAGCCGTGAGGGTGTGGCAGTGGGACATGTCTTACTGTTTTTCTAGTGGCAGTACAGATACCAGGCAAATCCATTATTTTAGTATACAGATTCAGCAGATCCAGTCTCCTGCCTCAAGTAATCACTGAACCAGTGGCTAGAGATCTTAAGCTGCTGGGGCCAGCCTTACTGTGATCTTTGACTCGACACCAGATGCAGCAAGAGTTATGCATTTACCGTAATGCTTGATCCAAGCCTTCCATGTCAGCCTTTCACCATTTGTCCCTCTCCGCTGACTTTAGACCTGACCAGAGCCTTGTCTTTACTGCACTTTGTAATGTGCTCTGGCCTCTTGTCTTTTTTCCATTTTGGAAGTACAGGTATGTCTGGCATGGCAGGCACTCTGACCTACTGTAGGAAGGGAGGACCCTTGGCCTTGCATCTGTGTCCAAAGTTGCTAATGTCTGATCAGATGCAGTAGTTGAGGCTTATTAAAAACTTGGATCAAAGTACATAACTTCTATTCCCTTCTTTCATGGGCAGTTGGTAAAGCTTGTCCTACACCACAGCTGGTCATATGATCCCAATGCCCGTAGCAATTTTAGAGTTCAGTCATATGTAACTTGCAAGCATGTACACCATATTGATGATCATCGTGCATACAGCTGCAGTCTTCACATTTGGGTTATCCTGCTGTCAGGCGGGTTCTTGGTCTGCCGAATTCCAAAGTCTAGGTCCGGCAGTCTTCACATTTGGGTTATCCTGCTGTCAGGCGGGTTCTTGGTCTGCCGAATTCCAAAGTCTAGGTCCGGCATCGGTTGTAGTCACTTTTTCCCAGACGTCAGTGCGGCAGGGGTATAAGAGGCAGCAGACTCCGTTCAGTCTTTCGTGCCGCGCGGTGCCTGAAGCAGAAGTAGTTCACAAGTGCTGGTCGGCCAGCTCCTGAGATTTACGAAGAGTATTTCAGCCGAAGTCATCTTTAAAGTTAGGTACCCCGTTGGGGAAACTTTTCTTGCCTCAGACCGATGTCAAAGTTAATTGCATTTCTTGTGGGAAGCAAATACCGCATAAGGATTTTCACTCTTACTGTATACCTTGCCTAGGGCCAGACCACGACGTCTTGGCCTGCCGTTTTTGTGCTAGGTTTAACAAGCGCACTAAGCGCCGGGCGGAGTTCACCCTTCATTATTTTGGCAAAATTTATCATGTAGTCTGATACACAGATGCCAGTTTTAGGCAAAAAACGCAAGGATAAAGGCAGACATCCGAGGCCTGCATCGAGTACTGAGATCACGCTAAGGCAGACTACCGGTTCTCAGTGAGGTGCCTACGCAGCCCCTGACTACCGATGAAATTATTTTACCGGCTACTTCAGTACCTGAGGTCGCAGGTTCCTCTGTCTCCATTCCCCCTGCAGATAGACGCTACTCTTGGCGGAGAAACAAAGTTTAGCGAGGCCTGCCATTTCTGAAGGCGTTTTCAAGCCTACCACTTTCTCTATTAAATCGTTCACTAAATCTAAAGCTCCAATGAAAATTAAAAAGGGTCCTCAGACCCCCTCTCAAGGCCCCATACCTGAAAAACAGATGCTTAAAATGGCTGAGGATTTGATTACTCATCGGGGGTTCTCAGCCCCCCTCAGACAAAAGACCCAGGTTGGAGGAAGACCACCCTTCCTCAGACCAGGCTTCTATTAACTCAGACATTTCTGAGGACCAGGATTAAGCCTATTCCCCATTTGAATCCTCTGATGCTGAGGAGTCTATTCCCTCTGTCTTCCCCCTCTGAGGACTACTCTTTTGGAGAAAACCCTACATACATTGAGAGCGCTTCCACTGGGAAGGCAAAGATTACTCTGATTCCAAGAAAAGGCTCAGGGAATTTCTGCTGCTTCCACAGCATTAGGCCCCTGGCTATTCCTCCTGTCTTAGATATTTTGGATGTGTACGCAGAAGCCTGTCTTAATCCAGACTCTCTACCTCCTGCCCCTGTTAAACCAAACATATTACTGGGTTCCTAATTCTCACCAGTTCCTTTATAAAAGCCCTTCTGCTGACCCAGAAACCATTTCCCAGGGTCTCAAGGGGATTAAGGCCTCTACTGCTAAAAACCCTTTACCTTCAGAGAGATTCCAGAGCATTAGAAAGGTGGGTGAAAAAGGTGTATAAATCAGCCACTCTAACCATGAGGGCATTAAACTGTCAATTTCATATGTTAAAGTACCAGCAGTTATCTCTGCTGAAAAGCAAAATGACACAAACAGAACAACCAGATCTGAAAGAGTTGCAGGATTTGTTACATGGAGCAGAACAAGTGGGGAAACCATACCTTACAGTGTGGTTTTGATGCTTTAGAGGCCTCTTGTAGAGCTGCTGTCACGGGGCCTGTCATACATAGGCACGCTTGGCTCAGAGCAAACCTTGCCAGATCATGTCAAAGCAAAGTTATTAGATGCACCACTACAAAAAGATGTATTCGGTGTTAAAGCTGAGGAGGTGCTAAAGAAAATGGAGGAAAAAGCAAAATCTATTTAAAGTTAAAGATTTCTTGCAGGTGCAGCCTCCACGGTTCAGCAGAAACTGGCCTTCAAAAAATTGGGGCTTTCGAGCCATGGAGAAACCCCAAACTGGTAGATACCGACACCCGAGGGGTAGAGGACAACCTCAAGGATCTTACAGCTAGGCAGTGGCAAGCAGCAGCCCCAAGAGGTGGAGATGGGCCACAGTCATTTAGAAAACAGACGCAATGACTTTCCCCTATGTCTGCCAAACAAAACTAACGGCAGCACCTTTGGGCAGAAAACTGGCCTTTTCAAAAAACTGGCACATTGTTGCAAAGGACAAATGGGTTCTGGATATTATAGACAGAGGCTACAGGTTCCACTTTCACACCCTTCCAAAAATGAGAGGCATGCCAAACCTGCCACAATCAATGGGCAGAGGCACAATGGGCAGAGGCACAAAAACAAATATCTGCTCATGGGTATGAAAGCAATTCAAGAGGTACCTGCAAAAGAACAAGGTCAAGGTTTTTATTCAAGACTATTTCTGGTACCAAGGAAGGACAAAAATTGGAGACCCATCTTAGACCTAGCTATTCTAAACACCTATCTAGAGGTACCAAAATTCAAGATGCTCACATTACAGCAGCTTCTTCCCATGCTGGGCAAGGAGTCTTGGCTGGTAACATTGGACCTCAAGGAGGCATACCTGCATGTCCCTATCAGACAAGATTGCAGAAGATACCTCAGATTTCTTGCAGGTTCAACCCATTATCAATTCTCTGCATTGCCCTTTGGCTTATCTACTGCGCCCAGTGTGTTCACAAAATGCCTGGCATCAGTAATTGCTTTCTGCAGACAACGAGAAATACAAATCTACCCATATCTGGAAGACTGCCTGATCCAAGCAGACGGCACTGCCTGGGGTACACAGTGAACAAAAAGAAATCAAAACTAATACCCTCAACAGAATTTTCCTGGGTGCCAGCTTAAATACAAAGGCCCAGATGGCTTACCTCACACCAGACAAGGGCAACTGTCTCAATTCTTCAACAAAATGGCCACTTTAACCAGGCTAACCAAGGAATCCTGCAGGCTCTGGGGTTCATGGCATCTTGCATCCTGCTAATACCCTTTGCAAAGCTGCATATGAGGAAACTACAATGGTACCTTAAACTTATGGTCTCAACACAGCCACAGCTTGGAAACAATTTTACCACTCATTCCATGCCTTCAAAAGGAATTTTTGTGGTGGGCTCAAGCATGCCAAAGAAATGTGGGTCTCCCTTTCTGTATACCACAAGCAAGTCAAATCATCACAACATACGCCTCAGACTACGCCTGGGGAACACACATGGCAGATCAGTGCATCCAGGGAAAATGGTCCCAGAAATAGATGCACCTACACATCAACCAAAAGGAGATGCTAGCTGTGCAAAATACTCTTATGACCTTCAAGGACCTACTGCATCCAGGCCATCTATTAAGGACGGACACCACAGTCATGTGGTACATAAACCAACAGGGAGGGACGCATTCATACACCCTGTGCAGACCCTGTGGAACACTGCATTGGAATTACAACTTCAACTACAGGCACAATTCCTGCCAGGGAAGGAAAACATACTGGCAGACAACTTAAGCAGAAATATGACAGACCCACACGAATGGAAGTTGCATCCTCAAGTCTTCTCAAAGATGACTCTAGCATGGGGACAGCCAGACATAGACCTATTTGCTACCCACAGAAATTACTAGTTGGAAAAATTCTGCTCAAGGGCCTATCATCCACAAGCCTGGAAAGTGGATGCACTCTTCCAATTGGACAGCATTGGCAGTCTATGCCTTCCCGCCTCTACCTCTATTGACCAAAGTTCTATTAAAAACCAGCACAGAGCCCACAAATGATTCTCATTGCTCCAGATTGGCCACAACAGCACTGGTATCCTCTCCTAAAGAGCCTGTCACTCACCACCATGGATCCTACCTCAAGTTCCACTTCTGTTGTCCCAGCACAACTACAAGACCCTTCACAGCCAGCTCAGAACTCTAAATCTAGCTGCATGGGAAATACCTTAATTTGCCAACAGACTCTCCTCTCCAAGGAGGTACAGGATGTCATCTTGGAGGCCAGGAGACCCTCTACTAGAAAAACCTTCTCCGCCAAATGGAAACTATTTTGTTCATGGAATCAAGCAAAGGGCCAGAATCCTTGGGTAATATACCTCAGATTTTACAGTACCTAGCTGAATTGCTAAACAGTGGCTTTTCCTAATCTTCCGTCAAGATCCATGCTTCAGCCATTTCAGTACAATACGGATCCTCTTTTCTCACTGCCTCTAAGGCAGTTCCTCAGAGGGGCAAAAAACAAAACCCCCACGGAAACCACCAGCTCCAGCTTGGGACCTCAACTTCGTATTGGAGAAGCTGACACTGCCTCCTTTTGAAGCGGCTTCTTCAGCAGAACTACAATACTTGTCATGGAAAACATCCTTGCTTCTGGTTATAGCACGCAGGGTTTCGGAGCTACAGGCCCTCATGGCTGTGCAACCATTCATCATTTTCCATCAGGACAGGGTTTCCTTACGAACCAACCCTACCTTCATGCCAAAGGTAATATCCAGTGTGGCTTTGAATCGGACTATTCATTTACCTACCTTTTATCCAAATCCACAGAACAAAGGGGAGAGGCTGCTACACACCTTTGACATTCACTGGCAACTTCGTTATTACTTGGGACAGAACAAAGTCATTCAGGAAATCTGAGCAACTGTGTCCTATGCTACAGGTGCTCAGGGAAAGGCCATTTCCAAACGGACCATTTCAAAATGGATATCCTACTGCATACGCTTTTGTTTTTCATTTCATGGAAAATCAGTGCCTGGATACATCGGATCCCACTCCACCAGGGCTACCGCTACCTCAACAGCTTTCCTTAGGGGGGGTCCCTACAAAGGACATTTTGGAAGCAGCTACTTGAGAGTTCAGTGCACACTTTCACCAAGCACTACCACCTGCCACTATACTCAAAATCTAGAGCGGGATTTGCCACAGTAGCCCTGCAGGGCATTCTAGCTCCTCCAAATTCTGCTTAATACCAGCCACCCTTACTTAGCTTTGGGATTCTACCAAAGTGTGATGACTGCAGCTGTATGCACGATGAACATAGTACATTTTTGTACCTACCTGCACATAGAGCTGCAGTCCAGGTTACCCTCCCTCCATCCCCTCTTAGAACAGGGCTTACGACAAACACCCTTAACATAATACCTATTTGGGGTATTCCTTTATGGTGTATTTGCTTGCAACTACTGTTTTGATTTATCTACTTGTGTATGTTTGCATAACATCATGTATTGCCTTCCTTTCTGGGGGCACCTGACATCTGGGGCAAGAAACTGAAGGAGTCGGCTGCCTCTTTTTGTATGTACACTAACATCTACATTTATGGTAGGTACAAAACTGTACCTCTTGTGATTTCAATGGCTCCTTGAATGCTGATTAAGTCCTGGTTCAAACTGGGCTAATACATACTTTCAGGATCCTCATCAAAATGATAGGCTGCATAATGCTCCTTAACTGCATATGTAGCTGGCCAGAATTTCAAAAATCTGCTTTGTCCAAGCTTGCCACCTTCTCTAGGTTACTTGTGAGTGAATAGAAAATGTTTTTAAGGTACATTTCTCCACCTGTAAAATTCTGGTAAATGGCTTCAGTTGTAGCTGATCCTAGAATTTTTGCATAGCTGCCCATAGAAGTATGTTAATATGAGAAGGAAACTTCCCATGGGGAGCTTGTTCTGTCATAACAAACTGTCATGGTGTGGTACCTCATCTGGGTTCTTGTCCATCTAGTCTCAAGTGACTAAGCCAGGGAGTGTAATTGGAAACTTGTAGGAATTAGAGGGCTTTATCTTCAAATGCTGCCTTTCGTTGGCTTGGATGTAGCTGTAGTGATCAAGCAGCTTTTAGTGCAGAGCTCAGGCTTTTTCTTTGGGAACTGGAGCTCTATTACCTTAATGGGTTTTGTGTGGCCTCTTAAGCAGGAAATGTTTAACTTGGTTCAGTTTTCTGACCTTTTGGATGTGGAATGTTCCTACTGTAATTATCTTGTATTGGTTGTAATAGCCCTGCTTTTGCACATTTAAAGTATTGAGGCAATTCCCCACAAGTATCTCAAGTTGTCTGACGCTAGTCAGCCCTGCTGTTGGCTCCTACTCTGCACCGACACGGATTTAGTAGTGATCCAATGCTAGACAATAATCCCTTTATCCTAGCAGTAGTTAGTCATTCCTGACTTACTCCTAGGATTGGTAGCTTCCAACCTCTTTCTAGTTTGGGGTCTGACCACTGCGCATAGTTGGACAATAGTAAGTACTGTAAGAACAAATGACCCAGAGTTTTCAGTTTTATGGGGGGGGGGGGGGGGGGTCCAGAATTTGGACTAAGTACTGAACATTTTCATGGAATCTGGCATTTTGGGCCAGAACATTTGCTGCAACACTTGCTACTAGTCTTTTTGTATTTAATTTTCCACACTTACTGTAGAGAATAACTGAAGACAAGAAATTAAAATTCTTTGTACTTTAATTTCTGGTAATTCCTTAAAGTACAAAATTTCTTTAAGAGCTGTAATACTTTCTCAAAAGTGTTTTGCAGAAGCTCTGTGGGGGTAGTTGTGTAATACATGGTACTAATACACAGTACTAGCCACACAAGGTGAGAGCAAGGATTGGATCAATCTACTGATAAAATATCATTGTTTCTCTGGTTGAATCTTCAGATTGATTTTGTAAGTGTGATTTGACCATGCATCCATGGTGGCCAGTGTTGGCATTGCACCTAAGTATCTTGAAAGGGTACAGAAATTCTTGCCATTTGGATCCTTATCCCTTTCCTACTGCTGAGATTAAGGTGTATAAGCTTGTCACTTTTGTGTTGTGGCTTGCAGGCAAGATCTATAGCAGCATTCTTTGGCTTATAATATGGAGATAAGTTAACAGTTTGACAAAGGAAAGCAGATATGTTGACTTGATAAGAACATGGACACTGGTGTCCAACTTCCTAATTCATGCATGTGATATGCTAAACCCGTTTAGCAAGAAATGGAACTATCCTTGTTGGCGTTGCTGAATCTAACAGGCTTCTGTTCCTGGAATACCCTTTAAACCCAATTAGACTGGTGATTCACAGCCCAAGGCTTTCATACTAAATCAGGCTTAACATTTTAGAACCTGTACAAAGGGCCCACTTGATATAATTTCACATTTTTAAAGAAACTGAATTTGCTGCAGTCATCTGCCTTTGGCCCAGTGAACACTAGTTTGTTCCTGGATGCACAGGTTCATTAGAGTCAATATTAGGAGATATTGCTCACTTAAGCTGCTCCAGTAAGTTGGATGATCTGAGATCCTTGACTTAGGGTAGTGTGTCCTATTCCTCACTAGATGGGTCTCCTTTTAAAGAGGTCTTTAGATGGGTCTCCTTTTAAAGCGGTCTTCAGGGTTGTACAGTCTGGACTAGCTTTGCATCAGTGGGGAAGCCTTGGCCATTTCCCTTCTAAGTTGTCTTTCAGTGGTATTTGGGTCCAGTTTGCATGTCCACCTCATAAGGTGGATGCCTTCTGTAATACTTATGCTTTTAGACAAGGAGTTTAAAAAGTATGGCAAGATTTCCCCTGCCATCTGGGAGTGCAGGACATTTGGCTGTTTCTGGTCATTCTAGTCCTTTAGACACTTTCAGGATGAATTTAGCATTTCATGAGTACAGATTTTTCAGTTTCTGTTTTGGGGTTCCACATTAGTGGAGAACCTTCTGGTGGTCCACCTCTTTTAGAGGGCTAGCTTTGGCAAAGCTATTTGCAGGGAATAATCCCACTTTCACCTCAAATTTTTAAATTTGGTGCAATTAAGTTTCATGATGAATGGGTTGTAGTGGTATTGACTAAAACATGGTAATCTTTCTGGCCAAATATTGCCTAGTTAATCTGGCCATTTAGTTCCTCACACGATTGAGGGACAAATTAAATGTTATCTCAGTAGGTGGCTTCCACTGTTAATGTACCTGACCAAACCTTTTGAACTCCAATTCCATTTTAAGAGTTTTTTTGAGGGGAACAATGGGCTGGAGTGTGGTGCATGTAGCTGCAGTGGTGCATGATTCTGCATCCTGTAATTCTGGGCCTGTGTAGCCCAAATAGCCCTCGGCAGGGTGGGAGGATGGCATAATGGTTGAGGTGTTTACCTTGCAGACACAAGGTGGAGGGTTTGATTCTCACATGGGGTAGTTGGCTAGGCTTAAAATGGCCACAAGGGCAGTTGGCCTAGTACAAAGCTATAAACCTAAGTGCATTGCCATAGATGTGCAAACCATTGTAGTTGGAATGAGGGTTACCATGCTGGTTCAGAGCTGAATGTCTGCCAATTGGCTATTTCAGTACTGAGTTGTGGCATTGGATGGCCCCAGACTGTCTACTGCATGATGGTGGTTCATTTGTCCCACAACAGTGCAACAAATGCCCAGACTACTAGCTTAACTTTGGTAAATTGGGTTGAGGCCCAGTATTTATAACCATGGTTCAGGAGCTGAAGTATAGAATAAGACTTTGGTTACCCTGCAAGGGGTAAACCTGGGTTTAAAAGTATCAAGAGTTATGTCTGATGTAGTGTACTTTAATACTGTCCTATGATCAAGGAGCTTGGTATGATCTGTAATGTTCCATGGGGTTCAAACATGGAAAGCATGCCCCACAAACATTCTCACCACCTCTCAGTCTGGTAAGCAAATCCTTCCTCTGGTGAAATTGGTGCTGAAGCTGCAAACTGTACCTGGTTTATAGATGGGGATATAGCCCTCACTGCTGGCTACTTTTGTTGAAACTCTTGTGCAGTACTGTCTGATATTAGTGCTTAGGCTAGGACTAGCACCATATCTTGTACAATGTAGTAGTCAGGATCACCATCATAGAAAGGATTTCAGAGTATGTATATCTTCGTATAGAGAGCAGTGCCACTTGTTTTTAAGTGCTCAGTCTTAACCAACATGGCTGGAGCCTTGAGCTGGCAGAGGATTGGACTGGCTGCTGCTAGCTTGCCCATATTGGAGGTAGCTTGCTTGCCATTTGGAATTTGTCATGCAGAGGTATTCTTCCCATCAAACAGTTTGAGCTGCTAAGGGAAGCTGTACCATGGGATGGCTGGAATGCTTTGCAAGACCCAAGTTGGCATCTCCTGGCTGGAATGCTTTGCAAGACCCAAGTTGGCATCTTCCGGCTGGAATGCTTTGCAAGACCTGAGTTGGCATCTTCCCTGTTGGAAATGGTTGAAGGCTACCTGAATAGGAATGAATGAGCCACAGTGTTCCTAGCCAGGATATTTATGCCTAGTTCTTGCTCCAAGAATAAATGAGCCAACTGGGTAGAGGGCCGTTAAGCAAGGTCCTGAAGCATGCAAAAATGTAGCTGAAAGCTGAAACATTGCATGCTGTTGTATATTGGACTGGCTTCATGGAGACCAGTGTGTGCTTTTAATCACTGACCATTGGAAGCTTAAGGGTTTTACTAGTGGATTTGGATTATTTTTCAGTGCCTGTAATTCCAGTGTCTGGAGATGTTTAACCTTGGCCTCTTAGTTGAAGATGAACCTCCCAAGGTCCTGTTTTGGGCTTCAGGACTAGTGATTTGTGATGCTGTTGCAGAATTTGCAGTCAGCAGCGTAGGACACCACGCTCCATCTTTTCACTGCTGTAGAAAGGAGGTGAGTTAAAGTAAAAGCTTGGCTTTGTTGCAGATGAGCCAGTTAGAGCAAGAAATCACATGCTTCTATGTCTGTAGGTTGGAAAGCAAAATGCTCCCAAGTGGTGCAGAGGCAGTTAGCAAGAGGGTTAATACTGCAATTTCTATTAGGTTTGATGCTCTCTTGCATTCTGTGACCTCTTGCAAGTTGCTCAAGACCTTGGGACCACCTAAGAATATGGGCTAGGCTCCTGAATGATCACTGGACTACAAACCTAGTAAATGGTAAGTACCTTCATTGAAGGGGGCTGTATAAGCCAGTTGAAGCAAGTAGGTAGTACTCATGACAAAGGCTGAAAGTTTAATGTTTCATACCCAGGGGTTCCACCTTTGTCCCTCTGACAGAGGTGACAGGTGCTGATTGTGCTTTCTCTTTTAGGGGATAAACTCTTGGCTAGGCTTCTAAGGGCTCCCAGGGCCATTAGTCTAATAACCTCCTATGATAGATGCATTTGTTCCTGGGTCTATTCCTGCAGTTCATGATTCCTCATCTTGTACAAAAAGTTGGACCAAAACTTGTCCTCCACTAAGGTCAAGAAGGGTGCAACTTTCTGATTCTGGAAATGTATCACTGCAAGAATTATCCCTCTATTAGCAACCTCAAAGGAAATCCAGTCTATGGACCCTATCAGATTTCCTAGCTTTATGATATTGTAGGTTCAGACTTGTAGAAATTCCATTTGTCAGATTGTGCTTGATAGGGAAAAGCCCTTACAGGTAGTTTGGATGCATTTCAGTTGTATTACCTTACCCTGTGGTTGAGGTGCATGTTTATCTAAATCGTAGAGTTGTAGAGATCCCAGTACTAATGCTTAAAGCAGTTCTGCTTTTAAGAAGCCCTTGTATTGGCGATCTGAGCATGGTTGACAGGCTTGACTGTTTTGATAAATGCTTTTTATAATTCAGTTGATATAGTTTCTATTAATTGGAAGGTCAAGGTTCTGTCCCTTCAGATTAACGCACAAGTTGTCTCTCTCCTTCGTTCTTGCTGGTTGGGTTTGGAGCCGATCCTCTGCTCTGACTCTGCCATCTTCAAAAGCTCGAGCTGCTTACTGGCTCGAGGCCCCCCTATATCCCATGATGCCTGGCGCTAGATACCCAGATGTCATTTGCCACTTCTGCTGCAAGGTTGTTCTACTGGCTCAGGTTGTATAAAACTTTATTGTAATTTCCTTGTCAAAACTGTCTGTTAAAACTGTCAGTTTTAGTGTAGAATTAGTCGTTAGATTAGACTGTTGTATTGTATTTACCTTCTCTCCCTTCCCTTCCCTCAGAAATGTTTTCCATTTTAGAGGATAACCTTTTCTATCTTCCTAAAAAAAAAAAAAATGTTTAATTTCCTTGGTATCAATGTTTTAGTGATATAGTTTGTAGTACTGATTGCAGTTTTTTGGTTGTGGTAACTGTAGTCTGCAATTTTTAGTGGTTAGTACTTCTGTGTTTCTTGTCCTTTGTTTTTCTTCCAGGATGTCCAAAGATCCTAAACCGTCCGGATACAAGTGTGACTCATGCTGTCAGATATCTCTGACAGATGGTCAAACTTGTGTTTGTCTGGGCGTCGTGCACCTGCAGGACTCTTGCTAGATTTGCCATGCTTTCAGTCCAAGAGTCCTGCAGGAGTGCAAAAACATAGATTCTGAGGGGTTTGCTTAAACCTACAGATTCACAGGCAAAGGTTCAGCCCGTGAAATCTTCCAGGCCACCTAAACTTTCGGCTCCCAGTTTGGAGCTGTCTGGTGAAGCCATACAATCCATCTCGGCTCCGGCTGGAACCGATGTTCCTCCCTCCCAGTTGGCTCGCACATTCCTCAGAGCCATCTGAGTCTAAAGATCCAGGTCGTCTGCTCTGGAGTCTATACGTTCGGCCTCCGAAGTCACAACTGCTCCAATCTGAGCATAGTCATCGCTCATCCCACTCTTCTCAGTCCTCTAGACTTTTGGACCATTACTTTGAAAGAGTGGTCAGTAGGCTGTTAAAATCACAGGCCCTAGCCAAAATTTTGTCCAGCCCCCTAATCAGGTGTCTGCTCCACCCACAGCTGTAGATATTCCTCCTCAGACTCATCCTATGAGCTCGGAGCTGGAGTTCGTTGGGGTTAGTTGTGGAACCGTCGGCTCAGATACCCTCTCCTTCAGTTCCGTCTGCTTCAATCTCTTCATGGTACCTTCCCTGGAGGGATCTGGGCGCAGACACCCTCATCGGCTCCGAGGGGGCAAGTGGCATCTGACCCTTGTCCTGACCTCGCTCTCCCCTCGGGGCTTCGGCTCAGGTGAGCTCAGCTCCCACATCTGCTTCTGAGTCGTCCCCCTCAGTGCGGGTAGGGGTTCTGGTGGAGTGTACTGGCCCCAGAGTCAGTCCCACGATAGACCCCATTGGCTCCTCCCCTTAGGGTGCCTGCATCAGTCTCTGCCCTTCTTCCAGACCCCAAGCGTGGGTATCCAGCACTCCAGGACACCCCTTGGGTGTATCCTCTTCAGAGGCCTCCCCTGATCTTTCAGAGGACCCACCTCGCAAGAGGAAGCATGTTGACTCCCTTGAGTCTGTTGCATTGGATACAGACTTAGAGGAGTCTGAAAGGTCCCAAAGATCCCCCTCTGAAGATGTCTCCTCAGACATCCTTGAGATGCTTAGGCAGAGGGGGAACTGGACTGCCCTAAGCCCTTCAGAGGATGAGTCTCTATTCCTGGACGCGTTTGGATCCCGACCTTCCACCTCCTGGGTGTCTCTGCCTTTTGACCCACTGTCTGGATTAGAAGGCATGGGCAGTTCCAAACAGTGGAACCGACCCCTAGAAGACCTGCCAAATTCATTACTGCACCGCAGGACAAACTGTTCTTAACCAAAGGTGGCCCCCTTGATGCCATGGTGGTAGCGGCGGCCACAAAGGAGTTGGCTGAAACTTCATCTGTCCATCCCCCTAACAATATAGATATGGGAAGCGGATGTTCTCTTCAGTGACTTTCCATGCAGTCCCTGAATTACCTGTGCCACTTTACCCTTCAGAGGGATTTCCTGAAAAAGCTTGGAGATGCCCTTCAAGATCCATCAGCTGAGGAGGCCCAGGCTAAGGCAGCCTCCTAGCTGACTATTCTTAATTCAGTGGCAAACTCCTCCATGAGGCTCATTTTCGTATGCAGCTGATGGTGCGAGTAGAGCCGCAGGCACAGGCGTGGCTGTAAGGAGGCACGCTTGGATGCAGCTTTAACTTTGCAGAACCTGTCGGAGCATCTTTCACCAACACCCCTTTTGATGTATCCTCTCAAGGATACCCTTACCAGGTGTGAGCAGGAAGGCAAGACTCTCTGCCATTTTTCCACCCCTTCCAGACCATATCCTAAGGGTCAGAAGTGGAAAGATGTCCTTCCGGAAATCCAAAGGAGCCTTGCCGGACACGTGTGGTGAGTTCCCATCCAGGGGCAGAGGAGGGAACAATAACAGACGCCGCCCTCGTGGCAGAGGGGGGTCCACAATCAGGGCAGCAGAGAATCTTTCTCTGAGAAGCCCTTCCAGAAGGGTTGCCCGGCTGCCCACCTTTGGAGGCAGTCAGGGGGAAGATTATCGCTGTACCCAAGAGCCTGGCAAGACCTAACAAGACAAATGGGTACAGTCAGTCATATCTGGAGGCTACAGAATTCCCTTCGTTCGCGCCCCCTTAAGATCAAACAAGTCAGACTTTCCACCTAATTAAGGGAACAAGCAGTTCAAGAAATCTCAAAACTGCTAAGAAAAAGGGCCATCCAGAAAGTCCCAGCAGACCAAGGATCCAGACTTTACTAAAGGTTCTTTTTTTGTACCAAAAAAGACTGGACTGGAGACCCATTCTGGATCTCAGCAGACTGAACAGGTCTGTACAAAGAACGAAGTTACTGATGGTCACACTACAGTCCATTTTGCCCTTCCTGGGTCAGGACAGTTGGATGTGCTCTATAGATCTTCAGGATGCATACTACCACATCAAAATGGACAGATGATCCAGAAGATTCCTTCGCTTCTGGCTGGGAGAAAGCTCTGTACAAAGAACGAAGTTACGGATGGTCACACTACAGTCCATTTTGCCCTTCCTGGGTCAGGACAGTTGGATGTGCTCTATAGATCTTCAGGATGCATACTACCACATCAAAATGGACAGATGATCCAGAAGATTCCTTCGCTTCTGGCTGGGAGAAAGCCATCATCAGTTCAGAGCTCTGCCCTTTGGTCTCGCCACTACCACATCAAAATGGACAGACACTCCAGAAGATTCCTTCGCTTCTGGCTGGGAGAAAGCCATCATCAGTTCAGAGCTCTGCCCTTTGGTCTCACCACAGCCCCCAGGGTGTTTACCAAATGTATGGCAGTTACCGCTCACCTGAGACTGCAAGGATTCCAGGTGTTTCCATATTTTGACTGGCTCCTCACTGCTACCACCAGACATCACCTTCTGCGAGCCAGAGACTGCACTATCAATACTTGCTCCAGGCTAGGTATCACAATAAATTTCAAAGTCTGCATTGTCAATCTCATCACCTTTATAGGCGCAAATTAAATACCAAAGACATGTTAGCGAGCCTCACACCAGATAGGGTGTTAGTGATTCGTCAGCATGTGAAGATTTCATTAGCATGCAAAAGAATTCAAGCCAGGTTTGTCCTTCAAACTGTGGGTCTCATGGCAGCAGCGATCGTACTTGTCCCTCTAACTCGTTTTCACATGAGGATTCTCCAGTGGCTTCTTTTCACCCAATGGGCTTTCCAGCAGCTTCCCATGTCTTACATGATTATCACACAAGCATGCAAGAAGCACCTTGCGTGGTGGATTGTCTCCACATCAGTGCTCCACAGCAGACCATTTGTTCTCCCCCTCCAGTTGCTACGGTGACCACTGACTCCTCCCTGATCGGGTGGGTGGGGGGGCATTATCAGGGCAGAACAGTCCAAGGCACCTGGCAACCTCACGAGTACCATCTGCACAAATGTCTTTGAGATGAGGGCCATGCTCTTAGGGTTGCAGGCTCTTCAGGACTCTTTTCCTACCGGGACCATTGAAATTTAAAACTAGTGTCTGTAGTGTGGTACATCAACAAGTAGGGCGGCGCCAGGTCCTACCCCTATGTCAAGAAGCACTCAGACTCTCAGTGGGCGATCTCTTCCCAGTGGTTTCTGATTGCAACGCACATCCCTGGGAGGTCCAACATCATAGCAGAGTGAGCAGAGCAATTCTCATGCCTCACGAGTGGTCTCTGAACCAGGTAGTTGCGGACCAAATCCTCCAAATGAGGGCAACCTTGCTGCGACCTTTTTGCAACGCCCTTCAACAGGAAGTGCAGCAATTTCTTCTCTCCTTCCACTTCCTGGGCACTCCCCCAGAGATGCTGTAGTCCACGATTGGCCTCTGGGACTTTATGCATTCCCTCCTTTTCCCCCAATCCCGAAGCCAATTCAGAAAGCTACCATATTGGGCTGCAAAATGATCCTCATTGCTCCTTACTGGCCTCGACAAATATGGTTCCCGTTCCTGCATCACTATCTTCTCTAGCAGCCTTGGACTCTGGACCTAGTTCCAGACCTCCTGATTCATCAATCGGGCGGGCTGCACCAATCCCTACGCTCTCTCCAGCTCCTGGCTTGGTTGCTCCACTTCCAACTTTAGCCAGGCTTCCAGATACCTCCCCCTCTGTGCACAAAATCATTTTTTGTCATCACACAAGTCTACGACTAGAAAAACTTGTGCTAGTAAGTGGAAACGTTTTTCTTCCTGGGCGGAGGCTAAAAGTATAGACCCCTTTTCAGCCCCTGTACACTACATTTTGGAATTTCTTGCAGAACTCTTCCATGCTAGGTCTGCTTTAGAGTTCAGTTAGCTGCAATTTCATCACATTGGCCTGTCTGAAAATTTGTCTCAAGCTGTGTAAAGCCTTTCTCAAAAGGAACCACTCTGCTCAGGCCCCCAATGAGAGATCCTCCACCACTCTGGGATCTAAATTTGATTTTAGCTCCTCTAATTTTGCCCCTTTTTGAACCTGCAGCTTCTTCATTGAAGTTATCTTGGAAAACCATTTCTGGTAGCTATTACTTCAACCAGAAGAGTTTCGGAACTACAGGCTTCCTATTAGTCCCCCATACCTCGTGTTCCACAATGACATGGTTGCTCTTAGGACTAATCCGTCCTTCCTTCCTAAGGTCTCTTCAGAGAGTAACTTGATTCAGTCCATAGACCTTCCTGTGTTTTTCCCTAACCATTCCAACAGGGTGGAATACAAGTTGCATCAGTTAGATGCTCTCAGGCAGCTATGCTTTTATTTGCATAGAACCAAGGATATCAGAAAATCGGATCAGCTTTTCTGTCTTATGCAGTAGGTAAACAAGGTCTTCCGGTCTCCAAAGTAACCTTATCCAGGTGGTTGACTTCTATCACTTTCATATATCAACTGAGGAGTAAAGAATTGCCAGTTAAACCAAAAGGTCACTCCACCAGAGCTTTAGCTACTTTGGTGGCCTTTCAGGCTAGGTTGCCCATGGAATCAATTTGCGCTGCGGCTACATGGGCAACCCACATACTTTCATTTTACATTACAAGTTGGATTTGGTTTCCAGGAGCAGAGCTGATTTTGGTTCCACTGTTCTGAAGAGTCTTTACCGATGAGCCACCCAGGATTTTGGGTGCTAGGGACACTGTCCCAACCAGCAAGAATGAAGGCGAGGTAAACTACCTTAATATAAAGAAGCTATGTACCTACCATAACGTTCCATGTCGTCTTTTCGCTCTTGCGTCCCACCCTCCATCCCCTTATCCTAGTGGACCGAAAAGAGTTCTTGATTTTTCACTGGCAGAGTCTTTGGCTATTCCTTTCTGACTAGTAGTCTCTCCAGTAGGATTTATGCATTCTAGGATAGGATTCCTTATGTCTGCAGTTAGACTTGCCAAAGTATCTAGCGCCAGGCATCATGGGATATAGGGAGGCCTCAAGCCAGTAAGCAGCTCTCTAGCTTTTGAAGATGGCAGAGTCTGAGCAGAGTATCGGCTCTGAACCCAACCAGCAAGAAAGAAGGCCAGAAGACTAACATGGAACGTTATGGTAGGTACATAATTTTTTTCTGAAGGGATCCAACTTCACTTTGCAAATTTTATTCTGTAGTTTGCATCCCATGTAAAGGTCACCACCACAGAAAATTATGCACATCTGGTTTCCCCCACAAATAAGATGGTGACTGATTCAGTGCATTTTCCAGAGGAAAGGTTGCAGATGTCAACCACTTTTACAAGTAATGTAGAAGTATTTACCATTGGGCCACTGTTCAACTGATTTCTTAGTTGTGGTCAGCCTCCAGTGCTGGATTCTTTGCTGTTCTGTCTTGGTCTTCAGTGTAGCTTTTGTTAGCACATAGTGTGTGCTCCAGTAATCATGCCTGAATGAACTTGCTGCCAAGAGGCAGAGTCGGGGAGCAGCTTGGTTTATGCAAACAAGACCTGGAAAGAGGGTTCTTAACTGCTAGTGTACAGGATTCCTCAATATGCAAGAGATCATTCTTCTGCAGGATTCTGTCCTTTTCAATTAAAGCCATTTAAGTATGGCAAGCAAGTATATGCACCCAGGGGAGAATAGCAATACCTAAACCACAAACTGGAAACTGTGCCTTGCTTAAACAGCTGAACCAAAACACCAACTGCATGGTGTGAGGGTTTTTTAAATTTGAGAATGCTTGACAGGGAATGGAGGCTAAACTCCCGGTGTGATTGCAACAAGACGGGTATGTGCTGTACTGTGAACAATGCCATTCTACTAGATTGGCAACAGAACTAGTTAGATTTAAAATTACCAACGTAATAACTAAGCACAAGTTAAAATGTACTGCAGCAGGAGGTTTTATTTTTTTGTACTGGAAAAGGTCCTGATATACCAGAGGTGGACGTTTGGGATAGAGATTAGAATACAAAGAGCACTTGTGGCAAGTGCCTTAATGCTAATGTGCAGTGGCATGAATGGCAATTTCCTACAACAGTTTTTGAAAACTGTTGTAAAACCAACAATGTACACTTTATATACATTAAGTGGTATGTTCTATGGAACTCCATACGTTTGTTTAATTGGTTTTGTAAGATAAAACTCCTAAAATGTATTAATAGGAATTGCAGTTAAATCACATGACTTTTTGTATAAAAACTGCTTGCTGCTTATGGGTGTCTGAGGAAGTCCTTTTTGATTGTATTGTGGATGAAAGTGCTTAAATGCCATTAAACTAGTTTAAAACCTCAATGTGGGTGAACACATTTTCTAAGTATTTTCTGTCTACACTGCCCATTACCTTGTGATTGAAGAATGGCAGTAACAGTCCAGCAGCAACTGGACTGATAGGTATGCAGTCCAAGGTATACATGTGCTGCAGACTGGTCAATGTTTAGTAGCATGGCTGGAGGCCAACTGCAGACTGAACTGGTCTCTCTTGCCCTGTAGGGAGATGTCCATTTTTCAGTTGGTGATTAGGTACTTGTGAACAGAGGAAATTGTAGGTTGAAGTGGGTGGTAAAAGTTGTTTGCTGCAACATATATTTGAAATTTGAGCTGCTGTTTGATTCTTTTCTGTTATTGCATTAGTCCATATAAGTCAGTATGCATTCCCTAGAAAGTCTAAATAGAAGCTATTGTGGCAAGTGAGGGTATGTGTGGAAGGCCTTGTAGGTGTAAGGTTAAGCGATGTACCTAGCTGTAGACCCCAAGGGGCCTTTAAATGTTTCCATGTTTCCCAGTGTGAAAACTGAACCCTATACCTTGTCTAGGGTATCTAACTTAACACCAATGCCACTGAAGACTGAACCAGCAGTCTTTTTTGTTTCCATAATTGGTAGCAGTTTTTAATTATTTCTCTGTTTTAGGTTCATCTACTGGTCTGACTGGGGAGAACCAGCCAAAATTGAAAAAGCTGGGATGAATGGAGTTGACAGACAACTTCTGGTGACTACAGATATTCAGTGGCCCAATGGAATTGCATTAGGTATTCAGTTTTATCATGTTGAGCTGTTTACTGTTTTTTGCTGTTAATGCTTTTAAATGCTATTAAGAGTTCAGTGTTTGGCAGTCTTGTTTGCCATCGGGAATTGGTCCCTTGTTCAGGGTAGGTTCATTTTGTGATTTTTGAGTACCTTTGACTTTCACATGTCAAGGCCAATGTCTGCATTCCAAGGATACATTATAAAGGTCTGTATATTCATAATTTACTCCCCCAAGTTTGCTTGACTAAAGCAAGGCACTGTATATTGGAGGATGGGTGGTTCTTTGTTGGGCTCTTAGCAATGATGGGGAGTGTAGTCTAAGCGTTCTTTAGGATGGTGTTTATATTCATGTCAAGGGATCACTCCCACGTAGAGTAAGACATTCAAAACTGCATTGGTTTGGTCGTGCACTAGGGGACCGTTTTTCTACTCATGGTAGGAGTGCTTGCAGCTGATGTCCTTTCATTTGTGCTCAGTTCTACTGATGCAAATTCAGATCTCAAACACTGCCTATACCAGTAGAATTCTACACACCTATAAGTATTCATAGCAAGCTAATTTTTTGCAGCCAAAAGATTAAATTCACAAGTTTATCACTAGTCACACTCATGACACTAGCAAAGCTATAAAAAAGCTGAAGCAGTGCAACAGCTTGCATTTCACAATTTGAGGTTTTCCTCCTCTGCCTAGTTACCTCATGCCTATCAGCACTTTGGCTCTGGCTGTCCAATTTAATCTATGGTGAAAGACTGGCCAAGAATCCTTTTTTGCCCTTGCATCACCTAGAGTGGAAGTGATCTCACAAGCATGCAACAACTCTTGAATCCTGCATCTGCCATGCTCCAGCTTTGACTATTAACAGCTCTAACAAAAGCTCTCAAATTTAGTTGTACTTTACAAGCATTGGATCTGTCATTCCCTAGACAGAGGAAGGCTATGGATTGCTCTGAAAGGCAAATGCTTAACGGGTGGTACAAGCCAGAGTTCTTGGCAGGACTAATCACTGAAGTAGAGTGCCCTCTGTTTTCTAGCTGGCTGTCCAATTTGTAGTGAATAAAGTGGAGAATAGTACTGTAAATTCTGTAATACATTGCAGTGCCTAGTGTGCCTTCTCAATTTTGCTCAAATTTGACGGTCAAAACAAGGATGCAAATGGCTACACCTCCTTTCTAATAGTGTAATTCACGTAATAGAACAAGGTTTAGCATAAATGTGCACTTGAGCAACTAGTATGAAACTGGCATTGACTTGGTAACGTCCTCAAATTTTATGAAGGACAGGACAAAAATGAGATCAGGACACTTGTGTATAGGTGTACTTTCCACCTTTACTGATCAAAGGGCATTCTGCCCAATCAACTGAGTTTTTGTAGGGTTTGTTTAGAATCACATTTTGTGCCAGTTTCAAATGTTTCACATTTTTGTGAAATCAACACACTTCTGCAGCTCTCCAGATTAGGATAGTCTGGGTTTGGGAGATGGCAAGTTGTATTGCCGCTGTGGAATGCAAAGACTGCGCATGAGTATAAATTGATATAGCAAGTTTGTTGGAGATATTGGAGACTTGTAACTGCTTCACTTGTACTGCAAGGCAAGATTACTCTAGTGGGGTGCTGCCACAGTGACTTGTGCCTATATGTTCAAAGGAAACTTGCAGTCTTTGGTAGCTTTGCTTACTTCTGTGGGGCATTGAACTGTCCACTGAAGAAAATCAAAAGGATTCTTGGGGTGACAAACATGGATTTTGGCTCTGGTAGCTACTTCCATTTTTTTATCAAACCCTCACCTTATTGTCCACTTTTCCAGCATACTTCAAAGCCTCAGCATTGCATTCACTGCCTTTAAAATCAATTTTTGTGGAAGAACTTTTAAAATGAGCATTTTTGGTGTTGGAACCCATAGTTAAATGTTTTCAGGTAATGAGTGTCTTAATCTGTTTCCTTTAAATACGATTTTTCCAGGCGCTTGCCATATTTTTTTATAGGCTGTTGTAAAATGTTCTAAACTAGGTGATGCCTAAAAGGTTAGAATGCTGGTTCCATTAGCTGCCATTAAATGGGTGCTGTGTAGTTTAGTGACCAATTCCAGTATATGCTTATTACAGAACACAAACTTGTGGTGTAGAACTGTTTGAATCCTATGAAAGAAAGCAGAGAAACTGCAGTTTACCCCTGATTTTAATGTAAACTGGTTATATTGGTGTATTTGGCTTAGTGTTGCATATTAGCAGCAGTAATGCATTTGCTGCTAGTCACTGCAGTGTTCCCTCCATGGATGTAATCATGTAATTGCGTTTTGCTTTCACAGGATACCCCAGGAAAAGCACTTTTGATGTCTTCCTCCATAAGACAATGGCTGCAGCAATATAGCCTGTTGGTCAAATCATTTAATACTTGCTGCCCTTTGCTTTTCAGGCAACCTGTTGTCTCATGCTAAAAGATGTTGGCCTTCATTCTGTTAGAATGGGCATGGCCTCATTGTGCCTAACCTTAAATCTGCCTCGCTCTAATTTTTGTCCTTGCAGCAATTGCTCTCTATTGTCAAGTGAGAAATGCTACTACTTTGGCACCACTTAAAGCAGTATACCCTACTTGGATTACTAATGCCCACTACTGTGGGCAGCATACGTTTGTGTCTAATGTACTGCTAATAACTTCAGGGGTGCTGTTTTGCAGATCTTAAAATGACTAAATGGAGTTTAGTTGCTCGGATTTGGTCATCTGTCTGACGGTGGCCCCTCTAATTTTGTGAAGGAGGGCTTGTTGACTGACATGTTCTCCAGTTCCCCCAATTTCTATTTTGGCTTAATCCAGATGGATATAAAGCGAAAAATCATTGCAAGCCACAGATCTTTGCCCTAACACTCTGCCTGCATTTTTTTACATCCCTCTTGTGAACCACTAAAGTAGCTTGATTACTTTAAGCATTTGCTTTGTTTTGAGCCCAGATGTGTTATGTAAGTAGATTCCCCTTCCTTAGTGGAAAGTTGCACATCAGGTTTTGCTCCCACTAAGATAATAAAGCTGCTTTTTACATTACTCATCCATCCTACAATCCACTTAAGCCTTTAGATTGGCTATAGGTGTTTCTGATGTAAAAAGACTATTTGGGTGTGGGGAATCTAACAATATTGAACCAGATGCCATTCTGCTGCAGTGAGGTGGCAGCAATGCAGTTTTTAGTGATGGTTCCATACTGAAGTTACATTCTCATGGAGTGACTTGGCACCTGTTATGCTATGTGAAGATTGTACAGTGTAGGATGACTTGGGTCCATTTAGTCAGACTGAAGTGCATAGCTAAGGTACTAGGAAAATGGCTGTAGTATATTCAGAAAATTCCAGGACACTGAGTGGTATGGAGAATGAGGTCTTAGATTTTTGAGGGGTTAGCACTGAAACGCGTGGTTACAAATGCCATTTAAATGCATTTTAGTGCTTCTGGATTAGATGGTCTTTAGGGCTCCTACAGTGAAGTCAGAGCTGCACTAGATTTAATAGTAATACAGCCCTTGACTGGTTGGACCTCCAGAGGTCTTGGGAAGACTCTGTATAAACTTCACACTCCTGATGTGAAGTGCTTAAATGGTAGGTGACCTGTTTTGTTTGGAAACCACCTGTTGGAAGGCGTGCTTCTAGATACTTGGTGTCTGGTAATTGGGTACATATTGGCACTGCTTTACCTTATTTTTGGTAACTGAAGTGCTGTTAAACTGATGCAGCTCTCAGTAAAATACTGAGCAGTCATGATCCCATTTTGTCAAACTTCTCATTTGTAGCTGAAGGGGTGTATAGAGAAGATGTTCGTGTAACACTGCTGCAGTCATTACACTTGGGTTATCCTGCCGTCAGGTGGTTCCCCAGTCCACCTGAGTTCCAAAGTCTTGGTCCGGTGTCTTTCGCTGTCGCCTCCTCCCTGATGTCAGTGTGACAGGGGTATAGAAGATGCAGCCGACGCCATTTTCTTCGGTTTTTCTTGCCGCGCAGTGTCCAAAGCAAAAGCAGTTCACAAGTGCCAGTCCGACTCCTGAGATTTTCATTCCGAATCCAGAACCGAAGTCTCCTACAAAGCTAAGTACCCCGTTGGGGAAACTTTCTTTCTTGCCTCAGACCGATGTCAGTAAAAGTTAACTTTCTTGTGGGAAGCAAATACCTCAAGGATTTCCATTCTTATTGTATCCCCATGCCTAGGCCCAGACCATGATGTCACTGGTTGTCTGTTTTGTGCTAGGTTTAACAAGCGCACTATTAAACGTCTGATTTTGCCCGACATTTATTTTGGCAAAAAATTCAATTATACCATGCTGTCGGAACTTCCGACCGGCATACATATAAAGCGCAAAGACAAGGATAGGCATCCGAGGCCCAAAACAAAGTCTTCTAGGCCAGTTGCCCCTTCTCCGGTTTTCAGCGAGGCGCCTTTGCAGCACCTGACTACCGCATCTGTAGAACCACAGGCTGCCTCTCCATCCCACGTGGAGATGGTTGGGCCTTTGGATGCACAAGTTATTCAGACTACCGAAGCTACTCCTTCAGAGGGATCCGGAGTAGCTGGACAACCTGCAGCTTGAGGGTGTTAAACAAATGCTCAAAATGGCCGAAGACCTAATCAGTTTGATCAGGGGTTCCCATCCCCCACCTGATAAAAAGCCTAGACAGGATGCAGACTCATCCGACCAGGTATCAATCTCTTCAGATTCCTCCTCAGACCTAGGGTACTCCTTACCCCCTTATGAGGATTCTGATGCAGAGGAATCCATTCCATCAGCCTCTCCACCTGAGGACTACTACTTTTGGGGAAACACATACCATGAGGGAGCATTTCCATTGGGAAGGCCAGGATTACTCAGAATCCAAAAAAAGGCTCAAACTTCCTTTTATTACCTCAACACAGACCCCTTGTTATTCCTCCAGTGTTAGATATTGTGGATGATGTGTATACTGAATCTAGCTTGAATCCTGATTATTTACCTCCAGCCCCAGTTAAGCCTGACAGATACTACAGAGTCCCTGACTCGCACAAATTTCTGTATAAAAGCCCTGTTGCTGACCCTGAAACTATTTCTCAGGGACCCAAAGGGGTTAAGACCTCATCAGCAAAGAATCCAGTCCCCTCTGACAGATTCCAGAACATTAGACAGATGGGGGAAGAAAGTATATACGTCTGTTACTTTAACAATGAGGGCCTTAAGTTGCCAGTTTCACACGTTAAAATATCAGTAATTTTTGATCTCAGTTGAAACAAAAAAAATGCTTCCAGATTTAAATCCTCCTAATTTAAAGGAAATGCAGGATTTATTGCATGCAGCTGAACAAGTGGGAAAACGCACTTTGCAATGTGGTTTTGTTTCTTTAGAGGCCTCCTGTAGAGCAGCTGTTACAGGTTCTGTCATTAGAAGACATGCTTGGTTAAAAGAACATACGTTACCAGATCATGTTAAAGCAAAACTATTGGATGCACCTTTGCAGCAGATTGTGTTTGAAGTTTAAGGCAAAAGAGGTATTAAAGAAAATGGACAAGGCAAAATCTATGCAAACAGTGAAGGATTTCTTACAGGTTCAGCCTCCTCAATTTAGCAGAAATTGGCCAAAGAATTGGTCCTTTCCAGTTTCAGACAAACCTCAAATGGGGCAAATACAGACGTCCAAGAGGTAGAGGTCAACCACAAGGTTCTTACAGGCCTTGACAGTGGGGTGCATCAGGCCAGAAAGAAGGGGAAGACTGGCCACAACCTTGTAAGGGAGGAAACCTGGCACTTTTCTATCACAATTGGCATATCACCAAAGACAAATGGGTTCTCAACATTGTATCTCAAGGTTACATGTTCCACTTTCTCACACTGCCAATGTTAAAAGGAATGCCAAACCTGCCACCAAATCAGTGGGCAGAGGCTCAAAAACAAATTACAGCACTCGTGGACATGAGCTATTCAAAAGGTACCACCACAGGAGCAAGGACAAGGATTTTACTAAAGACTTTCTGGTTCCCAGAAAGGACAAAGCCTGGAGGCCCATTCTGGATCTTTCTTCCCTAAACACTTAGCTGGATGTTCTGAAATTCAAAATGATACTACAGCAGCTTCTTCCCATGCTGGGCAAGAAAGCTTTGCTTGTAACCTTGGATCTCAAGGAGGCACACCTGCATGTCCCTAGCAGACAAAACTGCAGAAGATACCTCAGATTCATAGCTGGTTCAATGCACTATCAATTCTCTGCACTGCCCTTTGGCTTATCTACTGCACCCAGGGTCTTCACAAAGTACCTGGCACCAGTAATTGCATTTTGCAGACAAAGGAATTCAAATTTATCTGTACCTGGACGACTGCCTGATTCAAGCAGAGAGCAAGGATATTCTTCTAAAGCATCTGGCGTTTGTAAAAGTTAAGTTGCCTAGGGTACACAATAAACGAAAAGAAATCAAAACTAGTGCCCTCACAAGAGAATATTCCTAGGTGCCAGCTTGAATATAATGGCCCAGATGGCTCACCTCACACCAGACAAGCAAGGACATCTGTCTCAATACTTTCAATTGATGGCAACAAGAACCCAACTCCCTGCAAGAAACATTCTGCAGGCATTTGGTTATATGGCACCTTGCATACAACTAATTCCATATCCCAGGCTGCATATGAGTAAACTACAGTGGTACAGAGTGTCTGGTCTCAACGCTGTCAAAAGTTTGGTAACAGTTATACCACTCATTCCTTGCCTTCAACAGGAGTTTCTATGGTGGGCTCAAGCTCGTCACCTCAACGACAGCCGTTTACTCAACCCACAGCCAGGCAAACACTGACAACAGATGCATCGGATTACGCCTGGGGAGCACACATGGCAGTAAAAATGTATTCAGGGCAAGTGGCCCGCAGAACAAAGACATCTTCACATAAATCAAAAAGAGATGCTAGCTGTACAAAATGCTGTAATAACCTTCAAGGACCTGCTACATCCAGGACAACTACTACTAGACAGAACACTGCAGTTATGTGGTACATAAACAAGCAAGGGGGCACTCACACTGCTGTAAAGTATCAAGTTCATCTGCAAGCACAATTCCTGCCAGGAGAGAAAAACACACTGGCAGACTAAAGCAGGAACATCATGGATCCCCACGAATGGGAATTGAATCCACAAATATTCAGAATGATAACACAGAAATGGTGGTGCCCAGACATAGATCTGTTTGCATCCCCAATGAACTGCCAGCTACAGAAATTCTGCACAAGGACTTGCTATCCACAAGCATGGAAAGTGGATGCCCTCTCAGCTGGAAAAACCTACAAATATGCTTTCCCACCACTGCCTCTCCTTCAAAAGGTACTAGTCAAAGCCAGGCAGGAAGAGCCAGAGATGATCCTGATTGCACCAGACTGGCCACACCAGCACTGGTACCCAGTCTTGAACTTAGCACAAAGACCACTCTGGATTTTGTCTCTAATCCCACATCTGCTGACTCGGCACAACAATCATACTTCACAGCCAGCTAAAGACTTTAAACCTGGCTGCATGGAAGATTACCTAGTCAAGCAAGCAATGCCTCTCCAAAGCTGTTATGGATGTCCTGGAGGCCAGAAGGATGTCCTTCTGGAGGCCAGAAGGCCTAGTACCAGGAAAGCCTATTTGGTTAAATGGAAGTGATTCTGTGCCTGGAACCAGGCTCACAGCCTTGACCCTCTTGTCCCAAATATTCCTCTGATACTACAATATTTAACTGAGATGCTGGATAAAGGCCTCTCCTTTTCATCCAAGATCCACACCTCTGCCATCTCTGCTCATTGCAACACTGATCCACCAATTTTCTCTAATCCTTTGCTAAATCAGTACCTCAGAGGGGCTAAAAACATGACCGCCCCATAGAGCACCTACTCCAACTTGGGACCTGAACTTCGTGTTGGAAAAATTACCTCCTTTTGAGCCAGCTAACGCAGCAGATTTAAAATATTTTGGTAAACTGTTCTACTCCTGGCAATATCAGCACGAAAGTTTCAGAATTACAGGCAGTAATGTCAGTGGAACCTTTCATTTTCCACCAAGACCGGGTATCCTTAAGAACTAACCCTACGTTTATGCCAAAGGTGGTGTAAAGTCTGGCTCTAAACCAAACTATTCACTTGCCAACTTTTTATCCAAATCCACAGAATAAAGGGAAGAGACTATTGCATTCTTTGGACATACACAGGCAGTTACGCTTCTACTTGGACAAAACCAAAGCTCTCAGAAAATCTGAGGAATTATTGGTAGCATATGCTGCAGGAGCACAGGAAAAAGCCATTTCAAAACGGACCATTTCAAAATGGATAGGACACTGTTTCTGCTGTACACACCATGGGAAACCTGTACCCAACAGTATTGGATCTCACTCCACCAGGGCAACAGCTACTTCAACTGCCTAACTCTGAGTACCTAACAAGGACATTTTGGAAGTGGCAACTTGGAGTTCTGTACATACCTTCACGAAGCACTGCCATCTGCCTCTATACTCTAAATCCAGAGCTGGCTTTGCCACTGCAGTGCTGCAGGGCCTTAGTCACCCCTAATGCCTTATAGTACCAGCAACCCTACCTCAGCTCACCCTACTGTGGCTTTGGGATTCTAACAAAGTGTAATGACTGCAGTAGTGTTACACGAACATAGTACAGTTTTGTACCTACCATAAATGTAGATGTTGGTGTATACACTGCTGCAGTCCAGGTTACCCTCCCTCCTTCCCTTCTTACTTGCTGGTACGTACCTGTCTTCTACCCTTTACTACCTACGGGGAGTATTTGCTGGTATCTGAAAATTGTTTGCTTTTCTTGTGTGTTTTTATTAGCAATTGGAATAGCCTACCTTTTTGGGGGTACCTGACAGGGGTACCTGACATCTGGGGCAAGAAACTGAAGAAAATGGCATCGGCTGCATCTTGTATACCCCTGTTGCACTGACGTCAGGGAGGAGACGACAGCAACAGATGCCTGACCAAGACTTTGGAACTCTGGCCAACTGGGGAACCGCCTGACGGCAGGATAACCAAGTGTAATGACTGCAGTAGTGTATACACTCCAACATCTACATTTATGGTAGGTAAAAAACTGTACTTTCTCTATCCTTCATTAGTAAGGTTTTCAAAGGGATTTGACAATTGAGTAATTTCTGCCTTTTGTACTGACTGAGGGGTTGGGTAATGCTGCTAAACCATGTTAAGGGTTTTCTAAAGCTTGCAGTAAGTCGGTACTTGAGTTGGAATTTTTGCTAGAGTACGCTTTGGCTCTTGGATATTGCATTAAGCATTTCATTTTCATTGTGTAGTTTAGCTTTGATGCAAAGATGGTTCAGGGGCTCATGAATGCTTGATTATGCAAAATGTACATCTTGAAAGAGAATAGAATACATCTGCATAAGAGGCTGGCTGTCCCTTTAGCTACCCCTTTGTGTTAGACGTTTGGTAAGTGACTCTCCTGATAAGAATGGGACCAAAAAGACCACCCAAAATTTCAGGTCTGGTCAGTCCTTTCCACTGAAGGAATCTATTTTTACCCCTCCATTGTGTAGGGACATTTTCTTTCACCCCCTCTGATCTGCCCAGAATTATGCAGTATGTCCAGTTAATATTTGCTTTGTCAAATCAAGAAGTCACTAAATGACAAGTTTGACTTTGGATATGCTTGTTCTTTTGGCTTTTCCCAGTTAAGGGTCGCCACAGTGGAACTCCGGTCCACTAATGATTGACAGAGTGCAGAAAATGTTCTCTAAATTTAGGTTTTAGAGCAGTATTTTAAAATCTGGCCAATCTTTGGCCTTTCTCCCTAACTTGGAGGTATGCCCACACCCCTGCTATATGCCAAGGTCACAGTAAGTGAATTGGAATGATTAATTTTAATTTCGGTTCTCTATCCTAAAGATGTGTTGGACTACAAGGGCATAATATAACAAAAGCTCTTTCCAACATAATGCCTCCCATGTCTACCCAGGCTTTAACATGTGTGAAAGCAGTTTTGCACTGCAGTAGGACCTTTTCTCACCTCTGTATAAAGTCTGGGTCCTCAGGCTTGTAACTGGTAACAGTAACACTAATGTGCTGAGGAAAGTTTCCCTTTTAAGCTTTCTTGCCATTGAATTGGGGCAATTTCAAGATTTACTATAAGCTAAGTAAAATGAACCGTTACTACAAGTAGCATGGGCATGCTGTTAGTCTTGCATGTCTCATCAGACTAGCTATTTTCATTGGTGAGACTGGCACTAATTCCATTTGCAGGAGTACTGCTTTGGCCAAGTTTACTGCTATAACTTGCACCACAATCCCAAGAATGTGCTGATTTTAAGCAACTGGGATTTGTATTTGGTAAAACTTTATGGTGGCAGGACACCAGACCTAAATCTTGGCAGTACTGGCAATATGCACACTCTGTTCAGAATCAAAATAGAGGGATTGAAATAATGCTATACGGCAGCATATACAAACAGCAGTGATTTTACTGTACCTTTCATAAAAGGACTATAAGATGTAATAAGGGTGAGCAGATGAGAATATTAAGTGCAGATAGGCCTTGACAACCTTGGAATATTAAGAGTTAATTAAGAGCATGGCCAGGAGCTGCACATAAAGGACTGCTTCAAGTGGAACAAGACTTTGCATGGTGGGATGTGCCAGATAAACATGTCGAGGAATGCTTTTTATGGATACAGTATTTGCTTTGCAATTTGGAGCAAATTCTTGGTTGATTGCAGTAAATAACCAAAAAGAGGTAGCACTGGAGTACACACCAGCATATCACACCTATAATTTCTAACTGGATAAACTTAAGGAATAAAATATTCCTGCTAGAAGTGTCACCCTTCACAAGCAGTATTGCAAAATGTAGGTGATACCGGTCTAACAGCCAACTAGTCATTTAAGCTTTTAATACTGGCTTCACCATCCTGAGGAAAAAGTGGAAATAACATCCCTGATTAGCTGAATCTAGCCAGTGTGAGAGGAGGACTGAATGTACTTCTGAAAGGGCATCTGATTTGTAGGGGAGTATAGAGGTGGTGCAGGCTTGCTCTAGAGTTGTGTATCATTTGTATACGAGGGATGTCTGACTGGGCTAGTGTTGCTATTTCAGTGGAGCCCCAGGGAGCGAAACTACATTACAAAAACACCATGGTCAATGCACAACTGGTAGATACAGGTGTTAAATAGTTTTACTCAGCTTTTTCCACAACTAGTGTGAAATAGCTTGTGCTATCCTAGAGGAACAATCAGTCTATCAGTATGGTTTTGGTGGTAAGATACATGTATGGTGTGGTATATGAAAGGCTATGGCTGTTGCTATGATTGTTCCAAACCACAATGGCAGTGTATTTGGGTGAAATACAAGGAGGAAATGATCAAACTATAGGAAGCTTGAGATGGGTAAAATAGGAGCAGCAGTGAGCTTGAGGTAGAGCAACTAGAATTCCATGAGAACGGATAGTTTGGATGTTAGAATTTTGTAAGGGAAGAGACTTTGGTTGGTCTTAAACATTTTGAATTGTACTGTAAAATTTAAGAAGCATTTGAGTACAGAAAATTGTCTAAACTATTAGCGGCATTTTCTCTGAGTAAACATGGCTGTCAACATGTAGAAAGTTACAGCCGGCTTTAAATGATCCAGTCTGATCCAGTCAGCTGTGATGTAACCAATCAATCTGTGTAATTTCCATGTGTATAGGATAAAACCAAGTTTGGCATGCTTGTCTGGTAACTGACTTAAATTTCAGTACATGTGATAAGTGGATCAGCAATCTATTCAGCTAGGTAAATTGAAACTTGCACCTGCATTAGAATCCTTGGAGAAAGCTCCACTGTATGGGGAAAATTATTCCTTGATCTAGGATTTTGACCATCTTGGGAATCGAGCAGCCAGATACTTCCCTTAGCTTTTCTGTGTAGTTTAGTTGAAGGCTGTACCCAGCAAGTAAATTGTTGGACTGGTAATTGCCGAATGCACTGAAGTTAAAATTTGGCATACCTGTGTTGTAGTCTGCAGTCTTAAATCCCAGGAGCTGTTAGTACACTGCCATCTTTGGTAGAATGTTTGCCTGGATAATTACTGACCTAATTTGCTTTAGGAGCTGTAATGTAAAATTTTGGGATCTGTATCAAACCTCTACCTTTGCTCTAGTTAAACCTGCATCTTTGCTACTTTCTAGTAAGGTGGACACAAGTTCATGAAAAACCAGTAACATTCTAAAATTTGCATCTCCTTGTGAGCTTTTCTGGTGTGCAGGCATAATGTATGTTGTATGCGGTGGTGGACTATAATCCTTGTTTTCTGCTCTTGATCTTCAATTATGTATGATTTGAAGTTTACTTCCTCCATGCTTGTCTTAAGCAATGTCAAGGTCTCAACACTTGTGTCGGGGGAGGTTTCTAAGGTCTCAACACTTGTGTCGGGGGAGGTTTCTAGATGACTAGGAACTGGTCATGGATGTCAGACAATACTGCATTTGGAGAGTGGGGTTTTCATGGAAGCTGATTTTATTTGCATGGTTTGAATCCTTTATTGCAGGCAGAATTTGCTTAATTTCCAGCCTATATTTTAACTTTGCACTTCAATTCGACAGCATACACTGCAAGATTAGTACACTGGTTTTACCTGTGGGCTAGCAACCTGTTTCAGTACAGTAGAACTTCGTGTGTTGCAGTCCTCCACTTGCATCTAAAAAATGCAGCTACTGACCTGTACAAACATCACATACAACCTGCATGTCTAGTTTAAGAGCTCTATGCTTTAAATCCTGTCTTTGTTTTTAGTTTCATGATCATTAAGTGGTAAGCAGTTTATATTGAGCAGATATTTTTGCTCTGCAGACCAGGTGAAAAGACGCCTTTATTGGGTGGACTCTAAGCTGCATATGCTTTCCAGTGTAGACCTGAATGGCCAAGATCGTAGGATCGTGCTGAAGTCTCAAGAGTTCCTTGCTCATCCCTTTGCCCTTTCCATATTTGAGGTAAGACCCTTTTATAATTGTGTAGTTTTTTTATGCAGCTCACCTGATATCTGCCTCCTGTTTCAGAAGTTAGCATTTGATGTTTGACAGCAAGTCTGGTGCACAAAACCCTCAAGTTCAAAAGCTGGTTGTTTAAAACATTGGGTTGGAGCATCATGAATTAACTTTAGGTAATCTGGAGAATGCTTTCACTGCATACTTGACTAGTTTGTCCATGTGATTCTTCTGCTTGAAGTGTGTAGTTTGTAACTGCATCTTATACCTTGGTAGTGACTATTTCATCTTGGGTGCAGTTGAGACCAGCTGGTTGGGGTTGCACTTGTATATTCAGCAGCTAATGACCCGCCTTCTGTTTTGGCCTGTGTTGCTTTACTCTTGGCTGAAAGTCCATGGTGACACCTCACCACTAGTCCAGTAATCAAGAAGCCTCCATCCTCATCACTGGCAGCAATGGGGGATGTACATTGGGAGGTTAACAAGTACAGCATTTCCAGATGTAGCTCTGTATGAAGCACAATTTCCCTTAAGAGCACTCTGGGGGCTGGTTTCTCCATTTTCCCAATAAGACTCCACTGGCGCAGCTATAGAGCTGGGGTCTGAGTGAATAAGCTTATACCCCCAGCACCCCCTGTCCAGTGCTTTGTGCCCCTGCCGAAGTAGCTGACACTTGAGGTTTGATTTACACAACCTGGGAAAGCTGGCACAGGTTTACTGGCTATGCCCCCCTTCTGCCTAGATGTAAGGTAATTACTGCAGCTAGTCTCTGCTCCTCCGCTACTTAAGGGTGTTCAGTCTTGCTGTGTAGGAACACAAATAGTGGCTTGACCAAGAGTAGGGCTGAGTGGCCCACAGTGTCGCCAAATGCAAGTACTCAACTTAAATATCTACCCAGATCAGCCACAATAAAAGGTTTAAATATATTTAGAAAAGTACAAAATGGGTGATGCCAGTAAACTGTACTTAAATAATTCAAATGCATAAAAAGTAAAAAGCAACAGACCACGGCTATAAAGAATGCAAAATAGTTTAATAGAAGTCTGAAGTGGCTTGGCCCGCGAAGGCACTCACCATTCTGTTTGTTGTGGATTAAACTATTTTGCATTCTCTACAGCCGTGGTCTGTTACTTCCTTTACTTTTTATGCATTTAAATATATTTAAATGAACAAGCGAATACTAAATATATTCAGTGGCATCAGTTAAACACCAGGAAATATTTAAAACTTAGAACAGTCTCAAAGAAGCTTCACTAGATTCCTGACAATGCTATAACCCAAACTTAAGAGCAAGGCAGATAATGGGTGTGCTAGTTATCCGGGTCCAATGCAGAATGCCCTCTCACAAAGAAAGATTTCTCTATTTACTCTTTCTAATTACTACTGGGATAACTTGTAGAATAACATTTCTTGTCATCTGACTGCTAGTTCTCAGTCCAAACAATCAAAGCTGGCAGTATTTAGTATCTACCTGTAAAAATATACAGATGAGGGCTTCTCTGATCTCTGGCAGATGCTGGAAGTAACAATTGCATTCCTTCACACTTTAAAAACGAGTAATTCACCCTAAAGACAATATTGTTTCCTAGCACACAGTATCTTTCAGTTTTCAGTATAGCAAGAGACCATCTTTTATGGCCTAACCATAAATGTAATTTTTTCTAAAATTTACTAGACTGAGGTTAACTGCCTGTATCCCAGTTTCCACTGTTAAACTATGTACATTTTAAAGTTCCAATAGTGCATGTGCATTTCTGTTTTCCAGTAGGGCACACTGGCTACATTTTAAACTAGCATTTTGCAAATACCCTTTTCACATGTCTGTACAAAGCAGTTTGATATACACGACAGTAACAGCTTCTTGTATAAATCATTTAGATATTCACCAGTGATGTACAAATGTTAAGTTGTCTATCTCGTTTTCATTCTTGCTGGATGGGTTCGGAGCCGATCCTCTGCTCCGACTCGGCCACTCTAAAAGCTCGAGAGCTAGTTCCACCAGCTCAAGGCTCCCCTATATCCCACAATGCTAGGTGGTAACTCCTCAGACCTCATTTGCTGCTATAGCTATCGAGGTGCTCTTCAACCGGCTCGTCAGGTTAGTTGTTTCTAACTAAACTTTTGTAAAAAAATTAGACCCCTTTAAGTTATTTTTCCTGTATTTAAAACCTTTTTAGGTAGTTTATTACCATCCCCTTCCAAGTTCTCCTCGCTTTTCCAAGAACTTTGAGTTCTTTCCTTAAACTGTTAGGCCTCATCCCTCCCTTCCTAGTAGTTGGGAGTGTCTGGGTTTTTTCTGAGGAAATTAATTTGGTTTATTTTTAATTTAAGGGTAATCTGTGTGTGTGTGTGACTGAGTGATTACTCTACTTTTCTTAGCATGTCTAAGGAATCTAAGGTCTCGGGCTTTAAGAAGTGTGACTCGTACTGTCAGAAGTCTGACAGACTGTCACACTTGTGTATACTGCCTGGGACCTTTGCACCTGCAGGACTCATGTGCTGTTTGCCATGGTTTCAGCCCTAGAGTCCTGCAGGAGCGTAAAAATAAGCTCATTCTAAGGGGCTTATTGAAGCCTTAGGGTCCCCAGACTCAATCCTCTGGGAAACCCTCGAAGCCTCCCAGACCTTCGGCTCCGGTATCTGAGTCGTCTTCTGGGGCTTCGAAGGCTGTTCGAACATCGGCTCCGGTCGGAGACGATTCTCGAACTCTATGTCCCTACTATTTCCTCTGCTCCGGCCGGAGCCGAGGAATAGACCGGTGAGTCGGCTTCGATGAGATTGTCAGAACCGACCTCCAGAAAAAGGTCCTGGTCACCATCTGTCGGCTCCAGCATCACCATTGCTGTCTGAACAGAGCCATAGATCTCACTCCTCTAGGTCGTCGAGACCATCAGATCATGACCTTCAGAGGGTAGTGAGTAGACTTAAGTCCGAGGCACTGGCCCAGATGCTTCAAAGTCCGACTCAACAGTCGAGGGCTAATCCCATCACTCAGAATGTTCCTCCTCTGACTCCTTTGAGTTCGGAGCTGGGGCGGCTCGGACCAGAGACTGTGGTGGTGTCAGAACAGATACCGTTGTCTTTGGTACCATCGTCTGCTCCGATGTCTTTGGAAGAATCTTGTCGCCGGACTTCCCTCGTCTGCTTTGAGGGGGTGAGTGGCATCAGACCCTTGTCTGACCCCGCTCTCCCTCTCGGTGCTTTGGCGCTGGTGAGTTCGGCTCTGACATCGGCCTCGGAGCCATCACTGTTGGTGCCGGGGGAGGTTTTCCGCTTTTCTGAGCGGAGACCTCTGGCTCTGCCTGACAGGGGTGCCTTCGAGGTCATGAGGAGCGTGTTAGAACCTGGTTCAGCTCCACAGTCTGCTCCGTCTGCCCCTCCCTCCATGGTGCCTCCGGTGATTTCTGCTCACTCTCATCGCGGATCGTAGAGCCAGCTCCTCAAGTATCCCCAGTGGGGATCTCCTCTTCTGAGGCCTCTCCTGACCCGGTAGGAGAGCCCCCTAGGAAGAGGCAGTGCAAGAGGAAGCACATTGACTCCTCTGAGTCTGTCACCTCTGACACTGATTTAGAGGATTCTGAAGGTTCCCCTCATTCCCCCTCTGAAGATGTCTCCTTTGCAGACATCCTCGAAATCTTAGAGGGGGAATTGGCCAGCCCTCAACCCTTCAGAGGATGAATCTGTGTATCTTGAGGCGTTTGGCTCTCGCCCTTCCACCTCCTGGGTGTGTCCTCCCTTTGACCCCCTAATGCAAGTGGTGGCAAAAGGCCTGGACGGCTCCTGACTCAGTGGAACCCACCCCCAGGAGACCATCAATTTATCACTGCCTCCAAGGACAAAATTTTTAACCAAAGGCATCTCTGATGCTATGGTGGTGGCTGCGGCCACCAAGAAGGAGTTGGCTGATCCTTCGGTGCCTGTTCATCCTCCTAACAAGGAGTCTAGGACTATGGACAGGTACAGGAAGCGGATGTTCTCGTCTGCGACCTTTACTATGCGCTTGCTGAATTACCTGTGTCATTTCACTCTTCTTCAGAGGGATTTGCTCAAGGAAGCGAGCGAGATGTTAAAGGACCCAACAGCTGCGGGTTTTCAGGACAGGATGAACTCTCAGCTGGCGACCCTTAATTCTATAACTCCTAATGTGCCTCCTTTCATATGTGGCGGATGGAGCAAGTAGAGCGGCAGGTACAGGTGTGGCCTTGCGTCGGCATGCCTGGATGCAGCTGTAACTTTGCGGACCCTTTCAAGGTGTCCTTCACTAACTCCCCTTTTGATGGATCATTCCTCTTTGGTCCTCAAGTGAAGGAAACCCTGACTAGGTGCGAGACTGATGGCAAAACTGAGTCCGTTTTTCTACTGCTAGGCCTTGCCCCAAAGGCCAGAAGGGGGGAAAGATGTGGTTCCGCAAACATCCACAAGGAGCTTTGCCTGACGCACAGTCCCCCCCCCCTAGAGGCAGAGGGGGAACAATAGTAACAGACGCTGTCCTAGAGGCAGAGGGGGCCTGCAGAATCAGTGCAGTCTAATCCTTCTCGGACAAGCCCTTTCAGCATCCCTGAGGTGTTGCCAGACTGCCCACCTTCGGAGGCAGTTGGGGGAAGGTTATCTCTGTACCCAGAAGCCTGGCTTTCCCTTACTCAAGACAAATGGGTACAGTCTATCATTTCCGAAGGCTACAAAATCCCTTTCCTTCGCATCCCAAAGTCTGGAAAATCCCTTCCAGACGTTTCACCTTGTCAAAGGGAACAAGCAGCATTGGAAATTTCAAAGCTGCTAGCAAAAAGAGCTATTTAACCAGTTACAGCAGACAAACAAGGATCCGGAATCTACTCCAAATTCTTTTTGGTTCCAAAGAAAACAGGGGACTGGAGACCTATTTTGGAAATCAGCAACTTGAACAAGTTTGACAAAAAATTTCAGATGGTCAACGCTGCAGTCCATTCTGCCCCTTTTGGGACAGGACAACTGGATGTGCTCTATAGATCTCCAGGACGCGTACTATCACGTCAGGATGAACAGATGCTCCAGGAGATTTCTCCACTTCAGGCTGGGAACCAGTCATTTCCAGTTCAGGGCCCTACCCTTTGGTCTCACTACAGCCCCCAGAGTGTTTACCAAATGCATGGCAGTGGTCGCCTCTCAGCTGAGACAACAAGGATTCCAGGTGTTTCCATGTTTAGACTGGCTCCTAACAGCCCCCACCAAGCATCTTCTCCTTGCCAGAGACTACACCTTATGCACCAGTCAAACACTGGGCATTTCAATAAATTACGAAAAGTCTGTTGTCACCTTGTCATGTTACCTTCATAGGCGCAAATATAGACAGTCTCCATGTCAGCCAGACTCTGAGCAGAGAATAGCAGACATATACAGACAAGTCTCTTATCTTGCAGAGCAACCAAGTCAGTCAGACTATTCCTGAAGGTTTTAGGGATAATGGCGGCGGCCATCCCTCTCCTACCATTAGCTTGCTTCCATATGAGAATCTTACAATGGATGCTCTTCACACAATGGTCCTTCCAACGACTTCCAATGTCCCATTCTATTCGGATAACACAATCGTGCAAGAATCATCTCTCTTGGTGGATCACATCTCCTCGGCTCTTCCTAGGGAGACCCTTTGTTCCTCCCCCTCCAGTTGCTACATTGACAACGGACGCCTCCCTGATCGGGTGGGGGGGGGCATTACCAGGGCAGGACAGTCCAAGGCATGTGGCAGCCTTTTGAGTGCCACTTGCACATATGTCCTAGAGATGAGCAGTGCTTCTAGCGTTGCAAGCCTTACAAGACTCTCTTCCCAAGGGAACTATAGCAATTCAGACAGACAATATGTCTGTAGTGTGGTACATCAACAAACAAGGCGGAACCAGATCTTGCCCCCTATGTCGAGAGGCACTCAGACTGTGGCAATGGGAGATTTCTTCTCAGCGGTTTGTTAGCAACACACATTCCTGGGAAGTCCAATGTGATTGCAGACAAATTGAGCAGAGCTATTCTCATGCATCACGAGTGGTCTCTGAAAAATTCAGTGTTGGAGAAAGTCTTTCAAAAGTGGGGCCGGCCTTGCTGCGACCTTTTTGCTACTCCCCAAAACAGCAAGTGCGACTATTTCTTTGCCCTCTTTCCCCAACCAGGCCATCCCAGCAGAGACGCTGTAGTCCACGATTGGCCCCGGGGAATTCTGTATGCCTTTCCTCCCTTCCCACTGATATCTCAACTAATTCAGAAAGCCATCGCTCTGAAAGCTTCCATGATCCTCATTGCCCCTTACTGGCCTCTACAGATTTGGTTCCCATTTCTTCACTTATCTGTTGGAGCACCCTTGGCATCTGGACCCAGTTCCAGACCTCTTGACCCATCAGTCGGGTCAGTTGCACCACTCCCTTCTCTGAACCTCACAGCGTGGTTTCTCCAATTCCAACTCTAGCCAGGCTTCCTTTAATATCTCACTCGGTTCGAGATATTTTGATAGCCTCTCATAAATCTTCCACTCTGAGGATTTATCATAGTAAGTGGAAACGTTTTTCCTGTTGGGCATAGTCAAAGGATATAGATCCTTTCACTGCCTGCATTCAATCTGTTTTGGACTTTAGCTGAACTTTTCCACTCAGGTTCGTCTCAGTCTACCATCAAAGTTCAGTTGGCAGCTATATCTAACTTTCACATTGGAGTCTGAGTCTTCCATTATGTGTCTCAAACTCTGCAAAGCCTTTTTAAAATGAGTTTTTCTCCTCAAACCACCTATTAAGGATCCTCCTCCTCTATGGGATCTCAACTTGGTTCTAGTGTCCTTAATTCTTCCCCCCTTTGAACCTGCAGCTTCATGTTCAATGAAGTTACTATCTTGGAAAAAGCTCTTTAGTAGCTATCACTTCAGCTAGAAGAGTCTCAACTCCATGCTCTCTATCTTTTGTTTCATAAGGATAGGGTGTCCTTGCGTACTAACCCGTCCTTTTTGCCTAAGGTAGCTTCACTGGCAAATTTGAATCAAACCATTGATCTTCCTGTGTTCTTCCCTAATTATTAGAACAGGTCAGAACAAAAATTACATTGCTTAGACGTTTATCGCCAACTTGGGTACTATTTAGACAGGACCAAGCAATTCAGGAAGTCTGATCAACTGTTTCTTATGCAGAAGGTAGAATGGGCCTTCCAGTTTCTAAAGTATCTCTCTCTAGATGGCTTACTTCGTTGATTACCCTTGTGTATGAGATCAGACATAAACAGTTGCCATCCAAACCCAGGGCTCATTCAACTAGAGCTTTAGCCACTTCTATAGCTTTCCAAGATAGGCTGCCTATTGATTCGATTTGTTCTGCAGCTACTTGGGCTTCTCCCCATACCTTCATTTCTCATAAGTTGGACTTGGCCTCTAGGGACCGAGCCAACTTTGGTTCCACTGTACTCAAGAGTCTGTTCCGATAGGCCACCCGGGACAAGGTGCTAGGGACGCGGTCCCATCCAGCAAGAATGAAGGCGAGATAGACAACTTAACATTTAGAAGTTATGTACCTACCATAACGTTCCATGTTAGTTGTCTTCTCGCCTTCTTTCTTGCGTCCCACCCTCCTTCCCCCCCCCCCCTAGCCTGGACAGACCTAGAGTAGTTTGTTTTGTGACCTTTCTATCTTTTCCCCACGTCCCACCTCTATATATTTTTCCTCTAAGTTAGGACACCTCAGTCAGCTTATAGAGGTGGGTTATCCTGTTCCTTTTTTGGAATTTCCTTGCTGGGCTTAGCTTTCAAACGAGATCTGAGTTGTTACCGCCTAGCATTGTGGGATATAGGGGAGCCTAGAGCCGGTGGAACAAGCTCTCGAGCTTTTAGAGTAGCAGAGTCTGAGCCGAGGATCGGCTCCGAACCCATCCAGCAAGAAAGAAGGCGAGAAGACAACTAACATGGAACGTTATGGTAGGTACATAACTTCTAATTACTATCTGGGCTTATGGTCTCCTTTCGTCACGCACTAGAAAGCATTCTAGACAGCTGCAAAGCAGAAAACCTGGTAGTTTAATACCAATTGCCGCTTGTCTGTGCATGGAGCCATTGTCAACTAAAGACTACTACTTAGGCTACTAAGCCTGGTATGCCTAACTTCTGTCCCTTGGCCTGAGATGTCTGTTGCACAGACTTGCGTCTTGACCCATGAGAGCATAAGGAAGCATATGGCTTAAGATCTGAATTTTGGATTTTTGCTTTCTACTTCTACCTTCTAATAGATGCTGTCCTTGTGTTCTAAAATGTGAATGGTTTTAAAGTCTCAGGGGTTTCCCATGTAACATTAGCAATTCTTGCCTATTAAGTGCTTACAAAACAAAATGTAAAAATGTGTTTTTTCACTGCACCATTGTAGAGGTTTTACTTTTGAAATACCAAGCTTCAACTATGTCCTGATGTGCTATCACAGCAGCCGTAAATGTTTGTAGGGGTTGTATTTGCACATAGCTGTGGGCTGCTTTACCCCTACATTTCATTATCAAAATATGCTAATGTTGGGACTAAAACTGCAGCTTTTTTCTGTAGTTGAAGGCTTGATGCTAGATTCCATGGTTGGGGGCATGGTAGCAGTTGGTTGTCCAAGCTTTGAATTTGTTTCCCCTTAAACTGCCTGTTCTGGACATTCCTGCTGCCTCTACAGAGCCCTCGTGTGCAGTTATGTCAAAGCAACTTATAGTGTTGAGTAGTAATTTTCCAATGAGCCTTGTTTGACGTATTGGCCTTTTGGATGGCGCTCTTGTTGGATCTCAGACTTGTACACAAATTTACCAGCTTAGTTATTCCAGGTGTTAATGACGCTAGTCTCTGATCTGTTGCAGGTTTAACATAACCTGCAGGGTTGCCATATTACCGGTGAGCAGTGGCAGCTGGTGACTTTAAAGGGGGGCTGCAGGAGAGAGATAAATGGGTGGGGCCAATGGGGAGGAGTGTCCAACTAGAAAGGGGTGGGGCTGTGCTCAAACCCAGAACAGCTGGAACTTTAAATACGCTGCCCTGGGTGCCAAACAGTCATTACAAAAGTCCAATCAAGACTAAATGAAGTGTAGAAGAAAACTATTTCAATGCATTGGCTACATAGCAACTTTATATCTAGATGGAAACGCAGGTTGAGGCATGAAAAAATATTTTAAATACATTACTGGAATGCCAGTCAATCAAGTATATAAAACAAAAGCAGCACCCAACCCACTTGCACTGCAGTTCTAATTTATATTCAGCTTTATAAAATTACCAAGTAACATGCATGAAAAAAAAATTTAAATACATTACTGGAATGCCCGTCAAAATCAAGTATATAAAACAAAAGCAGCACTCGACTCAATCCACTTCTTGCACTGCAGTTCTAATTTATATTCAGCTTTATAAAATTACCAAGTAACATGCTGAAAGTAGCAATCTGATACGCCCCTTGTAAAAGTGTATCCAAAATGACCTGCTGCCTGACAACTACTTGTTTCATGGGGAAGAAGAGATCAAAGTGAAAAAATGAACAGCAAACAAATTCTTATGATAAATTGCTTAAAGGATTACTGCACAAGTTATGGACCACACGATTGGCATTCTGTTTAGTTTACGGGTAAAGCCTGCAAAGATGACTGCAAGTCTCCAATAGATTTAATGAGCTTCTGAAAATACTGTAATCCTGTCCTTTATTACAAATACTGTTATGCATTTAAATACCAAAGGCTTGTGCGTTAGCTAGTTATGTAAATATTCTCTGCATGGCAACTATTCTCTGCATGGCAACAACGAAAAGACTTTCAATGCTGGTACATCTTTGTAAGATGCAAGTAAGCTTTAAGCGTGCTGTTAATCTGACTAGCTTACCTAATGGTCATTAAAGCCATTGCTACTTAAACAGGGCACTGCAACAGCATGCATTTTCTGAATAATAAGCATAAATCTACAGTGTAAAAAATGACAAAACCAGAACATTCTGCTAAATTAAGTCAGATGAAAAGCCACGGTCGTACTTGTGGTCTTCCTGGGATGGGGGAATACTCTGCACACTTGCACTGCATAACTGCTCCTTGCCTTCCTTGGACACATCCAGAACCACTACAATGGGGAGTGGGGTGCAACAAGTATGTCACAATTTGTAATGTCTTCGGCTGACTGATGGCTCTGACACTTGTACCTCTCAACCTCTGAGCAAGAAATCTGGACAAAGCCATACAGAAAAGTGGGACACAGGCCCAAAAAGGACACATTTTAAATATTGCTCTAAACTTAGAAAGATAATAAAACAGTAGTAGGTCTTGCATTAGTATGAATTTTCTTAAAGGTATGAAATCTGAAACTCAAATGTTTGCCATTATTTTCTAACTTCAGTCTTTAATTTGCCCCAATTTTACAAAAAACAGACCACAAATGTGATGCAAAAATATAAAATTGCCACAATACAGCTGGGAACCTGTCAAAGTAGGGACACCTGTTTAATAACACTTAACTTGAGCAGCTAACAAAATAAGAGCATCTACATGCATTTGTGAAATAAAAGTAATCTAACTGATCATTACAGTTGTATAGAATTGTAAACCCTCCACATTTTCTTCCAAAATTGCCATTTTGAGGAGAGATTATTAGGGGGAGAGCAACATTTTGAGAGGTTTGGGTATTCCTAATTCTGTAAAGTGACTTGCATGTACCTCTCAACCTCTTAATGCAGGAAATCTGGACAAGGCCAAATATATTGGGGGGAACATACAAACAGTACTAATGTCTTTTGTATAAACTTAAGATGGTTGATAGAATAACAGGTCTTGCTTTAGCATGCATTTTTCTGAAGGTTATGACGTCAAACTTTTGACTTCATTCCTAAATGATTTGCTAGAAAACCACAAATTTGAGGATCAAACCAAAAATAAGAAGCAAATATCTATTCTGCAGTCTGGACAGTTTGAGAGGTATAGTTCAGCCGGGGCTGTCTTGAGTTTGCTGCCCTCCCCCCTCAAAATCATGGTCTAATGGAGCCTCCCCCTGCAGCCATTCTAATGTCCCATTCCTTGGTTATTTTGCCCCATTTACCATAAACACTAAAATGTGCATACTGCTTTACTTCTATGATTTGGATTTCATTTGAAAGTTTTAGTTTGCATTTTACAGCACAAACTAATAGATCTGCTAAATAAAGCAATGCACTTTCACAATGAAAATAGACTTTGCATTAAAACTTCTCTGCCCTTGAAACTCATTCATTGAAACTGCATTGAAACCCACATTCAAAGAAAATACATTTTGCCAGTGGCAGATAAAATCAACTTTGGGCTGTTTTCAAATCATAGGTCCCTTGAACACTAAACACACATGCTCTTTGCACCCTGATTTGTATTAAATTATATTCCTTGTACAATACAGTATAGTTGAGTGCATTTTAAATTTTGTTTTGAATGCATGCACCAGTGACAAAACTGCCCAATTCAGAACATTTCCATCATAAGTCTACTCAAACTTCAGTCCACCAGCATCAGTAAATATGCACAATCTCTGAAGAAGTCCTCTAAATTCCACATTAAAGAAATCTGTAACTAATGAAGTTGCTGCTAGTAAACAACTTTGTCATTGTTTCATCTAAAGTGCCTGTTGCCTTTGAGGAATAAATTGCCTATTGCATTAAAAAAAATAAGCTAGTAATATCACAATAGGGAATGGATGGCAAACTGATAACTAGTTCATAGTTACTAGGTATCTTCACCCAAATGGACTGCAGCATCCACCCCCTTTACAACACAGTACAGTATCAGCAATGCATCTACCTACTGTGGGAGTAGAACCCACAGCCTTCTGCACCAAAAGCAATTACACTACCTGTTCTGCTATTAACAATGAAAGCAGACTAAGCAGCACTAAACTTTTGTTCTCTTGCAGCTCTCAGCTCCTTGTAAAATCTACTTTACACTCAGCTGCATCTCTGAACTTTGCAGCACAATCTGGAAAAAGCTGAAATGTATTGGGGGGGGGGGGGGGGGACAAGCCAAAAGACACATTTTAAACCTTGCTTGTATAACACAGTTGCTAGAATAAAATGCTGTTAACACCATACATTGCACTGCTAAGTCTTGAACCCAGTCCTGAATCTGTGCAAGGCTAATGGCCGAGTTTCCTCCTCGGCAGCAGTTAAATCCAGTCTTCACCTCCTCGTCAGTAGTCTGAAGTCATGCAAGGCTAATGGCTAGTTTCTGTTCTTGTGGCACGCGAGAGTAGGCTGGAGGCTCCAGCCTGTGAGTGATGCAGTCCAGTGGTTGTCCACCCCTGCAGGTGAGCATGCCATTTGCTGCCAATCGTTTTGAATATACAAACACATTACATCTTTTGTTTCATATGTTTATCTTGGTATGTTAATATGTTAAATGGAGTTTTTGAAAATGGTGATTTCAAAGCTGAACAGATGAACTCTGGATGTAGTGTGACTGGGGGAGGCATGTATATAGTTCTAGGCACTTTGTTTCCCATAAATATGGGAGTGGTCTATCAAATAGCATGAAATCAGTTCCTCCATTGATTCATACTAATTTGGGTGAATTTAGCTTACACTTGGTTTTGATTAGTGCTGTTTTTATGGTGAGGCCTGTATCTTTGGAGGTGTAAGATTTTCAGGGGATGTCCAAGAAGGGCTAATGGTACTGTAATTGGTATTTTATAAATTAGATCAGATTAAATTGGTGGTCCTTTTTTGGAAGGAGGAAAGGGATCTTTGTACCCCATCTTTTGTATGGGAATGCTAATTTGTCTGAAGTTCTCACTTTGGCCACAGAAAACATTTGGTTTGGAAGAATCACTTAACACTGGTCATGGAGGAGAAGCCGTCTAAATGTCTGAAATATGCACTCAACATGAGCTGCTTTACTGGTGCTGGCAGTTTTAATCATAATTATTGAAATGATTCTCTAATACACGTATTGGACTTTTAATTCATTTTTCAGACCAGCTTTAGTGCAAATACAGGGCTGACTTGGTTTCTTGAGTGTTCCAAACTCAACACTTGGTCACTCATTTAGGACAGCCTCTGGTCTTGCTGATTCACTGAGCAGCATTTACATTTGTATGAGGAGGTATTTTGTTGTGCCATATCTAGTAATTTTGTATGTGGATGACTCCAATAAGACTGATTTTTATTCAAATGGTTTTAAATGTCTCCTGTTCAGGTACCTACTAATTTTGATAACCTTGTCCAGCTGCTCTTTGAACTTTCTAAGATCCTGCAGAAATTGAAGACCCAGTTAGCAGTTTACTTCCTAGCAGATCTGACTCATTCTTGTGCATTTTTCAAAATGGGAAGACTTTCATATCCTTATCAAATGAGCGCTCTTGCAGTGTCTCTGTCTACCATTTGGTACAAGTAAAGGAGCATGAAAGCATGATGAACCACACTTGGCAGTGTTTGTACTCTTGTATAGCTAATCTGAGTGCGAGATTATTCAGGCACATTAGTCAAATGCTGTACAAATAGTAGGAAGTTCAAAGTATTTGGAAGTCTCCCCATGATTTACTCCATCCTGCATATGTTCTATGGGATCTTTGGAGATTGTTGATGTAGACTGGTTCAAGGGTACTTGGACACTGACAAGCTGTTTAACTATTCAGAGCAGTGTGTCTGGAATTGATAGAGGGTGTTTTTAAGCCTTATCTTTCAATCTGTTTAACCTAGGAAGTTGATTTGGGAACTTCCAGTTCCTTGTCTTGGCAACAAAGTCAGTCTTCTATACTGTTATGGAAAGTTGAATACAGGGAGCGGGGTGCAGTCCCTCAGTCGTGAGGAAATTTTATGAATGTTTAGTCTGTTCAGTGCCACTAGATTTTTAAAGAAAATTGGTGTTCATTTTCAGGTATGTGTAAAGTTGAAAAAGTGCAAGGTTATAGCCCCAGTAAGAAGTGTTAATTTTTTGAATCTGAGTGACTAATTGCACACTACTTCTGTTGGATGTATGCCAACCTTTTCTTTAGTTGTACAGTTTATGTACTTTGTCATGGTTGTACTCAACCATGCCCATGTGCTGTTGTTTCAGCTTCTCTGCCATAATGTGCTACTGGAATTTGATACCCATGTGCCACATTTTCCAATAGTATATTCAGACACACAAGCTCTAAATTCCTATTGCTTCCTTGTCCTGAGAATGAGGATTGCTGCAGGTACTTAAGCCTGATGGAATTTAAGAACCATAATGACACTTGTACAGCTAAGCGACCTTGGAAAATTCAGTGCAATGTGGGAATGTGAAGCAGGAATTCCTCTGTTTGATTTTTAATGTCCACTTTTGCATTCTGTACTGGACACTGCCAGTACATTATCTTTACTTGCCCTTAACTCATGCCTGTGATTAATGCAACTCTGACACGTGGTTGTAGGAGTGATTTGTGATCTAAATTTCTTTAGAAGGAAAGTGTCCTTGATTTGTCTGGTCAGACATTAAAGCATGTAGCATTTAAGCTGTAAGCAATTACTGCCATTACCTTTTAGCTCCTGTAACTTACCCAGTGACTTGGGCAGTTTTGATGCCCTTATCACATGCTTTTTCGAGCATATAGCCAATTGTCACATTAGTGTACAGTGTATACAAGACTTGCTCATCCAAGTCTGACTGCACCAAATTTATGTAGTCTGAGACATTTTCTGACAATGTAATGCATTGTTTTAATGCTGAAACATTGGTCTGCCAGCTTTCAAAAGTTCTGTGTACAGTTATGGTGCTTCAACATTTATGTATATATGTGTGTGTGTGATAATTTTTCTTAACACCATATATAGTGTAGCTTTGAGTGCTGTCAATACCTCCACTAATTGCAAGAAATCTGAACAAAGCTGTAAAAGGGGGGGGGGGGGACAGAAGCCAATTCTTAAATATTGCTCCTACAAACTTAAATTGATAGAATAACAGGCTTTGCATTAGCAAGTATTTTAAAGGATATGAAGTCTAAAACTCGCTTATCTATCTTCAGTCCTCTTGTGATTTGCCAAAGTTTGGAGGAACGGACCAAAATTGAGGCAAAAATCTTGACCAGTTGAGGTATGCTACTGTCACTTGACAAGTTGATCTTGTGCAACAAGCCTAGCAACTGAACATTTTCAGGATGTTTGTAGTTCAGTTTTGTAAGCATTTGGTTGGAGCACATCTATATTTCTGAAGTTGCATAGGTAGATGGTTTTGCACTTAAAGCTTAAATTCTTGCACCATCTGTCTAGTAAAGCTTTACTAGACTGTTCCTCCTTGGGTTAAAATGTAATGACTAGTCCATCTAACACCGGTCTCTAGCAACTAATGCTCAAACACTTGAGCTGAGAATTTGAATGGTGGTCTGTACAGTTTAAAGGTATAATAAAAACCAAATCCCAGCAGAAACTAATCTTGTAGAGAAATACTCAAAGGTTCCCAAAAGTTTAAGTGCGATTTTCTGACCGAAAATACGTAAGCGCTTTCATGGTTCAAAAAGACAATTGTAAGCTGGGAGCAACAGTCTAATCCCCAAATGATGACATTTTAAACTGGCATAAAAAAATGACTCAACTTTTGCAAAAAACATTCAGAGACTAAATGCTAAAACATGTGTAATACCCTTCAGTAATTGGGGTATCCCTGCAAGTTGTACTACACTGCAAAGCAGACCCAGTGGTGAGTGATCTAGGAACACAAATAGTAACTAACTTTGACCACCACGTAACTACAGTGAGGAAATCATTCCATGAATCTCTGCATAAAAGGCATGGCATCAAATGTCCGAGAAAATATAGTGCATTGTACTCTGCCCTCCATTAGGTCCATAATGCATGTTCCTAACCAGGCAGTTGCACCAGTTAGAGCAGCCACAGAGGTTTCTTACAAGGCCCTATCCATTTTCTGTATTAAGAGGTTACTTGTGCCTGACCTACAAGGTATTGTCTGATCCTGCTCTGAATGTAATCGCAAAAATTTATACCAGGGTTGTTTCATGGATCTGAACATTTTGACTGTAACAGAACTTGCTGTGGAAGCATTGATTTCCCAAAGGTTACATTTTTTTATGGAATAAACTTCCCATGAGCTCATCCCTCACTCCAAAAAAAAATTTAGATAAATGGGTGAGGAACCATAAAATTCACTCCTGATGTGTTCCTTATGAACAGGTAGTCTCTAAAATGACTTGGGGCTCCAACATTCAATTGCTCACTAGCCTGATACTACCCCATCCCATATCTGTGGAATTACGATTAAATATTGCTATATCCTGGGAATTACTGGCTAGGCTTGTAACTGCTGTTGTGCCATTTGCTTAGTAATTGCCTGTTAATCTATGCAGAATGTTTGCAAACCATTTGCTAGAAAACTTGTTCTGCAATTTGACTTTCAACCTGGAGTTGTGTAGTTGACCAAAATTAGTGGTCTTGTAGAAAGTTGCAGTTAGAGATTTGAGATTTCAGTTTAAAGTGAATAAATGCAGACAGACTTCTGCTTTTACTGTCTGAAAATGTGATAGCTGTCGAGTGCATATGGTAATATAGAAATGCAAATATGGCACATTTGCACAATGTAATTTTCAGCACAGAAATGAGCAATTTTGTGCTTTTCAGTTTTGTAATGTTGCCTTTTGGCTTTTCCCGGTTAGGGGTCACCACAGCAGAACTCCAATGATTGGTAATTGATTTTTACATGCAGAGTAACCAGCCCTGATGCACAACCTTCAACGAAGGTACACTGATTCACGCTCGTCTCCATGCAGAAGATACTCTAGCTGAGAATCGAACCGGACAGTATCTTACTATGAGGCGACAGCGCTACCGCAACACCACCAATAAAAGATACACTATGAAGTAAATGCTCAGTTTAGTTTATTTAAAATAATTTGTTGCCACTGGAGTTTTGTCAGTTTGGTTTTCTAGTTTCCCTGGATCTGAAGGGCACATAGTCCTATTAACCATCTAAGGAAGTATTTGCATTTTTCCTCATTTTTAGTTCTCTACTTGGCCTTTATTCTTTACACAGATGTAAAGGTATTCACCACATGCCTGATTTCAGTTGGCGTTGTGTAGGCTTCTTGGAGTACAAATATTTCTGTATCTGAACAATCTGCTCTTTCTGGCTCATCCTTACAGGCTCCTTTTGCACAGTCAGGGTTTCACAATCTCCAGAAGTCTGTTCAGTCTCCCTCCCAGGGTCACATTTTCATGAGATGCAGGGTCCAAACTTCCAGTGCTGGTGTCTGCCTGTTCCCAGTATACTCTTAAGCTGCTTCTGTTTCATACCTGCCAGTGAATTTGAGGGCTCTGGGGTTCATTATCTCTACTATCCCCTTGCCTCCCTTTGCCAAACTTCATACAAGGAATTTTCTGTGGGTACTGGCAGTCATTGACTTCAGTATTACCACCCTCAAGTTTCCAGTTCTGTCCCATGTCTAAAACTAGCTTCAGAGGTGGATTCAAATCTCTCAATCCAGGCATCCATTTCCAGTCTCCTATTCAGTCTTGGGAGTTTATTGATGTAATGCAGCATGAGCATTCAGGGTCTTTGGTCCCCCTCAACTGGATGACAAATGTCAGATGCAGACCCTTCCACTCACTTTGGTCCCCAGACCTTTTAAGGGTCTACACAGACACCAGTTGTGGTGAATCAACAATCATGGGGGGCACAAGACCTGATTAGCTCTTCAGGCCTGGCCCTAGCTATCCAAATGCAGGTTTCTGTTCAGGCAGTTTAAATTCCTCCAAGGCAAAACTTGGTGGCAGAGTTGGAGCAGGTCCAGAACCCAACCTCATGTTTCTAGACTTCATTGGTGGGGTATCCCTCCAATAGAGCTCTGCCTCCTTTCTGAAATCCAAGCCCTCTTGGAGGGTGGACACTCTTGTGGAGGGGAACATGTCTCTATGCTTCCTCCTCTTGTCACGGTCCTACACAAGATAAAACAGATTTTTTTTGGTGACTCCTTTTTGACCCAGACATCACTGGTTCCCCCTCCTTTTTCATCTGGTCAGCAGGGGCAGTCTACCTTACCAGATCTTGCACAAGACAAGAGCTCACCCTAGTCCTGTCAGCTCTTCATTTGACACTGGGTGTAAGGGATTTTAATCCCTTTTAAATATTATGAGGATGTGCTTAAGGTTCTGCCAGAGACCAGGAAACCCATTTGGACATGTGTGATTTTCTGGTATTGGAAGAGATTTTTGGCAGGATCCCTTTGGTTCTCATGTGAACTGTGTGCAGGCTTGGCATTTCTGTTGGAAGCAGCTTACTTGTCTGCAATATGTCTGCTTTTGGATCTTGCATTGGCTCCTCATTCTGAAGTTAAATTCCTGAAAGGTTCTCAGTTTAGAAATTGAACCAGGCCCCTTGTGAAACTGCTGATGCTTTTCTGCAACACTGCACCTGGAACACTGCAGGGTTTTTAAAAACTCAAGCCTTGATGAAGGCTTCCACTTTAATTTTTTTTTTTTAATAGGGACTGGGCATCTCTGCATACTAAACCTTTTATGCCCAACGTAGTTAAAGGGTTGTCCTTTTGTCTAGCTTCACTTTTCCTTCTCTGCAGTCTTAGTGAGAAGGTTCTACATACATTGGCTCTTGGCTCTGGTATTTGGACAAGACAAATGATTTATGCAAATCTGAACGATCCTTTCATGCTTAGACATTGGGTTTGGTAGTTTCCAAGCAAACTTGGGTTTGGTAGTTTCCAAGCAAACCATCTCATCCTGGATTTCAAAAGCCATTTGTTTTCTTGGCAAACTGCTTTCTACATCTGAGCCCATTATACCAGTTAAGTGGCCTCTTTTTTTGGGGGGTGGGGGGCTTCTCCAAGCATTTGAACACTAGTTCCAGGAAGCTACTTTGTTTTCTGTGCACACATTACCAAACATTAAAAGCTGGATGTTATTTCCACAGCCAGGCAGGTTTTACCAAGGCTGTTCATGGGTTTGTGGAGGGTTCCTGTTTGCCTTCTCCCTTACATCGCAGTAGCCTTTGCATTTTTCCATAGGTAATGAAGATTGGGAAGGGTATAGTAAAATTTTATCTTGCAACAGTAGATATCCTTCAGTGTGTTTAGTCCCTTCCTCATGCCCTCTTTTCTGTTAGAAACATATGCCTGGCTGAGGGCTTGAGTCTCTAGCCATCTTTTTCCTTTGTACATGTTCTTTCTTCTGGGGCACTTCAGTTTTGCGTTTGAAGTGTCATATCACTTATGCTGACAGTCTTGCATCAGACGTGTTCCCAGTAAGATTTTGGTATGCTGGCTGGACACCAGGTTGCAGTAGCAGACCCTAGGGATACTTGCTATAGTTCTGCAGTGGGAGGACGCATCATTCTCTGCAGTATGCATGTCTTTGCTGGTGACAGATTTAAGCCTCCTGTAAGATGAGAAGGATGAAAGGAGTCTTGAGTGGAAATTGTAGGTGTTGGAGTTTTAAAGGGGAAATTAGTATTAAAACAGGAATATTCTAGCCCTACCAGGAATCCATAGTCCATCCAGTAAGCTGGAAGGTGAAATCGCAGTCGCATCTAACCCCTGAAAGCAGGGGTTGGGTGTAGGATATTAGAACTTTAGTGGAAAACTTGCCCACTTTTATGGGTACATCTGCTAAGTCATAAATCTATAAATTTAGAGTTCACAACAGTAGTATGCATTTATCAAAATGCAGTGTGGCAATACATGCTGGAGGGGACTAATCGGAAAAATGATTTCTGGAGCAGTGGTGTATATTGAAAGCATCAGCATAAGAATGGTAGCTGAAGGCTGTGTTGGAAACTAATGGCTGACTAGCAATGTCGCGGGCTAATGAGGCAAGAGCAATGTCTGGGGCTAATGAGGCAAGAGCGGGTATCTGCAAGGGAGCAGAACAAGGGATCACTAATGAAAGCTGCAACTCGAGATTGAAGCAGAGTGGAGGTTCTATTCAAAAAGACACCTGTCTGCAACCATCTTTGAGGGACTATTAAATTCCTGTAGAAATGCACCAGTGATCAAAATTCTGGAAGCTGCTTTTTAGGAAGATTTGCTTTCATCTAGTTTAAGGGCAACAGATAGTGGGAGATGGGATTCTGTGTTTAGGACAATATACAGAAATTTCCAGGTGGTTTGGCAGATGTTGGAGACAGGCTGCACAGCATGTCTATAGCTTAAATTCTGGCCTAGGATTGTATCTAAGGTGCTCATCTGGAATGCTTGTGTACTTGCACTGATTTCCTGATATTATAAATATTTAGATGGTGTAAAAAAAATAAACTACTTCAGTCTGTCAGGATTCCCACTGTGGGGTATACTTTTTTTTAAAATGGAACACTTAAACCATAACATTTAAAAAGCAAGTTGACTTTGAAACCTTGACTTCTGAGTTTCTGATATTTAATGTTTATTGGAAGGTAGTAGATCAGTGGACTTGCAGATGGAAATTCTCTAATTAGTGCATATCTTTGCAATGTGGCAGTTTGTGTAGAGCTCGTCTGAAGTGAAAATATTAAGATCCAAAGTTGCATCGTCTCTAATACAGAAAATATAACTTTGCTTGTTACTGCTGAAAGGGCAAGCCATAGGCTTTACCCCATTTGATTAACTTCTCTATTGACTACACATCTCTAGTTTTCATCCCTTCATGACCAGGGACCAACTAGCAGCAGAAGAAACAGACCCTTAACTTTTGTTCTCTTAATAGGCTTCTGTATTGAGTTGTGAAAGATTTAACAACTTAGTAAAAGAATGCGTCTTGGAATGTGTAGCAATTTTGTATTTGAAGTTCAGCAGTCCATTGAACCCCACAACCTTCTGATCTTCCAGTTTCCCACCTTGGGTTCTTGAATTTTCTATTACAGGCACTGCAGTTAAATGAGGTTGATGCTGCACTCCTGTGTGCTGTCCGAATTCCTGTCAGTTGGTGATGGTGCTAGTGGATGTAAACGCCCATGGCACTTGTTTTCCCAGTGCCTTGGTTATTTTATTTCTAGCCATGTAGAGTACCACCTCTGGTTTTTCCTGGCAAGATCACTGGCCTTTTGGCGCAAACATTAAAACTGTTGGAACAAACAGTGTGGGACAATTTAACATTTAATATTCTGATCTTTAAGATTATGCTGATAAATGGCGGAAGGAGTTTGTGTTGAGCTTGGACACCCAGAATGCACTTTCAGGAGCCACTTCTCAAGCTTTGGATCCATAGCTCAAGCTCCTTCCCTTACACAACTCTCCCCTCAAATCCCAGATTGCCCCAGTTTGAGCTTGCCCACTCTGCATCCAGTTGTAGAAAAATAGCTAGAAGTATGATAGGAAAGGTGTCTGGAGCTTGGAGGAGGTCTGGAGGCTATATCTCCAGGTCATACCAGGAAACCATATGAATGTGTTCAACGGAAGGGGGTAGATTTGAAGGAGGAAAATAAGGAGGCATTAAGCTAAATGCATAACTTGTATCTGGTTAGTCATTTCTCAACCACTGGGAACGCTCCCTAGCTAGTGTAACCCCAAGGTGGTCTCTGTGGGATATTCCAGAGTACAGCAGAACCAAATGCTGCCCTATTCCTAGAAAGATCAACCTTGTAATGAGTTATGAGCACTGGACCAAATAGTACAAATGTCATGCATTGTGAATAGAAATGCAGTTAAAAGTGGATACAGATGTCCTAGAATGAGCATGTGATCTAACTTAATCAGTGAGCCACCATGTTGAGGTAACTTGGTACAATTCTTTTTATAACTTTCAGGAAGTCTGACTAGTTTTTGTTCTGTGAAGATGTGGTCTATGCACATCTAACATGCAACTTAACATTTTACTTCATACTTCAGTGGGTTTCCTGTTCCTCTGACTCCAATGGAGAGCTGCATATATCCTGCCCTTCACAAAGGAGGCAAAAATAATAGCATTTCTAACTTCCGCCCAATAGCCATTCTTTCCCCAATTTCAAAAATCCTTAAAATGTATCCACTTGCAACTCCTGCCCCATCTCCTCAATAACCAACTCCTCACCCCCTACTCAGCACGGATTCTGTCCTGGCCACAGTACCATTACTGCTCTCTTTCTTGGACATTGTTAACCATGCCTGTGAAATCTTGTCTCCACTGTCTTTCTTGACCTCTCTAAAGCATTTGACACATGTATCCCACTCACTCCGTCTTAACCATCTTTCAAACTTCAATCTCTCCCTAGATTCCCTTTTTGTAGTTCAAAAGCCATCTCTCAGATGGATCCCAAGCTGTGAAATGGCAAACGGGTACCTCTACCTTCCTTCCTACCTACCCTTACCGGAGTTCCTCGGGGATCTATTCTCTGTCCTATGCTCTTCAATATATTTATCAATTACTTTCACTCTGCAATTCCTCACTCAAATAGTGCAATATGCAGACTACTCTACTCTAGTCTGCTCAGCCCCTACTCTTCCCGAACTCCAGGCCAAAACACAATTGGCCTTCACAACCACTGAGAATTGGATGCTTCAGAACCATCTCTCCCTAAATGCCAACAAATCCCATATTTTCTCCCCCTCTAAAGCCCTCCCACTCTAAGCTCTTTCAAGATCACCAGCCTCTCTCACTCCTCAATAGAAGTTGCTTCTGGTGCCAAACTTCTGGGTGTTACCTTTGAACTGAAATTTAATGATCCTATTCAACTAAACATACAAAAAACACATCAGAAGCTCGGCATGCTTTATAGAAATTCCCCCTTTCTTTAGCCACTAAACAAACCCTCGCCTCCACCTTCCTTCTACCTTCTCTATTGTATGGTGCTCCCCTTCTAACCAACCTCTCGTCTTTCTCCTCAAAACTAGAAAGTTGCTACAACAAAATTGCTAAATTTGCTACCAACTCAAAAGCATTCATCTCACCATTGCATCTCCCTTCATCCTCTTCAATGGCTTGAACTTACTAATCATCTTTACTACTTCCAACTTACTACAGCACCCAAACTCATATTTAAACCCTCTGCTTGCCCTGCACTTTCTAACATCTTGCCTTTCTACATTCCTCTCAGACCCAAGATCAGCCTACCAAAATCTTCTCTGTGCAAAAACCTAAACGTCCCCCTGGCCACCACCTATTTTCTTATACTATAGCAAGGAAATGGAACCTGCTCCCTCCCCTGCTAAGATCCACTACAAATCCAGAAAAAATTAAATCTCTACTCCATAATCACCTCTCCCTAAACTGGAAATGTCATTGTATACTTCCTGCCTAAATCCTTTCACTTCCCCTTGTAATTACCTCCCTCCTGCCCCTCTTTCTTCTAACTCTGTATCCCCCACCTTCTACTTTTTTCATCTTCGCACCACTGTAAACTCTATGTAAATTCTCTTATCTTCACTTCCCTCTTGACTACATGCCTCTTCTTACAACTGTAACTTTCAGTATTTACATAAAATGTATCATTCATCTGAAACTTAAAATGAAACTATTTTGTTTTTGTACTATTATACAATCTGTATACAAATTTGTGTTTTCCTATTTGTAAATTGTTTAAGGGTGCAATTTCATTGTAATATGTAACTTAGTGTGTAATATGTTTATGATCGGAGCTTTTCTCCCCGGGCCTCCACTGAAAATGGGCCCTCGAGCCCAGTGGACTTCCCCAGTTATCAAATGAAATAAAATAAATATCCTGAAACAGGATATGATAAAGGTAGTCTCAAGGGTTTGATTCTGAGTTGAAATTGGCTTTTAGCTTATCCCCTGCATATTCAAGTCCAACACCTTATTTCCTTTTCAGGGGAAAACAGAATTGTGGAAAGCTGCCATAATGACTGGGCCACACTGTCTGGCCCATGTGTACCTAGGAACAGTGCAAAAGAGAGCACTTTGATTTCTGCCCCAGTGTGTGCACGCATTCTATTCTGTTTACATGTCTACAATAGTGTTTACAGCATTTGTAATGGGAGCATTTGGAGCATCTCCCTTGAGTAGCTCCCAAATTTGGAGATTGCAGTTAGGTGGTAGGTCTACCAGATGGTCTTTATTCCACCTTGCTTACCTACCTTTCGGTGGCTCCCCTGCAGGCAGTACAGTTTACTGGTCAGGCAGAGTGTGAAGAGCCATTAATGGTTTAATAAGGCTCCTTTAATAGACTCCACTGCAATGGTCACAATGCTAAAAGCCCTCTGAGCATAGCAGTTTAACTTCCCTTGATAAGGATTCTTGGATATTGGCACCAACTGCATATGGTACTTTCCATATTATTCTGTCTAAAAAAAAAAATGCTTTTAGTTGGCTGTAAACTCTACAAAGTGGCCCATTGGTGGTTCACAGGCAAGTAGTGTCAGCTGGCTTTTTTGGCAAATGTATGTAAAGACTTAACATTGTAGCTGGGAGTGGTGTACACCACTTGGTTTAGCATTAACATTTGTCATGCCAAGCTGAATTTAAGACTGCTTAATGTTCACTAACTTGTGTTTATTTGGGTGAAAATGACAGAGCTCACGGTTGGGAGTAAGTTCTCCATCTGTTAAACTCTTTCCAGCTAGAAGTGCTCAGAACTTTGGGTATAAAGAACTGCTCCCACTTCAGGTAGTGTTCTGATGGTAATATGAGTTTTGGCAAGGGATGTTGCAGAGGTGCTGGAGATTCATAAGTATTTGTCTTCTGAGGATTTGGCAGTGTCCTGTTTTGAAGCACTCTGGTCAAATTTCAACTTTGCTGTATAGCAAGCCATAAAAGTATCAAGGCTGTGTTCAGTGCAGTTCTGCCTCCTTTTAGGTATTCCTCCTCACTAAAAGGACATGACTAGACCAGAACAGATGCAACAAACCTAATCTAATTCTAGTAGACTAGAGGCTCTGAAGTGTTTATAAAGATTGTGGACTTCTGATCTCCTCAGTCTAAAACTGTAAAGATCAAATGGTTACTTGGTCTTTTCTGTGATGGATTGCAGTGTTCTGCAGGACAGTCTGCATGTCAAGATGGCAAAGGTTGCCAGAATATTCCTTTGCTTCAGGTTTAGTACTACTCTTTGTTCTGATCCATTTGGCTTCACCTCATGACAATATTCAAATCGTAGTAGCTGCCAAAAGCTTGCAGTTGCTATAGCAAAAACCTATCTGGCTATTGGCAGTCGCAACAAAGGGATAACTGATATTTGAAGGGGCTACCAACTGAATCTGTGTATTGGTGGTTTGGATGCTTACCTTTCCGCCATGGCATCTGGTGCAGTGATTATCTGGAGTGAGCGTTTATAGCCACAGGGGTTATGAAAAGCTTAATATATTTTAAGCCTGCCACCAAAGATAAGACTTTCCTGGTACAGTGCCTTCATGCTTTCCCCTGCAATTGAGCTTTAATGGGAATGGGCACACTACTGTGCACGCATAGAAATGTCCATGAAAGTATTGGATGCAATTCAGTATCTATACAGTAATGTCAGCAGGGTCTACTAAATTTATTTGGGCAATGGTTTAGTGAAGACTGGTACAATTGCATTTTAACTCCATAACTAGATGGAGTTACTGCAAGCAGACTTTCAGATGCCACCTGGATACAAGGATCTGTGAAGAGAACATTAACATTCTTGCTGCTGCATCTCTTTTCCCTTAACTTCTAAGTTGGAACAGCATGGCGGTCATTGGCTCTTAATGCAAGGGCATTAGTGTGGTAGAAAATATGAAGCCATGATGTGATTCAGTTTCTCACTATGGTCTGCTAAAACCACAACTATTATCTTAGTCCATCATAATGTAAATACTAAGCTTTTATGTATTTGAATATAAAGTGAATGTTGCTAGTCATTTAGTGCAGGTCATGTGAGCTTGATACACGCACTCATTCCAGTTTGGCCAGTCAATGAGAATTTATGAATTGCTTGGAGCCAACGTTTTAAGAAGCCATGTTGAATTTTTACAACCAGTGTTGCACTTTAACTCTGCCGTCCAGTGACACCATAGCCCATTAAGCTACTTCAGTTTAATATGCTTGTTACTCAGTGTTGTATCGCAAGGTGGATGGAGGAATGGTATTTTTCAGGAATTGTGGTCTTGACGGAGCTGAATTGATCTGAATTTCACAGGCCTGTATTTTCTGGGTATTAAGATAAATACTGATCTTTCCCATGCTGAATTGTTTCTGCATAAGATTGGACTACTAGAGCACTGAACATACAGACTGCAGAAATTGTGAAGAGTTGGGTGACAGTTGTGGGCATACCTTTAAAATTTGCTCAGATTCTGAACCAAGAAAAATGGGGGGGGGTCAAAGGACTTGCACTCAGTTTTTATTCTAATGCACTTCTTGCATGTCTAAAACTTTTTCTGAATAATTAATGTAAAGTTCTGAAACTGAACATTTCAATTTCCAAAGTAGCTTTGAGGAGCATAGCAAAACTGGACAGTTGGTGTGGGGGAAGCTCTAGCACAAGCCGAGGTGATAGCTGGGTGAGATTGGAGAGGGCCCTTCAGAGCGAAGTGGATCTGAATATTGGTTGCAACATTTCTGTTGCAGTATAATAATAGACTGAGTGGAGTTGTAGGTCAAGTGCTTTAGTTGCTTTTCTTATGGTAAATTTCCTAAATGTTTTTTAGTTGCTTTTCTTGTACATTTTCTGTATGTTTAAACCTTTTTGATAAATGAAATGGGAAACTAGTTGCAAGTCTCCTAAACAGTTTGCTTTGATTCTTGACAGGATCGTGTGTTCTGGACAGATGGTGAAAATGAAGCAATCTATGGAGCAAACAAATTTACTGGGACCGAGTTGGTTACTCTAGTCAATAACCTTAATGAGGCTCAAGACCTAATTGTTTACCATGAGCTCATCCAGCCACAGGGTAAGTGAACCAAATGCAATGGGTGGCCCCATTTTACTGAAAGTTCATGTTAAGTACTTTTTGATGGCTCTGACAGTGTACAGTTTCAGACTGACTTGGCTTTTCTGTACTGAAAGTTGCTCTAAAGCAGTTTGGAAGAACAGTTTGTGTACATTCTCAAGTTTGTCTGAACTTAATGTTGCTCAAACTGGTACATGATGCGGGTTGCACTTCAGCAATATTTGAGCTGGTTTCAGAATTCAAAATTATCCTAAAACTAAGTGTTGCATTGCCAAGTGTCATGGCAGGCAATTTCACATGGATTTCCTAATCAGTTTAGTGTGCAGTCTGGAACTTAAATTTACTGCCCTTAAAACTGGTCCCTGCTGCAGTAGTGGGCTTAACCTCTGAGGGTAAGGTCAACTTGTCCAGTAATTGATTTTAAGGAAGGGAATGTGTGGGCAGTCCCTGCCAGGTATTGTGCATTTCCTAAATTCCTTATTTGACAAATTTGTCTTTGGGTTCAACTCTGAAGTGCGCAAGATTTCAATGATATGGCAGCTTGTACTACTGTAATGGTAAATCTTTCAGCTTCAAGGCTAACAGGCAGCTGGTTGGCTGGAATGCTTTGTTTATAGCCATAGAACGCTGCTCTTGGCTCTGAGGATGTAAATAAAACTCCCATAGTAAATGCCCCAGTGTTTAGTGTTCAGTTTGATAATTTCTAAGGGATGGGCTCACTGCTTCTGGACTGAGCACTACTGTCCACTGAACAATGGCATGCATTTGTATTGGGTAATGTATGGGTTAAGTGCCTAGTGCCCTTAATGCTTGTTTTTCAGCTTTTCATTGCATTTTGATTTCTGTTTAGCAAGCAGTTAAACTGTTAACTCCTGAGTAGTTTGAGGAGCAGCAGAGTAGGATTTAAGGAAATGGCCAGCTACCACAGCATGAACAATTTTTGCTTTGTATGTGCAAATTCAGGTCCATTGCTTGTTCCTTTTTAAGTGTATAATGCCTATGCAGTTTTCGTGTACATTTCCTGTGCAACCAAAACACTAAATGGAAAGATTACTACATCAAACATTTTTGTTTGCAGGTACAAATTGGTGCAAGGAAGAACTGGAAAATGGAGGTTGTGAATACTTGTGTCTTCCTGCTCCTCAGATTAATAGTCGTTCCCCAAAGTACACTTGTGCATGTCCTGTTGGGAAAGAGCTCCATAATGATGGCAGACGCTGCAGGAGAGGTATGCAAACAAGGATGAAATGTTGCATGCAATTACATGTCTGCTTGTGTAATACTTTCGGTTAACTCTTGTGTAAGCCTCGCATTTTCAAAACTGACTTTATCACTTTTTTGCCAACTCTCTCTCCAGCTTTCTGTGGGAATGCAGTGCCATTAGAAAGGGTCTCGGTCCATCTTTATAGAGGTTGGAGTTATGCAAGCACTAGTCCTGTTTTGACATGGTCATTGCAAAATCAGCACAGGTTATGAAATCCTATAAGGATTTCTTTTTTACATAGGTGGGCTGTAATTGTGCAGAGTAAAATGTATTGGATAGTAGCTTTGGTGATACTACCAGAGCACAAATGTGTACCACCTGTTCACTGACTTTTAGAATACAGTATTAAGGTGTAAGTACCCAAACCAAGCACACAATGTTGCATCTGAGAATCTGCTCAGATGTAAAGAATGCTAGAAATTGCTAGAAGGTGCTAAAATGCAGCTCAGGGCTCCTCATCCAAGCCATTTTGTAATCGTTTAAGCTTTTCATGCGAGGTGCACATTATGCAAATGAGCAGTTTGTAGTTAACCAACATAGCTAAGCAGTAAAACATCTGTATTGTCCATTTCAGTCCAGAACTTGTACCAAAGTCTAGCTCTTGCAGTTTCTTTAGGAAGTCACATTTGACTCAATCTACGACTGCCTCAGTGAGGCAGTTGTGACCTAGTGTTTAAGAAGGCTACTGCATTCCACACGGCTACAAAACTACCACTTTAGTACCATGTCCACACCATGATTTCTTTTAAAATCTCTTCACAGCAAGGTCTGTTCCTTTGCTTTTTCAGAGTAGCTAAATTTGCCTTTCATGTTTATGTAGTGCATTCACTGAAATTGTAAAGTACAAAAAGCCATCAAATGAGTACTGTAAACTTGCAGTTGTACCATTTTCCCACAGTTCAGGCCACCATGTTCAAAGCAAGCTTGAATGTTTAAAGTTGCATAGTTGTCCTGCTCAGCTTTTCACCTGCGTACATGCTACTGTGACCATAAACTTCAACATGGGTGCCTTGGTTTGCCTGTCCACAGCCCTTGCTCCTTTAATGTCTTTGCCCTCTGAGATTGGCTTTGCGTATTTCAGTACATTTCTGAATGTTAACCAGAAGCTCTGGTTACTCTCAACTACACAGACTTGGCTTTGGTTGCAAGTGCTAGAATGTTTGGCATAGTGTTTCTACGTTTCACTAATCCTGTCCTCTTGTAATTCACAATGGTTTGTGATGGGAAAACTGGCTTCTTTCAAGAAGTTTGTTCTATTTTGGAGATGCTTCTGATGTGGTATTTTTTTTCTCCAGCACCAGATTTGGTTTGATTTCAGTGTTCTGGTAGTTGTGTATTAGCTTGGGGAAAAAAGCTTTCAGCCTTTGACTGCAAATGCCTTCAGTACACTTGCAGACTTGCCCCTGTAGAATAGTTGGCCATTGAATAACTCCATCTTAAAGGTTCAGTTTTCAAAATGAACAGTTAAAAGGGATTTGTATGTTACAAAGTACTGTACTCTAAAATTCCCTATACACGTGCAAAAGTCAGACTTGATAAAATGTAGACTTTATCACCTTTGGTCCTAAATGAATTATCCATGTATAAATGAGTACTTCAAATGATGCCTATTCCATGCCTATTCCATCTACAGCAAGTTTCATTATGCTGGTAGAAAGTGCTGTACAAAAGTTCACCTTCATGAGGTGAAATGCCATAAAGGATATGTTGGCTCTTTCCTTGTGGTATTCTTTTGCAGTGGAACAAGCAGTTCCTCTCTGGCAAAATGAATGAGGTAGGGTACAGAGCAAAGCTTTTTACTTCATTAGGCTTGGGCCTCCTAGGGCCACTGGGAGCCTCCAGAAACTGCTAAAGCCTTTCTCCAAAAGTCTGCTTTTCCTGGAACCACAACTAGCACCCATCTTCTCCATCCTAGTCTTGCTATAAACTGGCCACTCCTATTTATGAAAGCTTCTTGGTACCAGAACCACCAGCAGCAAAACCAATATCAGTCTTGCCAGACATCCCTGTATATCTTGCCAGCATTTGCTAGATTGGTACCAGATTAACATTGATCTCACTTGCTGGTCCCAGTAGCAGTTAACTGTATCTGTTTCCCATGATTGCTTACCTAATGTTTGACGATTGCTCCACATTGACCTTGCCCACATGCATAGCATTACAGTCCATGCCAGGATGCAGAATTGGCATTTTACTCAATCAGCCATAACTGCATTTTATACTTCTGCTTACCAGTGGCCTAAGACCATTTGGATCATTCCTTCCTAAGCCATTCAGTCCATTCTGTCCCTTCAGGAAAATGGCCTGCTACAGAAGACTATCCATGCAGCTTTCAGGCCCCAACACATGCTCCCCCACCCCCTACAACTGCAGTTGGTGGAACATGCAGTTTTTGTCCTCTGTACATGTCCAGTAGTTCACATACTTTTATTGCAGATGTTCTTCGTGTTTCACTGTTGGTCATTACATTTGGTTTCTGCTTTGCAGTAGCCCTCAGTTGGCCTGATTAACAAAGTCTTGTGTCCTGCATCGGTTGCTGTCCCTTTGATGTCAAGTCATCAAGGGTATAAAATATGCAGCTGACACCATTACATCAGTCTCTTGCTGTGCAGTGCCCAAAGCAGTTCGTGCCAGTTGACAGACTCCTGAAATTTTCATTTTCGAGTTTCAGAATCTTAAGTCTTCAACTAAAGCTAAGTACCCCATTGAGGAAACCTTTTTCTTGCTCCTTAATGATGTCAGTAAGTTAATTGCATTACTTGTGGAAAGCAAATACTTCAAAGATTTTCATTTGTACTGTATTCCTTGCCTAGGCCCTGACCACAACGTGCCTTGCTGTCTGTTTTGTGCCTAAACAATCTGTATATTTTCGCTTCTAAATATTTCTGTTCTCTGTCTATACAGAAATGTCGTCAGTTAGCCTTCAGACTACTGAGATTCCAAAACAATGCAGATAGACAGGCCGCCGAGGTCCAAAGCTGCCAGCACTTCTAAGCTAGTCACCAGTTTTCCGGTACTCTGGTGCTTTTGCAGCCCCTGATGCCTACCAGTTCTGACTTGCAGGCCTGAGACACATGCTTCAACTGTGGTACCTGCGGATGTCTCTACCTTGGATGGGTCTGGAGCTGCTGTGCTGTGCAGGCACCGGCGTCGGGTGTTTTCAGGCCTATGGACTTGCATGTTAAACCGACACTCCTCCATTTAGGCCAAAATCTCAAACCATGCCTAAAACTGCATCCCAGGCTGCATGCTCAGGCCTCTGTCTAAAAGAAGAATGGCTGAAGATCTTATAACTCTAATCAGGGGAAGCCAACCTCCCCCTTCTAAGAGGGAAGCCAACTTCCCCCTTCTAAGAGACCTAGGACTGAAGTTTATGAATCTTCTGAGCAGGATTCTGATTTTTCTGATTCTTCTGATCTGGATTTGCCCTTATCTGCTTATGAGGATTCTGATGCAGGGGTTTCTATTCTCTCTGCTTCTCCTCCAGAGGATTTCTTTTTGTGAAACCTTGCATACATACTCCAAGGGAGCATTTCCACTGGGAAAGCTAGGATTTTTCTGATCTCTAAAAAAGAGGCTTGGGGATTTCTTACTCATGCCTCAGCATAGGCCTTTAGCTATACCTCCTGTACTAGACATTGATGCCTTTTCAGAATCTAGTTTGGCCCTGGATTCTTTGCCTCCTGCTCCCAGAAAACCTGACTGATATTACCTGGTTCCTTTTTAAAAATCCTATTAACGGATCCAGAGACTTTTTACAGGGACCCAAGGGCATTAAGGTTTCTACTGCTAAAAAATCCTACCCCCTCTGATAGACTCCAGGGCGCTGGATAGATGTGGTAAAGTTTGCACTTCTGCAACTTTGGCCATTAGGGCTTTAAACTGCCAGTTTCATATGTTAAAATATCAACAACATGTTATTAGATTGCTTAAACAGAAAATGAAGCCAGACAGCTGATTGCTTAAACAGAAAATGATGCCAGACAGCTGAAAATAGTTACAGGATTTAATGCATTCTGCTGAACAGGTTGGAAAACATACTTTGTAATGTGGATTTGATTCATTAAAGGCCTCTTGCTTGCCTGCTGTTACTGGGTCTGCTCAGAAGGCATGCTTGGCTTAAGGAGCAATCTTTGCCAGATCATGATAAAGCTAAATTGCTGGATGCTGCCTTAAATCAGAACTGCCCGTTTGGCAACAAGGCTGAGCAAGTTCTTAAAGATGGAAGATGAAGCTAAATCTGTGCAAACTGTTAAAGATTTCTTGCAGGTTCAGCCTGCTAGATTTAGTAGGCACTAGCCTTCTAAAAATTGGTCCTTTCCAGTCCCAGGTCTTCTCAAGCCAAACCCAGACAGCAGAAACCCCAGGTTTCAGTCCCAAGGGATGCAAGACTAGGCAATGGGGGGGGGGGGGGGTTTCCACACGCAAACCAGCAAGACTCTCCCCATGAAAATAAGTCTGACTTGTTAAGACTTCCAAGTACTTCTCAACTGAGTGCTCCTTTAGGCAGAAAGATTGGTCTGCAGGCCAAAAACTGAACAGGGCAAATGGATTCTAAATAGTGTCCCAAGGATACAGATTTCATTTCCACACGTTACCAACATCAAGTGGGTGGCCAGATCTTCCCCCAAATCAGTGGGCAAAGGTCCATAATTAGGTACTCTCAAATAGGGGGGGGGCTATTCAATTGGTACCAGAAGAGGAAAAAGGGATAAGGTTTCTATTTGGGACTTTTCCTGGTACCCAGAAAGGCCATACGTGGTGTCCAATCCTGGACATTTCCATTCTAAACACTTTTTTCTGGTGATTCCAAAATTCAAAATACTGACTTCAGCTGTTCTATGCTAGGCAGGGATGCAGTGGCAACACTGGACTTGGGGATGCTTCTATCTGGGAGTCTTGCAGAAGATGCCTACGCTTCAAAGCAGGCTACATGCACCATCAGTTCTCTGCACTGCCCTTTGGCTTACTACTGCGCCCAGGGTATTCACTAAATGCCTAACTCCAGTCATTGCATTTTGCAGGCAAAGAAATATTCAGATATACACATACCTGGACGATTGTCTATTTCAGGCAGAAAGCAAGGAAATTCTTTTCAATCTGGCCTTTGTTTAAAGGGTACTGACTTGTCTGGGGTTCACCGTAAGTGAAAAGAAATCTCACTTGGTACCACGTCAAATTATATTCCTGGGAGCAAGCTTTAATGCAACTACACAGATGGCTTTCCTCACACCAGAGAAACTGATACATTTGACAACTTACTTCAAACAAGTGGCCACAAAAACCCAGCTGTCTGCAAGGCAAATACTGCAAGCCTTGTGGTTCATGGCCTCATGCATTCTTCTAATTCCATATGCAAGGCTGCATATGAGGAAACTACAATGGTATCTCAAAAGCTTATGGTGTCAACATTCACACAATCTAGAAGCAAGGATTCCTATCATACCTTGCCTACGCCTAGCGTTCCTTTGGGCAGAGGCCTGCCACCATAACAGGGGACTACCATTCACATTACCCCCTGCCAAGCAAATCTTAATAGATGCATCAGACTATGTATAGGGGGGCTCACCTGGCAGGGAAGTGCATTCAGGGCAAATGGAACCCAAATCAGTTGCACCTGCACATAAATCAAAAGGAAATGTTGGCTGTACAGAAACTGCCTTAAAGGACCACATTCTTCCAGGACAACTAATGGTAAAGACAGAACACGACTGTCACGTGGTACATAAGCAAGCAGGGGGTTACACATTCTTACACCTTCTGCAGACTAGCCATGGCATTGTGGAGCACAGCCTTGAGCTACCAAGTGAATCTAGAAGCTCAGTTCTGGCCAGGAAAAGTAAATACACTGGCAGACGGACTAAACAGAAACTTCATGGACCCACACAAATGGAAACCTGGAACAAAGGATTTTCAACATGTTGAACAAGCAAATTAGTCCAGATGTAGACCTGTTTGCCTCCCCCCAGAACCATGAACTGGACAAATTGTATACAAGAATTCCCCACAAGCAAGCTTGGAAAGTGGATGCTCTATCCTTCAGCTGGAAAAACCTGTTTGCTTTTCCTCCTCTGCTCTCCAAGGTACTACTAAAGATCAAACAGGACAAACCAAGAATGATTTTAATTGCACCAGACTGGCCTTAACACTGGTACCCACTCTTGCGCAGTGTCACTCTTGGCTCCATGGCACCTGCCTCAGACTCCTTCCCTGATGTCTCAGCGAGAGAACATGATTCTGCACCCTCTGCTGCAAACTCTGAACCTAGCAGCCTGGCTAATTACTTGATATCTCCTTTACCATACCTCAGTAAATTGGTGATGGATATCATTTGAGGCAAGGAGGCCTAGTACTAGAAATTCTTATGCTGCAAAATGGAAGATTCTGTGCTTGGAACCAGTCTCAAGGAATGAACGCAGCCGTGCCCAGTTTACCTCTGGTTCTAAAATACTTAACTGAGATGCTTTATAAGGGCTTGTCTTTTTCCTCCCAAATTCATGCCTCAGCCATTTCAGCTCATAGCACAGAGCCCTCCCCTCTTCTCTCAGCCACTGCTCAAGCAGATGTTCATCTCACATTGCTGCAGTCCTTACATATGGGTAGTCCGCTGTCCTCTGTCGGCCCGAATACCAAAGTATAAGGCTGACGTCTGTCAAGGCGCTTAGAACTGACATCAGAACGTCAGGGTACAAAAGCGCATGACCGACGTCATATCCTCAGTCTTATTTGCCGCATGGTCCGATGCAGAAGCAGCGTTGCAAGTGCCATTCGGCGTTCTGAAATTTTTCGAGTTCGGAGTTTCAGACCGAATCAAAGTTGGCTAAGTACCCCGTTGGGGAATATTTTGGTTTTTTCTTGCCTCAGTGTTTTACCGGATGTCAGAAAGTGAATAACTGTATTTCTTGTGGGAAACAGATACCGCATAGGGATTATCATTCTTTGTGTATTCCTTGTTTGGGGCCTGAGCACGACGTTGTTGGGTGTCGCTTTTGTGCTAGATTCAATAAGCGCACTATTAAGCGAAGGTTAGATTGTGCTAGGCTGGTCTTCGGGAAGCTGTGCAATTATAATATGCCGTCGGATTCTCCGGCGCCCGCTTCGAAGAAGCACAAAGACAAAGCAGTTAAACCCAGGCAAGAAGAGTTGTCCGTTCCGGACGTCTGTTCTTTAGAGGCATCAGTGGAACCAGTGGTTCCGACTGAGGCTTCTCTGGAGTCCCAGGGGGAGACTTTGATATTGCAGGATGTGGCCTCTCAGGAGGCAGGTCAGGCTGAAGGGGCTTCCCAGGTTACTGTACTCCCCTCCCTGCCTAGGGTGGTTAGGCCCTCTCCTTCTGTTTCCAAGGCTTCTCCCAGAGGCAGGCCAGGTTTAACTTCTGTTAGTGTCACTCCTAGTGCAGCAGGGTCTGTGCCCAAGAAGCACGTGCTTAAAATGACAGAAGATTTGATTACTCTGATTAGAGGTTCTTTGCCCCCTCCTGATAAGAGGCCTAGGATGGAGCCAGAGTTGGGGAGTTTTGAGCAGGCTTCAGATGTTCTGAGTCTTCGGCTGAAGACTTGCAGGAGTACTCTCCTTATTCTGATTCTGATGCAGATGATTCGACTCCTTCTGCTTCTCCTCCAGAGGATTTTTCTTTTTCAGAGACTCTTCATTCCATGAGGGAACATTTTAAGTGGGAAGGTCAGGACTTCTCTGATTCCAGGAAAAGGCTTAGGGAATTTTTGCTTTTGCCCCAGCATAGGCCCTTGGCTATACCTCCTGTTCTGGATGTTGTGGAAGATGTGTTTGCAGAGGCTTCACTTAATCCTGATTCTCTGCCTCCTGCTCCTGTTAAACCGGATAGGTATTACAGGGTGCCTGAGGCTCATAAATATCTTTAAGAGTCCTAGGGCGGACCCAGAAACTGTTAGTCAGGGACCTAAGGGTGTCAAGGCCTCTGTTGTAAAAAATCCGGTTCCTCCAGATAGAGGCCAGAGCTTTGGATAGATGGGGAAAGAAAGTCTATACATCTTCTACCCTAGCTATGAGGGCTTTGAATTGCCAGTTTCATATGTTGAAATATCAAAACTATCTTCTTTCTCAATTGAAGTCTAAGGTGGATGCTCTGGCGGAAGGCATTGAGTGTAAAGAGTTACAAGATTTGGTGCATGTTTCAGAGCAGGTGGGTAAGCATTCTTTACAATGTGGTTTTGATGCTGTACAGGCCTCGTCTAGGGTGGCTGCCACTGGTTCAGTTCTTCGCAGGCACGCATGGCTGAGGGATCAGAATTTATCTGACCATGTTAAGACACGGATTTTGGATGCTCCTTTTAGTCTGATGTGGTGTTTGGTTCACCTGTGGAGTCAGTCTTGAAGAAAATGGAAGACAAGGCTAAGTCCATGCAGGCTGTTAAAGATTTTTTGCAAGTGCAGCCTCCAAAGTTTAGTAGGAATTGGCCTGCTAAGGGGTGGACGTAGCCTTCTTATGATTCTCAGTCTAGGGGTAGATCTAGACGTGGTAGGGGCAGAGCTCAGAGTTCTTTCAGACCTAGAACAGGGAGTTCACCTGCACAATCTTCGGGTGAGGGCAGGGGCCAGTCCTTTCGTAAACAGGCCCAATGACCTACCTTTTCAGCTGCCAGATCCTTCTTGCCTGGCAGCTCCTTTGGGAGGAAGGTTGGCACTCTTCAAGGAAAATTGGAATTTGATTACCCAAGACAAATGGGTATTGGATATCATACACCGAGGTTACAAGTTTTATTTCCATACCTTGCCTCCCTTCAAAGGCATGCCGGACGTTCCTCCTCAGCAAAGACTAGAGGCTCTCAAACAAATTTCTCTGCTACTTCAATTAAGGGCCATACAACCGGTCCCTCTGCCAGAAGTGGGCCTAGGATTTTATTCTCGCCTGTTCCTAGTACCAAAGAAAGGGAACACGTGGAGACCAATCTTGGATTTATCTATCCTCAACACACATCTGGACATTCCCAAGTTCAAAATGTTGACGTTACAACAGCTTTTACCTCTGCTGGGCAAAGATCACTGGATGGTGACTCTATCTCAAGGAGGCTTACCTTCATGTTCCTATCAGGCTCAGTTGCAGAAAGTATCTGCGTTTTCGAGCTGGGACTTCTCATTATCAGTTCTCTGCATTGCCCTTTGGCTTATCTACTGCGCCCAGAGTGTTCACGAAGGTTCTGGCTCCAGTGATAGCTTTTTTCAGGCTAAGAGGAATACAGATCTATCCTTATTTGGATGATTGCCTGATTCTGGCTCAAGGAAAGGACGAACTTCTTCATTTACAGTATGTGATAGCAGTGCTAAGATGCCTGGGGTATTCTGTGAACGAAATAAAGTCCAGTCTAGTACCCTCTCAGGACATGTGCTTTCTGGGTGTGAGACTGAATACAGCATCCCAGATGGCCTTTTTGACCCCGGACAAACAAAAGAATCTTTCTCTTTACTTCCATCAGTTGTCTCATCAGTCCAGGCTGACTGCAAGGACAGTCCTTCAAGCCTTGGGGTTCATGGCATCTTGTATTCTGGTGCTTCCCAATGCCAAACTGCATATGAGGAAGCTACAATGGTATCTCAAAATGTATGGACACAGCACTGCCAAGATATGGACACTGTCATTCAGATAATACCTTGCATTCAAAAGGAATTTTTGTGGTGGGCTCAGGAATGTCAACTAAACAAGGGACTCTCTGTGACCCGGCCAGAGGCGAGTCAGATTCTAACGACAGATGCCTCAGACAAAGCTTGGGGAGCTCATCTAAATGGAAAGTGGGTACAAGACACGTGGCCTGCCAGACTTCAACATCTACATATCAACTTGAAGGAGATGTTAGCAGTCCAATTTGCATTAATAGCTTTCAAGGATCTACTTCTTCCAGGGCAGGTGTTGGTTCTAACAGACAACATAACTGTCATGTGGTACATCAACAAGCAAGGGGGAACGCATTCTTATCCTCTATGCAGACAAGCAATGATTTTGTGGGAGACTGCTCTGTTTACAGCTAAATCTTCAGGCAAGGTTTCTGCCGGGAGCACAGAACTCCTTAGCAGATGTGTTGAGCAGACAAATTATGGATCCCCACGAGTGGAAATTGGATCCTCATGTATTTCAGAAATTGACAGTGTTATGGGGAACTCCAGACATAGATCTGTTCGCTTCTCCACTAAACTACCAGCTGCCAAAGTTTTGCACAAAAAGGTTTCATCCCACAGCTTGGAAAGTGGATGCTCTCTCATTCAATTGGAGCAAGCTTCATGTGTATGCCTTTCCACCTCTGCCTCTCCTCCCAAAGGTACTCCTGAAGGTCAAAAGAGAAAACTTGCAGAGAAAACCAGTTTAATAAAAAGCAGAGCTTTCGGGCGTAACCCTTCTTCAATACTAATACATTCAAACACTAAACTCTAGAAGCTTAAATACAGGTCTAAAATCATGTGACAGAAAACAAATTAAAAATTAAAGACATATACATATAAATATATTAAAAGATGTGTAGATACACAGTATAAAATATTTACTTTACAATATTACGTAGCTTAACTAACACAGGTTTTAAACTAACAGTGCTGTTTAAACCAGGATGAGTGTCAGCAGCTAATCTCAATATCCATTCAAATTCTTTGAGCTCAAGGCAGTTGTTGACATCACCACCTCTTTCATTTGGACATAGAGCATCAATCACTCTAAACTTAAATGTATGTGTTTCACCACAAGTTTTAATATGTTTACATAGTGCATTATTGTCACAATTTCTCCTAATTTCAGAATTATGGTCTATAACACGTTCCTTAAGCTTACGTATTGTTTTTCCCACGTAAAATGAACTGCATGAGATGCAGGTAGCCAAATAAACCACAAAAGTGGTGTTACAAGTAGCTGTAATTTTAAAATTAAATACTTGTCCATTGGCAGGATGAGTGAAGATATCACTACCATTCCCTAAGATGTAAGCACAGGCAACACAGTTAAAACATGGAAAAGTACCAGTTTTAGCAGCCAATTGTGTATAACAGGGTCTATAAAAATCTTTATAGCAGAGTAAACTTTTAATCGTCCTCATATTTTTATATGTAAAATGTGGCTTGGTGCCCAATATAGTTTTAGTTCATCCAATGCCATCAGAATGGGCCAGTTCCTGTTAATAATTTGTCTAATTGAACTTGACCTACCATTAAAAGTTGTGACGTACCTTATTTCATGTTGAGTAATGGTGTTATTACACTGACTATCTGTGAGGCTTGACCTATCTTCCAAAAAAGTTGGTATAAGTGATGTCTGCCTAGCTTCCATTACATCAGATTTAAGCTTGGATAATAAATTCATATCATATCCACTAGAAAAAAAGTCCTCTAACATATTATCAAGTTGTGAAACAAATGTAGTATTATCAGTAGTTAGTCTACTTGCTCTAATAAATTGAGATTTTGCTACACCTTTAAAGACGTGGCGCGTGCATACTACTGTGATGCGTATATCTTCCATTACTAACATCCTTTCTATAAATACTAGTGTTTAATATGCCATCATTCAATTGCAGTTTGACATCTAAAAAACATATACTGCTGTCAGACACATCCATTTTAAATTTCAAAAAATTAGTACTAGAATTTAAATAATCAATGAAAATATTCAAATCATCCAAAGTACCATTCCATATTAGTAGACAATCGTCTACAAATCGCTGATAGAAACTAATGTTACTAAGAAATAGATTTTGTGCATTAAACAAATAATTGCATTCCCATTGGTAAAGCACTAAATTAGCGTAAGTATTTGCTACAGATGTGCCCATAGCTACGCCTGTTAACTGAAGAAATAAGGTATTATTAAACATAAACACATTGTTCCTCAGAACTACATCCATAAGGCAACAGATATTGCTAATGAGCCTATGGTCAGGACTAGGTTGAGAAGACAAAAATTCTCTAAGTAGTTCTATTCCAACATCATTGGGGATAACTGTGAAAAGGGACATGATATCAAGCGTCACTAAATAATATTTCTTGGTATTTAAATCAGTTTTTACATTATTATACCATACCCGTAGCTTTGACAATAAATCACAAGTATCCTTTAGAATAGAACTACATTTAGGTAAATAAACTTCTAATTGCCTATGCAAATAAACTGATATGGGTTCAGTAACCCAACCACCTCCAGAGACAATCTGTCTCATGGGTGGATTTTCCAGGGATTTATGAATCTTAGGGATCCCATATAAATGTGGAATCAGAGGACAAGGTACTGTAAAATAGTTAAAAGATCAATATCTATGTCATTATTAAGCTGCAGCTCATACACAACCATGTTCACATAACTTATACAATTTTTACATCAGTTCTAGTGATAACTTTAAAGGCAGTATCATCATTTAAAAGCAGAGAAACAGCTGAAAAATAATTATCACGATTCATTAAGACAGCCTTGCCACCTTTATCAGCTTGTTTTATAATAATGTCATTACACTGTTGTAAACTTTTTAAGGCTTTATACTCAGAGAAGCTTAAATTATATGCCTTGTTTTTAACAGGTTTTAAATAGAGTTCTCTAATCTGAAACTCGCAGATGTCATGAAAAGCCTTTAGTACAGGAACACTAACTGGCATAAAAGTGCTACTACGTTTGCAACATTTTTCAGGCGCAGGAGTATTACCAAATAGCAGTCTTAAGTTGAGATTTCGAACAAAGATTTTTAGTTCTGTTAAAGCAGAGACAATATTGTCACAACCATATGGTATAAATTTAAAACCTTTACTGAAAAGCGAAAAGTGCGCTGATTGTAATTCAAAAGTGGAGAGGTTTAATACACTGTTCATTTGCGACTTACTTTGTTCAGTCCTAAAGGGCTTTGATTCTTCCTTTTGTTTGTAGATGTAATTTGTGTAGACAACAAGCCCCTCGACTTGGGGGATTTATTTCCAACTGCTTCTGGTTGTTCTAACTGAAAACGCTTGGGTACAAAGCTAAAAGTAAGTTGTTGAGTCTTTTTTCCAGTAAGCGTATTCACGTCATCAGCGCCATCATTCTTATTTCGTATCCTAACAGATGCGCATCAGCTGCTGGTTACAGACGTAGGTGTAGGTTGGACTATCCCATCAGATGTTGTATTGGGGGGAATCTCTTTAGTTGTAGGTGTTTCTACGACATTAGTGTTGCATACAGGTTCATCAAAAGTATCTAAGGCATCAAGTGCTTCTTTATAAGTAGGCTTTTGATAATTAGAGGTTGTATGATAATCAGATTTAGGCCAAGAGAAAATATTCCCCTTTTGGAAGTCCCCAATGTCACGTAAAAGTTTACGTTTCTTAGTAGCTTCCATTCTTATGTCGATGTGTATATGTATATGTACACATCTTTTTATATATTTATATGTATATGTCTTTAATTTTTAATTTGTTTTCTGTCACATGATTTCATTTGGCTGCTGGTCATGTGATTTTAGACCTGTATTTAAGCTTCTAGAGTTTAGTGTTTGAATGTATTAGTATTGAAGAAGGGTTACGCCCGAAAGCTCTGCTTTTTATTAAACTGGTTTTCTCTGCAAGTTTTCTCTTTTGAGTTCGTGTTTTGCAGCTGGTTTTACTTGTGCTGTTACTGTTTCTGCTGTTATTGGGAATTCCTGTTGGAGGTCTATCTCGCAGCCCTTAGCCTGGATATGGCAGTTGGAACTAGCTTGAATTCTTTAAAGTCTCTGATTAATATTGAGACCAACCCTTTACTGAACTGTGTGGACTCTACAAACTCTGCTACTTTGTCTGATGTTGTTCCTGAGCCAGAAAGCCTGGCAGAGTTTCATAAAATCTTGCAACAATTAGAGAGAAAGGTAACTGCATTTAACGCTTGCAGTGGCAGCGTTTTAGCTTTTAGCTTATGTGGAAAGAGGTATTGTCCCACGTGGGCTTAGGATTCTTAAAATGCCTTCATATGGCAATACTTTTCCTGAACTTTTAAAATCATGGCAACAGTTGAACATCAAGTTGTCTTTAGACTATATGTGCTTAATGAATGATTTCTTTGTTAAAATAGAAGATGAATATAAAAAAGAAATCTTCACCATGGAAAATGCCATTATGGAACTTTCTGTTTTTTCTAAGTTAATTCATGTCTATCAGCAAATGCTAGATAGACTGCATAAGAATGGAAGCTACTAAGAAACGTAAACTTTACGTGACATTGGGGACTTCAAAGGGGAATATTTTCTCTTGGCCTAAATCTGATTATCATACAACCTCTAATTATCAAAAGCCTACTTATAAAGAAGCACTTGATGCCTTAGATACTTTTGATGAACCTGTATGCAACACTAATGTCGTAGAAACACCTACAACTAAAGAGATTCCCCCCAATACAACATCTGATGGGATAGTCCAACCTACACCTACGTCTGTAACCAGCAGCTCATGCGCATCTGTTAGGATACGAAATAAGAATGATGGCGCTGACAACGTGAATACGCTAACTGGAAAAAAGACTCAACTTACTTTTAGCTTTGTACCTAAGCGTTTTCAGTTAGAACAACCAGAAGCAGTTGGAAATAAATCCCCCAAGTCGAGGGGCTTGTTGTCTACACAAATTACATCTACAAACAAAAGGAAGAATCAAAGCCCTTTAGGACTGAACAAAGTAAGTCGCAAATGAAGTGTATTAAACCTCTCCACTTTTGAATTACAATCAGCGCACTTTTCGCTTTTCAGTAAAGGTTTTAAATTTATACCATATGGTTGTGACAATATTGTCTCTGCTTTAACAGAACTAAAAATCTTTGTTCGAAATCTCAACTTAAGACTGCTATTTGGTAATACTCCTGCCTGAAAATGTTGCAAACGTAGTAGCACTTTTATGCCAGTTAGTGTTCCTGTACTAAAGGCTTTTCATGACATCTGCGAGTTTCAGATTAGAGAACTCTATTTAAAACCTGTTAAAAACAAGGCATATAATTTAAGCTTCTCTGAGTATAAAGCCTTAAAAAGTTTACAACAGTGTAATGACATTATTATAAAACAAGCTGATAAAGGTGGCAAGGCTGTCTTAATGAATCGTGATAATTATTTTTCAGCTGTTTCTCTGCTTTTAAATGATGATACTGCCTTTAAAGTTATCACTAGAACTGATGTAAAAAATTGTATAAGTTATGTGAACATGGTTGTGTATGAGCTGCAGCTTAATGACATAGATATTGATCTTTTTAACTATTTTACAGTACCTTGTCCTCTGATTCCACATTTATATGGGATCCCTAAGATTCATAAATCCCTGGAAAATCCACCCATGAGACCGATTGTCTCTGGAGGTGGTTGGGTTACTGAACCCATATCAGTTTATTTGCATAGGCAATTAGAAGTTTATTTACCTAAATGTAGTTCTATTCTAAAGGATACTTGTGATTTATTGTCAAAGCTACGGGTATGGTATAATAATGTAAAAACTGATTTAAATACCAAGAAATATTATTTAGTGACGCTTGATATCATGTCCCTTTTCACAGTTATCCCCAATGATGTTGGAATAGAACTACTTAGAGAATTTTGTCTTCTCAACCTAGTCCTGACCATAGGCTCATTAGCAATATCTGTTGCCTTATGGATGTAGTTCTGAGGAACAATGTGTTTATGTTTAATAATACCTTATTTCTTCAGTTAACAGGCGAGCTATGGGCACATCTGTAGCAAATACTTACGCTAATTTAGTGCTTTACCAATGGGAATGCAATTATTTGTTTAATGCACAAAATCTATTTCTTAGTAACATTAGTTTCTATCAGCGATTTGTAGACGATTGTCTACTAATATGGAATGGTACTTTGGATGATTTGAATATTTTCATTGATTATTTAAATTCTAGTACTAATTTTTGAAATTTAAAATGGATGTGTCTGACAGCAGTATATGTTTTTAGATGTCAAACTGCAATTGAATGATGGCATATTAAACACTAGTATTTATAGAAAGGATGTTAGTAATGGAAGATATACATCACAGTAGTATGCACGCCACATGTCTTTAAAGGTGTAGCAAAATCTCAATTTATTAGAGCAAGTAGACTAACTACTGATAATACTACATTTGTTTCACAACTTGATAATATGGTAGAGGACTTTTTCTAGTGGATATGATATGAATTTATTATCCAAGCTTAAATCTGATGTAATGGAAGCTAGGCAGACATCACTTATACCAACTTTTTGGAAGATAGGTCAAGCCTCACAGATAGTCAGTGCAATAACACCATTACTCAACATGAAATAAGGTGCGTCACAACTTTTAATGGTAGGTCAAGTTCAATTAGACAAATTATTAACAGGAACTGGCCCATTCTGATGGCATTGGATGAACTAAAAACTATATTGGGCACCAAGCCACATTTTACATATAAAAATATGAGGACGATTAAAAGTTTACTCTGCTATAAAGATTTTTATAGACCCTGTTATACACAATTGGCTGCTAAAACTGGTACTTTTCCATGTTTTAACTGTGTTGCCTGTGCTTACATCTTAGGGAATGGTAGTGATATCTTCACTCATCCTGCCAATGGACAAGTATTTAATTTTAAAATTACAGCTACTTGTAACACCACTTTTGTGGTTTATTTGGCTACCTGCATCTCATGCAGTTCATTTTACGATGGGAAAAACAATACGTAAGCTTAAGGAACGTGTTATAGACCATAATTCTGAAATTAGGAGAAATTGTGACAATAATGCACTATGTAAACATATTAAAACTTGTGGTGAAACACATACATTTAAGTTTAGAGTGATTGATGCTCTATGTCCAAATGAAAGAGGTGGTGATGTCAACAACCGCCTTGAGCTCAAAGAATTTGAATGGATATTGAGATTAGCTGCTGACACTCATCCTGGTTTAAACAGCACTGTTAGTTTAAAACCTGTGTTAGTTAAGCTACGTAATATTGTAAAGTAAATATTTTATACTGTGTATCTACACATCTTTTAATATATTTATATGTATATGTCTTTAATTTTTAATTTGTTTTCTGTCACATGATTTCATTTGGCTGCTGGTCATGTGATTTTAGACCTGTATTTAAGCTTCTAGAGTTTAGTGTTTGAATGTATTAGTATTGAAGAAGGGTTACGCCCGAAAGCTCTGCTTTTTATTAAACTGGTTTTCTCTGCAAGTTTTCTCTTGAGTTCGTGTTTTGCAGCTGGTTTTACTTGTGCTGTTACTACTCCTGAAGGTCAGACAGGACAAGCCAAAGATGATTTTAATAGCTCCAGATTGGCCTCGACAGCACTGGTACCCATTACTGAGAAGTCTGGTACGGGAGCCTCCATGGCCTTTGCCTTCGATTCCACACCTGCTGTCTCAGAACAGTCATTTACTCAATGTCAAACTTCACACTCTACATCCAACAGCCTGGCATATTCGGTTTTAAACCCTGGAGGGTCTCAGCTTCCACAGCAAGTTTTGAATGTTATTTTGGAGGCCAGAAGGCCTAGTACAAGGAAAGTGTACGCAGATAAATAAGATTTTTATTTTGGAGTACAGCAAAGGAATTTGATGTTTCTAAGCCTAATTTAAGTGTGGCTCTTCAATATCTTACTGAGTTACTGGACAAAGGTTTGTCCTTCTCTATTAAGGTTCATGCTGCAGCAATTTCTGCTCACTATGACTGTGACCCACCATTGTTTTCTCATCCTTTGTTTAAGCAATTCCTTAGAGGGGCAAAGAATATGACCCCCACGTAGAGCTCCTACTCCTGCTTGGGATCTCAATTTTGTGTTGGAGAAACTCACTCTACAACCTTTTGAGCCTGCAGCTACTACAGAGTTGAAATATTTATCATGGAAGACTGCTTTTTTGTTGGCCATTACCTCTGCGAGAAGGGTTTCCGAATTACAGGCCCTTATGGCGGTTGAGCCTTTCTTAATTTTCCAAAACCAAAAAGTGCCAATGTACACCAGTAATAGAATAGAAAATCAGCCAGCCAATATCCCTCAGCCTCAAACACGAATACAGCACACATATCCAACTCGAACCACAGTTTATTAACAAGACGTAAAGTTAAGCGCTTTCGTCAAATGACTTCATCAGAACCCGCGGTTGAGCCTTTCTTAATTTTCCATAAGGATAGGGTATCTTTGCGTACTAATCCTTCCTTTATGCCTAAAGTGGTTTCTAGTGTGGCTTTAAAAACTATTAATTTGCCTACTTTTTATGCAAACCCCCAAAATAAAGGGGAAAAGATTTTGCACACTTTGGATATACACAGGCAGTTGCGATATTATTTGAGCAAAACTAAAGGGTTCAGGCAGTCTCAGCAGTTATTTGTTTCATTTGCTTTGGGTTCTCAGGGCAAGCCTGTTTCAAAACAAACTATTTCTAAGTGGATTGGGTTTTGTATTGCTTTCTGTTATTCCCATCATGGTAAGGAGATTCCAGCTGGGATTAGGCCTCATTCCACTAGGGCTACTGCCACTTCTACAGCTTTTTTAAGGGGGGTGGCAACTAAAGATATTTTGGAGGCAGCTACTTGGAGTTCAGTGCATACTTTCTCTAAGCATTACCACCTTCCACTTTACTCTAAATCTAGGGCTGGTTTTGCCACTGCAATTTTACAGGGCATTTTGGCAGCTCCTAATGTTTTATAGTTTTGCCGTCCTCCCTTACCTCTGCTTTGGGATTCTACCCATATGGAAGGACTGCAGCAATGTGAGATGAAGAACATAGTACAGTTTTGTACCTACCATAAATGTAGATGTTCGAAGATCCACATTGCTGCAGTCCAATTTACCCTCCCTCCTTCCCCTCTAGGATTAGTGCAGGGGTGGTTGGTTTTTTTGCTGTCTTTTGGTTTTGGCCTTTCTTTTTAGGGCCTTCTGACATCTGGGGCAAGAAAAGACTGAGGATATGATGTCTGTAATGCGCTTTTGTACCCTGACGTTCTGATGTCAGTTCTAAGCGCCTTGACCGACGTCAGCCTTATACTTTGGTATTCGGGCCGACCGAGGACAGCGGACTACCCATATGTAAGGACTGCAGCAATGTGGATCTTCGAACATCTACATTTATGGTAGGTACAAAACTGTACTTTCCTGAGAGGGGCCAAAAATCCAAGGCCACCCAGGAGAGCTCCAACTCCAGCCTGTGATCTTAACTTTGTCTTGGAGAAACTCTTCCGCCCTTCAAGCCAGCTGCTACTGCAGATTTAAAGTTTCTTTCCTGAAAAACAGCTTTCCTTTTGGCAGCCACTTCTGCAAGAAGGGTATCTGAATTACAGGCCCTTATGGCAGTGGAACCTTTCATCTTTAATGCGGACAGGGTGGCCCTCAGAGCCAATTTCTCCATGCCAAAGGTGGTATCCAGTGTGGCTCTTGATCAGTCCATTCATTTGCCTACCTTTTCTTCCTAACCCACAGAACAAAGGGGAACAGATGCTGCACTCTATGTGCATAGACAGCTTAGATTCTACTTGGACAGGACTAAACCTCGAAGTCTGAATTACAGGTAGCATTTGCTGCAGGGACAGAGGGGAAAGCTATTTCAAAATGGATAGGCCACTGCATTTCTGCTGTAAGCACAATGAAAAACCTATCCCACAGGGCATCTGACTCAATTCAACCAGGGCTACATCCACCTCTACAGCCGCTACATCCACCTCTACAGCCTTTCTCAGGAGAGTCCCTACTAGGGACGAAGCTGCTACCTGGAGTTCTGTACATACTTTAAGCATTACCATTTGCCAATTTTCTCTAAATCCAAGGCTGGTTTTGCCACTGCAGTCTTGCTTGGCCTTATAGCTGGTCCTAATTCAACTTAAATTCCTCCTCCCAAGGTTGGAATCTACCCAAATGTGACTGCAACAGTGAAACACGAACATAGCACAGTTGTGTACACTTACCATAAATGTAGATGTTGAATGTATTCATTGTTGCAGTCCTGGTTACCCTCCCTCCAGCCCCCTTTTCTTTTGGCTATACCTCTACTCTCGCTTACTATGCTCTAAAAGCTTTCTGGTGTATTTGCTTTTCTGTTTGAGGTATATTCTTGTATTTATAGATTTAATTGCTTCCCATTAGGGGGGCACCTGACATCTGAGTCATGGAAGGGAAGCAACCGATGCAGGACAGCAACCGATGCAGGACTAAGACTTTGTTAATCAGGCTGACAGGGCTACTGCAAAGCAGGTGACCCAAATGTAATTACTGCAACAGTGAATACACTCTAACATCTACATTTATGGTAAGTGTACACAACTATACTCTGCTTTTAGTGGGCTCTCACCTGTCAAGCCCAAATGCAGTTATTGATGCCAAATCTAGCACTGAGCATACCAGTTTAGATTATCAGCACAGCTGATGTGCTTCGTCTCCAGCATCTCCCATCCTTTCCATGCCTGGCTCTTCTGGTGCCACAGCTGGTTCTGGTTTGCAACCTTACTACAGGAGTAGGGCTTTAGCCATAGATCCTTTAACAATTCTGTATCTCCACCCAAACAGCATCTTGTCCCACTGAGTTTTAACCTAAACACTGGATCATTCTTTCCTTCTGGTGTGCTAGTTCTAGCAGAGAAAGATTGGCAGTCCATGTTATGAAGTCTCTGGCATTTACAGCCATCAGACTGAATAAATTTCTTCAATTTAGTAGTGGACAGCATAAGGCAATAGAGAAAAGCTTACCAGTGTAGTAATTCTGCAACCTCCCCATTGTCTAACACTTGGGTAGGCATCCCAATTGGATGCAGTAGTGAACAGATGCCATAGCATTGTAAGCTATTTGATTGCACCTTGATGTAATGGCCCTATTACCTAGGAAGTGTCTGTCTTCACGAACGTTTTCATGGACAGACTTGCCAAGCCTGAAATGATTAGCTGCGTTGCTTTAGCTACACACTGCCTGTGCAAACACTAGCTCTGAATAGGCCAGGAGTGGTGCCTTCACTTTAAGCGTAATTACTGGAGTCATCATTGTGACTTGTACTGCAGTCCTGACAAATGATGGCACCCTCCAGTAATAGCTTGGTGCTAAAGTTTCTTCAATTTGGGTTTATCATAATGGGCCAAATTGCTTTCACTAACCTAAAGACGCAGCCGCCAGGTCTTTCACTAACCTAAAGACGCAGCCGCCAGGTCTTTGAGTAATCTGCCACTTCCAACTCCTTTATAGGTGCTGACTTGGAGGCCGTGATGATGCAAGATAATCCAGGGCAGCCTGTGGTAGTCCCGACTAAGCCTGCACCCTCTGGGGATTGGAGTTCCTTCTATGCACCAAACTTGGTCAGATTAAGGTTTGGCTGTCGCTTCTTGCATATCAAAGTTGTCGTCCTCCTCCACCCAGTCTTTGCCTTGCCAGAATTTCCCTTGCAGCAAGGAGGGGGGGTGCAGATGCACAAAGTAATGCTAGATTAACAGGGACTAGCTTTAGTTTCTGGAGCAAAATGCATGTTGATTTGTCTCCCTTCAGTCCTCTGCTGTTCAAAGAACTGTGCCGTCAGAGTAAAGGGTAGGACACTGGTAGGTTTTCTTGGTTTAAAACTTGCCCATTGGTAGAGAAAGCAAAGCTAAAACATGATCAGAGACTGTTTAGCATTTTCTTAGAATCATTTAAGTCTTGGATTACTGGCTTTTTTACCCACCACCAACTGGCAGGCATTCCCCCTTTGACACCTGCTAGTTCCCCCTTTGAGCAGTTTCCATCAGGCCTTTTCTGATCAGTGATTTTTTTTTTTTATAATTTAAATGGCTTGCACTGTTGGATGGGTTCAGTGCTGAAACATTTTAGTTTCACCAAAATTGCGTCTGATGCTTCTAATTGAGATTTGCTAATAGACGTATTGCAAGTCCTTTGACGGAGGAGAATCTCCTGTTCTCTGCTGTGGAGATGAGAGCAATTTTCAAAGCTTTGAAGAGTTGTCCTTATGGAGTTGCATCACACTGTAGTAGCATAGTGCATGCCTTAAGCAGTGTGCTGCTTGGAGTAGGCTTTCAGATGCCCATTAGATTCTATGGGAAACAAAGGGCAAATAGGTGCACCGTGGTGGCATATTAATAGTCCTGCAGTCAGTATTAGCTAGTCTCATCCTCCACCAGCTTTCACTTCTCCCCTCAGTGACAAGGACATGCAGACACTGACTCTGCCAGTGTTTACTGTGAGCTTTTTCCTGCATCTGCTGACAAACCTATACCAGAATGTGCAGTGATTGACCATAGCTGTCCCATACTTCCCATGCTTGGTTCCTTCACTTCCATCTTCAACTGGAAGTGCCTTTAGCCTTTCTTTTAAAGGCTCATTTGGGCAATTGACTGCATGCTAGGTTTGAAGAACCTTAAGGTTAACACTTCAGTGGTCTTGCATTCAAGCTTAAATGAAAATTCAATTTGGGAAGCTACTGTGGAAAGATTCCCCTTGTCTATTTGGCTTAGAGTATTCCTTGTAATCCAGTTTGCTTTCCTGTTCTGTTTGAAACTTGTTTAAATCTTTCTCCATGATCTTTCCTTGATGTGCAGCTCTAGGTGGGATGTCCTAGAAAACTGTAATCTGACCATGCACTGTTTTAGTCCTTAAGCTTTTAGAGAAGCTTTGTAGTTGACTACTTGGGTAGATGAGTCTGGGATAAAAGCCTTGTCCATTTCTTCCCAATAACTTGCTTTCTACAAAGTTTTATGTGCATTCATTACTGCCCTTTCAGTTAAGGCCAGGGAAAAAAAGGCTGCAATGCATTGTCTGCAATGGAGATAGGAGTCCTGTGCGCTATTCAGACTTTCTGCAAATGTTTTTGTTCACCTAACTTGTGGCAAGTTTTCTAGTACTTGAATGTACAGACAGCTCAGGCATTTTATAAAGGAATAACGCTGTTGGTGTGCACTTCCATTGTTTGCTAAACGGCATGAAGGCAAAAGATATAACAATTGTCATATGGTTTTGGAATTGTGTGGTTCAACAGGTAGTGCACAATCCTTTCCTCTAAATGTCTGCTATGGATTCTATCCCCACACCTGATTTGTTAGTACTGACACTAATGCAGAGAGAGGATAGTATTTTACTCCTGAAGTATAAACATTTGAACGCTTTGATAGCTCAGACGGCAACTCCACAGCATTTCCTACAGAAAGTAAACATTTTTGTAAAAGTACAAACTGTAGCTTAATACAAAACTCATTGTACAAACCATTTTCATTTCCTTAATTTCCCACTTTGGAAAATGGAGATGTGGACATTTGTACACAAATTAGATGTAAATTTGCATTACACCTTAAACAGTTTTTGAGACTAACATTTACACCAACTGCCAGCCAGCTCCTGGGCCATTACCTTTAGGACAGACTGCATTCTTCCAGCTATCTTTGGGGGGGGTTGACATAATTGAGGCCTTTACCTGAAAGAAGGTACAAGGTTACATTTGGACTTATGGGTTCATAGGTTATGCCATAGAGCTGTGCCTGTGCTAAATCTGCTAAACATGCAAATTTTTTTGGGAGTTTGGGTAGGCTTTTGCTATTCACCATGATTAACCTGTTGAACAGATTCCAAGACAGGGCTATGGAATCATCTAGGAGCTTGAGAGATGCTGAAAGGTCATTGGATGTGGTTGAGATGGACCAGAATTTTGTAATTTGAAAAGCGACTGCGTACTGGTAAACTCCAGGCGACATCCTTGGTTCCACTAGCAAAGACCAATTGCTTTCATAATAGCTTGCTTCACTTTGAAAATGAACTAAGTTTCATAGATCAAGTGGGGTGTGGGTACTTCAGCTAGCCTTCATTTGGCACTAAAATTTAAGATTTGACACTTGGGCTCAAGATGTGCAAACTTCTGGAAGGTACTAAATCACGATTGGTCAATTTTTTTATGCTTGACATATGGGCTTGGTTCCAAGTCTATTTGCCAACTGCTGCAATGCGCTTCTCTAGTCTGCTAACACAGAATCGCACAACCTGTTGAGTCTGAAGATTACAACACTGGTGCCAAATGAGGGCTAGCTGATATACCCACACCCACTGAGTCTGAACATTTTACCCATGTCTGAACCTGTTAAACTTTTTTACATTTATCACATTTATCTAATCTAAAATGTAGGCAAGTTTAGACTTATTTTCTCAGTCTACAAATGGCTAAATTGCCTGCATACCTATCTAATACTAAGCTCGAGCTTAAAATGGCCCAGACACACTGGCTTTATTATGTCTGCTTTTTCTCCTGTGCTTTTCTGTTGTAGCTGCTGCTTCAGCTAAAATCCCACTGGGTCACGAAGGCAACGACCAAAGGCTTTTAATGAACCTGCCAACTGCTGGATCAGTCACTGGAGGTTAGTAAAATACTGCAGTACATACTATAGAACTAACTTGTACTTATCCCCACCTCACAGCATTTCATGGTACACTGTAGTGAATTATAGATCATAGATGTTTTTGGATGTTGGTGCTTAGTGCTTCCTGTTTTGGTCCATACTATAATATAGAAAGTGCCACACTTTCAGGATGTTGATGTACTAGGTGTAGGGTTGTGATCACTTGCTGTGATACCGGAACATGCAAAACATACTTTGGATTCCTATCTGCAGGTGTGATGGTGCCAAGGTTGAGCTGCTACCAAGAACATGGCTCTGGGTTTTTCTACTTGCTGAAATGCATGCAAGCCATTTCTGTGGTAGGTCTCAAGTCAGGTTGGCAGCTCTTGTCACCTTTAGTCAACAACACTAGTCACTGTAAAGATAGATTCTGTTACCTCTGAATTTTTCCTTTACTTGTCTTCACCTTGCTGTTGCACGATACCAGGGTCAATTGGTGGTTTCCTCATTTATTCCCTTAGCATAGCAGTCACCTGTCTGTGAGGGTTGTGGCAAAAAGGCCAACATTTTATCTAAATTCACAGTATTGGCCAATACTGGACATCAGTAACTTCAGGGGAATGCATTATTATGCAAAGTCTTAACTGAAGGAATTTAATCTGAAATGTTCCCATGTTTTTTTGGGGGTTCCCATTTTTAACTTTTCCTGATCATTGAACCAAGACAAAGCTCTCCACTTTGATCATTTCCAGTGTTCTAAGCACTTGTATCCCATCTTTTCCATCTGTTATATTGTATACACAGTGCAGTTTCCTACCGTCTCTCAAATGAATTTTCTGAGGTATTTTGAAAACCAGTATTTTGAGATTTTATGGCGTGGGAATCTGTGCGATTCATTTGTAACCTGCCATCTGACAAAACGTACATGTTGCCGTTTTGTTTTGCACCCCTCTTTCTGCTTGGCAGCTTCTCAGCCCACACCTGCTTGCTCTTCCATACTGCATTGCCTCAAGCTTTTCATTCCTTCATCTCAATTTCTGTACACCCCCCAAACTTGCTCCTGGAGCATTGCCCTTACTTAACTATTCTTACAGCATTGGACGGTGCAGCAGTTAGCATTGTTGCCTAACTGCGAGCTGTTCATTTGGCTGGGGTGCCTTCTGTGTAGTCTGCATGTCCTCCCTGTGTTTGAGTGGATTTCCTCCAGGCACTCCAGTTTTTTCCCATGTTTAAAATGTCAAGCATTTCTCCCTGGGCCTCCACTGAAAATTGGCTCGTTCAAAGTCACTTTTTCAGTAAACAAATGTTAAGTTAACCAGAGTATTTTTTTAATCTTTCACACACCCTGCTATGGATATCCACTAACTTTCTACTTGGACCTCTTTCCCCAAGCTGAATACATTTTTCCAATCTTATATCAATGATACTAATGGCTTCCTTCAATATTAAAATTCCTGTAGTTTCTGCTGCAGGATGCCTTGGTCAAAATTCACTAATGACTAGGATGCCACTGACATTTCCTCTGTGCCTTCAAAACATTGCACAGTACCATTTACACTACTTTGCATGCACTTTCCACTTTTCCAAGATCTGGTACCTACACTATTCTGTGTGGTTGCCATGTTCTTGCCTGTAACCCATTTTGTCAAGTTTTCCCCAAGACATTACATTGAAACAATTTAACTTACAGCACCATATCTCAATAGACTTCTCATTTATCCCATGGCTTACCTTCCAGTTTTTGCAGGTGTCATAGGTGGGACATTCTCAGTCCTACTGATCATGCTGCTTATTTTCTTGGTTCCTCCACTATACCTTCCAGTTTTTGCTGGTGTCATAGGTGGGACATTCTCAATCCTACTGATCATGCTGCTTATTTTCCTGGTTCCTCCACTATCCTTACTCCTGTTTCCCTTCCTGCAAAGTTCTTTCATTCAATCCCCAACCTCTGCTTATACCCTAAAAAACGCTTTTAACTACTTCACATATTCCTCCTTTGCTAGTCATAGCTCACCTTGAAAGCCCACCTTGAAAGTTTGGTAGTCCCCTTAATTGTCTGGATATTGGTTCTCTGCCCTTTCTTCCCAAAGTTAAGCTATATGTTCTGTGGTACAGCCTTCTCAATGCTTGTATTTAAACATAAATGTTGCCTGTGGCAGCACCATCACCAGCTGTTGAATTTTCTCAACATGCAAGGCTTTTTATGCTCCTTGAATCTTGCAAATGTCTGTCAAGGTGGGCGTGTGACATTTTTCTTGGTGAAGCTCCTCCTACCATCATAGGATTATAGTCCAATGCCTTAATTTTATCCATTCTTCATTCCCATCTCCAAACTTTTTGTAAAACTGATGCAAATGCATTAATGGTCTTTCCCACCCAATCTGCATAATCAAGACCTCTGACTGTGGCCCATTTCATAAAGCTTATCCCAAATCTTGCATTTTTATAACTAACATGTTGGTCATAACTCTCCATCCCTTCTTGGATGATGTAACTCTAGGTAACCGAGAGACCAAGCCACCAGATGAGGGTATTCAGAGCAATGGCATTTGCACTGGCAGCAAAAGTTCTAAGTAACTGTCCATACATCATTGCCCTATGTTCTGTAAGGGGAACATGACTTGTGGGCACAAGATCTAAAGGCTGATGTGCTATCTGGGCATTGAGTGATCTTTGACAGGAGATCCCTTTGCTGAAGACTATGGCAACAGTGATATAGGACACATCTCCTTGGAGACTGCTGCTCTGGATAAATGAATAATGTAAATTTAATCCTCTTGGAATAAAAGGCATTTAAGTGACTCAAAGATGTCTGAGTTCAGAGTTAAATGTATGTCTGTTATGCAGGAAACCCAGATTGGGTAAACCTAGCATTCTTCACTGAAAGGGTTGGGGGAAGACTTTCCATCAAAATATTAGGGGTTATTAGTGGTATTGCACACCAACTTAACTGGGTACTTGAGGTTATCTGAACAGTTAACAGTGAAATAGAACTGCAAAGAGGTTACTCAAATTAATCCTCAATTGGACTACAGAATTAAAGAGCATGTTGGATTAAGGCTTTCACTTGAAAGTTGGTACCAAATTGTGGTGACTAATTTGTGTGGTGGTTGACCCTATGATTTTATGTTCCTGTAGCCTAGCTTAGGCTAGCAATAAATCAGTTTTTCACTTTGAGCTTCAGTTAGTGGATGTTTGGGGAACAGTGCAGTTAGAAGTGCTCTCTGATGAAGGGCTAATGAATTGCATGGAACCAAATTATTGCATTTTTGATTGTTTAAATTGGAGCTTAGATTTAGAAAAAGGTAGATGGAAAACTGGTCCCCTTCCCCTGCCTAAGCCATACCTAGCCAAGGAATGTAGTCTTTTGGCTGCTCCCGTTAGGGGGTCGCCACAGCAGATACTGTTTCCATTTCCTCCTGTCTTCTGCATCTTGCTCTCACACCAACCACCTGCATATCCTCTCACCACATCTATAAACCTTCTTAGGCCTTCCTCTTTTTTCCTGTTACCTGGCAGCTTCATCCTTGGCATCTTTTTCCCAATATACTCTGCATCCCTCCTCAGCACATGTCCAAACCAACGTAATCTTGCCTGTCTGGCTTTGTCTCCAAACCTTCCAACCTGGGCTGACCCTCTAATATACTCATTCCTAATCCTGTCCAGCCTCGTCACACTCAGTGCAAATCTTAACATCTTCAACTCTGCCACGTCAAACTCCGACTCCTGCCTTTTTGTCAATGCCACTCTCCAACCCGTATATCATAGCTGGTCTCACTACCTTCTTGTAGACCTTCCCTTTCACTCTTACTGGTACTAGTCTGTCACAAATTACTCCTGACACTCCACCCACTCCATCCTGCCTGTACTCTTCTTCACCTCTTCCACACTCACCATTACTCTGAACTGTTGATCACAAGTACTTAAACTCATTCACCTTTGCCACCTGTACTCCCTGCATACTCACCATTCCTCTATCCTTCCTCTCATTCATGCATATTCTGTCTTAGTCTTGCTGACCTTCATTCCTCCTGTCTAGAGCATAGCTCCACCTCTCCAGGGTAGTCTCCACCTGTTCCCTACTCTCACTACAGATCACAATGTCATCTGCAAACATCCTAGTCCACAGGGACTCCTGTCTGATCTAGTCTGTCAACCTGTCCACCATTGCAAATACAAAGAAATGTAGTGGTAAGTGGAAAATGTCTGGTGTGCAAAAAATGCATTACTTTGCTAGCTCTAAAGGTAGAATCCAGTTGCAAAATATTATAGGATATTTTGCATTTATTGAAATAAAATTGTGCGGACTGCGGTATAGTACCAGTGTTACTGTTGGTTTTCTGAAATGTTAACATTTCCCCTACAATCTTTCTACAGAAAGCAACATGAGTTCCATCTATGATGCAAATACTTCAACCAGAAGCTCTTCAGCAGCATGGGCTATTCTTCCTATAAGTAAGTAGCGTGTGTATTAAAGTAAAAAGTTTGTCTTTACTGGCAACACTTGTTTCGCAAAGACAGTCTGAAGTGGGGAGAATGGTTGGAGGCAGGTTTTTCTTTGGATTTACGTGGCCAATCTCAAAAGGGGTCAGAGTAAGATGTACATACCTTCTGTACAACTGTTTCTCTGCTGAACAGGTGCAGAGAAGCACTTAAAATGAGCTAGTTCTAAATTTGCCAAATCCTTTTGAATCAATTTGCCACCGTTTACATTGGGATTTATTTTCTAGTTGTCCATGTTTTGGATGCAAGTAGCAATCTGAACTAAGCTACAGGTATGTGCTCTGAAATAAAGGTGGCTCAACTGGTCACTTTTAAATATCTATTCTCTCAGCAACTAATGTACTGGGTAATGTGCATGCACATGGTCATCCTGTGATGGATGGTTTTGTAATTCAGAAGTAGTTGCACAGATTTCATTGTATGGATTGGCTTCATTGTGCAAGTATTTACACAGGCACCATTAGGGGGAAACTAATGTAAGCTCATCCTTAAGCAGTTGAGTGGCTTTGTAATTGGCAAGCAAATACCCTTGCATGGCATAGTTCAAAACCATTCTGCAAATGGCTTGTTCGAAACTGTACAGTAAGTGAGGAATTTGAAGGTTTGCCAACTTAATTTGTATTTCTGGGTCATGTCTTGAGACAAGTATTGTCAGGATGTCCAGGTATCCTGGAAGGCACTCTTGGTATATTTTTAATACAGATACTCAACTGTGGATGAATTCTGCAAAAGTGGAAGTAAAGAAATTTGAAAAATTGAACAAATGTGAAGTGAAAATGTAGACAGATTGTAGACTCTTCTTGAAAATGTACAGATTGTAGACTGTCCTTGATTGAATTTTGAAGTCCCACAGACTTTAAATGTGGGAATTTAAATATTCACTCTGGTGTAGCAAAAATCTAGTGGAGTACTTGTATGGCAAAATGCATGAACAGCAGTAGCAATGAAATGTTCCCTTTTCTGAATTTGCCAGTGTAGAATGTTTTCTGCACATTAACGTAAAATGTGAGTAATGAATTCCAAAATGGTCTGTGAATAGGTGCATTGTAAACAATTTAATCTTGCCATCATGAAACATCCTTGTAAGGATGGTTCCAGTTATTTTATGGGGCATGTAATGCACTTTGTAGCAGCATCTCTTGTATCATGGGACTCTTCCTCTTTCCTAAAATGGGTCAGGGAAGATTTCCTCTGAATTGAGAAACCCTAAGCTGAGGCGTGTGCAGGTGAATTTTTCAGCAGTATAAATACAAGTGTAGAGATGTATTAATGTTTTAAATGCATTTTTGTAAATCTGGAAAATTCTTTCTGGCTTAGCTTTATTAAGAACTGAGATGTTGATGCAACAAAAGTTGTGTATCTCACTGAGACATCTCAAACAGAAAAGATTAAGTTTATACACAAGGAATTGAGAATCCCCTACAAAGATTTTATAGAATGGAATTTTCTACTTTGCCCAAGAATCTTTGGGGAAGAGAACCAACACATTTTAATTTCTTCTCCTTTATGTATAAATCTACAAAGATTTTATAGAATGGAATTTTCTACTTTGGCCAAGAATCTTTGGGGAAGAGAACCAACACATTTTAATTTCTTCTCTATGTATAAATGTGAAATACTTGGAGAAACTGTCCTCTGGATTAATGGTTTGTTTTAAGATATTCATTCTGCTGGATCATTTTGTACTCTTGACAAGTTTTGAAGTGCAAAATACTGCAAAGTAAAGCTTGCATGTCCAGTTAATGCTTCTGCACAATGATCTATCAATACTATACTAGAATGTCTAGTAAGTAGGGTATAAGGTAGTGAATAAGGATGCTGAAAGGTGTGGGTGTAGTCTTGCCTGTAATTGTGTTGAGTTGATTGTAATATAAATGTCTTCTGTATAGTTTCAGACTTGCTTGAATTAAATCTCTGGGGAAACTTGTGTTCAGTTTAGAGCAAAAGCTTTGTCCTATTCCAGTATTCTTAGTGTGGGATTCTCCACCTCTAGGTGACTCAAACGTCTGCTCCTATATAAAAGCTTAAGCCTGGTTGCTGTAGGAATGTGGGACGTCGCACATGGGGCCCTAAGCCAGGGACCTTAAATGTGATGTCCGCACGCACAGACCAGCTGCAGTCTAACAGCTCTATCACATTGTTCCTCTATCGAGACATCTAAAGAAGTACCCCGTTGGGGATATCTTTTTTGCTATTGCTTGAGCTTGGTTTGTCATCTCCCCTTTTAGCCGATGCCTGTTAAGAAGGGTAAATGCTGATGTGGGTGTCAGATTCCACAAAAACTCGTGACTTATTGCGTTTTTACGTAGGATAGGAACGCTACCATACCTCTTGTCCAATTGGCTAGTTATTCATCCCAGAGACTTGCCAAAGCCATCTGGCCACCCTTAACCTTTACTTAGAGGCTAAAGAAATGGGTTGTCAGCAGCCCAGGCAAAGCCTCCACCCAAAAAGGCAAGTTTGGACAGCCTACTGTTGCCTGTACACCATCAGACACCCTGCCATCTTCCGAATTAGATTTGAGGGACATCCATTAGAGCAGTCTGCTTGGACTTCCCTTGAGGAAGCTGCTTCTGAAGTAATGCCTGCCGGCATGTCCACGCAAGTAGCTCAGATGTGTCTCTACTGGTGAGGGGAGCCAGGCCTTGCCAAACACCTGACTGGGATACCAGAACCCGAAGCCCCAGTTCCAACAAAGGCCCCCTGAAACTAGGCCTTCTCAGACTACTCCTTTGAAAAGGAAGTTGAAAAGCAAGCATTTATCTCTCTGCTAAGGGGTTACTTGACTGGCAATCCTTCACTAAATCCTTGATGCAGGCTTTCGTGGTCCTTAGGCCCTCTGCGTGTTCACCCTCTGACATTCTTCTCGGCCCTTGGCCTGCCTGAGCTACTTCAACCCATCTTTCCACTTGTGTACAAGAGTAAGTTTACCACTATTCCGATGAGTCAATTACTTGCTCATAAGATTGCTTGTCTCTACTGGAATACTTTTGCCCTAATAAATCCATAGAAGGGCTCTCTTCCCAGAGGACATTACCTTTGGAGAGACCATTACCAAAAACGAGAGCATTTCAAATGTGATCCTTCCCAAATGACAAGAGATTTTGAATTACTAAAAGTAGAATCTTCTATCTGCCATCCCACCAGTTACACCCACTTATTTTGATGCATTTTTCTTCAAAAAAAGTCCTGATTCATAGCCAACTGTCCCAAAGACCTGACTGTTTCTACAAATGCTTGAACAAATTCTTGGTGAAACCCCCATTGGCAGACCTGGTAGGGATTGCTGCATTTCCTGACAAGTAGTCTAGATTAATACCCCCTTCGTCCCTTTTACCTACTGTCAAGGACCATAAGAATATGGGCAGGATATGCAAAAAGATTTATACCTTCTCAACCCTAGCTTTCAGAGTTATTGACTACCAAACTTGTATAAAATGTGCCCCGGACTTGGTATCTCAAGCCACTACTCTCCTGTTGTCCTTGCCTGACTCCCCTAATAAGACAAAGGTAGCATCAAAACTGTCCCTGGCTTAAAGTGGCCAGATATTCAATTTGCTGCAGTTATGATGCAGCAGAGGCCTCTGCAAGGTCTGCTTCTGAATCAGTGCTATGTAGATATTCTTGGTTTTGCCTTCAGTCCCTGCCAGAGGACTTATCCAAAATTCATGATGCCCCTCCTGACCCCACAATCTCCTGTTTGAGAATCTGTATAACTCTAAGCTTGCTTTTCTCCTGAAGGTTATTAAAGCTATAAAACACCTTCTGGTGTCCCAATTCCTTAATACTATAGGAATTACCCAGCCAAGACTACCTTTGTCAGGAGGACCACTTCAGGAAAACATCTCCACCTACCCAAAGATGGCCCTTTCATGACAAATGGCTCCGACCAACATGCAACTGCCTGCCCCACCTCTCCCACTGCCTACCCTGCCCCACCTCTCCCACTGCCTACCCCTTTAGAAAACTATCACCACAGACTGCTGGTTTCTGGGAATAGAAGAGGGATAGGATATTTCCTCTTGAAGACCCCCTGCAGGGGGCATTCCATTCCCAACCAAGAACCAACTACACCTTATTCCCCAGATCCTACAGGATCTTCTGAACCATGGAACTATAGAACCAGTCCCTACAGGACAAGGAAAAGGTTTTTACTTGGTTATTTCTAGTACCAAAAAAGAACTGCCCTTGAGGCCTATTCTGGATCTTTCCTTTCTAAACCTTTTGCTAAGAATTCCATCTTTCAGAATATCTCTCCAGACCTTTCCACTATTGCCAGCCCATGCATTCATGGCCACGCTGGATCTCTAGGAGGCTTACCTCCACATCCCCATAAACCCTTTCACAGAACACCTACATTTTACTGGGCCCTGTTCTCATTTTCAATTTACAGCCTTGCCCTTTGGTTTATCTACTGCACCCAGGGTATTCACAGAATGCCTGGCCCCACCAATAGCCTATATTGCAGAACCAGTCATTCAGATTTACCCGTACCTAGACATTTTCATTCTTGCAGAAAGGACATCTTAAACAGCTGCAGTTCACAATGTCCCTGCTACAAGGCTTTGGGTTTACCCTTAACCTCCCCAAGTCATCCCTAATGCCACAGCAGGACAAAATCTTTCTGGGGATGCAGTATCAAACTTTATGTAGGCATTCCTCCCTCGGGGCAAAGTTCTTTCCCCTTACTGCCCACTTCAGGACCTCTGGTAAAACTGTCAGCAAGACTATTCTTATGGGTTCTGGCCCTGATGGCAGCCACCTATGCTGCCTTTAGCCAAGATGCATATGAGAACTGCAGTGGTATTTGAAGAATGTGTGGTCCCAACGCAACCACCCTCTAACTTCAGATCTCATTCTTGCCCTGCCTCAAAGCAGAATTAAGGTTGTGGATACAAGTTCAATTGAACCCAGGCCTTCCACTCCACCCCCCAGCTCGATAAATGCATACAGACTCATTGGACCTGGGCTGGGGGGCTACCATGAAGGGTCTCAAGGGGGGGGCTACCATGAAGGGTCTCAAGGTGCAAGAGAACTGGCACCCTACCCTCCAGGGAAAAAAATATCAATGAGAGATAGCAGTCCTTTTGGCCCTGAAAGCCTTTCTCCCAATCCTGCAACCAGATCCCCTTCAAATTTTCAGAGAATACCACAGTCATGGTACTAAAAGTTCCATCTCCTATGCAGGATAGTACAAATTTGGGACCTAGTCTCCAGAAACAACTCTATGCAGGCAACCTTATATCCCATCCCAAGACAGCCAGTAGGCAGATGTTCTCTGCAGATTATTCTCCATCACAAGTGGATGTTGAACAGGGAAGCTTTTTCTAGACATTGTCCAGTGGGGCGCAGAAAGTTTGCCTCCCCCAGAACAGACAATTCAAGAAAATTCTGCACCAAGAACCACTCTCCACTAGCCTAGAAGGGTGGACACTTTCAAAATTTCCTGGAAGGGACTGTTTCTATATGCATTTCCCCTCATTGCAGAAGTGGTTTTGAAGGTCCGGTAGGACATATATGAAAACTCTTGCTGGTGACTCCCTACTGGCCAAGGCAGCATTGGATCCCCCCTACTGTCAGTCTCAAAGGGCAATCACCACAAGTTACCCCACAAGGTGACTTCACAGCAGAAGGGAACACTCATTCACCCTCTCCTACAGATGTTATGCCTAACACCTATGGGTGATTAACTTAATTCTCTTCAGACACCACTACTGAGGACATGCTTTTAGTCCTGAGGGAGGCCAGGAAACCTTTAAGGAGATCCTACATTTCAAAATGGGAAATTCATTTGATCGTGTTTCAAAGAATAGATCCCTTTGTAGTAAATGTTCCTGTAGTAACAATTTTGTGTGAACTTAAGGCTGTCCTTTCATATTCTTCAGTGAAAGTCCACCTGTCTGCAATCTCTGCCTGCTTTACCCCTAGACCCCCCCTCTGCTATCCAGGCTAGATGTTAAATAGTTAAAGGGGTCTTGCACATCAGACCAAGAGAGCCTATCCCACCGCCTTGGGACTTTAACTTTATCCTAGAAAAAAAACTTGCACTGGCTCCACTTGAGCCAGCCAGCTCTACAACACTCCAAATGTGCACACGGAAAACTGTTCTGGTGGCCCTTGCCTCTGTTAGAAGGGTCAGAGTTGCAAGCTCTCATGGCCTGCCCCACCCTATGCTATTTTCCAGAAGGACAGGGTGACCCTGCGCACCAACTCTTTCATGCCCCATGTGGTCAATGAGCTGTCTTTAAACTAGTCCATTCACCTGCCCACCTTCCCTCTCCCACTGACGGCAAGAGGATATCCCATTCCCTAGACATGCACAGGCAACTAAGTTTTTATTCAGACAAAGCCAAGTCTATCAAAATCCAACCTCCCCAGAGCCCTGGGCAAGGCTGCCTCCAAACATTTCCTGCTGGATCAGAAAAACTATCCATTTCTGCTACTCCTACCGTGGTAAGGACCTACTTCAGGGGATAACTCATTCTAACAGGACTGTAGCAGCCTCCAAAGCCTTTAAAGGTCTGGACACTGCTTCAATTCTGGAGGCTGCCACCTGGTCCTCTATAGATACCTTCACCAGACACTACAAATTGAACCAAGTTGCCAGAGCAGGGTTTGCTAGGGCAATCCTATAGGGCTTTCTGGAATCTGCTACCTCTACCCTTCTTCCTAAACTGTGGTGCACACCCACACAATACTGCAACATGGGAATAGGGCATAAAATAGTTGTGCAAATCTTGCCATAACCATAGATATGCTTCCCTTGTTGCAGTATCCCCCCCACCTATCCCACTTCATTCCTATTGTCCTGTCTAGAGGGCACCCTGAAGCACCACCTAGGCTATGGTCAGACAGCCAGAAAATGCCACTTCACACTTGTGGACATTATTTGGCTCATACTAGTGGACTGTCTGACAGGGCAGTTAAGTGCTGAGGTCTGTGCATGCAAACATCACGTTGAAGGTCCCTGACTTATGGCCCTGCGTGTGACATCCCACATATGTACAGTAACCAGGCTTAAACGTTTGTATAGCAGCTGACATTTGAGTCATCTGAGGTGGAGAATACCACACAATATGGAAGAGGACATCTGTGGTTATGGTAAGGTTTTACACCTATTTTCTAATAGTTTTAATGGATGCTCTGTACAACAGACTGAACTTGACTATCTTGAGGAGAAGGTAAACCTTTGCACCACACATCAGTTTCTCTAAATCTGCACCAAAATCCACACACAAACATTTGCGGAGGCTCTCAATAATCTAAGCAACAGACCTCCAAAGCAGAAACGCAAGCAACCTCCATCCCCAATCCAAATGACACATAGCCCACAGACTGTTTGCCACTCAACCACAGCCAATAAGGCAAAACAGTGTACCCAACACACTAGTCATAGGTAACTCTAGTCAGGCACACTGTTGTCCCACTCACCAGGCTAAAGGTTCTTGTCAGCTGCCTGTTGGGTGCCAGGATCCACCACATAACCCACACACTCGGATCACTCCACAACAAGTACAAATATGACTCGTTGTCCATGTTGGTGTGAATGACGTGAGTCGCACCTCCCTGGACTACATGAGACATGGAAGAGCTCTCTGATCTTGTAGCCCAGGTAGGTATGACCCTAGCCCTGAGTAGCATTCTACCATCGCCCAGAATGATAGCGCAGTACAAGGACAAAATGACTTCAACAATTGACTAAGCTTTTGGTGACATTCTAAGGGGATCCAGTATGTGCTTGGGATGACCTGGTTGACGGACCACGATGCTTTGCCACAGATGGCCTGCACCTGTCGCCCCTGGGATTCCAGATACTGGTTAAGGCTCTTGCTGACCCTATAGTGCCTTTTTTAGGCAAGGTTCAAATTATCCACCGTAACGGGAACAGGCAAGCAAAAACTGAGGGTAATGCTACTCGGTGATAGAAGTCTAAATCCCAAAATGCACTAGCTCGAAGCACTTCTTAAAATGGAGAACATAGATATCTGTAGATATCTGTGCAGTGACTGAGACCTGGTTCAAGGCTCCAGTGAGCACCCCTGTACTACCAGGCTATAACTCGTACCACACTTCGGCCATGTAACCTGGATTGAAACACCAAAGGCGGAGGTGTCCATATTCATTAAGGATATCCACACCTCCAGGCTATTTGCTCAGCATAGTGCATCCGAGGTTATCAAAGTGCAACTAACTCTGGGCAAAACTGCAATCCAAATTGTAGCTTGCTACAGATCCCCCACCATGCACCAGGATTCCCACACTTTTTTCTTTTTTTTTGGATGTACTGGAAAATATTAGGGTTCAACCAAACACCCTAATAATGGGAGACTTCACCTACCCCACCACCAGGGGCAACAATATTCTAGACCTAGTCATTACCAACATGAGTGACAAGTGTTCCATACCTGAGGTCAATTCATTGGTCTGATCCGACCATAAGCTAATCACCCTTGATATCCACATCCCACCCCCACCCCCTCATTAAGGAAACCACAGAAAAATTTCTCCAAAGCCAACTTCATGCTTAAGACAGAAGTGAACTCATGACACCCATGCAAATGGAAAATTGCTGAATCCTACACATGCACTCTAAGCACTTGCACAAGTGTATGGATCATGCTATCCCAAACAGAACCAAGACGCTATCCTCCAAAAAAAAAGGAAGCCAATCTGGTTCCCTACCATAAGCAAACTGTACAACAAAAGGAAGAAACTGTTGCAAAAGAATAAAATCCCCATGAGTGGAGGAGCTCCCTGGTCAGCCTCAGTAAGAAGCTGAGATCCCTTATAAGATCCTCAAAAGCTAGCTACGAAAACAATCGCCACTAATTCTAAGGACAACCACAGCATTCTATAGCCATGTCAAGAATCTCTATGGCATCACCCAGATCTGCTCGGAGTTGCAGGACAACGGCATGAAACTTGCAGAACCAACTGATATTGCCAACATCCTGGCAGATGGGTTCAGTGTTAACTTTACCCCCCCCCCCCCCACCCCCTAAATGGCCCATATTTATACAGGAAGAATGCAGAGTCCCTGTAATCACAACTACATAGGTAAAAGCTGCACTCTCGAAAGCCATAAACAGCATCCATGGGACCGGACAACATCCCAGGCTGCATTTTACATGAACTTCAGGACAAACTGGCTCCCCACTTGAGCACCATTTTCAATAGCCTTGCATCAGGCTTTGTGCACACTGAATGGTACACAGCAACAGTTATCCCACTCCAGAAAGGGTGAGCCACCACTGATTCTGGGAGCTATCGACCTATTAGCCTGACAAGCCTGGTCTCCAAGGCCATAGAACGTATCATGGAACTCCTAAGACATTGGTAACCTCCAAGCTCTGGATCCCACCCAGTTCGGGTTTGTGAAAGGCAGATCATGCCTCCTGAACCTGATCAACTTCGAGTCCATCACCAAAGCTGTAGATGAGGGTAAGGTGGTTCACACAGCCTATCTTGACCTCGCCAAGGCTTTCGATGCCATCCCCCATTCTGGAATTATAGCTAAACTCATTTAACTAGGTATAAATCCTACATCGCAAGATGGGCTGCCAACTGGCTCCCTGACTAAACCCACAATGTAAAGTTGCAGACTCCAAATCTGACCTGAAAGCAGTGACAAGTGGAGTACCCCAGGGTTCCGTCCTGGGACCTCTCCTGTTTGGTATCTATTTTAAGTACAGGCTAACACAGAAAGCCAGAGGCTAACTTAAGTTTGCAGATGACTGCAAACTAGGAGCCATAGTAAAGTCCCCAAATGATGTCGACATCTACAGAAGGGCCTTGCCGAGACGGATGCCTGGTGTCAGAGCCATGGCCTCAAGCTCCATGCCAAAGTGCAGTGTCATCCCTTTTGGTAACTCTGTACCCATGAACTACCACATAGGCAGCAATCTACTTAATGCAGAATGTGAGACCTTGGGACCCATGTGGACAGGAGTCTCTCCTTTGATAGTCACATCACCCCAGTAGTCAGGAAGTCCTACGTGGCAAACAATCATAAAAGGGTTCTCATCCAGGAAAAGGTCATTGTTCCCCTGTACTCAACACTCAGACCCATTATAGAGTAAAATACCCCTTTTGGAATGTACCTCAAAAATCTGCAGCATCTAGAAAGGCCACAAGTATCTCGCAGAGGATTACTGGCCTCCAAACAAATGCCTTACACAGACCGCCTCAAACAACTTTACTCCATAGCATATCGCCTACTCCGAGGTGATCTCTGCCTAACATATAAAGCCATGTCAAACACAGCGCTGTTGGACATGTACACTTAAAGAAATCCCAATCCCTCTGAGCTACACACTCTAGGGACCTAAACCTTGTCACCACAGTAAACAGGACATGCTGGTGTGATAAATTCCTGTCCCAGAGGCTCCCTAATCTGGAACAGACTTACCCATCTATTAGCACTGTGGATGGGAAATGTACCCCAGGGGATCACTTCTGTGTATGCTCTGCAGCACAGGAAAGTAACTTTCTTGGGTGGCGTAAGACTGGGAACCTTGTTGGCTGGGCTTACGTAGGCCCTTGGGCCGATAGCCTAGTACCTACCTATGCTGCTAATTGGTGTAGCAGTGGATTTTAGGCGAGTTAAGTGTAATAGTGACCTCAGGGGGGGGGTAAAACAAAAGTATATGGGAATCTACGATTTATGTACCTTGGGTGAAGGTTTCCCATTACTGTTGTAGTAGTGGATAATGTGTCAAATGCATGTGTAAATTAAAAAAAAAAGCTGTGGGGAAAGGCAGAGTAGAGTTTCCACAATCCAGAGGGATATTGGCATGGAGAATGAAACTACACACCTTTCCCAAAAAACAGACTAGGGCAGTTCATTGGGTTGGAAAATGGAATACATTCAGCCACACATGGAGCAGAATCCTGTCCATCATACTGTACTAGATTTTTAATCTCCAAACTTCAAAGTGAGAGCAAAGCAAACATTTTGATACTGAATTTGTGGTACTCTCAACTATGATTAACCAGCTTAAATGGAAGAACCTATATAGCAAAAAGCTTTTTCTCAAATGTCTTGGGAATTTCCTCTTAAGACTTTAGCACCTCATAATGGAGTGCTAGCAGGTCAATTTTTTGTTATGGGTGGTTGTGAATGGACTGGGGGGGATGTGAATTGCCCCTGTCATGTTTGGTGATTATCTTTTGCTTTTAGTGATGAAGCAGGAGACTACATGGGAGTGAAAGTGAGATTTACTGATTTATGAGGGGAAACATCTTTGTAACAAAGTCTGGGACTTTTTGCCATATTGCATTTCCCATGGGATTTGCAGATGCAGTGTAAATTGGTCTTGGGTTTGTTTGGTAGAATACACTGGTATGAATGGCAAAAGGATTTGCGCTTTACCTTCTACACTTAATGGATACCTTTTTTTTTTATCTTGGGTGAGTTTACAGCTCCATTGCTAACCATGAGTGGATGTTTTAAAACTGCTCATCACGACCACCTTTTATTTCTCGGGCATTTCATTATAGTTTCATTTCCTACAATGGCAGGAGGAAGTCTCCAAGAATACATTGGACGGGTCCTGCTACTATATTAAAACCTTGCTTTTATGGTACAGGGAACACATTTTGGCCAAAAGTTTCATTCTTTACCCCCATTAAAGTCCCCAGCTTCAAATCTGTGTAGTTTGTAGTAACTAGGTGCAGGCTTTAAGCATCTGTTGCTTTTTTAGGCTAGCTGTGTCAAATTAGCCTGTTTCAGAACTACATTCTTAAAGCCTGTAACGCAGTTTGTGTACTTTCATTTCACACCTAAACCTCCTTGGGGCACCAGGACCTTTTCTGGGCCTGGCTTTAACCAAGTGACTTATCTACTAATAGGCATTATTAGCAAGTGCGAAGAGTTAATGACACTAAAATGTCCTGTAGTAGCAAAATTTGACTTCATATTTATGTTCATATTTTCATTGCTGAAACCACCAGGTCTAGTGCATATGAAAATTTCCTTATGTACTTAATATTTCAAAAAAGTGCCTTACAAAGTGTTGCAAGACTTTGGATGAATCCTTAATTTTCTTGGAAAAATTTGTACAGTAAGTTGTACATTTTATAGGTGTTTATAAGATTAAAATTTGTTAACCAGGGTACAGACTGGGTGAAAAGCCCACTTTCAGCTGAGATCTCAGGAGAAAAGCTCCACAGACCATTTTACATGGTTTAGAGAAGAAAACACAAACTCTTTCCTCATAAGAGCAAACTTATGAACATCACAATGTATACATATCATGGGTACATTACTAAGCGGTGAATTGGATTACATTACATTGTTATGGAGATGGAAGTATATTTAGGTACACAGTACACAAGGGTAAAGGAGCAAAGTACAGTAAGGATGAAGTGAAGTAGAATAGGGGGGATAAAATACTTCATAGTAGCCAGAGGGGGTGGTACAGGCTGAAAGGGGGCAGAGCTGAATAGACTGGAAAGGTGGTGAGAGGATGAAGTTGGGGGGGGGTAAGGCAGTGGAGAAAGGTTAGGAAGAAATAGGGCAGAGAAGATAATTCAAATGCATGAGAATATAAAGGTGGCATTTAGAGGAGAAAAGTGGTTTGGGTATAGAGGAAGAATGTTAGCAGTATGAAGAGGCTGGCTAGCCAGGTCCAGTACATGGGCAGAGCCAACTGTTCCTGAGGAAGACTCTTGCATTTTTTTAGAAGTGTTGGGTCAGTAGTAAATATGCTGTGGGGGTGGGGGGAGTAGTTCCATAATTTGGAGACGAGTAGAGTCCCCAGCATTGTTGGATTGAGACTTGTAATAAGGATCTGCTGAAAGATCAGAGGAAGTGTTGGTGTAAGGTAAAAGCATGGTACGAGGGGACATGTCTTTGGATTGTGGGAGGAAACCCACATGACCACAGGGAGAATCACACACAAGGCTCCCTAGCTGAGAATTGAACCAGAAAACCTCTTGCTTTGAACCACTGTGCCAGTTCAAGCCAATTTAGTTGTAAAGAGCAGTGATGAGACCTGTGAGTTAATGGTGAATGTCTATTGTAGCGTGTTTCAACCTTGGGTTAGTTTCAGTAATGTTTAATGAAGATGGGGAAGCGTATGGTAGGGTGGGAAGAGTTCTAGCTGTAGCTGGTCTTGAGTTAGGAAAGGTTTGATGCTGTATAATGAGCAGTTTCATACGAGTCGTCATGCAAGTCATGGTGGACTTGGATTGGTGGATGTCAAGCTGTTTGCTAGAATGCCCAAATATGTTCATTTTTCTGTAAATCTCAGTAAGCACACTTAGGAATTGGTCATGCGAGATCTTGTCAGGGAGGGGTTAATGATGGATGTCAAAATAAATCTTTGCTTAACAAGCTGGTGTTTGTGTGCATTGCATACCTCTACTCGCAGAGCAAGAAATCTGGACAAAGCCATAAGTGAGACAGGCCCAAAAATGGGTACCATTTTTAAATATTGCTCTTGCAAACTGAACAGGTTTTGCATCAACACAAATGTTCTGAAGGATAAGAAGCCGGAAACCAAGTCTTGTTTTCAAACCTTTAATCTTCAGTAATTTACCACTAATTTGCTAGAAAACCAATTTTGAAAAACAGACCATAAATGATGCCAAAATCTGGGCATTATGGATCTATACGGTTGAAGGGTATGGTGCATTGTATATTTATGGCAAGACTGAAAACACTGACTTTGTAAAGAATTTAAATTATTTGTATAGTTTCAGTTTTTATTCACAAAATACTTTATTTGCTTGAAAATTTTCAGAAAATGCTCTGAAATACAAGGTGCAGGCTACCAGAGGTGCCATTCCACATCACGTGGGTAATGAGAAGATTTTGCTTTCCATGATGAAAATCACAAGGCAACTGTGCCATATGGTCATTTACACCTTGCCAGTAAGTTGCAGTCATTACTCTTGGGTTATCCTGCTAGCAGGCTACCCGCAGTTGGCCTGAATTCCAAAGTCCTGATCGGGTGTCGGTTGCTGTCGCCTCTTCCCTGACATCAGTGCACCAGGGATATAAAAGATGCAGCCATCGCCATTTTCTTCAGTCTTTCTTGCTGTGTGGTGCCCGAAGCAAAAGCAGTTCACAAGTGTCGGTCGGCCGACTCCTGAGATTTTCGCAATCTAACTTCAGATCAGAGGTCTTCATTAAAGCCAAGTACCCCATTGGGGAAACTTTTTTTTTCTTGCTCCAGATCGATGTCCGAAAACTAACAATTGTATTTCTTGTGGGAAGCAAATGAATTTTCATTCTTACTGTATTCCTTGCTTAGGCCCTGATCACGACGTTGCTAGCTGTCGGTTTTGTGTTAGATTCAACCAAAGCACTGTTGAGCATTGGTACAATTTTGCCTTTCATTACTTTGGCCGAAGATTTAATTATATAATGCCATCAGAAGAGCCGACCGGAGTTTATAGAAAGTGCAAGGAAAAGGACAGGCATCAGAGGTCCAAAACTGACTGAGGGCCCCTGCTAGGCCAGTTGCCGGTTCTCGGGTGCTTTCGCAGCCCCTGACTCCCGCTACTTCAGAGCTACAGGCTGCTTCCGCCTCCCATGTGGAGCCAACTAGGCCTCTGGATACTCAAGGTATTGCATCTTCAAACTATTCCCTCAGATGGGTCTGGAGCCGCTTAGCAGGCATCTGCTTCTGAGGGTGTTTTCAGACCTAAACAACTGTCAAGCCAACCTCTGCTTCAAAGACCAAAATCAGCATTCTTCTGGACAGACTTCCATGCCTAAAACTGATGCTTAAAATGGCCGAAGACCTAATTACTTTGATCAGGGGTTCTCATCCCCCTCCTAAGAGGCCTAGGCAAGAGACAGAATTTCTGATCAGGTTTCAATTTCCTGATTCCTCTTCTGAACAGGGATACTCTCTTCCTCCCTATGAGGATTCTGATGCTGAAGAATCTATTCCTTCAGTCTCTCCTCCTGAGGATTATTCTTTTGGGGAAACCCTGCATACCATGAGGGAGCACTTTCACTGGGAGAGCCAAGATTACTCCATCTTAGAAAAGGCTCAGACTTTACTACCTCAGCACAGACCTCTTGCTATTCCACCTGTACTAGACATTGTAGATGTATTTGGAGAGTCCAGCCTGTCTCCTAACTTTACCCCTTGCACCTGCTAAGCCAGACGGATATTACAGGGTTCCTGACTCCTAAATTTCTATATAAAAAACCCTGTTGCTGACCCAGAAATTATATCTCGGTCCCAAAGGGGCCAAGGCTTCCACTGCAAAAAACTCTGTCCCCTCTGATAGGGATTCTAGGGCACTGGACAGATGGGGGGAAGTTTACATTTCTGCTACCTTGGCTGTAAGGACTTTAAACTGTCCGTTTCATATGCGTAAATATCAGCAATACTTAGTCACTGCTTAAACAGAAAATGTTGACTAATTCTGAATGTTCAGATAAGGAAATGCAGGATTTATTGCATGCAGCTGAACAAGTGGGAAAGCATACTTTGCAATGTGGTTTTGATTCACTGGAGGCCTCTTGCAGGGCCGCTGTTACGGGTTTTGTCATTAGAAAGCATGCTTGGTTAAAGGAACAGAATCTGCCTGGTCATGTTTAAGCAAAATTATTGGATGCTCCATTGCAGCATGATACTTTGGTGTTGAGGCAGAAGAGTTGTTGAAGAAAATGGAGGATAAAGCGAAATCCATGCAGACAGTTAAGGATTTCTTACAAGTACAGCCACCTAGATTTAGCAGGAACTGACCTACAAAGAATTGGTCCTTTCCAGTGTCAGGCCACAGAGGCAGATCTCAGCCCCAAGGCTCATACAGGCCTAAACAATGGGGTGATTCTATCTCCAAAAGCGAAGACCACCAATCACAACCATACAGGAAACGATCCCAATGACTTTCCTCTGCCAGGCCCAAGCACTTATCTTTTGGCAGCCCTCTTAGGGGGAAAACTAGCATTTTTTTCACCACATTGGCACATAATTACCCAGGACAAATGGGTCTTGAACAGTTTCAGGGCTACAGGTTCCAATTTCACACACTGCCAAGGGCAAAAGGTATGCCAGGCCTGCCACACTATATTAATGGGCAGAGGCACAAAAGCAAGTTTCATCCCTCATGGGCATGAGGGCCATTCAACAAGCACCACAGCAAGAGCAGGGTCAAGGATTTTACTTTTCTTGGTGCCCAGAAAAGACGAAGCCTGGAGACCAATATTGGACCTATCTATACTAAACACATTTCTGGATGTCCCAAAATTCAAAATGTTGACTCTGCAGCAGCTTCTGTCCATGCTGGGCAAGAAGGCTTGGCTTGTAACTTTGGACCGAAGAGGCATACCTGCATGTCCCAATCACAATCTTGCAGAAGATGCCTCAGATTCATAGCTGACTCAATGCACTACCAATTCTCTGCACTGCCCTTTGGCTTGTCTACTGTGCCCAGGTTATTCACAAAATGCCTGGCACCAGTAATTGCATTTTGCAGACAAAGGAATTCCAATGTATCCTTACTTGGGACGACTGTCTTATTCAAGCAGAGGACAAAGACATTCTATTAAAGCATCTGGCATTTTGATTACTAATTTGTTTAGGGTACACAGTAAACGAAAAATCAAAACTAGTACCCTCTCAAGACTTAATATTCCTGGGTGCAAGCTTAAATACAACTGCCCAGATGGCTTATCTCACGCCAGACAAAGGCAACTGACTTCTTACTTCAAAATGGTGGTAACAAGGACCCAGTTATCTGCAAGGAAAATCCTGCAGGCTTTGGGCTTCATGGCATCCTGCATTCTGCTAATTCCATATGCCAGACTGCATATGAGGAAACTACAGTGGTATCTAAAGTGTTTGGACTCAACATTGCCACAGCCTGGAAACATTAATTACTCTCATTCCCCTGGAAACATAATTACCCTCATTCCCTGCCTGCAACAGGAGTTTTGATGGTGGGCACTGTCCTGTCACCACAAGGGACAGCCATTCACTTTACCCACAGCCAGGCAGACACAAACAACGGATGCATCAGATTATGCCTGGGGGCCCACATGGCAGGAAAATGTGTTCAGTGCATATGGCTCGCAAGCCAGATGCATCATCATATCAATCAGAGATGCTAGCTGTTCAGAATGCCCTGACAGCTTTCAAGGATCTACTTCATACAGGACAACTACTGATAAAGACTGACTACTACAGTCATGTGGTACATAAACAAAACCGGGAGGCATACATTCCTACCCCCTCTGCAGACAAGCCATGACTTTGTGGGACACAGCATTGACTTATCAAATTCATCTGCGAGCACAATTCTTGCCAGAAAAAATAAATACTATGGCAGACTAAGCAGAAACCTCATGGATCCCCACAAGTGGAAACCGGATCCACAAGTCTTCAGCATAAGGAAATGGGGATGGCCAGACATCCTGTTTACCTCCCCTCACAACTGCCAATTGGATATTCTGCACAAGGATTTATCACAAGCTATCACAAGGATTTATCACAAGCTAGCATGGAAAGTGAATTTGCCCTATCCTTCAGCTGGAAAAACCCAACAGTATATGCTTTTCCTCCACTGCCTCTCCTCCCCAAGGTACTCCCTAAAGGTCAGACAAGAGAATCCAAAAATACCGATTGCCCCAGACTGGCCACACCAGCACTGGTACCCAGTCCTAAAGAACTTGTCTCAAGGTCCAGCCTGGACATTGCCTCAAACTTCTCACTTACTGACTCAAAAAAACATTTGGGTCCTGCACAGCCAACTCAGGACCTTAAATCTGGCAGCATAGCAGATAATGTAGCCATTCTGAACGCACTCTTTCAACAGCTGTCATGGATGTTATCTTGGAGGCCCAGTACCAGAAAATCTTGTGCAGAAAAATGGAAGATTCTGTGCTTGGAACCGAGAACAAGGAATTGACATGTTTGTACCAAATATTCCTCAGATTTTACAATACTTAACAAAAATGCTGGACAAAGGCCTATCCTTTTCATCAGTTAAGATTCATGCCTCTGCCATTTCAGCCCATTACAATACAGAGCCACCTATTTTTTTCTCATCCTTTTAATAAGGCAGTACATCAGAGGGGCCAAAAACATAAGACCTCCAAGGAGAGCACCAATACTTGCATGAGACCTCAATGGTCTTGGAAAAGCTCACACTGCCTCCTTTTGCGCCAGCCTCAACGGCTGATATAAAATTCTTATCCTGGAAATCTGCTCCTAGCAATAACCTCTGCAAGACTCGTCCGAGTTACAGGCACTCATGGCTGTGGAACCTTTTATCATTTTCCATCCAGACAGGGTTTCTCTGAGGACGAACCCTACATTTATGCCTAAGGTGGTGTCCAGTGTGGCCCTTAACCAAAATCATTCACTTGCCTACCTTTTATCCAAACCCACAGAACAAGGGTGAGAGACTTCTGCATTCTTTGGACATGCACAGACAGCTACACTTCTACTTGGACAGAACTAAAGCTTTCAGAAAGACTATGCAACTTTTAGTGGCATATGCTGTAGGATCACAAGGAAAGGCTCTCAACGCAGACTATTTCTAAATGGATAGGCCATTGCATTTGTTTCTGCTATTCACAGCATGGCAAATCGGTGCCTAAGGGCATTAGGCCACATTCTACCAGAGCAGCCACTTCAGCCTTCCTCAGAGTACCAACCAAAAATCTTAGAGGCTGCGACTTGAGTTTCTACTCTAAATCCAGGGCAGGCTTTTCCACTGCAGTTCTGCAGGGCCTCATAGCCTCTCCTAATCCTGTTTAGCCCAGCCACCCATCCTCAGCTTTGGGATTCAACCCAAGAGTAATGACTGCAACAGTGAAACATGAGCCTAGTACAGTTGTGTACCTACCATAAATGTAGATGTTTGAGCGTATTCACTGTTGCAGTCCAGGTACACCATCCCCCTTTCATTTGCTGGGTCTTATCTGTACTTTACAACCTATGTGGTGTATTTGCTTGTAGATGAAGGAAATGTTTAGATTATGCCAATAAACATGCATGCACTATTTTAGCCTACCCTTCTGGGGGCACCTGACATCGGGGGCAAGAAACTGCAGAAAATGGCTGCTGCATCTTTTATACCCCTGGCGCACTGATGTCAGGGAAGAGGCAACATCAACAGACGCCAGACCAGGACTTTGGAATTCAGGCCGACTGGGTAGCCTGCCAGCAGGATAACCCAAGAGTAATGACTGCAACAGTGAATACTCTCTAACATATAGAGATTTGTGGTAGGTACACAACTGTACTTTAGACTCTACTCAAGAAATGGGTCAGTCTTGCTGGGAAAGGATTGAATTTGTGAATACTCTTCCATTTGTACAACTCAAAGGAAGGCAATGCCTTGGTCTACTTAAACATCACACCATCACCAACCCTTTTCCGTTTTCTTCATGGGGTTGAGGTGCTGCGTCAACTATTCCCATTTTAGTGCCCCACAACCTTTGGTCATAACTATTGCCCTATCTTCTCTCATGTAGTCCATCCATATCTTTGCCTGGGTGCTTTTGTTTCCTATTGCCATCTTTCCCAGGCTGTCTTCTGCTTTCTTGCACATGTGCAATTGGAGCCAATTGTGGCTTCTACTTTCCTTTATCCTGCACAGTGCATCATACCACCCACATCTGGCACTTCCATCTTATTTCCTTCTAGCTTCAACTGCTCTGCCTTCATTGTCCAGGCTTCCATACCATGCAGTAGTACTGGTTGCTCCACTCCTTTGTACACATTTTCAGCTTCTTGGTAGTACACTCGTTCCGTTTGGCTGCCCCCCCTGATTCTAGCTGTGACCATTTAAATGTTCCTCCTCAATCTCCCTACTTTCTACTGCTCTGCCTGTTCATGTATCAATCTCTCTCCAGCATTGCTTCCCTCAGATACACTGGCAGCAGTATTCTCCAGTCATTTGGGATACTCTTTCCTCCATACTGCTACAAGTAACCTCAATTTTTCCCAGTTTCTCTCAACATCATGTCTGCTACCTCATCTCGGCCTACTGCTTTCCCTGACTTAATTTTTAGAGATCTGTGGCGGGCTCCTCTTCTGTCTTGCTGTAAGCTTCTGTGGGGTTTGCTTCATTCAGAAGCTTATGAAAGTACTTTCATCTGCCTTTGTCCTGTGGACAGGTAAACCGGTTGCTACTGCATCCCTTACGAAGGGCTTCAGATTGTCTTGCAGATTGGTCCATCTATTCTGCTCCACCTTTTACCTGCATTCCTTATTTGACTTTCTGGACTTCGGCATTCCACCAGTTTTTTGTGTACTTGTTCCATATCTGTTCTATAATCCTCAGTGCTGTTGAGGTGCTGCCATTCAACTCCACTTATTTCCAAGTCAGTTCCCAGGTCTTCAGCCTAGTCTGACCTTGGTCATCTCTGACCAATGCTTGCAGCCGATTGTGGCAAGTAGTGTTTATGCTGTGGACAGTCTTTCACTAGGGATGACTTTGCAGTTGCTGATTCTATTCATTGCCCTTTTCTTACTAGGAAGTCTACCAAAGTTGCATATTGGTCACTTGTTTATCTTGTCTGTTACCCCACCCATGTGGATCCAGGCAGTTTCACATCCTTGTCTGTCCCAATACATGCATTCAGATCTTCACTTTACAATTTCCAGCTCATGTCCTGCTTTATCTAGTAGGTCCTGTAACTGCTGCCTAATGCACTCTTCCCCACTATCCCAGCCTTGCTTTGTATACTAGGTTGATAAATGTTGCAAATCAAACTCAAGTGAAGTGATAGGGCACTAAGACTTGCTAATCTGACATCCCTCACTGTCTTCTGAAGAATCTCCACCACAATTTTTAGGCCATTTCTAGTCTCTTCAAACTCCAGATCCCAAGCCATGTGGCTTTGCTGTCCTGCTCTTCCCTTCAGAGTTGCATTCTGTCTGATGCTAGATTGAGCCATGTTTGGCAGGTTTTACATGCAGCTTTTCAGGTAACCCAAGCTGGGCAACTAGATACCATCCAGCAGCTTGTTGACCCCTCTAGTAAATATTGGATGGTGAGCAGGTTTCCAGTAAGGACAGTTCCCGCCTACTGACATTTGGTGCAAGTCGTAGACTGTTCTTAAACCCACGTATCTCCAGCAAATTTCCAATGCTTATTTTTGGCAGCATTAGTCAATATGACTGTCACTTTAGGACAATTTGTACACTAAGTGGCTTAATCTGGATGTAGAGGATATTTTGCACCACAGTTTATGCCCAAAGCAACTGATCTATACTTGAGCACTATCCAGTCCACTCTACTACTAGCATCTCCATTCTAGAGTACTGTTGAAATGGACAGTTTTTTGGAGCGCATACTCCAGAGGCATCGGACAGAACAGATTTGAGCCATGTGCATAGGAGGTGAAGACCTTGACAGCTGGCATAATTTCACAGTATCAGATTTTTTCCCTTTGGTACAAGTTTAACTTCTGTTTAGTTGTACCCTTGGATATATTGAGCAGCTTCTGATCTTGTGCTTTTTTTGCAGCTGGTACTGAAGCAAATTACTCCATCCTTCCTTGGAGATTAAGCAATGATTCCTCCAGTCTACCATAGGAGTACTGATGGGCTGTTCTGGATTATTTGTAGACCTTGTAATTCTAATTTCCTGTAATTCTTGATCCTTTTGAAAAATCTGTGGTAGTGGTTGTCCCATTTGAGTACCTTTGAAATGGTTCATGACAGCAGAGTGCCTGCTGGAAGTACCCGATGACTCTCGGTAGCTAGATTGGGAGAAAGATGTAGTTGTACCCCAGTTAGACCATGGCTCCTGTTTTTTTACTTTTTTGTATATTCTAGGTATTGCTGATTGCATTTAGAGTACCCGGAGTTCAGGCTTTACATGTCTTGGTTTTGGTAAACTGAGCTTTCCTAGCCTCTTCAGTTTCCCTTGTTTTTGTAGGTCACTGCACAGAGAACATTTGGGTTTTAGTAAAGCCTTCCTTTAGCCTTCCTTTAGCCTTCCTTTAGCCTTCCTTTAGCCTTCCTTTAGCCTTCCTTTAGCCTTCCTTTAGCCTTCCTTTAGCCTTCCTTTAGCCTTCCTTTAGCCTTCCTTTAGCCTTGTTAGGGTAGATCAGTAACTGATCCAGCACTTGTTGGCTTTTTCTCTTTTACCTGTCCTTGAATTTGTGGCGCTTGCCACCTACTTTCAACTGTTCTGCACTGCCTATTTAAATATTTAGTATAGATTCAGACTTGGAGTACAGACTGGCATTTTCTCAGGACTTAAGCCAACCATCTTACATTGAGGGCCCTCCTGTACTCCAACAGAAGTGCAGTCAAGGACCTATCTAAGTTTGAGATTTGTTGGAACAAGACTGTGTCTTGGGCTTTCCTATTGGTTGGATTGTTTAAATATCTGCTAAAGAAGTCTTCAAACACAGCATTTGCATGTAGTTGCACACAGTGCAATAGGGGTTAGCACTGCCATGTATAGATGCAATTGCTCCTCAAATTTTCTCTAGGCAACTCCAAATGTTCCCCTCACTAGGCTGGAGAAGGTCACACAGCTGCATGTCTGGTGCCAAGATCTGCTAAATCATGCATGCACTCGCATGCTGTATGACACTGTTATAGCCTGTGGTGGAGTGAATAACTTTATGTACCTCACTGGACTATATTACCAGACATGATGGAGCTTTCAGATAATGTCCCAGGCAGGTATGTCCCTAGCCCTAAGCAACTTTCTTCCCTCACCCAGGATGATGCCACAATACAAATGATTGACTCTAACTGGCTTAGCTTCTGGTTTCAATCAAGGGGGATCAGTATGACAGGCTGAGCTGCAGTGGTTGACTGACTACACTGCTTTAACCTCACATGGTCTTCACCTTACTCTGGGCTTTAGGTTGCTGGCAAAGGTACTTGCCTCCCCAATAGTTCTTTTTTTTAGACTGTCAAGAAAATTCCAGACAAATATTCTCCAGTAACAAAACTGTGGGTTATGCTGCTTAATGCTAGTATTCCAGGTCAAACTTCACTCGCTCGCACTTCCTGGAAGATGCTGATGTCTATGCAGTCAAGCCATGAGAGTACCCCAGCCATGCAGGGCTAAGCCTTCCAGCTGTTCAGACCACAGTGAATGTGAAACTGAGGAGTATCCATCTTCACTGGAAACTCCTCAAAACTGGTTAAACAGTACAACTCTGTAGTTACTAAAGTCCATTTAGGAAAGACTCCCCTCAAGTCTGCTGTAGGTCCCCCCTATGAACCATGAAATCCACACTGCCTACCTGAATAAGAGTCACACTGTTACCCATGACCAGGGTATTTGGCTGTACTAACTCCTTCCATTGATTAGGCAAACGTGTTTGCTCATGTTACCCAAAGGTTCTTGGACTTTCAACGCATGCTCAGGAGTAGATGTTCTGCACCCCCACAGTGGGCTCTAACATCCTTGATGTAGTGCTGACCAACATGGGGGATTGCTGCACCACCCCATGTGTGGGGCCCTCCCTGGTAAAGTCCTCATAAATCTCACATTCAAAGTAACTAACAATTGTATCAGACGCCCTCTGGAGTAAAAAGGTTAAAACCTCTCCAAAGCAAACTAACCTGAGTAGCATCAATAGTTTCAGACCTGCCAACACTGACTGCAATAACCCCTATACTGAGATGTAGACATGTCCTGTATAAACATATATATAAATAGACTATGCCCTACCAGAACAGATCAAATCCAGATCCTCATGAAAAAAATAAGCCATCTTGGACATCAATCAAGAGAAACTGCTGTCAAGATGGAACAGACCCAGCAAAGGATCTCCCTCCAAAGTATAAACAAGCAGATTAAACCTCTTGTAATTCCCACTAAAGCCAATTACAAAACTAAATTAGCATCCCTAGCTAAAATCACAAAGCATTCTGTAGGTATGTCCAAAATCTAAAAGGGAAGGCCTAGCTTTGTGCTGAACTGTGGATGGTACCACTTGTACTGAACCAGAGGATATTACCAACCTTCTAGTGGACAGCTTTGGCATAAACTTTACCCCACTGTTTCCCCACCAATCATACCTCATAACCTACTGTTACCAGTCCATGTAGTAGCTCCAGAGAGCAGGTCATAGCCACACTCTCTAAAGCTAAAATCACAGCCTGTGTGATTGGACAAAATCCTAGGCTGCATGTTAGTCTAAACAAGAGTTGGCGGAACTGCTGAGCACACTCTTCAATCTAAGCACTGGCTTTGTCCCAGCTGAGTGGAGACCAGCAAACATAACAGACAGGGTCCCTCAACCGACCCTGGGAACTATAGACCCATAAGCCTAACCAGCCCTATCTGCAAGGCCATGAAGATGATCCTGGATCATAAGGATATAGGTGACCAAACTCTTGATCATACACAGTTTGGCTTCATTAAGGGCAGCTCTTTCCTACTAAACTTGTGGATCAAATGTCACCAAGGCCCTGGATGAAGGCAAAATGGTTCTCCCTGCCTATTTCGACCTAGCCAAGGCCCTACAGTCCCCCACTTGAGCATAGACTCACCCAGATGTCATTAACACTTGTTAAAATTGGCATGCCAACTGTACTAGCAGACCTGTTGGTGGTGGTCCACAGAGATCTGTGCTAGGCCCTGTACTGTCTGAGGTTTCCACATGAAAATTGATGGCCTGTGGCTTACCAAGCTTGCTGATGACTGCAAACTGGGTCCAATCATTAGATCCTCAAAAAGATGCCCACATGTACAAAATGGGCTTACAGACAAATTGATGTCAAAGCTGCGGACTCAAACTGGATGTAAATGTATTATCCCCTTTGGCAAAGTAGAAACCCCTGCTAATTGCACTAATATTCCCCCAAGCTCAAACCCAGTGGTGAGAGATTTATAAACACAAATTGATGGCCTTAATACTGTGGACACCTGATCAAAATTAAGGAAGGCCTTCTATTTTGCACATCTCAAACAAGGGTATAGCATTCAAAGCCAAGGAGGTTGCAACTCCCCTGTACTTGGCTCTCATCAGGCCGGTAGAGTAAAATGCTCCCTTCAGTATGTACCTCACCAGACAATTGGAGAGACCTCAGGTTTCTCTCCCAAAGAAAATTCATGGTCTACAACAGAAGACCTACACACAGACTTGAAGGCCCCACCACTTTACTCAGTATTGTATGGACTGCTTAGAAGTGACTTGAACCTGGCCTACAGTAGTCTCAGACCCTAACTTGATTAAGTTGCTGCACATAACTTAATGGGTCTATATCTTATCGAAGAGGCATTACAGCAAATGCCTCTTCATTGACCCCTAAAGACTGAACCACCAGTTCTGTGAATGGCTAATTCAGCGATTTCTTCACCAGGAAAAAAATTGCTGAATCCCTACAAACACACAAGGGGGGGCTTTAACAGAACAGGCTGGAAAGTCTCCCAGAGGTTGCCACTCCTCTGGAACAAATTCACAATTTGTGTAAAACAGAGCTCCTCAATGACCCAAGTATAACCTGGATATTTGGATGGGAAATTAACTTGCACCAGGAGGTGAGTGTGGGGAAATGGTGAACTTGCATCAGGAAGTGTGTATATGTCTACACAAGGCCTAGCCATGTTATACTTTTGTTCCCTTATTGGACCAATAGCCTACTGTCCTATGACTTTAATTTTTGTAGCTTCTAGCACATGTAAGCCTGATTGGAAGTAACATTTCTGTTTTTACTTGACATGGCACATATCCTTAAGCTTTGAGGTATCTGCAGTTTTATATGACAATACTTGAGGCACAGGTGTCTGGGTATACATTTTAGTTTAATATTGTTTAGGACACCACTTTAACTTTGTCCCACTACAACAAAATATTGCAGATTGTACGTGTGCTTGTCTTGTATTTTTGGGCATACTGTGGCTTCCTTGAGCAATGTGGCAACTAATACACTAGCACGAAGTCTCTCATTGGCTGGGCTACTCCCTATCCCAGGATGCACTACACCTGCTTCCCCAGATCTCGTTTGCCGCTTAACAAGCTGGATGTGGTCTCGACTTGGCTGGAGCCAAGTGGTTCTTTTTACCTTATTGGTCCTTGACCTAGGGAATTTTTGTCTATTAACCAAACAGCTGTTTTAACAGCTATTTCTTACTAGTTCTTGTTTTTTTGTTGAGTGCTTGTTTCCAAAAATTTAATTTGTTCAGTCGGGCAAGGCCCGTTTAAGTTAGAGGGCCTTTGCCCTACCTTTTGAGTGCTTTTAGTTTTTATTAACTTTTGGTTAGTTTTTTGGGAAAAGCCCGTTTAAATTAGAGGGCTTTGGGCCATTTAACTTCTCTCAAATTGTTGAGGTAAACTGTCACCAGTACTCGCGCCAGTGTGTCTCGCGCTTTTCAGTTGGCGCAATTTGTGTGTAGTGCTATACTTGTTGTGGTAGAGTAGTATTTCTTTAGAGTTGTACTTGTTGTGGCCTGTATCATGTCTAAGGAACAAAAGTCAGGTTTTAAAAAATGCACTCGGTGCAAATATAAAATGTCCATTACAGACAGTCATTCAGTATGTGTTTGTTTGGGGCTGAAACATCTGCAAGAGACTTGTAGCGTCTGTCATGCGTTCTCATCTAGAGTTCTTCAAGAACGCAAGAACAAATTAATATTGAAAGGGCTTATCAAGCCTTCTTTTGAGGAAGCCTTAGATCTACCTGTTGCTTCCAAAAAGAAAAGATCGTCGGCTCCGACAAGTCCGTCTGAGCCGACTTCTAAAGACAAAATTGACCTCTTCTTCCTCGGCTCCACTGACTTCGGGGTCGAAGGGTCTGCCTCGATACCTCCTACCTCGGCTCCATTGCTTTCGGAGCCGCAAGTCGAGAGGTGAATCACCTCCATCGGTTCCAATGGCTTCGGAGCCGGTGGAAGTGTGCAGCTCAGACTCTTCCCCCTCGGCTCCGGAGAAGGCTCCTTCGGTGCCGATGGTGGTCCATGCTGTGGTGGAGTCGGCGCCGATAGCATTGGAGCCATTTCGGAGCCAGTCCCCTTCTCTCTCGGAGCCGAGAGGAAAGTCTTCTCGATTGTCTACCTCTAAATCATCGAGACTTTCAGATTCGGACCTGGATAGGGTTTTACAGAGGCTATTCCAATCTCCAGTGTTTACTAAATTGGTCTCGGCTCCAGCACAGTTAGCTTCGGAGCCGATCCCCCCTCCAACACATTCGATTCCTCCTCCAACCTCCTTGGAGCCATTGGAGTCGGTGGCGGTGGAGCAAAGCGGAGCCGAGACCCCTTCGAGGTCTCTCTGTTCCGACTGTGCTTCCTACCCTGTCCTCCGGTTCAGGGTTTGGTACTGCGACCTCTTCAGCCGGGCCCGAGGGGAATACTTTGGGATTGGGTGCTTTGGTGCCTAGTCTTCCTCTCGGAGCATCGGCTGCTGGAATTCCCAGTGCCACCGTGGCCTCTAGACCAGTGACCTCCTTGGATTCTGGAGGTCCGGCCTTTGAGGCCATGAGGAGCGCTGGCCATGCCTTTGCCGGTTCAGCAAGATTCTACCTCACCGTCCCTAGATTTGGAGACTGGTGCCTCTGTTGTGTTGCAGCCCCCCGGCAGCGGGGCCCCAGGGCCTGAGGATACCCCCATCGGGGTTCCCTTCTTCCGGGTGGTCCGTCCGAAACTGCTTCGGACGAACCCCCACGGAAGAAATTGTGTAAGAGGAAGCACGTAGACTCCCAAGATGAGTCTATTACATCGGATACTGACCTCGATGACGCAGAAGGGTCCCCCAAATCATCTTCGGATGATATCTCCTTCTCAGATATCTTGGAGATTCTGAGACAGAGGTGACTGGCAAGCCAAAACCCCTTCAGCTGAGGAGTCAGTCTTCCTCAAGGCCTTTGGGGCCCAGCCTTCCGCCTCCTGGGTGTCTCCGCCGATGGATGAACTCCTTGATTTGGTTTCTCGAAGGGTGTGGGAACACCCTGATTCTGTGGAACCGGTGCCTGCGAGGCCCAATAAATTTTTGTCAGCCCCCCCCCAGAAGGAATTTCTCACAAAGGGTGTGCCTGTAGATGCTTTGGTGGTGGCTTCTGCCACACAGCAGGACGTGGCAGAGGCTTCGACGTCTGTTCATCCTCCTAATAAGGATTCTAGGAGTATGGATAGGTACGGGAAGCGTACCCTGTCCTCAGCGGCCTTTACCTTACGGTCGCTGAACTACGAGGCTCCAAAGGGATCTTCTCAAAGAGCTAAATGACTCTTGTTGGTAACCTACATGAGGCGCTGGCCCCGACTGTTGGCGCACAGATGACTACCCTCTTTTCTATTAACTCGTCCATGAGGCTCATTTCATATGCGGCCGAAGGGCGTAGAGCGGGAACAGGCGTTGCCCTCAGGAGACAAGCCTGGTTACGCTTGTGTTCATTCACGGAGGCCTTCAAGTCTTTCTTCGCCGACGCCCCCTTTGATGGGTCATCTTTGTTTGGACCCAAGGTGAAGGACACTAACTCGGTGCGAGCAGGAGGGCAAGACTTTGACTGCCGTTGGGGCCCGATTTTCCGCTCCTTCTAGGCCTTACCCCAAGGCTGGGAGAGGAGGGAAAATGTGGTTTAGAAAATCTCAGAAGTCTTTCCCTACTCCACCCAGTGATTCCCCCTCCAGAGGCAGGGGGGGGGGATTTTGGAAGACGCCGCCCCAGAGGTGGCAGAGGCCCCCGTAACTCTGGAGACCGCGATTCCTTTCGTGGTTCTTCATACAACCAGCGTTCCTGAGTTGTTGCCCGACTGTGCAACTCCGGAGCCAGTCGGGGGTCGCTTTGCGGCGCACCCACAAGCTTGGGAATCCATAACAAGCGATCAGTGGGTGCTTCGCATTATTACCGGAGGTTATATCATCCCCTTCAACAAACCCCTTTAAGGGAAATCCCGGACGTACCACCCAGTCAGCGGGATCAGGCAGCATTAGAGGTTTCAAAGCTGCTAGAAAAAGAGCCATCCAGCCTGTCCCCATCGACCAGATCGGATCAGGAACTTACTCAAAATTATTTTTGGTACCAAAAAAGACAGGGGACTTCAGGCCCATTTTGGACCTCAGTTCATTGAATCGTTTCGTAAAGAAGTCCAAATTCCGAATGGTCACTCTTCAATCTATTCTTCCTTTGCTGGAAAAAGATGCATGGATGTGCTCCATAGATCTCCAGGACGCTTACTATCATTCCCATAGCTCAAGAGTCCAGGAGACATTTACGCTTCCACCTCGGAGTCAGTCATTTCCAATTCCGAGCACTGCCCTTTGGTCTCACCACAGCCCCCAGAGTGTTCACCAAGTGTCTGGCAGTGGTAACTGCTCACCTGAGAAGTCTGGGATTCCAGGTGTTTCCTTATCTAGACGACTGGCTCCTTACTGCCACCTCCGAGCATCTACTACTCCAAGCGCTCAGAGCCACGTTCACCTTGGGCCGTTTCTTGGGGATCACTTTCAATTTGCAAAAATCTGTACTACAGCCCTCTCAGCGTATTGCTTTCATAGGCGCAGACTTGGACACAAAAAGAATGCGCGCCTTTTTACCGGCAGCAAGAATTCAGGTCTTACAAGATCAAGTCAAATCCTATTTCCCCCTACAAAGAGCCCCGGCCCATCGGATCCTACAACTGTTGGGCTCGATGGCGTCGACCATACTTTTAGTTCCCTTGGCCAGACTTCACATGCGAATTTTACAATGGCTACTGTCGGTTCAATGGTCTTATCAGGAACTTCCCTTGAACCACTTAATCATAATCACGGAAAGTTGCCGTCGAGATCTGCATTGGTGGCTTCTCCAATCAAATCTCGACCAGGGGCGACCCTTCATACCTCAACGTCCCGTTGCCACTGTGACTACGGACGCCTCCCAGGTAGGGTGGGGGGGTCATTACCTGGACAGGTCGGTCCAAGGCACATGGCAGATCCAGGAAACACATTTGCATATCAATGTCCTGGAGATGAGAGCGGTACTATTGGTACTCCAAGCTCTCCATCACGCTCTCCCACAGGGCCCGATTACTATCCTATCCGACAACATGTCAGTGGTGTGGTACATAAACAAGCAAGGTGGAACCAGGTCTTACCCACTATGCAGAGAAGCCATGAGACTTTGGCACTGGGCGGTAGCTACCAACCGCTTTCTAATGGCAACGCACATACCGGGGAAGTCCAATGTGATTGCGGACAGATTAAGCAGGACCATTCTTTTACCCCATGAGTGGTCCCTCAACCAGGAGGGTATAGCTGCGAAAATCTTCGACAGATGGGGTCTTCCTTGCTGCGACCTGTTTGCCAGCCCTCACAATGCGAAATGCAGAGAGTTCTTCACACTGTTCCCTTCTCAGGGACAGATTCCCAGGGACACTGACTCACATTTGGCCCCCCGGTCTTCTCTACGCCTTCCCTCCGTTCCCCCTCCTACAGAGGGTGATGCAGAAGGCCATTTACATGGAGAGCGAGATGATTTTGATTGCCCCGCACTGGCCTCGTCAAGTTTGGTTTCCTTTCCTACAGAGGCATGCGATAGAAGGTCCATGGTTTCTGGATCCGGTGCCAGACCTGTTGACTCATCAGTCAGGACGGTTTCATCCGTCTCTCAGGTCCCTGAAGTTGGCAGCATGGTTACTCCACTTCCATCCTTAGTCCGAGAATGCTCTTTCGCCGGACGTGGTCCGCATACTGTCTTCTCATAAACCTTCCACCATCAAACTTTATTCCAGTAAATGGAAAAGGTTTGCCTTCTGGGCTCAAGAACGGGGTATAGATCCTCTCACTGCACCAGTATCTGAGGTTCTGAATTTTCTGGCCTCCCTTTTTCAGTCGGGCTCTTCAGTTTCTACCATTAAGGTTCAGTTAGCGGCGATCTCTAATTTTCATGCTTCATTTGAACCTTCATTGATGTCTCACAAACTTTGTAAGGCTTTCCTTAAAGGGGCTTGGCTCCTTAGGCCTCCTTTATCTCATCCTGTCCCCCCTTGGGATTTGAATATGGTTCTTGCTGCCCTAACTGCCCGTCCTTTCGAACCAGCTGCTACTTGTGATTTAAAATTTCTGTCTTGGAAAACGGCCTTTTTAGTAGCCATAACATCTGCTAGGCGAGTTTCAGAACTTCAAGCTCTTTGTTCTGATCCTCCCTATTTGATTTTTCACAAGCATAGTTTCATTGAAATTAAACCCTGCATTTATACCAAAAGTGGCCTCCTCTTTCTGTATTCAACAAACTATAGAGCTCCCTGTTTTTTTCCCAGAATTCTCTAACGCAGAATATACTTTGCATCAATTGGACGTACATAGACAACTGCGTTTTTATTTGAATAGAACAGCTCAAACGCGGAAATCAAATCAATTGTTTGTTTCCTTTGCAGTGAACAAATTGGGTCAACCGGTAACAAAAACCTCCATATCTAAATGGATTAAAGATTGTATCATTTTTATTTACTCACAGGCTAACAAAGACCTTCCCTTTCCAGTCAAGGCTCATTCTACCAGGGCAATGGCTACTTCCGTAGCTTTTCACTCCAAGTTATCAATAGATGATATTTGTGCTGCGGCAACCTGGACTTCTCCGCACACTTTCATTTCTCATTACAAATTGGATGTGGTTTCTCGAGGCAGAGCTTCCTTTGGTTCCACAGTTCTCAGGAGTGTGTTCCAATGAGCCACCCGGGATGTAGGTGCTAGGGACGCTGTCCCATCTGTTGTGAATGTAGGCGAGATAGGATCCCATTACATCTTTTAGTTATGTACTTACCATAACTTCGGATGTATGGGATCCATCTCGCCTACATTCATAAGTACCCACCCTCCTTCCCCCTTCCATTCGGATTTAGAGGAGCTGTAGTCTCTTTTCTTGGAGATCTTTCTTGAACTTTAGTTGGTTATAGTGACTACTAATTTTTCTGTTTGCATGGATGTATGAAAGCGAACAAACAAGATCTGGGGAAGCAGGTGTAGTGCATCCTGGGATAGGGAGTAGCCCAGCCAATGAGAGATTTCGTGCTAGTGTATTAGTTGCCGAGTCGGAGCTGATGGATCGGCTCCGAACCCATCTGTTGTGAATGTAGGCGAGATGGATCCCATACATCCGAAGTTATGGTAAGTACATAACTAAAAGTTTTCCTGTATAAGCTGTTCTCTTGGCTACTTTGGGCAGTCCTTCCAGAGTCTACCTGCTTGCATGTTTTTGCCACGTCTGCTTTGACAGATCTGAGGATTACTCATCTTGCGCAGGGAAGACCCTTTGAGAAGTTTTGTACCCTGGAAATATTTGGGTGACCAGTTGTCTTATCTGCCAAGTCCTCTGGAGGGAGATGGACATGGTCCTACACAGCTGTCATGGTAAGCAATTTCAGTTGTATTCCCCTAGAATAACTGGCTTTGTTCTGATTTGGCCTCCACCTTGTTAGTGGGAGAAACTACATTTTGTGCAGAAGAGGGGCATGCGACTTTCCCATCTTGTGGACATACTATTCGTTTGATGTTGTGGGATGCAGATTTTTCAAAATACTTTATGCAGAGCCACTATTCTGTGGGTGTGATTTGCCCACCATTAGGTCCTAAGGTGACCACATTGAGCATAACACTCCATAACTTGTTGCTAATATTTTCAAAGATTAATTTGGACTTCTGCAGCCACCCCTGATATGCTCTGCCAGAAGAGGGAGCTGCATTTATTTCAACATGACATCTGCTAGGTATTCACAGGACTTGCCCAATGCTTTCAGTGGTCACTGCATAATTTATAGTAATTCAGAACAGCACTTTTCCAGCAGCAACAGTACTGAAGTTGTGCTGCTAATGGAATTACACTGTTAAGGAACACAAGGGATTTTTCCTTGTAAGATGCGAGAAGCAGTGCTTTTTGATCTCACCATCTAATGCACAACTATCTACATAATACTCACAATTGCCTGGGTTGTGTAGTTAACGGTCAGTATGAGGCTTGATGAACCTTATTGTAACTAGAACATAACTGCGAAGTGTGGCCTGACAGTTTTGATAGTGAATGCTTTGTATTTGTACTGTAGCACGAATACCTCCCTTTATGGAGTCCTGACTCTCTTGGGTCTGTTGACTCCACAGTTTGAGTATGAAAAGGCAAGGTGTAAAAATGGCACTATTTAGGATGCACTGCAGTGAATATGCTACATCACTTGCTCTTACAATTGAGATATACATGGTGTGTTGAACTGACCATATTAGTCTTCTGCCATGACACTGTTCATATGAGCTATATTGGAAATATTACTAAATTGTAATTCTGTAAATTTTCAAGCTAGGTGATAGTATTGCATAGCATCACTAACCTGTTTAAATGAAAATGGATAGTTGCACTGAGCTCTAAATCTGTAGAGCTTCTCAAACATGCACCGTCAAGCTTGAATAAAAATTGGTCAAACTAACTTTATGGCAAGTTGTAAAACTTAGAGTGCAGGTATTGTACATTAAAGTATTTTAAAGACAATGCATTGCCTTGCTATTTACACTAAAGATATTAAAACCACAAGCCAAAAATATTTTTTGGAAAATGCAAATATGTTGGATGTTAACATATGCAATAAGATTTTTCAACCCCCAGAGGTAGGACTAGGTCCCTTTTGACATTGTACATCTTTTCCAAGATTGTACAGAAACTGATTGCTCTCCCTTGAACAATTACAAAAACTAGGTGGCCTTTTGGGGACAAAATTGAGTGCCAAAGGAGTTTTAAACTTGGCAAAGAACCTTCTCAACTTGTATGTTACCTTTTTGCCTGTGGCTTTCTTTTACTAGTCTCAGTATGTGTGCAGTAGTTTATTTTTATGGCATTTGACTGTAGCTTTTTGTGTTACATTTTAGTAAGTTAATGAGTAAAGTCTAATTTAACTGCAAATACTGTGCTATTTTATTATAAAATGTGTGCATTAAGTGTATGCAGCAATCAGTTGATAGGGCTGACCTGGAGATTTTCACCTTGGGCTACTGTAAAAGGGCTAGTCCAGTAGATGTCTAAATTAGTGCAAGTGCTGAAAAACTAAAGTTCCTCAGTTTTACTTCTGAGGATTCAAACCATTAATGGAACCGCATTTTGCACAAATGGCATGTGCTTTGTTAGGCGCATTAACTGTGTAATGTGACATGGGCAGCCAGTTTTCAATCTGTCCTCTCATCTAAGAATTGAGCTACAGCAATATTTTATTTAATGCAAGAGACTAACTTATGGAACATTAATGTAGTACTGTTAAATTATCCACAGTAACATTATAATTATGTTTCAAGTGTTAATAGCAGTATCGGCGCTGGGTGGCTATATTGTGTGGCGGAACTGGCAGAGAAAGAATATGAAAAGTATGAACTTTGATAACCCAGTCTACCTCAAAACAACGGACGACGACCTAACAGTAGATATCAGCAGACACAGTGGTGCAGTGGGACATACATATCCAGCAGTAAGTTCTTCATTTTAAAGTTGTTTGCATGTATGCTGCTGTCTGAATACTCGTGTTAATGCAATTAGTAATGTAAAAATATGAAGTGACTTGCTTCCTACCCTGACTGTGCAGACTGCCTGCGGGAGCCTTCATTTATTCTAAGCTTTCCTGTATAGGCGACATTGAGAGTAAGTTCTGTAGGCATATCAACCAGCTGGCTTTGCAAAGTTAAACTGTTTTTTGGTTATGAGAAACTAAATTTCCTTGGTAGAGTTGGATGCAAGATTTAGTTTGCCTGTTGTACTTTGTTTGCAAGACTTGTCCTGAGAAAGTGATATTACCACAGTAATTCAGGTGGTTTGCCCGAACCAGTTTAGGGTACAATTTCCCAGCATAGTCCTTGCCTTGCATTGCAGTGCTGCTGACAGTTTGGGCTGTTCACTGAAAATACAATGACTTAAATCTACAGTGTCCGCTGAAGTGTTAAGCTAGTCCCCATAAAAGGAAACTTGACATTTTTATCATGCAGCTTGGCACTGATCACAGTGCTGGGAAATGCTTCATCCATAGAATTTCTGAAATGGGTAAATATTGCACTGGAGGAGTTGGACATTGCAACAGTTAAACTCCACTGAATACAATCTGCAAACTCGTGTCAAGCTAGCTAAACTGACCACACAATTACTGAAATAAGCCACATGGTGTATGTATACTAGAGGCATAGCTAGCTATTCTTGCTCCCTTTAACTCTAGTCGAACAGCAACAAAGTCCTCTTTGGATACTTTCCTTTTAAACTATAGCTACTGTAGCCATCTACCTTTATCTCCAAAATGAGCACTGCTTATATGCAACAAATGAGCAAAATGTGGAATACTTGCATCTTGTTGGCAACTCCAGCTAGCAAGTTCATAAGATCAGTTATTTTTATGAATTTGATTAAGTACAGTTAACATCTGTTAAATTCCTAATGCACAAGGGACCCTTTCAATGAGGAACTGAGGAACATGGATGTACCCAGAATGGACATCACTTGAGTTGCACTTGAGGACTACTTGCTATACTTGTAGCATGCAGCGATTAGTTTGCCATACAGAGCACCAATGAAGCACTTGGGGAGCTGTCACATTTGCCATGCTACTGCTTACTGAAGCACATTTGACCACTTTAGTTCACTAAGCTAATAGTGGTGTAGACAGAGCCCAGACTGTGGCCCCATGACCTGGGGCTTGGTAGGGGAAATTAACATGCCAGTATTTAGAAGACTGGTATTGGCCTTATGTTTTCATCCCTTTAAAGGAGGGATGCTGCTTGTGGAATGAGAGCAGCCACGGTACCACCCTACTTCAGAAGTAGATATCGACATAAATGCATGCACTTGCATCAGGGGGGGACAGCAGTCTTTACAGTGACATGGGTTGTCTGCCCCCCACTAACACCCCCTTCCCCTGAGGGATCATCCACATAAAATGGACCTTACTTGCTGGAATGCCTTACTTACTGGAATGCCAGCAAGGGAACAAATGCTTGCTGCCCCAGTCACTGGAGAATACAAAGCTTGGGAGAATGAGTGAACATGTCTTGGGTAGAGGATTTATGGTCAGCAGGTACAAGGAAATGTTTTACTGAAATTTTTAGGCTGAAGCCAATACAAAATGTATCTCTTGCTGCAAGCAAATGTACAAATAACAGGTAAAGCAAGCAGCTTATCAACCCTTGTGGTCCATTTCTATATTCCAAGGACTGCACAGCTGACACCAATTATGCTTTTTTGCATCCAGCTTGTTTACTCTACAGAATTCCCTCAGTGTTATGCTACACAATTGCCCTGACAAATGGAGGGTTGTACCAGTTCTGTGAAAGACCTTATTGCACTAACGAAAGTGCACAGCCAAATTTTACAAACTTTTAAACTGTGGCATCAATTTTGGTAACTTAATATAGTTTGGGCTGTCCAGCTTCCAACTGTTATCAGTTGCACTACTAAAACAGCAGTAGCCTTAAACTATTGCTGCATTGTGGATGCATTTAGCTTGGCAGGTATATTCACCATTTCTGGGCTGAGTGTGTTGCATCAGCCTTAAAATCTGTATGTAGTCCTAGGACGACTAGCATTTTGGTAGTGATAGTAAAACTTGCAAAGTGTCCCATTTGATTGTAGCTTACATTTCATTGAAAAATGCTGTAGATACTTCAATAATGCACTAGGAAGGGTGGAGGTTAGATAACTACCGAATATTGAAGCTTTCTGTACATGACTCCACTAAATCTGTTAGAATATTTTTCCCCATCTGTTTAATTGCCTTACAGCAGTATCCTATATATACCTGGATTCCAAGCCTTTGTAGACACAAGTACTGAATTCTTTCAGGATGGAATCTCAATTCTCCAAATTTGTCCGACTGTCCTGTCGCTTCATTTGATTGGTGAGAATGCAAGTCTGTTTTTATTGGCCTGCACATATCACTAACATTTCATTCTAAGTGTTTTGTCTAAGCCTTCAGGAATGCTTTTATTCCTTCCGTTGTGGACATGTTTGGCAAGACAAATTTAATGCTGGCTTGGGTTCAAGGTCACTGGAAAATTGCAGCCACAGTTTTTCTGCAGTTTTCTTCCTGCTCAGTCCACAATCTTTATAAATTCTGAAACTTAAATTTAATGCAACAAAGGGTAGCAACAGACCCTTCATACTTTCCCCAATGGATGGGTTACCATATCTGACTGTGGCCACTGACTTAAGACTCTAGGTTGTCATCCCCTCATCATAATCCCCTCATCATAATTCATCTAGCAATGAGCATTTCTAATCACATTTGTCTATAGCTTGTGATGCACCTGTTATGCTAGCATTACAAAAAGGCAATTTCAATCAGTGCTGTCACTCCTAATGCAAAAAAAAAGTGGCAACTAGAAGAACGATGGAGGAAATTGAGAAAATGGAAGCGGCCTGGATCCATCAATTATGGCAAGCACATAACTTAAACAATGTTGGTCCCCAGCTACCATAAATCTTGGGTCATCTCATGAAAGGATATTCTAGAGCATGGGTGAACTAAAGGAAGCTCTAGTCTTTTCACCAATAATTCAGCAAAACCATTCAGCTGTGTAAGCACAAGTCCTGCTATAGATGGTATTGCCTCAAGTGAGATGAATGCCATATGAAGGGAATGGGAAAAGTTTTGTATATGGACAAGTCCTCCAAAAATTTGCAGACCCCTGTAAAATGTTTTATCTTTCAAGAGAACCCCTGATAAAAGCTTGTGTACCCAAAGGCAGAGCCACCACCCCAAACTGGAAATCATTGGCTGACTAGTGCAACTGAATGCCCTTTGTTGTGCCAAGGTGTTGGTCCCAATGTTACTAAAAGGTGTGTGTACCAATGTTGTACTGTTTCCCCAGTTTTTAGTACTCTGGCTTGGATAAAATCTCGTATGCTGTAGATGTAATTACCTAGTCTTGTGTCCTGACTGTTATGCAAGCTCTGTATTTGGATGTAGACTTCACACTGCTTTACTTTGGCTTATGCTGTTGGGTGATTGACTCGCTAGCAATAAAATTGCTGGTATAGCTTTTTACTAGCTATTTTGAAATGTTTGTGGTCATTGGAGCATTAGTGACCAAACATTTTACTTTCCAACTCAAGGCTAGCTGTACTCAGTGGGCATGCTATGTACTGTTTATCCATAAAGATGGCTTGGCAGCCAAGATGGGTTTACTATTTGTGCAAACAACGTTCTATCGGATGCAATGTGCCGAAAAACAATGTTTAATGCACAAGCACTTTTTTGCACCAGATAGTAGACTCCACTTGTGTGAATACACAACTGCATTCACATAAGTGGAAATATCTGCACGTAGAGTGCAGTACAGTGGGGTGTAGAAATTCATCCACAGCCACACTGTAGTGCAATCGGAGTTAGAATATATAAGTAGGGGGGTGAAGCCCCCCACATGGGGGGGGGGGTCAGGGTGGCTTGCCCCCTGCAAAACATGATAGCTGTATAAGAGTTTGATTTTACATCTGCTCCTATACAGCTATGTGGTGGTTTCAACAATGTCGAGTCAAATGTGTTGGCATTTGGTTCGACATTTTACTTTCAGTATTACCATTTGTTTGAATGGAAAATGTTTTTCCGTTTGAATAAACAATACTAAACTGCCAAGATGCTGTCTGCTGCTTTTGACTCCTTTTCTGTACGATTCTTGAAGTGTCACTTATGCTTTTTGGTATCGCGCTTAAGGTTTCATAGATTAGGTTATTAAAGATGCACAAATTGATCGATGAGTGTGCCAGTTTCTTAAATCTTGGTGGCTTTACTGCAGATTTTACCTTAAGAGCTGCTTTCTCATGTGCTCAAGTGCATCTTGGACAAGGTTTGCCACAGCTGACTTTCTCAGTTTTAGCTTTGAAGTCACTGAATTCTCATGTTTGCTGTACATGCCTGCTTACTGTTCAGAACTTCACTTCTGACCTGTAATTGCCACTGCATGTGACAGACTTGGTATTGTCATTAAAATATCAAATGGCTTTAGAAGGTTACATTCTGGAAAGCTCTGAAGCTGTTCAGTGTACTAATGCACTCAGCTGTATTCATGTCTTGACTCAGGTTCAGTCTACATTTCTAAAAGTGAAGTTTGTTCTGCCTGTCCATTCAGATTGGTACTAGGCTATTGGCCCTAGGGCTTAGACAAGCCTAACCATAATTCACTGGATATTTCTTCCCACAGTATTTACTTCCCTGGACCCCTGTCTAGCAGGGTGACTGTTCCTATCTCCCATCCAGTCAAGGTTCCTTTTGAAGAGGGCCAAGGAGGTGCTCTGCTTGACATGCCAGTATGGGGAGTGTCTGGGTCAGAAACGTGTAGACATTTCAACTTGACACCGGATTTCTACAAATTTTTCCTAATCGCTTTCTGCCAATGGATACGATTTGTCTGGTTGGCATTAACTTGGTAAGGCTACCCAAAGATGTGGCTGCAATGCTGTCTGTGGTTAGGTTACATGTTAGTTAATCGGCAGGACCACCTTATGCTTTTAAGTGTAGGGGGCACAGCCAGTACTCAAGATCCAGTAAAAGCAGAAAACATGTTGCTCTAATATTGTCTTACCATCTAATGTATTAGTTGAGCTTGTCATTACATGTGGTTATTTCCCATGCCCAGGCAGTTAGGGTGCTCACACTACCTTTTGCACATTCCTTAAATTTGGGAAGCTATGGGACTTTGTTAAATACTTTGGAAGATTTTCTGCAAAAAGCCCATGAAGCCATCTTGCACCTTTCTACAAAAAACACACACTGCACTCTACAGAGGCATATTCCATCAGCACAATTTTGAAAAATATTTTCATCCTTGCTTTTTAGTAGTAAGTTCAGTTGACACCCTTATCCACTGATCCGCTGAACCATTGTGTAGTCTCCAAGTGCACTAATTCCTTGGGAATGATCCCTCCCCTGGGAGGCTTGTCTCACTGTGCTTTTCTGTGATGAGCTAAAAGGCTTGAAATGGTGATCTTGAGCCTGAGATCCATAGAGGAGTTGACCTCCACTGTTACACAAGCTCTCCAGACATTGGCCACAGCAGCTTCATAAGCATAGGTGTTCATAATTGATTTTTAGCCTGCCAAAGGGAGCGGGATAAGGGAGGTCTGCATTTCTAAGTGTTTTAAGAGCTTATAGCTCCAAAAGATGGAATATGCTGTTGGGATAGTTACAAATGTTAAGCTTTCTGTTGCTAGAAGATTAAAGGCTAGTTGCAAATTTCACCAAAAGGCAATTTCTGTTCTAATGTGTACCATTGTGTTTCCTTGAAATTGACTTTCCCTGGTGCTTTAGCACTTCATTTCTACATTTTGCTGTGATTTTTGGGAAGTTTGCTTTCACACGTGAATCAACTGCCCTTTTTCTGGGGTGGAAGGTTGGCATAATGGTTAAGGTGTTTGCCTTAGACACCAGGTACAGGGTTAGATTCTCACAGGGGGTAATTGGCTAGGCTTAAAATGGCCCACAAGGGCAGTTAGCCTAGTGCTAATCAGCCTATGAGCATTTCTCTTGTCACTTATCTTCCGGTAAATTGCTGAATATTAGTCTTCCAAACATTGGTCTTGTATTCAGAATGCATGTCGCAAAATTTGTCGAGTTGGATTTTAAAATTGTCCCAGATTTTTTTTTGCTTTCGTCCCCCTCCATTATTTGTCTAGCTTCCATTACTTTTTGTCTAACATTCTTGAGCAAAAGTTGAGGTATTCTTCCATGAACATGACAATTTGTCACAGCAAGGTTTAGGTGACGAGTCCTGGCAAAGACCATTTGTATGCAACCAGTCATTCAGTTTTCTCATACTTCCAGCAGTTAAAATATCCCAGAGAGACTGCATCAGAAAACTTCAAATGTCTGTGCAAAATTCTGTTTGCTTGCAGGAATTGATCTGAGGAATATTTTTAATTCGCTGTTTTTTGTTGAATTACCTTTTAAGCACTGCATGTAGCAAAACCTTCAGCACTTAGGTGGGCTGGACAAAACACCCCATATCTGGGTAACCATTGACTACCATGTCACTTCTGTTCTCCCTTCACTTAATGATTTTACATTGACATGTTGCTTCCCTGTTTAACACAAGCTATTTAAGGAGATAGTAAGTTAGTCATGCTGTAGGGTTTTACATGCGAGCTGGGAAGTGCTAGTTTTCTGATCACACAAGCGGGAAGTGCATGTGGCTCATTTGGCATTTAATAAAAATGCCCTAATTTCAAATTGGTTGTAAGAGAACCAGATATTACTTGAAGCGAGATTATAGTTGCTGAAGTCAGTGTAGCTTGGTTTACTCATTGGATTGTACCCACACATTCCAATTAAATGGAAGTGGATATCCTTTTATAAATGTACTCGCTGCATTAAATACACTGGGTGGAGGATGTTAATCTAAGTACTCTAGCATATCCATCCTCAAAGGGAGGACTGCATGTGCTTCCCCCAGAAGGACTGAAGTATGCATTTACTTTGAACTAGTTTTTCCTGTGGAACTTTGGCCACAAGAAACTGCTTTCAGGACAGAGCCATACGTCAAGTGTACCTTGAGAGGAACGTTCACATTTGGAGTCTTAAACTATTGAAAGGGTCTGTCAATTGCATTTAACCATCCTATGAGCCTCTTGATTCTAATTAAGATATTGGAACACATTTGTTCACGTTGAGAGGTAGTGTTCCTCATTTTGGCGACGGAAGATTGAGAGCTATGGCAGAGCCGGTTTCCTAATGTATATGGTTCCAAGTTTGAAAGCTTTTAACCTTTTGTGATCTGCTTTAGTGTATGCTCATTAAATCTCGTTTGTAGAAAAAATGTGCGCATGTGCACAAACTAGACTGACTTTAAAAAAAAAAAAAAAAAAATCTTGTAGATTGTTATAGCTTTAGGGCCTTTCCTGATAATTGTGTTGAGTTTGGGATATTGTAAAGTCACCCCCAGTCTGACACCCATGTCTCTAGACAGTCAGCCAGTAAGCTAACTAATCCCAGACTAACATAACCCCCCACTCGGCTATTGGCTACTTCCTTACTAACATACTCCCGTTATATTAGGAGTCCAGTGTATTCAAGGACAAAACTGCAGTGAGTTTTGTCAATAGCCTAGTACAAACCTATGAACCTACCAGTCCAGTACTTCACAGCTGTCTTAACTTGGTACAGTTTTTTATTTGCTCATTGTCCCTTAACATTGCCAGTATTTAACAAATGTCTGAATTTATTGACTCAGTTGCTGTAGGTGTGGTGCTGCTGTGAGTTTTCAGAAGTGTAGAAATTGTCTAATGTGGATAGCATCCCCATTGTGCATGAGATGTACTAAGTCACTCTCGGAACATTCTGATTTACTTTTCTCTTTCTTGGATAAGTGACCAAATCTGAAACTGTAAGCAAAATTACAAAAATTGTCGGCAAGCATTTATTTTATGATTGATAAATGTAATGCATTTAACTCAATTGTTTTTCAGATATCTGTTGTAAATACAGAAGATGATCTTGCTTGATAACTGCCAAACTCCATCCCATTTCAGTTTGTTCCATGGTAACCAGGCCGACTGCTGAGCAACCTTTGGAAGAATGAAGATGCCTTCTACTTGTGTGTGCTATATGTTAATATTTTAAGATAAATATGTAAATATGAAATAATTTTACATATCCTGTTCAGCTTTTGATGTGGTTACCATTTGTTTCACTATATATGCTACTTTTTGTAGCGTCAGTAATAAAACCATTTTCCACTGTAAAGCACCTTCCACATGAAGCCATATTCCAGCAAAGAAACTATATAGCAATTCATGTGTACAGTTATTTCTATGGCCCATTTGTAATTATTCCAAAGGAAAATATTCTTAAGCACTTTGAATGTAAATAAGATATTGTATACTTGACTGTACAAATTTTTTTCCAATGGTGGGGCATTCAGGGGAAAAATGGGTTGGAATTGCCAAAAATGTGAGAATGCATTTGTGAACTGTGTAGCCTTTATATATGAAGGTGTGCAGGAGAAATGAGTGCTTTTTGTCAAACACTTGTACATTTTTCAAGTAATAAATTAATATAAGAAAATTATGTAGTCACTGAATTTATCTTTCTAAAGAACTAATGAACCAGCTCGCATTGCTATTCATGTTGCAAGTGTGTGAAAGTGGGAGACTGTGCAAAGGTATGCAGATGAATTAGCTTGGCTAAGAAGCTGTTCTAGATATAAGCTTATTGAAGTAAAGATGTCACTTTAGGTATACCATGCTCAATAGAATAACACTTTGCAGCCGTGCCAATCATGAAAGGTTGGTGCAGTGCTGAAGCAACTAATTTACACTCTAATCTAGACCAACAAATGGAGGTAACAGGAAAATGCAGCCTAGCATTCAAAACCAAGTTTTAACACAATAGGGTGTGGAAAGTATTTCATGACGTTCTCAGTGCTGCATAGACACGACGAACACTCCAAAGCCCAAGTCTCAATTTTACTGAGAATGTGAAGTCCAACTCTTGTAAATACAAGAATGCAAGTTTATTTTAAGCCATTTAAACCATACGCTTTTCGTCTATTAACAGTCCGACTTCAGAAAATAAGCAAGCAAACAGTGCCTCCCCTTCATTAAGAACATTTAAACAGTTCACGGATTGAAAATAGCAAGTCACATGATTAAACCTCATCTGAATTAAAGCCCCAGCACTGAAAGAGCACTAGGGAAACAAACAACACTTTTGTAGTAATGATACAATGCAAAATGTTGAACCCATGCACACTTGACAAATTGAAGACGTATGAGTGAATAAAGATTTTGATTTGGATCATAAAAACCCCCCACTGCCAAGTTTGAAAACTGAGGAAAATTTGGGATTTTAAAAAACAGAACACCCTGCCTGTTAAAATGGCCCGCAGGGCCAGACGGCCTCATACCAAAAAAACAGAAAAGACCTTGTCCTTTCAGATACAGTCAAGTAAAACAGCTGTATCCTTGAACTATAAAAAAAATATTACTATTTCGCCAAACATGTGCATATCCTAACTTAGAACAGCTATCCTGTGGCAGTAACAAATTACCAATGTAGCAAATGCACATTGCATTATAACTCTTGCAAATACTACTACCCCAGTATAAATATGAATAACAAACTCAGGGCTGTAGTTAATCACTGCCAACCTCCACTCTGTTCCATTCTATTAAATCCACTCCCGAAAGACAAATGCCCCCAAACCCTCTCCACCATCGCCAGACTAGCTGGATGACACTATGTTCATCGTGCATACAGCTGCAGTCATTACAGATGGTTATCCTGCCGTCAGGTGGGTCCTCGGTCGGCCGAATTCCAAAGTCTAGGTCCGGCGTCGGTTGTCGCTTCTTCCCTGACAGTGTGGCAGGGGTATAAGAGGCAGCCGATGCCATTTTCTTCAGTCTTTATTGCCGCGCGGTGCCCGAAGCAGTTCGCAAGTGCCGGTCTGCCAGCTCCTGAGATTTACAGAAGTATTTCAGCCGAAGTCTTCTTGAAAGCAAAAGTACCCTGTTGGAGAAACTTTTCTAGCCTCAGTCTGATGTCAGACAAAGTTAATAATTGCATTTCATGTGGGAAGGAAATACTGCATAACCTTGCTTAGGCCCAGACCATGACGTCTCGACCTGCCATTTTTGTACTAGATTCAACAAGCGCACTAAGCGCCAGGTGGAGTTCGCCCTTCACCATTTTGGCAAAAAGTTTAATTATGTCGTCTGATACTCCAACTCCAGTTTTGAGCAAAAGATGCAAAGATAAGGACTGACATAAGAGGTCCGCACCGACTACTGAGACCACGCTAAGGCCGAATACCTGTTCTCTGGTGCTCAGCGAGACGCCTATGCAGCCCCCGAGTACCAATGGCGCCACATTACCAGTGTCTTCAGTACCCGAGGTCGCAGGCTCCTCTGTACCCCTTCCTACTGCAGATACAAACGCCACTCTTGGCGGGGAAACTCAGAATTTAGACAGGCCTGCCACTTCTCTAGGTGTCTTCAGGCCTTCCTCCTTCTCTATTAAAGCTTTCACTAAATCCAAATCAGCCATGAAAACCAAAACACAGGGTCCTCAGACCCTCTCGCAAGGCCCCATGCCTAAAAAGCAGATGCTTAAAATGGCTGAGGATTTTATTACTCTTATCAGGAGTTCTCAACCCCCCTCTGACAAAAGGCCCAGATTAGAGGAAGACTACCCTTCCTCAGATCAAGCTTCTATTACCTCAGAACATTCTGAGGACCAGGATTCTGCCTAGTCTCCTTTCGAAGACTCTGATGCAGAGCAGTCTATTCCCTCGGTCCGTCCCCCCCCTGAGGACTACTCTTTTGGGGAAACCCTGCATACATTGAGGGAACGCTTTCACTGGGAAAGCCAGGATTACGCAGATTCCAAGAAAAGGCTCAGGGAATTTCTTCTGCTTCCCCAGCATAGGCCCCTGGCTATCCCTCCTGTTTAAACATTTTGGATGATGTGTACACAAGCCAGCCTTAATCCAGGTTCTTTGCCTCCAGCTCCTGTTAAACCAGATGGGTATTACCGGGTTCCTGATTCTCACCAGTTCCTATATAAAAGCCATACTGCTGACACAAACTATTTCACAGGGTCCCAAGAGAATTAAGGCTTCTACTGCTAAAAACCCATTACCTTCAGAGAGATTCCAGAGCTTTAGAAAGGTGGGGGGGGGAGGTGTACACCTCGGCCACTTTAACCATGAGGGCATTAAACTGTTACTTCCATATGTTAAAGTATAAACAGTTTTTGTTATCTCAGTTGAAAAGCAAAATGATAACCAGAACAACCAGATTTAAGAGTTGCAGGATTTGTTGCATGGTGCAGAGAAAGTGGGTAAGCATACCTTGCAGTGTGGTTTTGATGCTTTAGAGGCCTCCTGTAAAGCTGCTGTTACCGGGTCTGTTATACGTAGGCATGCTTGGCTCAGAGCAAACTTTACCAGGTCATGTCAAAGCTAAATTATTAGATGCACCTCTTCAAAAAGATGTGTTTGGTGTTAAAGCTGAGGAGGTACTAAAGAAAATGGAGGAAAAAGCGAAATCAATGCAAACTGTGAAAGATGTCCTGCAGGTACAACCTCCACGTTTCAGCAGAAACTGGCCTTCAAAAAAATATTCCAGCCACGGACAGACTTCAAAGGGGCAGATACAGACGCCCAAGGGGTAGAGGGCAACCTCAAGGATCTTTCAGAGCCAGACAGTGGCAAGCACCAACCCCAAGAGGTGGAATAAGATCTGTCATTTAGAAAACAGACACAATGACTTCCCCTACACCTGCCAAGCAAAGCTTTAATGGCAGCACCTTTGGGCGGAAAACTGGCATTCTCGAAAAATTGGCATATTGTTACAAAAGACAAATGGATTCTGGACATTATAGACAGAGGCTACAGGTTCCACTTTCACACCCTTCCAAAAATGAGGCATGCCGAACCTGCCACAAAATCAAAGGGCAGAGACACAAAAACAAATTTCAGCTCATGGACAAAGCGATTCAAGAGGTACCTGCAAAAGAACGAGGTCAAGGGTTTTATTCCAGACTATTCCTGGTACCAAGGAAAGACTAAGATTGGAGACCTATCCTAGACCTCTCCATCCTAAACACATATCTACAGGTGCCAAAATTCAAGATGCTCACATTACAGCAGCTTCTTCCCATGCTGGGCAAGGAGTCTTGGCTGGTAACATTGGACCTCAAGGAGGCATACCTGCATGTCCCCATCAGACAAGATTGCAGAAGATACCTCCGATTTCTTGCAGGTTCAACCCATTACCAATTCTCTGCATTGCCCTTTCGCTTATCTACTGCGCCCAGAGTGTTTATGAAATGCCTGGCATCAGTAATCGCCTTCTGCAGACTACAAGGAATACAAATCTACCCATATCTGGGAGACTGCCTGATCCAAGTGGACAGCAAGGACATACTACTGCAGCACCTGGCGTTTGTAATAAAACTGTTGAACTTCCTGAGATACACAGTCAACAAAAAGAAATCAAAACTAATACCCTCAACAAATGTTCCTGGGGGCCAGCTTGAATACAACACCCAGATGGCCTACCTCATGCCAGACAAACAAGGGCAACTGTCTCAATACTTCAGCAAAATGGCAACTTTCACCAGGCTAACTGCAAGGAAAGTCCTGCAGGCTCTGGGATTCATGGCATATTGCATCCTACTAATCCCATGTGCAAAGCTGCATATGAGGAAACTTCAATGGTACCTAAAAAACTTATGGTCTCAACACAGCTTGGAAACTCATTCCATGCCTTCAAAAGGAACTTTTGTGATGGGCTCAAGCTTGCCAAAGAAACACAGGTCTCCTTTTCTGTGTACCTCAAGCAACTCAAATCACAACAGACGCCTCAGACTATGCCTGGGGAGCACATATGACAGATCAATACATTCAGGGAAAATGGTCCCAAAAAGAGAAGCACCTACACATCAAAAGGAAATGCTAGCCGTGCAAAATGCTATGACCTTCAAAGACCTACTGCATCCAGGCCAGCTATTGATAAGGACAGACAACACCACAGTGATGTGGTACATAAACAAACTGGGAGGAACTTATTCATACCCCCTGTGCAGGCAAGCCATGACCCTATGGAACACAGCACTGGAATTGCAAATTCAACTACAGGCACAATTCCTGCCAGGGAAGGAAATCACACTGGCAGACAACCTAAGCAGAAATATGACAGATCCACACGAATGGAAGTTGCATCCTCAAGTTTTCACAGATAACTCTGGCATGGGGACAGCCAGACATAGATCTCTTCGCTACCCACAGAAATTACCAGTTGAAAAAATTTTGTTCAAGGACCCATCATCCACAGGCCTGGAAAGTGGCCGCACTTTCAATTGGACAACATTGACAGTCTATGCCTTCCTGCCTCTTCCTCTGCTGCCCAAAGTTCTATTAAAAGCCAGAGCAGAGGCCGAAAATTATTCTCATTGCTCCAGACTGGCCAAAACACTGGTATCCGCTCCTGAAGAGCCTGACACTCCCCACCATGGATCCTACCTCTAGTCCCTGTTCGGTTGTCCCAGCACAACTACAAAACCCTTCACAGCCAGCTCAAAACCCTAAATCTAGCTGTATGGAGAATTCCTTGATTTCCCAACAGACTCTCCTCTCAAAGGAGGTGCAGGATGTCATCTTGGAGTCCAGAAGACCTTCTACTAGAAAAGCCTACTCCGCCAAATGGAAACTATTTTGTGCCTGGAATCAAGAAAAGGACCAGAATCCTTGGGTAATAAATATACCTCAACTTTTACAGTACCTAGCTGAGATGTTACAGTGGACTTTCCTTTTCCTCCAAGATACACGCTTCAGCCATTTCTGCACAATACAACACAGATCCTCCTTTATTCTCTCATCCTCTCTTAAGGCAGTTCCTCAGAGGGGCAAAGAATATAAAACCCCCAAGGAAACCATCAGTCCCTGCTTGGGACCTCAACTTCATATTGGAAAAGCTGACCCTTCCTCCCTTCGAGCCAGCTTCTTCAACAGAACTACAATACTTGTCATGGAAAACAGCCTTTCTTCTGGCCATCACCTCAGCACGCAGGGTTTCTGAGCAACAGGCCCTCATGGCTGTGCAACCATTCATCATTTTCCATCAGGACAGTTTCCTGACGAACCAACCCTACCTTTATGCCAAAGGTAGTATCCAGTGTAGCTTTGAATCAGACTATCCACTTGCCTACCTTTTATCCTAATCCACAAAACAAAGGGGAAAGACTACTACATTCCTTGGACATTCAGACAACTTTGTTACTATTTGGACAGGACAAAGCCATTCAGGAAATCCGATCAACTCTGTCTCCTATGCTACAGGTGCTCAAGGAAAGGCCATTTCCAAACAATTTCAAAATGGATAGCCCACTGCATACGCTTTTGTTACTCATTTCATGGAAAAACTGTGCCTGCATGCATCAGATCCCACTCCACCAGGACCACAGCTACCTTTGTAGCCTTCCTCAGGGGGGTTACTACCAAGGACTGGAAGCAGCAACTTGGAGTTCAGTCCACACTTAAAGCACTATCACCTTCCACTATACTCTAAATCTAGAGTGGGTTTTGCCACAGCAGTCTTGCAGGGCATCCTCGCTCCTCCTACTTCCACTTAGTGCCTACCACCCCTACTTAGGTTTGGGATTCTTCCCATCTGTAATGACTGCAGCTGTATGCACGATGAACACCTACCATAAATGTAGATGAGTGTTCATACAGCTGCAGTCCAGGTTACCCCCCCCCTCCGTCCCCTCTTGGACAGACCTTATGACAAACACCTGATCATACAACCTATTTGGGTATTCTCTTATGGTGTATTTGCTTGCAACTACTGTTTTTGATTATTCTATATTGCATGTTTGCATAAATTTGTTTTGCCTTCCTTCTGGGGGTACCTGACATCTGGGGCAAGAAAAACTGAAGAAAATGGCGTCTGCTGCCTTTTTTATACCCCTGCCGCACTGACGTCAGGGAAGAAGTGACGACAACTGACGCCGGACCTAGTCTTTGGATTTTAGCCGACAGAGGACCCGCCTGACAGCAGGATAACCCATCTGTAATGACTGCAGCTGTATGAGCACTCCATCTACATTTATGGTAGGTACAAAACTACTATATAGTGTCTATTCCAGAAACAGTCTGGCAAGAGATGGACCAAGCTGGCAACTCTGTTCAATAGGTGGAGCCAGTACCTGCTGTCCCCCTCTAATCAGTACCAGTGCGATAGATGTCCACTTAGAAACGTGGATGATGACAAATACCGTATTGGCCCAACCCATGGAAGGTCCAGACGAAATATACTGACCTCAATGCTAAGACTATGTATGAATATATAGTAGTGAACAAGTACTATATAGGGATGCTAGAGGGAAAAACAGGCCAATTCCCTATATTCCATTACAGAGTCCTATAAACCTGCCTAAGCATGTAATCTGGGCTTTTATATTAGCCATGTGTTGGGAACTTTTATCCTACTGCTGAATAAAAATATAAATAAAGATGATGACTCAGATGACTAAAGGCTTGAATAATGTTTGTAATTTAAAAATAGAGAGACTAATAAGGAAATGTGGAAGACTTATAGAAACCCCTCCAGTGGGAAATGATGCTACAGGTCATCTCTTTAGCCTCTAACTTCAATAAGCAGGCCAGGTTCAAAGAGCCATTTAGGCCAGGCACATGACATGCATCCAGTCTTAATTGCCACCACAGTTCCCTAAGTACAAGGGAGTGCGACCTCCCCTTGGGTTGGAACTGACCTGATCTATGACACCGAATATGAAACTGTGGCCTACGTTTTCCATAACCTGTTTGGCTAGAGCGTTCTCCAGTTTGCCTTTTCTGATGGCATACAGATGTTCATATATACTGTCTTGTAGTATTCTGTCCGTCTTGCCTACATAGAAAGCAGGACAGCAGACACACTGGGCTAAATACACTACCGGTGTACTATTACAGTTGAATTTGCCTGCCAAGTGGAAGACTACCTCGTTAATGGAAAACCTTGACCCTGTTTTTGTATCCACAATATCGGCACATGGAGCATTTGTACATGTCCGATCTATTACTGTGAATCTTGGGTTTTCTTTCCAGTATATCCTTGATATTGGAACCTCTCCTATAAACTACCCTGGGAGGGTGAACACCTTACATGTACACTCTTCCTGTAGGATCAAGGGCCAGTTCTTCATAACTGTTGTAAAAATGGCTCTGGCATCTATAGTATAGGTTCTAATCAAACTTTGGAATGAATAAAGGTGCCTGTTCTATACTCTGGTCGTGTTGTCATATTTCCACCCCCCTGACTGAGAATAGGTTCATAAAAACCTGAGAATCTCTTAGCTTTGACCTCTTCCACTAGATCTAAGACTAGGTTGTGTGGGTATCCTCTGTTGAAGAGGTCGGCCATAAAATTACATTCCACTAAAAAAATCGGGGTCTCTAGATATCATGCTTGCTGCCCGTACAAGTTGGCCTTTGAGGATGGACCTTTTCTGTTTGTATGGATGGGAACTATCAAAATGAACGTAGCTGTTAGAAAAGGTGTCTTATGTATTTTGGCTATGTAACTCCAAGAAGTAAATTCCTTCCTTAGATCCACATCCAAATAGGTGATTCTGTCCTTAGATGTGCTAGGAGTAAATTGTAGGAATTCAGTGGAGTTAAAAGTTGTACAATGGATCTAACCACATTTTCTCTGCCTGTGGTGATAAAAATGTCGTCCAGGAACCGGGTGTACATAAGTACAGAGTCCGTGACTAAGCTATTCATGACAAATTCCCTTTCCCAATAGGCCATTACCATATTGGCCACACTTGCCCCACAAGGAAACCCCATTGGTACACCTACTTGTTGAAGGTAGAATCTGTTGAAAAACATAATTGTTGGATAGAATAATATCCAACAATTCACTCACCAATTGATCTTGGTGGCAGGGGCAAGTTTAAAGGACATTAAGGACTGGATCCATTCTAAGGCCACCGAGTGAGGGATGGAAGTGTATAAATCCTCTACACTGACAGTTAAGAAATAACTGTCCTCGCAAAAAGGTGTAGAATTGACCCTAGCTAGAAAAGACCAGGAATCTCTGCTAATTTGAGATTCAGTAGCCACATATTTTTTTAAAATGGAATCAACTACTTTGGCAGCAGCGTATGTAATGCTGCCCCTAGCACTTACTAGTGGATGCATGGGGGATTTATTAGATTTTTATGAATTTTAGGGGTGCCGAAAATTACTGCAACCTTAAATACAGAAGAGAAATTGTTGAATAAATCTACATTGTTCCATTCAGGAACATATCACTGAAGTAAAACTACACGGGAATTTCCTATATTAAGCTCGTTCCGGGATACCTCAAGGTAACAGTCTGCAGAGAGGATATCCTCCAGTCTTCTATTATCGGATTCCTCCATGACCACTAGACCCCCACCCTTGTCAGGTTGCATTACCCTGACCGCTCTAGCTAGCATATCAAGTAGTGACTTCTCTGCTTTACTGATAAACCTAGAAGACCATGGGGGTAGACTGTGAGAGCATGTCTGATATCAACTCGCAAATCTGTTTGAATGTATTCAATGTAGGGTGGAGAGTTGGATTATAAGTGCTGGATAATCTTTTTTTTTCTCCCCCCAAAATTTTCCTAAGACCTGTAAGTTGAGTTTCCTTAAGTTTTAAATCACTAGAAGCTACATCACTCCTTGAAGGCACAAGAGACACCTTTGGCTAACAAATCTATTAAGTGTCAAAACAGTCAAAAATTATAAATTTTGAAGTCCTTGTTGGTATTAGTCAATGTTTCACATAAACTGGAATAAGGAGCAGCTTCTGTAGCTGGTACATTTATATCTTGTTCCTGGACCAAAGATTCTTCCTCCGAACTTGGTCCGAAGGGGGAGAGGAGGCCAGGACTAAGGGTTACCTCCCTCTGCCCCACCGGGCAAAGTAGTAATGTTGAGGGCTGCTCGCTGATCACTACTGTTGGAAAACCCAAGATTCACACTAATAGATCGGGCATGTACAAATGCTCAATGTGCCGGTATTGTGGATACATAAAAACAGGGTCAAGGTTTTCCATTAACGAGGTAGTCCTCCACTTGGCAGGCAAATTCAACTGTAATAGTACACAGGTAGTGTACTTAGCCCAGTGTGTCTGCTGTCCTGCTTTCTATGTAGGCAAGACTGACAGAAGACTACAAGACTGTATATATGAACATCTGTATGTAGTCAGAAAAGGCAAAATGGAGAACTAGGTATCCCAGAACTAGCTTAATGTAGTTTCTTCAGTGATATGTTCCTGAATGGAACAATTGATATGGATTTATTCAACTTTATTTCTCTTCCTGTATTCAAGGTTCCAGTAATTTTCAGCACCCCTAAAATTCATAATCTATTAAATCCCCCATGCGTCCACTAGTAAGTGCTAGGGCAGCATTACATACACTGCTGCCAAAGTAGCTGATTCCATTTTAAAAAATGTGGCTACTGAATCTCAAATAGGCTAAGATTCCTGGTCTTTTCTAGCTATGGTCAATTTTACACCTTTTTGAGAGGACGGTTATTTAACTGTCGATGTAAAGGATTTATACACTTCATCTCTCACTCTGTGGCCTTAGAATGTGTCCCATCCTTGATGTCCCTTAAACTTGCCCCTGCCACCGAGATCCAATTGGTGAGTGAATTGTTGGATATTCTATCTAACAATTGTTTCAACAGATTCTACCTTCAACAATTAGGTGTACCAATGGGCTCTCCTTGCGGGGCAGGTGAGGCCAATATGGTAATGGCCTATTGGGAAAGGGAATTTGTCATAAATAGCTTAGTCACTGACTCTGTACTTGTATACACCCGGTTCCTTGACATTATCACCACAGGGGGAGAAAATGTCAGATCCATTGTACAACTTTTTAACTCCACTGAATTCCTACAATTTACTCATAGCACATCTAAGGACAGCGTCACCTATTTGGATGTGGATCCAAGGAAGGATTTGACTTCTAGGAGTTACGTAGCCAAAATACATATGACGCCTTTTCTAACAGCTACGTTCATTTTGATAGTTCCCATCCATACAAACAGAAAAGGTCCATCCTCAAAGGCCAACTTGTACGGGCAGCACGCTAGAGACCCTGATTTTTTTTAGTGGAATGTAATTTTATGGCTGACCCCTTCAACGGAGGATACCCACACGACCTAGTCTTTGACCTAGTGGAAGAGGTCAAAGCTAAGAGATTCTCGGGTTTTTATGAACCGATTCTCAGTCGGGGGTGGAAGAAAAGGCACCTTATTCATTCCAAAGTTTGATCATAACTTATACTATGGATGCCAGAGCCATTTTTACAACGGTTACGAAGAACTGGCCCTTGATCCTACAGGACGAGTGTACATGTAAGGTGTTCGTGGACCCTCCCAGGGTAGTTTATAGGAGAGGTTCTAATATCAAGGATATACTGGAAAGAAAACCCAAGATTCACAGTAACAGATCAGGCATGTACAAATGCTCCATGTGCCGATATTGTGGATACATAACAGGGTCAAGGTTTTCCATTAACGAGGTTGTCTTCCACTTGGCAGGCAAATTCAACTGTAATAGTACATGGGTAGTGTACTTAGCCCAGTGTGTCTGCTGTCCTGCTTTCTATGTAGGCAAGACCGACTACAAGACTGTATATATGAACATCTGTATGCCATCAGAAAAGGCAAAATGGAGAACGGCTCTAGCCAAACATGTTATGGAAAACTTGGGCCACAGTTTCATATTCGGTGTCATAGATCAGGTCAGTTCCAACTCCCTTGTACTTGGAAAGTAGGGAACTGTGGTGGCAATTAAGACTGGATCCATGTCATGTGCCTGGCCTAAATGGCTCTTTGAACCTGGCCTGCTTATTGAAGATAGAGGCTAAAGAGATGACCTGTAGCATCATTTCCCACTGGAGGGGTTTCTATACATCTTCCACATTTCCTTGTTAGTCAGTCTCCTAATTTAAATTACGAACATTATTCAAGCCTTTATCTGGTCAGGTCATCTGAGTTATCTTTATATTTTTATTTTTATTCAGCAGTAGGATACAAGTTCCCAACACATGGCTACTGTAAAAGCCCAAATTACATGCTTAGGTGGGTTTACAGGACTCTGTAATGGAATATACAGAATTGGCCTGCTTTTCCTCTAGCATCCCTATATAGTATTTCTTCACTACTATGTATTCATACTAGTCTTTTAGCATTATTGAGGTCAGTATATTTCGTCTGGACCTTCCATGGGTCAGGCCAATGCGGTATTTGTCTTCATCCAAGTTTCTCAATGGACATCTATCGCACTGGTACTTATTAGTGGGGGGGCAGCAGGTACTAGCTCCACCTAGTTGCCAGCTTGGTCCATCTCTTGCCGGACTATGTTTCTGGAGTAGACACTATATCCGGTGTCAGCCACTAGTCCGGTGATAGCGGAGTGGGTTTGAGGGCATTTGTCTTTCAGGAGTGGGTTTAATAGAATGGAGCAGAGTGGAGGTTGGCAGTAATTTACAGCCCTGAGTTTGTCATTCATATTTATACTGGGGTAGTAGTATTTGGAAGAGTTATGATACAATGTGCATTTGCTGCATTGATAATTTGTTACTGTCACAGGATTGCAGTTCTAAGTTGGGATATGCACATTTGGCAAAATAGTAATTTTTGTTATAGTTCAAGGATACAGCTGTTTTACTCAAGACTGTATCCTAAAGGAGAAGGTCTTTTCCATTTTTTTGGCATGAGGCCATCTGGCCCTGCAGGTCATTTTAACAGGCAGTGTGTTCTGTTTCTTAAAATCCCAAATTTTCTTTAGTTTTCAAACTTGGCAGTGTGGGGTTTCATAGCTGCCTGATTCTCATGTTTTTAAAAAACTTTTTTTTAAATTAATTTTTATGATCCAAATCAAAATCTTTATTCACTCGTACGTCTTTGATTTGTCAAGTGTGCATGGGTTCAACATTTTGTGTTGTATCATTACTACAAAAGTGTTTAGTTTCCCTAGTGCTCTTTCAGTGCTGGGGCTTTAATTCAGATTAGGTTTAATCATGTGACTTGCTATTTTCAATCAGTGAACTGTTTAAATGTTCTTAATGAAGGGGAGGCACTGTTTGCGTGCTTCTTTCTGAAGAAGTCTGATTGTTAGCCGACGAAAAGCGTATGGTTTAAACAGCTTAAAATAAACTTGAGTTCTTGTATTTACATCGAGTTGGACTTTACATCCTCAGTGGAATTGAGACTTGGGCTTTGGAGTGTCCGTTGAGTCTATACAGTGTTTCCTAGTTTCCTCAGGTTTGTCTGGTTATCTCAGGGCTGTTTGACAGCCATAGTGTTAATGCTTTAGAATACACATTACTAACTCCGTCTGGAAAACTGCACAATGTGAAATATAAAGCCATTCTATAATTTTCCTGCCCATTTGAGAGGTGCACCCCCTTGCAATTTGCTAGCAGCATCTACTTCTATGAGCAGGCCTGTCCATTATGCTGGTGAGTTCCTAAGGATAGAGACTGAAGGTATTTGGCTGCTGAATGCAGTAATGGCTAAAATTATCTATAGCTATGTTCCTGTTTTTCCTGAGAGTATTTGACAGTTTCCTTCAATCTAGTTCCTAAAATGAACAGCTTACTACTACATAGCAGTAATGTGGTAAGGTAGTCATGCTACAGTGCAGTGCATTTATATCTTGCTCAGATATCAAACTGGCCTTAAGTATACCAGTAGGATTTCTGATTTGAGCTTAGTTTCTCAGCAACATTCAACTGTTCTGCTGCAAAAGCAGAACACACTTTCATGGCTGCAGGCTTTGGCTGCATTTCAGAATTATTTTGCTATGCACTTTACCTGCATTGTCACATGAGCATTCTGCCCTGGTCTGTAAAATGCAAATTAATTCCCTTTAGCCATTTGTGCCTTCGTATACTCCTCTAGTTGAATTCCTTTCTTTGTGAATGTTGTAGACCAAGTACTGTACTTGACTACTCCCTTGGCTTCATTTTCCTTGAACTGGGCACAGTGCTTAAGCAGTCTGTGCAGTTAATTTGTTGGCTTTCTGTGCCGGATGGGTGTAGTCATTTTGATTTTAGCAATGTAGAAAGACTTTGGCCATGAATAATTTCTAAATACTAATGGGTAGTGCATTTGATTAAGCAATAAGGTCATCGAAAGTTCCCAACTTTGGTAGTGATGGGTTCCTGATTTTTCAAGTCTGAACCCAGGTCCTGAGGACTAAGTTGTCATAAAGCCAAGGTCCTTCCTTTAAGGCTAATTTCAGTCATTTTCTTGTCAGTTTGTAATACGATTGAATCTTCATAGCATCTTAAAGTTCCCCATCTCCAGAAGTAAGCAGCTGATGGTGCTTTCACCTAAAATGGAGCTTGTATAAGTACATCAAGTTGTGTAGTGATTAAAGGAGAACTGTACCCAAAAACTGGCAATCTGCAGCAAGGTAATTGCTTATCTGATCTTTATTAACCCAAAATGGCCTGAAATGGGATTGCCATGCTGCATTATTTCACAATCTGTCCCTTCGCTTCATATTTCAGCAGGGCAGTCATATGATTTACTGTGGTTCACTGTCAGTTTACAGTAGCTGTGTAACTACCTCTTTCTGACAGAATCAACCTGTATTTTTCATTTTACTTTGACTTTTATTGGTCTCTGTAGCATTTTTAGGGTTGCCACCTTTCATTGTGGCTAAAACTGGAGTAAGGCCAGACCCCTTGCATCACCCACAACCCCACTCATTTCCAGCCCCTCTCCTGCCCGCGTTCTACCCATTTTGTGATGTCACTGACAGTGGCTGGGAATGCCCTCTGTCTGTTCCTGATGCCTGCTTTCAGCCAATTTACTTTGCTTTTTTACAGAAGTTGGTCAATTCAACAAACTCAGTCTGATGTTCTTCATCTCACATTGCTGCAGTCCTTACACTTGGGTATAGCGCTGTCCTCGGTCGGCCCGAATACCAAAGTATATGGCTGACGCCGGTCATGGCGCATTAAACTGACGCCAGGACGTCAGGGTATAAATGCGCATGACCGACGTCATATCCTCAGTCTTTTTTGCCGCGTGGTCCGATGCAGAAGCAAATTTGCGAGTGCAGGTTGGCGTCCTGAGATTTTCCGAAACCGGAGTTTCAGACCGAATCCAAGTTGGCTAAGTACCCCGTTGGGGAATATTTTGGTTTTTTCTTGCCTCAGTATTTTACCGGATGTCAGAAAAAGTAAATAACTGTATTTCTTGCGAGAAACAGATACCACATAGGGACTACCACAGCTTGTGTATACCGTGTTTAGGGCCCGAGCACGACGTTGTTGGGTGTTCCTCTTGCGCTAGATTTAACAAACGTACCATAAAGAGGAGATTAGACTGCGCTAGGTTAGTCTTCGGGAAGCGGTGCAATTACAAAATGCCGTCGGATGCTCCCGCGCCGCTTCTCAAGAAGCGCAAGGACAAAACACCTAGGCCTAGGTTAGAGGCACCAGCCGACCCGGACGTCGGTTCTTTAGAGGGCACGGTTGTGCCAGAGGCCCAAACAGAAGTTTCCCTAGAGTCCCAGGGGGAGACTTTGTTACACGATGTGTCTTCACAGGAGGTAGGCCAGGCTGAAGGGGCTTCTCAGGTAGCTGTTCTCCCCTCTCTGCCTAAGGTGGTTAGGCCTTCCCCTACTGTTACAAAGGCTTCTTCCAAGAGTAGGCCAGGTTCAGCTGTAGCAGGTGCTCCTCCTAGTACTTCAGGCCCTGTGCCCAAGAGACATGTGCTTAAGATGGCTGAAGATTTAATTACTCTGATTAGGGGTTCTATGCCCCCTCCTGACAAAAGGCCTAGGGTGGATCCTGAATTTGGGAATTTTGAACAGGATTCTGATATTTCTGAGTCTTCGGCTGAGGATTTACAGGAGTTTTCTCATTATTCTGATTCTGATGTGGATGACTCCACCCTTCTGCTTCTCCTCCTGAGGATTTCTCATTCTCAGAGACTCTCCATGCCATGAGGGAACATTTTAAATGGGAAGGTCAGGATTTCTCTGATTCCAGGAAAAGACTAAGGGAATTTTTGTTTTTACCTCAGCATAGGCCTTTAGCTATACCCCCTGTTCTTTCTGTGGTGGAAGATGTTTTTGCAGAGGCTTCCCTTAACCCTGATTCTTTACCTCCGCTCCTGTTAAACCGGACAGATACTATAGGGTGCCTGAAGCTCACAAGTATCTTTTAAAAGCCCTAGGGCAGATCCAGAGACAGTTACTCAGGGGCCTAAAGGGGTTAAGGCTTCTGTGGCTAAAAATCCAGTTCCTCAGGACAAAGAGGCAAGAGCTTTAGACAGATGGGGTAAGAAAGTGTATACTTCCTCAACTTTAGCCATGAGGGCTTTAAATTGTCAATTCCACATGCTGAGATATCAAATCTATCTCCTTTCACAGTTAAAGTCTAAGGTAGATGCTCTGGCAGAAGGTATTGAATGTAAGGAGTTACAAGATCTGGTACATGTGTCTGAACAGGTGGGTAAGCATTCCTTACAATGTGGTTTTGATGCTGTACAGGCCTCTTCCAGGGTGGCTGCCACTGGTACTGTCCTTCGCAGGCACGCCTGGTTACGGGATCAGAATTTAGCTGAACATGTTAAGTCAAGGATCTTGGATGCCCCTTTACAATCTGATGTGTTGTTTGGTTCGCCTGTTGAAGCAGTTTTAAAGAAAATGGAGGACAAAGCTAAATCTATGCACACTGTTAAAGATTTTTTACAGGTTCAACCACCAAAGTTTAGCAGAAACTGGCCAAGCAAGGCGTGGACATACCCTTCTTATGATTCCCAGTCTAGGGGTAGGTCTAGGCGTGCTAGGGGCAGAGCTCAGGGTTCCTTTAGATCCAGGACAGGGGGCTCACCTGCACAGTCTTCAGGGGAGGGCAGGGGTCAGCCCTTTCGTAGACAGACCCAATGACCTACCTTTTCAACTGCCAGAACCTTCACGTCTCGCAGCACCTTTAGGAGGAAGACTGACACTTTTCAAAGAGAACTGGAGTTTAATTACCCAAGACAGATGGGTATTGGATATCATTCACCACGGTTACAGATTTTATTTCCATACCTTACCACCGTTCAAGGGCATGCCAGATATTCCGCCCCAACACAAATTGGAAGCTCACAGACAAATATCCATAATGACACAGATAGGGGCCATACAACCGGTGCCTATGGCAGAAAGGGGCCTAGGATTTTACTCTCGCCTATTCCTAGTACCAAAAAGGGGAACACGTGGAGACCAATTCTGGATTTGTCTATCCTCAACACCTTTCTGGACATCCCCAAGTTCAAGATGCTGACATTGCAACAGCTTTTACCCCTCCTGGGCAAGGATCACTGGATGGTAACTTTGGATCTCCAAGAGGCTTACCTTCATGTCCCTATCACTCTAGGCTGCAGGAAGTATCTGCGTTTTCGAGCTGGAGATTCACACTATCAATTCTCTGCATTGCCCTTTGGCTTATCCACTGCACCCAGAGTATTCACAAAGGTCCTGGCTCCAGTGATAGCTTTATTCAGACGGAAAGGAATACAGATTTACCCTTATTTGGACGATTGCCTGATTCTGGCTCAGGGCAAGGACGAACTTCTACAGCATTTAAAGTATGTGATAACAGTGCTAAGATGCCTAGGGTATTCTGTGAGCGAAACAAAGTCCAGTCTAGTACCCTCTCAGGACATGTGCTTTCTGGGTGTGAGACTGAATACAGCAGCCCAGATGGCCTTCTTGACCCCGGACAAACAAAAGAATCTTTCCCTTTACTTCCAACAACTATCACATCAGTCCGGGCTGACTGCAAGGACAGTCCTTCAAGCCTTAGGGTTCATGGCATCTTGTATTCTGGTGCTTCCCAATGCCAAACTGCATATGAGGAAGCTACAATGGTATCTCAAGAATCTATGGACACAGCACTGCCACGATCTGGACACTGTCATTCCAATAATACCTTGCATCCAAAGGAATTCTTGTGGTGGGCTCAGCAATGTCACCTAAACAAGGGACTTTCTGTGACCCGGCCGGAGGCAAGTCAAATTCTAACAACAGATGCCTCAGACAAAGCTTGGGGGGCTCATCTCAATGGAAAATGGATACAGGACAAGTGGCCTGCCAGACTACAACATCTACATATCAACCTAAAGGAGATGTTAGCAGTCCAGTTTGCATTAACAGCTTTCAAGGAATTACTTCTTCCAGGACAGGTGTTGATTCTAACAGACAACACAACCGTCATGTGGTACATCAACAAGCAAGGGGTACATTCTTACCCTCTATGCAGGCAAGCAATGATTCTATGGGAAACTGCTCTCAGTCTACAACTGGATCTTCAGGCAAGGTTTCTGCGGGGTGCAGAACACCTTAGCAGATGTGTTAAGCAGGCAAATCATGGATCCCCACGAGTGGAAACTGGATCCTCAGGTATTTCAGCAAGTAACAGTGTCATGGGGAACACCAGACATAGATCTGTTCGCTTCTCCTCTAAACCACCAGCTGCCAAAGTTTTGCACAAAAGGATACACCAGGCAGCTTGGAAGACGGATGCTCTTTCTTTCAGTTGGAAAAATCTTCATGTATCGCCTTTCCACCACTTCCTCTACTTCTAAAGGTTCTGCTAAAGGTAAGCCAGGACAAACCAAGAATGATCCTGATAGCTGCAGCTTGGGCCCGGCAGCATTGGTACCCACTACTGAGAAATCTAATAAGGAAACCACCGTGGCCCCTGCCTTTGATTCCTCAACTGTTATCTCAAAAGGACGGTCATTTACTCAATGTCAAGCTTCACTCTCTTCATCTCACAGCATGGCATATCCTGTTTTAGCTCATAGCAGGGCTCAACTTCCTCAACAAGTTTTGAATGTGATTATGGAAGCTAGGAGACCTAGTACAAGGAAAGTGTATGCGGACAAGTGGAAGAGATTTTGCTTTGGAGTGCAGCAAAGGGTGTGGATGTTTCTGAGCCTGACTTAAGTGTGGCTCTTCTATATCTTACTGAGTTATTGGACAAGGGTTTGTCCTTCTCTTCCATTAAAATTCATGCTGCAGCAATTTCAGCTCACTATGACTGTGATCCACCTTTGTTTTCTCATTCGTTGTTCAAGCAATTTCTCAGAGGGGCAAAGAACATAAGACCTCCACGAAGAGCTCCTACTCCAGCTTGGGACCTCAATTATGTGTTGGAAAAGCTCACTCTGCCACCTTTTGAGCCTGCAGCTACGGCTGAGTTAAAATATTTGTCATGGAAGACTGCTTTTTTGTTGGCCATTACCTCTGCAAGAAGGGTTTCTGAGTTGCAGGCCCTTATGGCTGTTGAGCCTTTCTTGATCTTCCATAAGGATAGGGTATCTTTACGCACTAACCCTTCCTTTATGCCTAAGGTGGTCTCAAGTGTGTCCTTAAACCAGTCTATTCATTTACCTACCTTTTATGCAGACCCCCAAAACAGGGGAAAAGATCTTGCATACTTTGGACGTGCACAGACAGTTACGCTACTACTTAGATAGGACTAAGGGTTTCAGGCAGTCGCAACAGTTGTTTGTTTCTTTTGCTTTAGGTACTCAGGGCAAGCCTGTGTCAAAGCAAACTCTTTCTAAATGGATTGGGTTTTGCATTTCTTTTGTTATTCTCAGCATGGCAAGCAGATCCCAACAGGGATCAGACCTCATTCCACTAGGGCTACTGCCACCTCTACAGCCTTTCTAAGGGAGTGTCAACTAAGGACATTTTGGAGGCAGCTACTTGGAGTTCAGTACATACTTTCTCTAAGCACTACCACCTTCCCCTCTACTCTAAATCTAGGGCTGGGTTTGCCACTGCTATTCTACAGGGCATTTTGACAGCTCCTGCTTCTATTTGATTTGCCATCCTCCCTTACCTCTGCTTTGGGAATCTACCCAAGTGTAAGGACTGCAGCAATGTGAGATGAAGAACATAGTACAGTTTTGTACCTACCATAAATGTAGATGTTCGAAGATCCACATTGCTGCAGTCCAATTTACCCTCCCTCCGTCCCCTCTGTGTTTAGGGGTGGTTGTGTGGTTAGGTTAGTACTTTATTAGATAATTGTTAGAAGTTGTACATAGTTTGGGTGTGGGGGTGTTTAGTGTTTGGTAATTTTTTGATTTTACCCTGTTTAGGGTCTTCTGACATCTGGGGCAAGAAAAGACTGAGGATATGACGTCGGTCATGCGCATTTATACCCTGACGTCCTGGCGTCAGTTTAATGCGCCATGACCGGCGTCAGCCATATACTTTGGTATTCGGGCCGACCGAGGACAGCGCTATACCCAAGTGTAAGGACTGCAGCAATGTGGATCTTCGAACATCTACATTTATGGTAGGTACAAAACTGTACTTTTCCTTTTTTGAAACAGAATACTGTTTGTACAGTTTTCCAGACTACTTGGGGAATCGGTATGATTTCAGAATAGTCTGGAAAAACTGATAGGTGGCAACCCTAAGCATTTTAACCAAAAAGTACAAGGTCACAGACAACCATTCCATAAAAACTGCAAGAAACCCAACCAAGGTAGTTTTCATTGTCTTAAGCCGCATCTAATGGAAGTCCATGGGACACGTGCAAATGAACCCTTAAGGACAGTTTCAGCTACATGACGTCTGAATGCCCTTGAATTTTTACTTTTATGGCTACATTCAGGCCAGTTGGCTGCAAAGCTTGTACAAGTATCTCAGGAATAATGCAGTCATTCCTGTGGCTGATGTAGTTGTCAAGGAATCTGGCGGACACAACTGCTATTAACTTGAAACATTAACAGAATAACTGAATTAATATAGATTTTTCTGAAGTGTCTGTGTAACTCACCACTTTTTTCTCCAGAAGTCACTAGTTTGGAATTGAGGGGCACAGGATTTCAGTTGTGGACTTGCCTGAAAACCAGGGCCAGTTGTGAGGTATGATTGGGCTTACCCCTTCCACACTTGGCATTTCCAGTTGTGCTTCACTGGCTGCATTAGTAACTGCACATAATCCCACCAGTTCTGTATCTGCTGCTATAGTGAATCTTTGCTGCCACCATTAAGACTTTCTGCATTCATGTCCCCTTTCTCCAAGAATGGCAGATGACACCTAGGATTAGTGAAGGGGGTCTGACACTGCAGTTTTTTTTGGATATTTACTTGGAGCCCAGTAGCCTCTTGGGCATAGGTAGTAGTGGCTGAACCTCCTTAGATTCCTTGATAGATGGGATATTCACTGACAAGTGGGGATTTGAACCAATTCTCAATATTTAGAATTGAGCTCAGATGCGCATTTCTGATCTCCCCACACTTTGGAGGATGCATCCATGAGTTGGCAGTCTACTCTTGTTTGGTCCTGAATCTGCCCAGCCTGATCCCAAGCATTCTCTAGTCGTGGGTACTACAACAGGACCTTGTCTGTGTAAACTTTTCCCAGGGTCTCCTATTTCAAGCTGGACTGGTGGGACCTAGCAAAGGAATTACAGAAGGCATTCCTCTACTGGGGTAAATGATTGGTGGAGTTTGGATTTCTGGTAGGAAGTGTAACCACCTCAGGTGATATGCCAGGTGCAGGAATTTGAGTACTCTTCCTTGTCCCTTCCTACCTATGGTATGAGAGATTGTGTGAGAATTACCTGCTCTGAGGGTTTTGCTTTTGATATCTGAAGCTTTTCTCAAATATTCTGTCCTTGTGGATGAAAGTTGCAAAAGGTTTGATACATGGGCTTAATGTTGAATAAATCACTTGGCTCCTTTGAAGTCTGACACCTTTGCTATAGCCAACAGTTGAAGTGAATATGTAGACTATTTCACATTTCTGAAGGACATTGAACATCCCAAGTAATCTACCTGCTGACCTTCCAATATTCCTGGTGTCTGTTCCTTCTCAGAAGATGTGGCTTGGGGGAGAATAGGCACAAAATGATAGAATAGACAAGCTGTACAGATGGTTTCCATGCAACCCACAGTCTCAAGGACTGAGATTAGAATTGGAAATGGCCTCCATTAAGTTCCTTTAGCAGGAAGTGGAGTTTTTTGCCTATGAAGGTGCACACCTGCATTCAAAATGAAGGACAAAAGAATAAACTACTGCCACGAATGTAAACTAAACACTTCAGTACATCCATAAGACTATGCTTTCACCTTTCATCACATAGGCTTCATCAGTCATTGTGGACAAAATCTCCTTGTTTAAAATGTGTAAAGGTCATATGTAACCAATCAATTCTCCTCTGATGCATATTAAATCAACATTAAGTTTGGAAAGTGTGCTAGGTTTTTCAGCTGGGAAACTGGTGTATACAATACATATATATCTTGTCTTTTTAAATGTTGATTTAATATGCATCAGCAGAGAATTTCGATTGGTTACATGTGACATTTACACTTGGAATTGTTTGTTCACAATGACTCTGAAGCCTATGTGATGAAAGTGTTTAGTCTTGTGGATGTATTAAACAGTGTTTCATTTACATTCGTGGCAGTGATGGTTTATTTTTCTTGTTTGTGGCCTGTTGGCTTTGAACAATCATTTTATTCAAGATGAAGGACCTCTGCAGTTTCTTGATATCCGTTTAACAAGTGTAAGCTTTCTGACTGGGACTTCAGTCCTGCGTGAGGCAGGCGTTGCCTTTCAGTAGGTTACATTCCTTGCATGCTTGCTCTTAGAGATTCTGTACTTGGGCCGTCAAACGTCTGTCCATACCATAAGTAGGCCAGGGCACTGAATTAAGGGATACAAGGCCAGAGTGTTTATTGTGAGTTTCACCAACTGCTTATTGTATAAAAATGCATATCTGCCAAGACATTTCCTAATTTACATTCATATAGGTTCTCCACTTTTAACAGCGCAATACCCAACCATTTAACAGGTTATGAATCCTCCAGTTAGATCTCCAAGTAAGTTTCTGTAGCTTGCCTTATGCCTGGCTTGTAATAGATCTAACTGTACACTTGACACTTCATATCCCACTGCCTTGCCATACACTGAGTTTACTGTATGGAAATTTTGGGGCTAAAACTGTTACTGCATGTATTTGATTAGGTTAACATACTGGCACAAATACATAGTGCTGAACTTTGTTTAGTCTGTTCTGAGATTCCACATACCTACACAGTACCCACATTTATCACACTGCGCTCTAGTAACATCGTAGGCCTCCTCACCATTTACGATTGCTTTATACATTATTGCACGCTACCATAGTCTGTCTTCACTGTTCCTTACCATTGCATCCCCAAACCTGTGTGTTAGACTATTCTACCCAAGCCTTCAAACCACTCCACCTAATGTCTGCAAGTTTCTGTGCATGGTTGTCACACATCACACTTCAGTGTCTCCTCCCAGGTTGGCCCAGCCTTTTGGACTTCTCTTGCTACCATACTTCAAACGTTCTTGTATTTGGCCACCTTTATTTGACTACACATTCACAATTAGGGTTACCACCTCCTTCCTGGTGAAGGCAGAATTATTTGGCGTATTCTGAGAGAACTGAAAGGCAAATGTCCCTTGATTTTTTTTTTTTTTTTTTTTAATAGGACATTCCCAGTTTTCTCTGTGGAAAAAACTACATAGGCTACTTAAATTCTGTAAAAATAACATCACATTTATTGTGAAACAAATGTTAGTCATCTGTTCTTGACGTTTGGGTACAGTTACGATCCTAGGAACCGATCTGGCCATTGTCTAGTTCATGTTGCCCAAAAAGATATCTAGTTACTAGTCTACCCACAACATTCCTCTATACATTATCTCTGATCTTGTTTGCTGCTCCTAGATCAAGACTAGTCAGCTGACTCCTCTCTTGTAGAAAAGTAAAATTTATTTTGTTCTTTACTGATATTAATCTAACTCTTTAGAACCTTTATTTTTTCTTGTCTACGCCTTGTTACCTTTCCTTTTGCTGTTGGTAATTTCCACTACCATCATGAGTAGTCCCCTTCCCCTCTTTACTATTGGGTAATCTTGCTACAATTTCTGGTAGTGCTGTCATTTGTGGTGGCTGTTGGTTTCTCCCTCTCCTGCATTTTTATTTAGGACAATGGCAGATGAATCTAAAAGCTCCTATTGTGCATATTGTTTGGTTTGAAGAAGTCTTGTCAAAGGACAACCAGTCTCCTTTAGCCTCTGGTTCCAAAAATTCCCGTTCAGTGCTGACATCTCCTTGGGCACTGAATGTTAAGCACAAGCATGCATCTGCAGGTTCCTCTCTGCAACCAGAATCTAAGGTTCCAAAGCTTTCGAAACACACTTCAGCACCATTACCCTTACTGGTGTCTGACACTAACCACTATGCCCACTCAAACTACAGCTTCTACTTTGGCTACAGTTCCAACACTGGCTCAGTCACTGCTGCTGTCGGTGCTGCCATCTTCCATGGCTTCACAGACTGTGCTGAAGACTGAAATGTCTATTAAAGACTCTGCAGCGTAGGACCACTTATTCCCCCTCCATTAACCCCCTTTTTGGACACCTCCCTATCTCCCTTCTAGAAAGACCAGAGTGGTCTTCTGGATTGTAAGTTTGCTCCTCCAGAAGTCTCAAATTGATGGTGGATCAGATCCTGACGGCCCGGGGTCTTCTCTTCTCTTTTCAGCCCCCCCCTCCCTTCTGATGCAGGGGGTTTCTCTCCCATGACCCCAGGTAAGCAGGTTCAGGTGTTGCTGTTCCACACTTGGATGCACCTGTGCAAGTCTGCAGAAACAATCCTACTTTGTTAATGCTCCCTTTGACTGATCCTCATTGTTTGTGCCCAAAGTTAAGGAAACTATCCAGGTGTGAAAAGGATGGAGACTCTGCTGTGGGTGTACATTTTTCCAGTCCTCAACGTTGCCACTCCAGGGATTAAAGGAGTGGCAAAATGTGGTTCAAGAAGTCCCAGAAGCCTTTCCAGGTCACGTGGTATGAACTCCCCTCGGAGCAGAAGGGGGGGGGAGTTATGGAAGATATCCTAGAGGCAGGGATGGGCCACAGAATCTGTTCCATGGAGTCCTCCTTTGGTCAGCCCTGCCAGCACTCCTGAAAGGAGGCCAGATTCCTTGCCTCTGGTGCCAGTCATGGGAAGATTCTCCTTATACCTAGCTGCCTGTCAACACAACTAGAGATGCCTAGGTGCTCTATTTCCAGAGGTATTTCTCCCTTTACCATAGAACCTGAGCAAGATTCCCTGACCATTCTATCCAGTCAGAGGGATCAAGCAGCATTAGAAGTACAGAAGCTGCTAGAATGTCAGTCCCACCAGACCAATTAGGATCCTGATTTTACTCAAAATTCTTTTCAGTGCCAAAGAACAGGGGGCTGGAGACCAATTATAGATCTCTGCATTCTAAAATTTGTCCAGTCAAAATTCTGGATGGTCACAGTTCAGTCAATACTTCAGTTATAGGAAAATGAATGTGATGTATCTACTTTCAAGACTTGTATTACCACAAAGATGGACACTTGCTCAAAGTTTCTATGCTTCTGGCTAGGAACCAGTCATTACCAATTCAGACTGCTGCCCTTTGTTCTCACCGCAGACCTTAGGGTGTTCACCAGATGCATGGCAGCAGTCACAGCACACTTGAGACTGCACAGATTCAGAATGTTCCCTTATCTAGACTGGCTCTCCACTGCTTCCACCAGGCATCTACTTCTGCAAACAATGGATTTCATTCTGGAGCTCATGTTTGGTATGATCAAGCTTGATGTCTCAACTAACCCTTCGCAGGATCTGGAATTCTTCAGAGCTCATCTCAACTCTGTTTTGCATGGCTTTGCTTCCCCAACAAAGGTTGCAGAAAATACAATTGCAGGTTCACTCTGTTCAATCAGGCAACATACCAGCTTGGCAAATTTTGCAAGCATTGGGCTCCATGGCAGCAACGATCATTAGTCCTGGCAAGGTTTCACATGCTTGCGAACCGATGGTCTATTCTAACCCCACCCTCCATGAGTAACTAGTTATATGCAGCTGAAGCAAAAATGACCTATCCTGGTGAATGCAGTCCAAGGAGATTTTTCTAGGCTGTTCTTTTGTCCTCCCATAGCAAAGGCTGTAGTAACCACAGATGCTTCCCAGAATGGGTGTGGTGGGGGGGGGTATTATCAGGCAAACTGTCCAAGGCACTTGGTTCCCCTCTGAGGTCAATCTATGTATCAATGTTCTTGAGTTCAGGCAGCACTTGTAGCGTTGCAAGTTTGTTTCTGCCTTGCCTCAAATGCTGATAGCTATTCTGTCAGACATGTCTGTAGTCGGGTACATCAACAAACTGGTGGGAGAAAAAAGTCCTACCCTGTGTCTAAGCCCTTAGTGTGGCAATGGGCAGTAACTTCCAACTGCTTTCTGATGGCGATGCACATCCTGGGGTGTTGAAATGTTTGCAGACAAACTGAGCAGAAACATCTTCATGCCTCTAGTGATCTCAACTCGAGTGCAGATCTTCGCTGGGGCCAGCCTTGCTGCGACCAGCAAGTGCAGAAGCTACTTTGCCCTAATTCCATTCAGTGGGGCCAGCCTTGCTGCAACTAGCAAGTGCAGAAGCTGCTTTGCCCTAATTCCACCCTTAGGTGGAGTCCCACAGCGACTCTGGTCTCAATTGGCCCCCAGGTCTCCTTTATGCCTTCCCCCATTCCTTCTGATCCCTTTTCCTCAAAGCAGCTGTGTTGAGAAGCAAAGGAATCCTCATTGCGCCTTCCTGGCCTTGACTAATATGGTTCGTCTTCCCTTGGCCTTGTTTACTTCTCTGCCTGTGGATTCTGGACCTTCTACCCCATCCTCCAGGACTCGTGCACCCCAATCTGCAGACCCTTAAGCAGAGTGCTTGGTTTTTGCAATTCTGTTAGTCGCAAGGCATGATATCCAATCTCCTGTATGGTGCATTTTGTTGGCATCCCATAAGCCATCCACCAGGAATCTCTACCATAGTAAATGGAAGAGATTTTCTATCTGGGCTTCTGATGATGGTCTGGATCCTTTTTCAGCACCAGTAGAAAAAGTTCTAAAGTTTCTAGCTACCAGCTTCTGCTTCAGTTATCCTAGCAGCAATAAGTGATGTTCTTCGTCTAACATTGCTGCAGTCATGACCTGTGGGTAGTCCGCTGTCCTCGGTCGGCCCGAATACCAAAGGGCTAGGCTGGCATCGGTCATTGTCGCTTAGAGCTGACGTCAGTACGCAGTAGTACTTAAGCGCATGACCGACACCATATCCCCAGTCTTTCTTGCCGCGTGGTCCGAAGCAGAAGCAGTGTTTGCGAGTGCCGTTCGGCGTTCTGAAATTTTCATTTACCGAGTTTCAGACCGAAGACCAAGTTGGGCTAAGTACCCCATTGGGGAAATTATTGTTTTTTCTTGCCTCAGTTATCCGGATGTCAGAAAAAGTTAATAATTGCATTTCTTGTGGGAAACAGATACCTCATAGAGATTATCATTCTCTCTGTATTCCTTGCTTAAGGCCTGAGCACGACGTAGTCGGGTGTCGCTTTTGTGCTAGATTTAATAAGTGCACCATTAAGCGAAGGTTACTGTGCCAGGCTTGTTTTCGGTAAGCGGTGTAACTATAACATGCCGTCGGATCCTCCGACGCCCGCTACCGCTAAGAAGCGTAAGGATAAGTCTGTGAGATCTAAACCGGAAGAGTCGTCCGTTGCGGACGCCGGTTCTTCGGAGCCTCCGGTTGAATCTATGGATCCTGCCGAGGGTTCGGCTGAATCCCAGGGGGAACCTTTACTTTTACAGGAGTTGGCCTCTCAGGAGTTAGGACAGGCCGAGGGTGCTTCTCAGGTTTCAGTAGTTCCATCCTTACAAAAGGTTATTAGGCCTTCTACTTCAGTGGCTAAAGGCCATGCTAAGGCCAAACCTGGTCTTGTTGGACCTGGTCATTCTAGCTCTCCAGCCCCTGTTCCTAAAAAACATATGTTGAAAATGGCGGAGGACTTGATTACTTTGATCAGGGGTTCTATGCCCCCCCAGAGAAAAGGCCTAGGGTGGAGGCAGATTTAGAGGGTATGGATCATTCCTCTGACTACTCTGATTCCTCAGCTGAAGAAATTCAGGATTTTCCTTCCTATTCTGATTCGGATGCAGAGGACTCCTGTCCTTCTGCTTCTCCTCCAGAAGATTTTTCCTTTTCTGAAACTTTACATACCATGAGGGAGCATTTCAAGTGGGAAGGTCAAGATTTTTCAGATTCTCGGAAAAGGCTTAAGGAATTTTTGTTTCTGCCACAACACAGGCCCTTGGCTATTCCTCCTGTCTTAGATGTTGTTCAGGATGTGTTTTCTGAATCTTCCCTTAATCCTGATTCTCTGCCTCCGGCCCCTGTTAAGCCTGACAGGTATTAGAGTTCCAGAAGCACATAAGTACTTGTATAAGAGTCCTAGGGCTGATCCGGAAACCATTATTCAAGGCCCTAAGGGTGTTAGGGCTTCTGTGGCTAAAAATCCAGTCCCTTTGGATAAAGATTCTAGGGCATTGGACAGGTGGGGGAAAAAAGTGTACACCTCCTCTACGTTAGCTATGAGGGCTTTGAATTGCCAATTTCATATGCTGAAGTATCAGAACTTTTTATTAGGCCAATTGAAATCTAAGGTGGATGCTTTATCTGAGGGTATAGAGTGTAAGGAGCTCCAGGAGTTGGTTCATGCATCAGATCAAGTTGGCAAGCATTCTTTGCAGTGTGGTTTTGATGCTCTTCAGGCTTCTTCTAGGGTGGCTGCTACAGGTTCAGTTATTCATAGACATGCCTGGCTTAAAGATCAAAATTTGTCAGAACATGTAAAGGCTCGAATTTTGGATGCTCCTCTTCAATCTGAAGTTCTTTTTGGTCCTCCTGTGGAATCAGTTTTGAAAAAGATGGAAGATGAGGCTAAGTCTATGCAGACGGTCAAGGATTTTTTGCAGGTTCAGCCCCCTAAGTTTAGTAGGAATTGGCCTGCTAGGGGGGATGGTCTTATCCTTCTTCGGATTATCAGTCTAAGGGCAGGTCTAGACGGGGTAGAGGCAGGGCTCACGCTCAGGGTTCTTTCAGACCTAGGACTTGGAGTTCTCCTGCACAGTCTTCTGGTGAGGGAAGAGGTCAGCCCTTTCGTAAGCAGACCCAATGACCTGTATCTTCCGCTGCCAGACCCTCCCTTACTGGCAGCTCCTCTGGGAGGAAAGTTGGGACTTTTCAAAGAAAACTGGAATTTGATCACCCAAGACAAATGGGTGTTGGATATAATAAATCGAGGTTACAAGTTTTATTTTCACACTTTTCCTCCTCTCAAAGGCATGCCGGATGTGCCTCCTCAGCAAAGGCTGGAGGCTCAAGCAGATTTCTTTACTTTTGCAGATGGAGGCAATCCAGGTGGTCCCTCCTTCAGAAGTAGGCCTAGGATTTTATTCCCGTCTATTCCTGGTGCCAAAGAAAGGAAACACTTGGAGGCCAATTCTGGATTTGTCCATTCTCAACACCTACCTAGAAATTCCAAAGTTCAAGATGTTAACATTACAACAACTTCTGCCTATGATAGGCAAAGATCATTGGATGGTAACCCTGGATCTCAGAGGCCTATCTTCACATCCCTATCAAGCCCAGCTGCAGGAGATTCCTGAGATTTCGGGCTGGTACTTCACATTATCAATTCTCTGCATTGCCCTTTGGCTTATCTACTGCCCAGGGTGTTCACAAAAGTTCTGGCTCCTGTGATTGCTTTCTTCAGACAGGGAGGAATACAAATTTATCCTTATTTGGACGATTGCCTGATTCTTGCTCAAAACAAAGACAAATTACTACAGCATCTCCACTATGTAATGACAGTTTTAAGGTGCCTAGGGTATACTGTGAACGAAATAAAGTCCAGTCTAGTGCCCTCTCAGGACATGTGCTTTCTGGGTGTGAGACTGAATACAGCCTCTCAGATGGCATTTCTGACCCCGGACAAACAAAGAACTCTTCCTCTCTACTTCCAGCAGTTATCAGTAATGTCCAGGCTGACTGCAAGGACAGTCCTCCAAGCCTTGGGGTTCATGGCATCTTGCATTCTAGTACTTCCCAATGCCAAACTGCATATGAGGAAGCTACAATGGTATCTCAAAAGTGTGTGGGCTCAACACTGCCACAGTTTGGACACTGTCATTCGGATTATACCTTGCATCCAGAAAGAATTACTTTGGTGGGCTCAGGAATGTCACCTAAACAAGGGACTCTCTGTGTCCAGACCAGAGGCGAGTCAGATCCTAACGACAGATGCCTCGGACTTGGCTTGGGGAGCACACTTCAATGGAAAATGGATACAAGACATGTGGCCTCCCAAACTACTACATTTGCATATCAACATGAAGGAGATGTTAGCAGTTCAATTTGCTTTGATGGCATTCAAGGAACTCCTTCAGCCAGGACAGGTGTTGATGCAGACAACACAACAGTCATGTGGTACATCAACAAGCAGGGGGGAACTCATTCCTACCCTCTTTGCAGACAAGCAATGATTTTATGGGAGACTGCTCTGGGTTTGCGAATCAATCTTTAAGCAAGGTTTCTGCCAGGAGCACCGAACTCCCTAGCAGATATTTTGAGCAGACAAATGGTGGATCCCCACGAGTGGAAACTGGATCCTCAGATTTTCAAACGATTGACTGTGGCTTGGGGAACTCCAGACATAGATCTATTCGCTTCCCCACTGAATTTTCAACTTCCAAAATTTTGCACAAAGATGTTCCACCCAGATGCTTGGAAAGTGGATGCTCTGTCTTTCAGTTGGAACAACCTTCACGTTTATGCTTTTCCTCCTCTGCCTCTTCTCCCCAAGGTACTCTTGAAAGTCAGACGGGACTAGCCTTGCATGATTCTAGTAGCACCAGACTGACCACGTCAACATTGGTATCCTCTGCTGAGGAGTTTAATCCAGGAGCCTCCTTGGCCTCTGCCACAGATTCCTCATTTGTTGTCCCAGTCAAACAATCATTTCCTCAATGTTCAGGTGCAGTCCCTCCATCTGACAGCCTGGCGTATTCTGTGATGGAGCCGGTGGGGTTTCAGCTTCCTCAACAGGTTTTAGATGTCATTTTGGAAGCTAGGCGGCCTAGCACTAGAAAAGTTTATGCTGATAAGCGGAAGAGATTTTTTCTTTGGAGCACTGCAAAGGGTTTTGATGTTTCAGTGCCTAATTTGAGTTTTGCACTACAGTACCTTACTGAATTACTGGACAAGGGTTTGTCATTCTCTTCTGTGAAGGTTCATGCTGCAGCCATTTCTGCTCACTATGATTGTGACCCTCCTTTATTTTCCCATCCTTTGTTCAAACAATTTCTTAGAGGGGCAAAGAATATAAGACCCCCACGTAGAGCTCCTACTCCTTCCTGGGATCTCAATTTTGTTTTGGAGAAACTTACTTTACATCCTTTTGAACCTGCAGCTACGTCTGAACTGAAGTTTTTGTCTTGGAAGACTGCTTTTTTGTTGGCCATTACTTCTGCCAGGAGGGTATCTGAATTGCAGGCTCTCATGGCAGTTGAACCTTTTTTGATATTCCATAAGGATAGAGTTTCTTTGCGGACTAACCCTACTTTTATGCCTAAAGTGATTTCTAGTGTAGCCTTGAATCAGTCTATTCATTTGCCTACTTTTTATGCTGAACCCCAAAATAAAGGGGAAAAAGTCTTGCATTCTTTGGATATCCATAGGCAGTTACGTTACTACTTGAACAGAACTAAGGAGTTCAGACAGACTCAACAGTTATTTGTTTCTTTTGCTTTGAGTTCACAGGGGAAAGCTGTTTCTAAGCAGACTATTTCAAAGTGGATTGGACATTGTATTGCCTTTTGTTATTCTCATCATGGGAAGGATGTCCCTGCTGGGATCAGGCCTCATTCTACTAGGGCTACTGCCACTTCTACTGCTTTTGAGGTGTAGCTACTAAGGATATTTTGGAAGCAGCTACTTGGAGTTCTGTACACACTTTCACTAAGCATTACCATCTCCCTCTCTATTCCAAGTCCAGGGCTGGGTTTGCCACTGCAGTTTTACAGGGCATGTTAGCAGCCCCTAATTCTTTGTAATTTGCCAGCCTCCCTTTTCCTTTGCTTTGGGATTCAACCCACAGGTCATGACTGCAGCAATGTGAGACGAAGAACATAGTACAGTTTTGTACCTACCATAAATGTAGATGTTCGAGGATCTACATTGCTGCAGTCCAATTTTCCCTCCCTCCTTCCCCTCTATAGGTTGGGGTTGCTGGGTTTCGTTTGGAGATATTCTTTACTTACACACTGGGGGTTGTTGGGCTTTTCCTATTTTTGGCTTTGGCCTTTACTTTTAGGCCTTCTGACATCTGGGGAAAGAAAGACTGAGGATATGGCGTCGGTCATGCGCTAAGTACTACTGCGTACTGACGTCAGCTCTAAGCGACAATGACCGACGCCAGCCTAGCCCTTTGGTATTCGGGCCGACCGAGGACAGCGGACTACCCACAGTTCATGACTGCAGCAATGTAGATCCTCGAACATCTACATTTATTGTAGGTACAAAACTGTACTTTTCAGTGATCAGCCCTTAATCTTCCACAGGCTGTGTAATGTTTTCAAGTGCACCATTCATTTGAAGCACACATTAAAGGATCCTCTACCACTGTGGGACTTTATTTTTGTATCGCAGTCTTACATTTCCTCCATTTGAACCTGCAAACTACCTGTGAATTGGTTCCTGTCTTGCCAAACCTTGTTTCTTATAGCTGTCACCTTGGCAAAATGAGTCTGAATTACAGGCTTTGTTCTAAAGACCCTTTAGTTTTCCATAAAGACGGTGTCACTCAGAACAAACCAGCCCTTTCTTCCTAAAGTGATTTCAAAGGCCAGTATCACTCTAGACTTGCCTGTAGTCTTCCCAAATTTGTCTAAAAGTGAATACTGCTTGCACCTTATGGACATGCACAGGCAGTTGCATTTTTATCTGGATAGAACTAGGCAATTTAGACAATCAGAACAATTTGCATCTTTGCAAGTGCAACCCTGGGCAAACCTGTTTCTAAAGTTACTCTAGCAAGATCATTAAGGGATTGCATTTCTTTACTTGAAAAAGAATCTTACTCCCTATTCCACTTAAGGCAAATTCTACCAGATCTATGGTGATTCGTCTGCTTTTCATTCTAAAGCGTCCATGTCAGAAGTTTGCATGGCTGCAACACTGGCCACTCCACATTTCTTTTTACAAATTGGATATGGTCTTCAGGGGGGTGAGCCTCCTTTGGGTCTATGGTTATCAGGAATGTTCTTCCATAGGGCCACCCAGGATCTAAGGTAGCTGAGGATTCTGTCCCACAAGTGAAGAATAGATTAAGATTGACAACATCAGATGAAGTTGTGACTTACCATAACTTTCCATCTATTTTAATATATTGTCGCGCATCATCTGCCCCCTCCTATAGTGTTATGGTGGAGCAACATGCTGTCTTGGGTTTCTTTATTAGGATATATCTTGGACATGGCTTCTGGCTTTGAGTTAAGGATATCTTCTGTAAGCCTGAAAACTCTGTCTGAGGTTATGTAGAGAGGAGCATTGTGAGTAGACTAGTAGTTCTAGAGCACTCTCTGGCTGGTGCAAGCTGTACAATGGCTGGAGTAGTTCCAAGGATTGGAACCGTACTCACAAGTCAATAAATACTCCCATCTGTGGAATAGGCTACCTCTCCATGTCAGTACCACTAGCCCTCAAGAGGAACCTGGATGAGAGACTGAAAATATACCCCTGAGATCCCACCTGTGTCCCCGCTGGGCAGGGGAAACATGTGCTGACTGAAGGAACATGGGTGAAATTTGTGGCTAGGCTTATAAGGGCCTCCAGACCAATAGCCTAGTATCCTGTGAATACAGATGGAAGGTTATGGTAAGTCAACTTTTTTGCACTGGCTGTGGGAATGTTTATTTTGCAAAACTGTTTACAAAATGATCCACTTCAGACATCTGAAAAGGTGGCAACCATATCCACAATCCAGTTACCTGTTCAACTTATTAAACTTGTTTAAAATTGGATGGCCACCGCCTTCCCTTCCTCATCTGTAACATTTAACTACAAAAATGACAAATTCCAAAATGAGATGGCTTCCTGCCAAGAACCATCCCTAAAACTGACTAGCATTTCTCACCCAAATAACCCTGTCCAGAAATAGTTCACAAATGGATACATTAATCCAGATAATGGGTCTAAGGAAGGATTACAGGGATGTTATTACCTCCTTGTTCCCAGATGAAATGCCCTTGCATATCAGGTGGACCACCTGGGTGCCAAAGTTCCTCACAACTGATTGCATGCTTAGTGCATTGTTAATGTGATTAGTGGGGATGACATTTTCCCCAAAGAGAATAATGCATTTCTTGCCATTCAGTTTGAGGTCATGCTTCTGGCACCAGTCAGTTTAACATCCTCTTGGAGGATTTTCACATTAGGGAAATTTAAGACCACACCAGTTTGTGTTTTACTGCAGATCATAGTAATATGCAATTTGAATCTAGCTTGCTATGCTTTACTGAGCTATTTGCATTTATTGACTGTCATTCCTTTTGTGGACACCCTAGTAATCAAATCTGACTTGCTATGCATAGTATACACTTCTAAGTTTACATCCAATTTTGTTTTATTGAAATGTATTTTAACAAGTTTTTAGTACTTGTAGCTGAAGGTTTATAATCTGCCTACCTGCTTGGTTAGTGTCTCCTGCCTTTCTTTGCTCAAGTTTCTCTCCAGTACTCTGCTGAAGAGAGGATTTTGCTCAGTTATACCATCTCACTGGAAATTGTTTTATATAGCAACAATCAAGGATGTTAGTCCCATCTGCTTTTCTATACCTTTCTTGATCCTACACAGCTTGTATGCTGCCTCAAAACAAAAGCTGAAGGTTTGTGCCCGTGTCCACACTTAATATTCCAAGGTTGGACAAACTGATTCCCTTCTTGTAGCCGATTGCATTTGCATGGTTATTCGGAACTTTTTACAAATGTCCAACTACTGGTGCATATTTGATTTCTGTATCTTGTAGACAAGAGTATACTGCACACAAGCTACATCTCATTTACAAACCAATGTACTGGAAAATGTATTGTGTACTAAACATTTGACTATATTAATTTCAAAATAAAAACCTTCATTTGCTGGGTGTTGCAATGGCAGTATTAAAAACTATAAATTTGAATGGTAAAAGGACCAAGCCAGTGTAATATGCAAAACCTTAAGGTCTGTGAAAATCCAAGTATTCCCACCATGTAGTATGTAAGCACTTTCACAGCTGGTCATACATGATGTAGCAAAACATGGTAAGTTGCTGTGTGATTTGACAGTTTAATCAAGTACATTTACAGTTACAGCTGTTAGCTACTGTAGATCATGTACCTGCTTATGGAAAATGAGGTTAGAACCAAGTTGATTAGCTTATGTAATGCTATGATAAGCTTCCTGTTCTACCCAAGAGGTATAGGCTTCATTTGCTCTGTCATTTTAGACAAGGGCAGTTCACTAACCAAACTAATACAGCCTGGAAGCTTTATCCCATACAAATGTTTACCTTCCATGCAAACATTACTGTACGAGAGGTAATCCTCAGCAGAGACTATGCTAATGGTTGCCGCCTAAGTGGTGGTCCCAGAGTATATATGATGTCATTGGCTGCCATTCTCTAATTTCAAAATTTGTTTTGAATGACCATCTGCTTTTACCTGTGGATCTATGGTCTGTTACATTTCACTCCTTATTTAGCAGTAGGCTACCCATACTGCTCCCCAAGTTACTGTCTTGGATGCAAGCTGAAAAATCTATGGCACTAACCCAAACCTGTTAATAAATGGGTGTGATATTTCTGAATTCAAAATTGTACAGCTGTAATTTTCAGTCTCAAACTTTCCAAAGGTGCACGTGTCATATTGCTAACAGTAGTAGTCTCTCGAAATTTAAGATTGTCAGAAGGGCTAACAGCAATAACTTGCCCTACAACAAAGTTTGGTACAACAGAGCACTGAAATGCGACACTGAAATCTGGGGGGAAACTAAACTTAAGCTTATCAGTGCAGCTGTCAGCAGCATCAACTATAGCCACAGCAGAACAGTGAGAGGATAACTCATCTTTAAAAGGTGCAATACACTGCTGCCATGCTTGTTAACTTGAGCTGTTCTGTTACAGCTACTGCTGATGTGTTGCTATGCTCATCTTTCAAACACTTCAGTTTCAGTAACTGGTAGTACTGAACATGCAATTTCTTTAGCATAGCTTAACTTTCAGGAGTCTTGTCTAAACATAAGGAATGCATCTTCCAATGTTATCCACATGTGAAAGGCATGTTCTCAGACTAGGCGAGTGATATCAAGTGAACATTGTTACATTAAATAGCACAATCAACACAGCTATACTACTACATGTATAGCTTGGCAGTCGAAAGAATGTATGTATATTGTTACATTGCACAGCTACCTGATAGGTTCCATACATGCCACAAAAGTTTAGTACTTTTAACCACTTTGCAATAGTTTTACTCATTCTAATAACCATATTAATGTGCCTGACTACCTCTAAAGACAAGAAATCTGGGCAAAGCCAAAATTTGGGGGAGAAAAGCCTGAATATCGGGGACAGGACATGTTGCTCTTAAAGTTGTATAAATAAGTATTGCATTAACGTGCATTTTCTGAAGGCTATGAAGTAAAACTGAAATGCATATCATTTAGTAATTTGGCTGAAATGCTACACATTTTGAGGAACAAAACAAATATGAAGCAAACATCTGAACAGTTGAAAGGTATCAGTCAGCAGATGGTCTGACCACTAATCTATGCAATTACCTTTGCTTGATGTTTGTGTTTCACTGTTGCAGTCCTAACAAATGGGTTATCTGGCTCCCGGTGGCCCTCAGCCAGAATACCAAAGGTAAGTAAAGTTGGTTGCAAAGGATGTCAGGGCATCCGATACAAAGGTGGCAGCTGATGTCACTTCTCTGTCATCTTGCCGCAGAGCCTGAAGCAGAAGCATTTCATGCACAAGTGCCGGTTGGTAGTTTACCTTTGGTTCCAACTGCACAGTTGAAGTCTACTACAGCTAAGTACCCCATTGGGGATCCTCTTTTCTTGCCTTATTGAATGTCAGAAAATTAATTGCTTGCGTGTGGAAAGCAGATTTCCCATAGAGATTTTCATTCTTATTGTATTTATGTATGCCTTGACCACGACATTCCTAATTGTGATCTCTGTACCTCCTTTAATGTGCGTACTGCGGTAGTGTCTCCTCACAGAAGTTGCCCGTTCGATTCTCAGAGCATCTTCTGTGTGGCGACATGTATGAATGGGCGTTCCTTCATTGAAGGTTGTGCGTTAGGCCCGGCAAGTGAGCTAATCGAAGGAAGGACACTCAGCAAACTCGGAGCTACAATATATTACATTAAGTATCCTGTTTTTTGTTTATTTTGTTCTTTATTTCTTTGTTGTTTATAGCACTTTGTGTACTGTGTATTTTTTCTAGCTAGTTTCACTGTGTGTGAGGTATTAACTGGAAATTGTCCACTCTTATTAAGCATCTGTTGGGTTGTTTGTTTATAACTTGTTGCAGTTAAACTCTTTTTTTGTAGTGGCTCCTTTAGCTGTTTAAAACTTTCATTTAAAGACTCACTGCTGCTTTTCAGCTGTGAGTAACATTTCTGCAGTTTGTTTCCCACCCTCCCTCTTGGTAGTGTTTTTATAGTTGGTAGCTTTGCAGTTGCCCGCCCCTAGTGTAAATTTGATCTGGGACCCTCCTCCCAGTCTAGTGTCATTACCTCATTCTACCCAGTACAGGGAGAGCATTTGAGAAGGCCAATCAGCTTAGTTTCTGCTAACCTTTCTCTCTTTCCAAAAAAAAAAATATCTGCTTTTACTGTATTTGTGTTTTTTCCTACTTTATTTTGCTTTTGCGTCATCTTAAAAGTACTCAATTGTATTTATTACTGCTTGGGTGTAACTCATTCTAAGCCTTTTAGTTTAAGCACCTGGGCTTCAGACCAGTTTTACATTAGGAAGGTTTGTGGTCTGCACTGTAGTGGCAGAACAGGTAGCTTACAACCTTCTAAATTGGGAACTGCTGATTGAGGGCTCAGTGTCTGTTATTCTAAAAGTGTATTAATTCTGGTTTAAGCACTTAGGCTTGAGGCCAGTTATTTTACGTTAAGAGGGTTCGTGTTCTGCACTCTTGTGGGAGGAGAGGCTGGACTGTGTCCTTCTGAGCTGGGAATTTCTGGTTAAAGCTTATAGTGCCTGCATATTTGAACTGCTTCTTACTGAAATTTACACCTCGTTTGCTGTAGCATAGACTAGATCCAGGCCTGCTGAATCTAGCTTTGTTTGTATAACTTGAGCACTAATCCAGGCATTCTTTAAAGTATTCAGTTGTATTTATTACTGCTGGTAGTAACTTGATTAAAGTGTAGCTATCATTTCTAAGTCTTTTGGATTAAGCACTTGGGCTTCAGACCAGTTGTTTTACATTAGGAAGGTTTGTGGCCTGCACTGTGGTGGCAGGACAGGTAGCTTACATCCTTCTAAGTTGGGAACTGCTGATTGAGAGCTCAGTGTCTGTTGTTCTAAAAGTGTATTAGTTCTGGTTTAAGCACCTGGGCTTCAGGCCAGTTATTTTACGTTAAGAAGGATTGTGGTCTGCACTCTTGTGGGAGGAGAGGCTGGACTCTGCCCTTCTGAGCAGGGAATTTCTGGTTAAAGGCTTATAGTGCCTGCATATTCAAACTGTTTCTTACTGAAATTGGTACACTTTGTTTGCTGTAGCATAGACTAGATCCAGGCCTGCTGAATCTAGCTTTATTTGTATGCTTGTTGTTTGTTTATTTCCCTGAAACGCTAATTCCACCTAAAACGCGGCCTTTTAGCACTTCTGTGGATCCCTAGTGATATCTGCATTGCTTACTGTACTTATTTCCGTGTTCCAAAAACTAAATGAACTTTCCACAAACTGGCGAACCAAAGGAGAGAAGCCGTGTTCCGTGTTCCACTTGAAAGAAAGTTACTGTTTGTCGTTTTTGCATTTAAGTTACCTGTAACACATTGCATTTAAGTTACCTGCCACTTGCTCACTAAAGCAATTATATGTCAGCTCTAAAAAATTAAAAGCACTACACCCTCACAAACTCCCCTTGAGTACCTTGTTCCCCATTGGCCCTTTTTTTCAATTATAAAGGAATTCCCAATACTATTCTAGCATGTCCAAAGGTCAGTTGTCAATCTCCTCTCCGGTCCAGCTGGTGAATCTGGGAATCTTGAGGCAATGTTACAACTGCCTCATGTACACAGACAATCCTCTCCTCCTCCCAACAAATTCCAACACATGTGAGAGATGCAACCATATAGCCAAACTGGAGGCTAAGCTCTCTCAACTCAGTACTGGCGTAACCAGTCAGGAGGAGAAGGAAACCACACACTACAATTCCAGTCTCACATAGACCTACCATGACAACAAACCAAACACACAAAAACATACTCGGAGGCTCTAAATAAAAATCTGCCTAAGCAGCAGAGACCTCCAAAGCAGACACCCAAGCAACCGCTACCCCAAAACAAAACACGTGCAACACATAGCTCACAAAGCCAGTGTGCCGAACAGTCACAGCCCTTAAGGCTAAACAACACACCTGATACACTTGTAATAGGTGACTCTATCGTCAGGAACACTGACGTCCCGCTCACCAGGCTGACCAAGGAGAAGGTCACGGTGAGCTGCCTGTCAGGCGCTAGGATCCGCCACATAACACAAGCACTCTGGTCACTCCAAGGCAAGTACAAATATGACTCAGTCATTGTCCATGCTGGTGTGAATGACCTGAGATGTACCTCCCTGGACTACATGAAAAGAGACATAGAGGAGCTCTATGAGCATGTAGCCCAGGCCAGTATGACCCTGACCTTGAGTAGCATCTTACCCTCACCAAGAATGATGCCACAATATGAAGACAAGATGATCAATTCCAACAATTGGCTTAAGTGTTGGTGTCATTCAAAAGGGATCCAATGCCTATCAGCCTGGGATGACATGCTCGACAAGCCACGATGCTTCGCTAGGGATGGCTTGCACCTGTCACCCCTGGGCTTTTAGATATTGGCAAAGGCTCTTGCTACCCCCATAGTGCCTTTTTTAGGCAAGGCTCAAAAGACAAACCCACCTCCATAGGTATCATAAGGGATAAGAAACTGAGTAATGCTACTCAATGCCAGAAGTCTAAACCTCAAGATGCACGCACTCAAAACTCTCCTTAGTATGGAGAACATCGATATCTGTGCAGTAACAGAAACCTGGTTCAAGGCTCCCGAGAGCACCCCAGCACTACCAGGTTATACCTCATACCATGCTTTTCGGCCCCAAAACTTGGACCAAACCACAAAAGGAGGGGGCGTATCAATATTCATCAAAGATACCCACACCTCCAGGTTGGTGGCACAGCACGAAGCATCAGAGACTATCCATGTGCAACTAACTCTGGGTAAAACTGCCTTCCAGTTTATAGCCTGCTACAGATCAACCTCCCAAACACAGGAACCCCACTTGGCCTTCCTGAGAATACTGGAAAATATGAAGGTCTCTCCAAACACAATTATATTGGGCGACTTCAACTACCCAAACATAGACTGGGAGCATTACTCTAGCTCCAACACCCTAGCCCAAAGGTTCCTTGAGTTTATAAACTCAAATGCTATGGAACAACTTATTACCACTCCCACAAGAGGGGAAAACGTACTGGACCTGATCATCACCAACATGGGGGGACTCTATGCTCCAGACCAGAAGTGTATCCCTCACTGGTAAGATCAGACCATAAACTAATCTCACTTGGATATTCACATCCCGACCCCACCCCCTGCCCAGAAAACCACAGTGAAAAACTTCTCTAAAGCAAATTTCACACGCCTCAAAACTGAGGCGAAATCCTTCAAAGCCCCTGGGCCTGTGGAAAATACAGCCCAGACCGCAGAATCCTTTATTAAACGCATTCTATGAACACCTTTAGGAATGCATGGATCATGCAATCCCAAATAAAACAAAGACCCAATCCTCCAAAGGCAGACGTCCTGTCTGGTGGACCCCAGCCATAAACAAACTATACAATAGAAGGAGGGAGCTACTACATGATAGAGCAAAATCCCAAAAAGGGAAGGCATCTCTGATCAGTATTAGCAAAAAACTAAGGGCACTCATAAAATCGTCTAAGGCCAGCTTCGAGAGGAAAATTGCGCAGGACACTAAGGATAATCACAAGGCTTTCTTTAGCTATGTTAGGAACCTGGGTGGGAATTCCCAGATATGCTCTAAATTAGTCCAAAATGGCAAAAAATACACAGAGCCCACAGACATTGCCAACATCCTAGCTGACAGGTTCAGTGCAAACTTCTCCCCCCTCTCCCCACCAAAAGGGCAAATATCTACCCCAACAGAGTGCTGCCCCCCTGACATCTCAGATGCTCAGGTAAGAGCTGCCCTCTCCAAAGCAAAAAACACAGCATCAATGGGACCAGACGGTGTCCCAGGCTGCGTCCTTCATGAACTCCAAGAAGAGCTAAACCCAAACATAAAACTACTGTTCAATCTTAGCCTTACTACAGGATATGTACCCAAAGAGTGGCGTACAGCAACAGTGGTCCTTCTCCACAAAGGTGGTGCCTCAACGGATCCTGGAAACTATCGCCCCATAAGCCTGACTAGCTTGCTCTGCAAAGCTATGGAAAGGATCATCATGGACCTCATAAAGATATTGGGGACCTACAGACACTGGATCCTACCCAGTTTGGCTTTGTTAAGGGCAGATCCTGCCTCTTAAACCTGGTCGATTTCTTTGAAACAGTCACCAAGGCCATTGACGAGGGGAAGGTGGTCCACACAGCCTACCTGGACCTCGCAAAAGCCTTCGATACAATACCCAACTCGGGCATTATAGATAAGCTCACCAGCTTAAATATAAACCCCTATGTCACTAGATGGGTTGCAAACTGGCTCAAGGACAGAACCCACATGGTTAGAATTGCTGGAGCCATGTCAGACTCCAAACCAGTTACAAGTGGCGTCCCACAAGGCTCAGTCCTGGGACCTCTCTTGTTCTGTATATATTTCTCGGTGGTACAGGCCAACACGGAAGGACTGTGGCTGACCAAGTTCGCAGATGACTGCAAACTGGGCGCCATAATCAACTTTCCAGCCGACACAAGCATCCTCCAAAAGGGCCTCATAGAAACAGACAACTGGTGCCAGAGCCATGGCCTCAAGCTAAACGCCAAAAAGTGTATAGTCATCCCTCTGGCAAAACAAAGTGCCCACAAATTACCACATAGGTGGTAATCCATTAAGTACAGAAGAAGTCATTAGGGACCTGGGGACCCAAGTTGATAGCAATCTCTCATTTGACAACCACGTGGCCAAAGTGGTTAGAAAAACATTTTATATAGCCCACCTAATCATGAAGGGATTCACATCTAGATCAGGGGAGGTCATAGTACCTCTTTACTCATCCCTCATCAGGCCCATAATCGAGTACAATGCCCCTTTTGGGATGTACCTTACCAGACACCTGCAGCAACTGGAAAGACCCCAAAAGTACCTCACCAAGAGGATCAAAGGGCTCAAACAGATGCCATATGCTGCCCGGTTAAAGAAACTCCAGCTCTACTCAGTGGCATACCGCCTGCTCAGAGGCGATCTGTGCCTGACGTATAAAGCCATGTCCAACCCGGAATTAATGGACATGCTGCACCTCAGAAAATCCAAATCCCATCGAGCTACGTGCTCGAGAGACTTGAACCTCAGCGCTGGAGGGACAGATTCATAACCCAGAGGCTCCCTTCACTCTGGAATAAAATCCCAGTCCATGGTAGGCAGAGTCCCACATTGACTCTCTTCAAGAGGAATCTTGATGAGTGGATGGGAGATCGTAGGTTTACCCAGGCTATCACTTCTGTGTCACTGTTAGACAGAGGCACAGTATACTAACCTCAAAAAAAGGCATAGCAAAATTAATTTAAAATGGGTGGCGAAAGCCAAGCACACTCTGGCTAGGCTTGTAAATGCCCTAGGGCAGATAGCCTAGTATGAACCTATGAATCTATGTAAGACTCGTCCGCTAATCATTAGCGGACCGGAGTTCCCCTGTGGCGACCCCTAACTGGGAAAAGCCGAAAGACACAAACTGTTCATCTGGCTAAGCTTTTAGCTAAGCATTTTGGAGTTTGGCCTAGGTTTGTTGGTATGGCGTCTGCCGGTCTTCAGGCTTCGGATATCCCCAAGAAGCATAAGGATAAAGTACTGCTACAGGCTTCCGAGAGTAGTCCTCTGATAAGATGGTAGCCAGTGAGGTGCCTTTGCAGCTCCTGCAGTCTGGGGAATTACCACCGCAGGCCGCAATTGAGATTATTTCAGAGTCCATTAGCCCTTTGGCCTCTTGTCTACCGACCTTTCGCCTGTCACCTCTTCTGCCGGAGCCACTAAGCTGACTCTGGTGTCTGAGGCCTCTGTCCTGTGTTCAGATGGCAAGCTTATTCCTTCGACTACTGTGACTTCAGTTGCCAGGCCTCCAGAGTCCTTCAGGCTTGCATGTAAATCTTCCTTTTGTAAGCCTGTGAAGAAGCAGGCTCCAGTTTCTTCCCCTCAGTCCCAAATGGTTAAAATGGCTGACCTTTTGACTCTTATTAGGGGTTCTCAGCCACCCCTTCTAAAAGGAGTAGGGATATTTCTCCTGTGGCTTTATCCATTTCCAGTTATGGTTCTTCCAGCATTTTAGCTGATGAAGAGGAAGTCTTGCAGGTTTTTTTCTGCTTTTGAGGATTCAGATGGAGATGAGCCCCATCTCTTCATCTTCTCCCCCAGAGAATTCCTTTTTTGGTGATGCTTTAACTACTTCCGGGAACATTTTAAATGGTAAAGTCAGGATTATCCCCAATCTAAGAAGCAGATTAGGGAGTTTCTGGATTTGCCTCTGGCTATACCCCCACCCCCAGTGTTGGAAGTTGTGGATGATGTTTTTCTGGAGAATTCTTTGACTCCAAGTTCGGTTCCTCCTGCTCTCAGGAAACCTGATGGGTACTATAGTTCCTGATTCTCATTTGTTTCATTTAAGGAACCCATTAGCAGATCCAGAGGTTATTTTTCAAGGCCCTAAAGGTGTTAAGGCCACTGTTACCAGAAATCCTGTTCCCTCGGACAGGGAATCAAGGAACCTGGATAGGTGGGGTAAAAAGGTTTATACGTCTGCCACTCTTGCTATTCAGGCTACCAATTGTCTTTCATATGCTTAGGTACTAGCAGCACACCTTGAAGGCTGTTAAGTCTAGGATAGCAAGTGTGCCTCTTTTGGCAGAGTAAGGACATGCAGGATTTACTAAATTCTGCCAGTCTTGTTAAGCATTCCTTAGATTGTAGTTTTGACATCCTTTAAGCCTCTTATAGGGCTACAGCTACTGGATCTGTTATTAGAAGGCATGCTTTGCTCAGAGAACAGCCTCTTCCAGAACCTGTCCAAGCTAAGCTTTTGGATGTACCTTTGCATAAGAACAGTCTTGGTAGCAAAGCAGAGGAAGTGCTCAAGAAAATTGAGGATAAGGCCAAGTCCATGCAAACTGTTAAGGATTTTCTGCAAGTTCAACCCCCTCGCTTTAGCAAGAATTACCCTTCCTAGAGTTGGACCTTTCCTGATACCAGCAGACAGAACCGTTCTAAAACTAGAGGTTACAATTCTAGGTGGCATTGTCTAAGTGTTGGCAGGCTTCCAGTTCCAAGGCAGGAAGTTCCAAGCCTGCATCTCAATCAAAACTCACTGACTTTAGCCTGTTCTTGCTTGCCTGGAGAGTCGGGGAAGGTTGGCCCTTTTTGCAGATGTCTGGGCCACTATTATTGATGACAAATGGGTGCTCAGAATGGTGTCCCTAGGTCACAAGTTTTCTTTCCACACCTTTCCTGTTCCCAAAGGATTCCTGGATGCTCCTCCAAACCAAAGGGCAGAAGTAGAAAAATTCTCATCTGGGAGCAATAGAACCAGTTCCTGCTCTGCAGGTAGGCCAGGGCTTTTATTCCAGACTTTTCCTAGTTCCAAAAAAGAAGGCACTGGCATCCTGTTGTAGGTCTATCCATTCTAAACTCTTTTTCTAGTAATTCCAAAGTTCAAAATGCTCACTCTGCATCAGTTGCTGCCAATGTTAGAAAAGGATTCCTGGCTGGTAACCTTGGATCTCAGAGGCTTATCTGCACGTCCCTGTCAGGGAAAGTTGCAGACATACCTTAGTTTCAGTGGGCAAGCGACATTCTCAATTCTCTGTGCTGCCCTTTGGCTTATCTACTGCTCCTAGAGTTTTCACAAAGCGCCTGGCTCCAGTCATTGTTTTTTGTAGGCAGAAGAAATTTCAGATTTATCCCTACTTGAATGACTGTCTGATTCAAGCACATTCTCCGGAACCGCTGTTAAAGGATCTAGAATTCATAGACTCCTTTGTCTTCCCTGGGTTACACTAAACAAGGAAAAATCAAAAATGGTACCATCCAAGGAGAACATTCCTGGGAGCGAGTCTGAACACAGCTGCCCAGATATCTCACCCATGAGAAGCAGGCAACTTTCAGTTTATTTGAAGGACTTTGCAAGCTTGTCCCAGCTCCCTTCAAGGAAATACCTGCAAGCTTTTGGGATGCATGGCCCCTTGCGTTCTCATGATTCCATATGCAAGGCTGCATATGAGGAAACTGCAGTGGTACCTCAAGAACATTTGGTGTCAACACACAGGACCCTGGATATGATGATTCTCTGCTTTCCATGTCTGCAGACAGTTTCTATGGTGGACAGCAGCCTTTCTACAAAAGCATACCTTTTTGCCCTCCTGCCACTCAAGTTCTTACTACAGACTCATCTGACTACACCTGGGGAGCTCACCTGGATGGCAGATGCATACAGGGATGTTGGAATACCCAGCAGATGCACCTGCACATACAGCTAAAGGAGTTGGTAGCAGTTCAGCAGGCCCTCCTAGCTTTCAGTCAGCTTCTTTTTCCAGGGACCCTACTTGTCAGAACAGACAACACCACAGTCATGTACATCAGCAAGCAGAGAGGGGCTCATTCTTACCCCCTGTGCAGGCAGAGCATGACTCTGGTCCATAGCAGCATCCCAGGGGCCTGCATCTCCTTGCTCAGCTTCTTCCAGGAAGGCTGTGTTTTGGCCGACCAGTTGAGCAGGCTAACCCTGGATCCTCATGAGTGGCAGCTGAATAGAGCAGTCTTTTGCAGCATCATTTGACGTTGGGACACCCCTCAGGTGGATCTTTTCTCCTCCCCAGACAACTATCTTCTACCTCTTTTTTGCACCAGACAGCATCACAACAGAGCCTGTAAAGTGGATGCTCTGTCCTTCCCTTGGACACTGCTGTCAGTTTATGCCTTCCCTCCTCTTCCCAGAGTAGTATTGAAGATCAGGGACAAACGACCAAGGACTATTCTCATAGCTCCAGACTGGCCCAGACAGCACTGGTATCCACTACTTCGCAGTCTCTCCCAATTTCTTCCTTGGCATCTTCCTCTGAAGCCAGATCTTTTGTTTCAGGAGGGGGGAAATGTTCTGCATCCTCATCTTCAGTCTCTCCATTTGGCAGTATGGCTCATTGTATGACTCCATCCTTTTCTTCCCTTTCCCAGCAGGTGGTTGATGTGTTGAGGGAGGCCTAGCACTAGGAAGTCCTATGCTGGCAAATGGTTCTCTCATTGAATGCAGGCTAAAGGGGAATATTCTTCCCATCCTACTCTTCCTCTCATCTTGGAATACTTGACTGACTTGCTTCAGAGTGGTCTTTCCTTTTCTATCCAGATCCGTACTTCAGCCATTTCTGCTCATTGTCCTTTTGAGCAACCCATTTTCTCATCCTCTGAAAATGTTTCTCAGAGGTGCTTGCAACTTAAAACCTCCCAGAAAGGCATCTACTCCTGCATGGGATCTTAATTTTATTCTAGAGAGAGACTTCCTCCTTTTGAGCCAGCTGCCACTGCAGATTTAAAGTTTCTCTCTTGGAAGACTGCTTTCCTCTTAGCTATTACTTCAGCAAGGAGGGTTTTGGAGCTGCAAGCTTTGGCTGTGGAGCCTTTTCTTTTTCATGTAGTTATCTCTGAGAACCAACCCCTCCTTATGCCTAAGGTGGTTTCTAGCCTGACTCTTAATCAGTCCATACACCTTCCTGCCTTCCTTCCTAATCCTCAGAATATAGGTGAAAGGATCCTACACTATGTGCACAGGCAGCTCAGGTTTTACCTGGACAGGACTAGACACCTTCAGAAAACAGCACAGTTATTGGTCAGTTTTGCCCCTGGAGCCCAGGGCAAGGCTTATTTCTAAAGGGATTGCACATTGCATTATCTTTTGTTCCTTTCATGGCAAAGCTCCTCCTCAAAGGATTAGGACCCATTCCACTAGTGCAGCTTCCACTTCTGCAGCCTTTCTAAGGGGTGTCTCTACTAAAGATGTTTTGGAGGCTGCCACATGGTCTTTTGTTCACACTTTCACAAAACATAATTTGCCTCTGTTTTCCAGAACTAGGACTGGGTTCACCACTGCTGTGTTGCAGGGCGTTATCTCTGCCCCTTGATTCTGTTGGTTCCTCCTCCCTTTTTTCTGGGCTTTCCTAATCAACCCATTTGTTAGGACTGCAACAGTGAAACATGAACATAGTACAATGTTAGTGTATTTACTGCTGCAGTCCTGGTTTCCCTCCCTCCTCCACCTTTTTTTGGTCCTCTTTCGCTTTTCCTGAGGTACAGGCTATTTTGATATTTGCCAAAATTGTTTTGGTCTAAGCCTTATTTTCTGTGGGCTCCTGACTGTTATGGCAAGAAAGACTGAGGAAGTGACGTCTGCTGCTTCCCTTGTATCGGATGCCCTGACCTACTTTGCAACAGACTGCAACAAGACAATTTTTACTTACCTATGGTATTCTGGCTGACTGAGGGCTACTGGGAGCCAGATAACCCATTTGTTAGGACTGCAACAGTGAATACACTAACATTTATGGTAAGTGTACACAACTGTACTTTAGACGGTCCTGTCTGAACATTTGATACCAACATACCTTTAATCAAAATTCCTTTAAGGATTTTAAAGAATGCTGTCATAAAATTCAGACATTGAAATTAACTATGCAGATTATATATCAGATGTGTTATGGCATGCTCTAAAAGCCTGTCTATATGGTAATTAATTGATGTGCTTTAAGGAAAAAGCAATGGGACAAAAAGTTGATGGATCAAGAAAAAAAATGATTAAACTAGGAAAAAAAAAGGAAGTGATCTGACAAAAGAAATTAATTTACAAAGCAACTATCTAGAAATCCTAAAACTATGATAAATTTGGGAAGATTAAATTCTGAAGCAAAGATGAAAATTGAGACCAATATTCATGTCTAAACTTAAATCAAATTAATAAACTAAAACCTAATAAAGCTCTTGGTAATGTATCAGAATTTTATAAACTTATGCCAAAAAGCCTTAAATACCTTGCTCAAAGTTTAATAAAGGGTCTGTCAAAGGTTCCACCATCATGGAAATAGATTTCTCCAATGTTTAAAGCTGATAGACTCAGCAGTGTGTTCTTGCAGACCAATTTTGCTATTAAATATTTATTATAAAATATGACAATGCTACAAGAAAAATCTTGATTTTTCAGTTAGACTTTAATACAACTAATAGTGTAATATTTTCCAAAAACAAGCTTTTGGCCATCTGGCAGCAACCACTGATCCTGAATGTAGTTTAAAACTTGTAAATTGAAATAAAGGTGACATGGCATTTTTCTTTCTGCAATATTAACTCAGCGAATCTTATATTTGCTTTTATGGACAAGTATATGTTACTGAATATTTTCCTGTAACATTTAGTCTGTATACCATATCAACTGCACGATATAGTAACATCTTGTCTGTTCTGATTTATCAACAGGTCACATGTTCCTCAACTTGTATTGCAAAACGTCCATTGTCTCATTTTTATGATGTGAAGACATCTAAAATAGAATACCTGCAGTCAACTGTATTCACAGCCAGCAGAAAACTATGCCCACAATGCTTCTGCTTCAGGATCATCAAAATCCCGCCTTTTCCTTCATATATTCATCTATGGTTTGATCAACTTCAGACTGCGATGCTATAGTTGAAATGTCACTCTCTGGTACTAAGACACTGATCAAGTGTGCTAAGATGACAAGTTTAAACCTAAACCATTAATTTGGGTTTTGTTATAGGTACAGGAAATTTATCAATTTGTTGGATTGCAAAAGGGATGGCCTTCTGAGGAGCCTGCTCAGTCATAGATACAAGTACAATTTTTTCCTGCCCTTTATCTTTGAGTAAAGCAGTTGTAAAATGATCTAATTACTTGATTGTAGTCTGTTTCTAATGCATCGTGGTATTTTGTCACATGTCTGTGACTTGCCTTTTGCTGCACCATAAGTGGTGCATATAAGTGGCTGATTTTATACCATTGTCTCCTTTTCCAGTTACTGTACCCTTGAAATGCGTTATTCCTGCACTGATGCCACAGTCAGTGCATGCTGTGTGTGTGCGCACAGAGATGTGTTCATTAGTCTGTGGAAGATTCTGTAAGGTGAAATTTGAGGGAAAAAGCTCAGTTTATGTGGGACATGGTCTTAAAATTTACAAAGCCGTTAAAAGTATGGCTCAAATTGTATTAAAACAAGATGCAAAATTGTGTGACAAAGCACTTCAGTTTTACAAAACATTCACCATTTTTCTTTTGAAACTTTCCTTTAAAAATTCTGCATAGATAACTAGGCTTGTCTTGTCAATTTGCAATTCATCTTGGCCCATGCTAACAAATGCTTTGTGAATGAGGATATCACATTAAGTTCTCACTGGATGCATTTACTTTATCATAGACTTATAGAACTTGGATGTTTGCCTCCACTTCAACCCAGGTAGCTTGTAAAAGTAATTGCAGTGTGCAAGTGCTTCCATAATACTGGGTCGACTCTTAAGAGGTGGTTGACTTCCTGAAGGATACCATTATGCATTTATTGGCATTTAGTTTTTCCATGGCTTTGACATCAGTTTTGTTAGCCCTTCCTGGAGAAGATTTGTGTCTGGGGAGGGATACAGTGATGGCTCCTAATTTGCAATCTGCAAATTTAGTCAGCCAGTGGCCATTGACGACCTTTACTTCAGAGAAGTAAATGCCAAAATGGAGTGGTCCCAGTCTGCTTGTGGCTGGCCTCTTTGTAGAGATTTACTCCCCAGTTCCAACTTCCTGGGTCCTGTCTGTGAGCCAGCTGGCTATCCACCAGGTGACGAGGGTTTGTACCTAACCTCGAGGTTTTCAACAATGCCCAAGTGAGATATTAAATGCCTTGACTAGGTTAAGGTAGGCAGTGTGAACCATTTTGCTCTTATACATTGCTTTGGTGACCCACTCAAAAGTCCATCAGGCTGAGTAGGCATGACCTACCCTTGGATAAACAAAACGGACTGGGTTAGGTCCAGTGTCTGCAGGTTTCCTACATCATTCATTTCCATGGCTTTGCATATGAGACTGAGACATAGTAGTAGTTTCCAAGATCTGTAGATAGCCCACCTTTCTGTCAGCTTCTTGCTTGTCAGTCTGTGTATTGTGTGACAAACCCCTAAGTTGTAATGTTTTGTGAACACTTGATATACTTTAAAAATGTATTTGGTAACAATTTTTTTGTTTTACACTGGGGTTGTAACGAGTCTTTAGACCAGTGTACTTACCTGGCTTAATGTTTGATTAAAATAGCTGAGTAACTTTTTATATGGGACCTAAATACTCCCCTTCAACAAAGGATCCATTTCCAAAATCTGGTGCCATCAATATATGCATAATGGATACCACCCCTGAAAAAGCAAAGTTTGTTTATCCCTCTTGCCTTTGACAGTGGAGTCTTTCCTTACATATACTTCATTAGATGTTATTTAGTCCTATCTCGCCTACATTCTTACCCGTGGGTTTGGAGCCAAATATCTGCTCCTACTCGGCCTATTTTACTAGCTCAAAAGTCTCTGATTGGCTGGGCTAAGAGGGTATCCCATGGTACACTGCTCCATATCCCCAGATGTCCTTCATGGATGCATCTGCAGTCATAACAAATGGGTTGTCCTGTCGTCGGGCAGCCCTTCGGTCGGCCGGATTCCAAAGTCTGGGTCCGGCTTCGGCTGATGTCGCACTTCACCCGACGTCATCTCTGCTGGTCTTCGGGTATAAAGGCATCAGCCGACACCATTTTCCTCAGTCTTTCTTGCGCGTGGCCAAGCAGAAGCTGTTCGCAAGTGCCGGTCGGTCAGATCCAGAGATTACTACTACCGAATACTACTTCGAAGACTTCTAAAAAGCTAAGTACCCCGTTGGGGACCCTTTCTTGCCTCAGCCGATGTCAGAAAAAGTCAATAACTGTTTAACTTGTGGGAAACAAATACCTCATAAAGATTTCCACTCTTACTGTCTGCCTTGCTTAGGCCCAGACCACGACGTAGCAGCCTGTTCGGCCTGTGCTTCCTTCAACCGACGAACGCTTAGGCGTCGGTTGGAGTTTGCTGAACAGTTTTTCGGATCAGATTTTGCGTACATTATGCTGTCGGATCCTCCGACTACCCAAATTGTTAAAAAACGCAAAGAAAAAGACCGACACTCGCGGTCCGCGGTTTCGGCCGAAACCACGGTTAAGCAAGCCGCGAGTGTCTCGGTTTCGGCCGAAACCGAGAAAACCGGTCAATCTTCAGCCGAATCCATGACTACTACTAAGGCTCCTGCTACCTTAGTTGAATCGGCCTCAGAAATTTTGCCCCTCACACAGGCCCACTTCAAGTTCACAAATGCTTACTCTGGCAGAAGATTTAATATCCTTAATTAGGGGATCCCAATCTCACCCAGACAGGGCCTCTCAGCCCCCAGAAAAGAGACCTAGAGCAGAGCCCCCCGAGCCAGTGTCCTCTGATGATTCTGCGGATGACTCAGACATTACAGACCAGCCAGAGGCCCCTTTTTCTACTTATGAAGATTCCGATGCTGAAGAATCCATTCCAGCTGCCTCTCCACCAGAGGAATTTTCCTTTGGGGAAACCTTACATGCCATGAGAGAACAATTCCAATGGCAGGGACAAGATTTCTCAGATTCAAGAAAAAGCTTAGGACTTTTCTGCACTTACCACAACATAGGCCCTTAGCTATACCTCCTGTACTGCCTGTTGTGGATGATGCATTTAATGATGTTTGCACGGCTCCTGATTCTTTACCTCCAGCCCCTGCCAAACCAGATAGATTTTACAGGGTGCCAGACACTCATCACCACCTATACAAGGCCCCACTTGCAGATCCCAAACTATATCCCAGGGGCCTAAGGCAGTAGCCTCGACCACAGCAAAAACCCTATTCCTTCTGAAAGGGAATCCAGGTCCTTAGAGAGATGGGGAAAAAGTTTACACCTCTGCTACTCTCTCAGCTAGAGCTTTAAACTGTCAGTTTCATATGATCCAATACCAAGAGTGTATGCTTGATCAGTTAACTAAAAAACTGTCCTCTGATGAATCCTTAGATAAGAAATATGTATTAGAAATGGTGAATAACATCCAACAGGTTAGTAACCATTCCTTAAAATGTGGCTATGATGCACTGGAGGCTTCATTTAGATCAGCCATGACTGGCACAGTGATAAGAAGGCATGCATGGTTGAAAGAACAGGTCTTACCGGATCATGTTAAAGCAAAGCTGTTAGATGCTCCTATGGATAAGGCCAGTCTATTTGGTACACCTGCCCAGCAAGTAATGAAGAAAATGGAAGAAAAGGCAAAATCTGTACAAACAGTTAAAGATTTCTTACAGGTTCAGCCCCCAAGGTTTAGCAGAAACTGGCCTGCCAAAAATTGGTCCTTTCCAGACTCTACAAAATCCCAAAGGGGCAGGAATAGACGCTCTAGAGGCAGAAATCAATCCAGAGGAGGTGCCTACAGAGGACGACAGTGGCAAGGCAATAACCGAGGCTCAGACACAACCACTGCCACTGCAACAGGACAATCACAGTGACTTGGCTCTGACACCGCCTACCAGGGAGCAAATAGCAGCACCTTTAGGCAGAAAGTTAGCCTTATTTTCGAAAAATTGGCACTATATCACAAAAGACAAGTGGATTTTGCAAACCATAGACCAAGGCTACCGGTTCCACTTCCACACCTTACCAGTAAAAAGAGGAATGCCAAACCTAACTCCAAATCAAAAAATAGAAGCTCTACAGCAGATAGCGAAATTAGCAAAGATGAGAGCTGTGGAAAGAGTACCAATAACAGAACAGGGCAAAGGATTCTACTCCAGACTCTTCCTAGTACCAAGAAAAGAGAAAAGTTGGAGACCTATTCTCGACCTGTCCGTCTTAAACACAAACATCATTGTCCCAAAATTCAAAATGCTGACCCTACAACAACTTCTTCCCATGCTGGGCAAGGAGTGTTGGCTGGTAACTCTAGATCTCAAGGAGGCATACCTGCACGTCCCCATTCGACCAAATTGCAGAAGATACCTCAGATTTCTTGCAGGATCAGAGCATTATCAATTCTCAGCATTGCCCTTTGGCTTATCTACTGCGCCCAGAGTATTCACAAAATGCCTGGCATCAGTAATCGCTCACTGCAGACTACAGGGAATCCAAATTTATCCATACCTGGACGACTGCCTGTTACAAGCGGACAACAAAAGCAAGCTGACAACAGATTTACAAAGGGTCATTTACTTGCTACAAGCCCTGGGATACACAGTCAATTTACAAAAGTCAAGGCTGATACCATCCCAAACAAGAACATTCTTGGGCGCGGAATTGGACACAGTAAAACAAATGGCATTCCTAACTGCAGAAAAACAAAAAAAACTCCCTCTTTACTTCTTGGCATTAACAAAGCAGAACAAACTAACAGCAAGAAAAGTTCTGCAGGCCTTGGGTTTCATGGCATCATGTATAATCTTGGTCCCACATGCCAGACTGCATATGAGAAAGCTACAGTGGTACCTAAAGAATTTATGGTCTCAGCACAGACACAGCTTAGAAACAGAAATCCCACTAATCCCATGCCTAAAACAGGAGTTCCTATGGTGGGCACAAGCATGCCAGTCAAACCCAGGCTTACCCTTCCACAACTTTCGAGCAAGCCAAACCATCACAACGGACGCCTCAGACCTAGGATGGGGGGGCGCACATGCTGGACAAATGCATACAAGGATTGTGGACTCAAGACCAGCTGCACCTGCACATAAACCAAAAGAAATGCTGGCAGTAAAACTGGCAATCCAAAAATTCAGACCATTCCTCAAAGAAGGCCATTTGATGATAAGGACAGACAACACCACAGTCATGTGGTACATCAACAAACAGGGAGGCACTCATTCATGACTTTGGACCTTTGGAATCTGGCTCTCAGCTACAACATCCAGTTACAGGCAATATTTGTGCCGGGAAAAGAGAACACCCTAGCAGACATGTTAAGCAGAACCACCTCGGATGCTCACGAATGGATGCTACACCCAGACATCTTCAAGGCCATCACAAAGAAATGGGGAATGCCACAAATAGATCTATTCGCATCCCCACTCAATCACCAGCTCAAAAATTCTGCACAAGGACATTCCACCCACTTGCATGGAAGGTGGACTCTCTATCCTTCAGCTGGAAAGGCCTGACAGCATATGCATTTCCACCTCTTCCCTTGATGCACAAGGTACTACTGAAAATCAAAGAGGAACGTCCAAGGATAATCCTGATAGCTCCAATTGGCCAAGACAACACTGGTACCCATTGCTAAGGAGCATGTCTCGGGAGAGAATGTGGTCAATACCCTGATGCCTTTGATGTTGACTCAGAACAACTACAACATCATACATCCAAACCTAAAACCTTGCAACTGACCGCCTGGAACATCACATAGCAGCAACTAACCCAGACCTTTCCCAAAGGGTTAAAGACATTATCCTTGAAGCCCGCAGACCTTCAACAAGAAGGAACTATGCAGGAAAATGGAAAAGGTTTGTCATTTGGAGTACTGAAAGAGGAAAAGATGTGTCGAACATAGATATTGCTAACATTCTGGAGTACTTGGCAGAGCTTCTACATACAGGCCTGTCCTATTCCTCCATCAAGATACATGCATCAGCTATTTCAGCAGAATACAGCTTCGATCCACCTGTCTTTTCGCATCCTCTACTCAGGCAGTTCCTCAGAGGGATCAAGAATGTAAAACCTCCTAGGAAACCACCATTACCAACATGGGACTTGAACTTTGTGCTAGAAAAGTTGACACTCCCTCCGTTTGAACCAGCAGCAACAGCAGATCTGCAACACCTGTCATGGAAAACTGCTTTCCTACTGGCAATTGCCTCAGCAAGGAGGGTTTCGAAACTACAGGCCTTAATGGCAGTGCAACCCTTACTAATCTTCCATCAAGATAGGGTGTCCATGAGAACTAATCCTACATTTATGCCTAAGGTGGTATCCAGAGTGTCTTTAAACCAGGCAATCCACCTACCTACCTTCTTTCCCAATCCACAGAACAGGGGGGAAAGACTGCTGCATACCTTGGATGTACATAGGCAGTTACGCTACTACCTGGACAGAACCAAAAGTAACAGAAAAACTGACCAGCTTTTAGTAGCCTATGCAACGGAAGGGAAGGAAAAGCAATTTCCAAACAGACAGTCTCCAAATGGATAGGAAATTGCATAAGATTCTGTTACTCCTACCATGGAAAACCAATTCCACAGAACATAAGACCTCATTCTACAAGGGCTACAGCCACTACCACAGCTTTCTTACGAGGAGTGGCAACCAAGGACATTATTGAGGCGGCTACTTGGACCTCCGTGCATACATTTGCCAAGCATTATAATTTACCTCTATACTCTAGATCCCGAGCAGGGTTTGCCACTGCTGTACTGCAAGGGATCCTAACTACACCATAATTTTTCTTCCTCCACCCCTAGTTTGGCTATGGTATTCTACCCATTTGTTATGACTGCAGATGCATCCATGAAGGACATAGTACAGTTTTGTACCTACCATAAATGTAGATGTCCGAACTGGATAGCATCTGCAGTCAGGATTACCCACCCTCCTTCCCTCTGTGGTACTCCTAGGTATTTACCCTCCTAATAGCTAGCTGGGGAGTCTCTTATGGTGTATTTGTTTGTATATATGTACATACATGCTTATTTTTGTGTTTGCCTTCTACTTTTTTGGAAACATTGGCATTTATCCAAATTTTAGCCTTCCAAGAGGGCAACTGGCATCTGGGGCAAGAAACACTGAGGAAAATGGCGTCGGCTGATGCCTTTATACCCGAAGACCAGCAGAGATGACGTCGGGTGAAGTGCGACATCAGCCGAAGCCGGACCCAGACTTTGGAATCCGGCCGACCGAAGGGCTGCCTGATGACAGGACAACCCATTTGTTATGACTGCAGATGCTATCCAGTTCGGACATCTACATTTATGGTAGGTACAAAACTGTACTATCTCATTTGCCGCTTGTAGAGCTCAGACGTGGTCTCGCTTGGCTGTGGTTAAGTACCTTATTTTGACTTATTTCTCTTGAGAAATTGGTTACCTTATACCCAAAAGCTATTTTAATAGCTATACCTTGCTGCTGTCGCTGTGATTGTGTGTTTTCTTGGTGTTTTGTGGTATCCCTAACTGTTCCCATGGGCTAGGCCTGTTTTAGCTAGAGGACCTAGTTCTCCCCTAGTTTGATATTTTTCGTGTTAGTTTTCTGTGTTGTCTTAAGAACCGTTTTAGTTAGAGGTTCTTGCAGTGGTGTCATATTTGTTGCTAATCATTTATTTACCGGTTCGCCAAGTCTGTGTAGTACTGTTTTCTAGTGTACTTTTGTGGGCTTTCCCACCCATTTTGAAAAGTTTTAACTGTTCTCTAGAGTTAGATCATGTCTAAGAATCAGAAGGAACATAAGCCTTCTGGCTTTAAAAAAATGTTCCAAATGCGGATATAAAATGTCCATCACAGATGGACACTGTGTGTGTGTCTACTGCCTTGGAGCCATCCATTTACAGAAATCGTGTAGCTTTTGCCACGTGTTCAGTCCTAGGGTGCTCCAAGAGAGGAAAAACAAATTGATTTTAAAGGGACTGCTTAAACCGTCTTTTGAGGAAGCTATAGACTCAGATTCCAGTTGTCAGTCAAAATGTAAAGCCTCCAAGTCCAAGAAAAGCTCTCTGGCTCCATCTGCATCTTTGGAGCCTCCGGAGAAGATTACTATATTGGACTCTGCTTCCTCGGATCCACTGTCCTCGGGGTCGCAGGAGGTATCGGTGTTAAGTGAATCGGTGTCCACTCCTATTATTCTTGAACCCATTCGGAGCCGGTCGCCTAGTGTGAGGCATGGTTCACCAGATAAGAGATCCCAATCTCCATCTATCTCCTCCAAATCCTCCAGGCTTTCTGATTTGAATGTTGATAGGGTAGTGCAGAGGCTCCTGCAGTCGCCGGTGTTGGCCAAATTGTTTTCGGCTCTGGAGCCAGTTCCTATGGTTCCTCCTCCGAGCACATCTTTGTCATCGGAGCCGGTATGTTCTGCTCCGAGTGATGTTCCTGCCCGGTTCCGATACCTCCCTTGGGTTTATCGGTGCCAACCTCTGCTCTGACCATGTCTGTTCCATCCACAGGGTTTGAGACTCGGGTCTCCTTGGTCGGGCCCAAAGGGGATACTTTGGGACATCTTTTGGTTCCGAGTCTCCCACTCAGTGCATCGGCTCGGGGGACCCCGGTCGTGGCCTTGGAGGTCGGTCTGTCCTCTGACTTAGGGGGGGCTGCCTTCAAGGCCATGTGGAGCGCGCTGGCCAGATCGTCAGCTACATCACCCGGGTCGGTCATTCCATCCCCTACCACCCCGGCGAGAGCTTCTGACACTCACCTAACCTTGGACAGTAGAGTGCCAGGCCCTAAGGACACCCCCATGAGCGGTTCCCCTCTTTCTGAAGGTCTCTCAGAGCCAGTGCCTGAGGAACCTCCCAGAAAGAAATTGTGCAAGAGGAAGCACATAGACTCCCAGGACGAGTCTCTCACTTCCGATACTGACCTCGAGGAATCGGAAGGATCCCCAAGTCTTCCTCTGATGATGTTTCCTTCTCCGATATCCTGAAGATACTGAAACAGAGGAGACTAGCTTTCCAAAACTCCTTCCGAGGAGGAGTCAGTATTCCTTAAGGCTTTTGGCGCTCAACCCTCCACCTCCTGGGTATCTCCACCCTTCAATGAACTTCTTGACCTTATTTGTCGAAGGGTGTGGGAAAACCCTGATTCTGTGGAGCCTGTACCCAGGTGTCCCAACAAATTTCTCTACGCCCCTCAGGGAAAAGAGTTTGTCAAAGGGAGTCCCTGTAGATGCCATGGTGGTGGCGGCAGCCACCCAGAAGGAAGTTGCAGAGTCTTCCTCATCGGTCCATGCTCCTAACAAAGAGTCTAGGACTATGGACCGGTACGGGAAGTGTACCCTGTCTTCAGCAACCTTCACTTTACGGTCGCTGAATTACTTGTCTCTTCTCACTTGGCTCCAGAGAGATCTCCTCAAAGAGCTGGGAGATACTCTTGCGGGTAACATACCTGAGGTGGTGGCTCAGACAGTTAACGCACAGGTTTCTACCCTCAACTCCATCGTGAACTTGTCCATGCGACTCATTTTGTATGCAGCCGATGGAGCGAGTAGGGCGGCCAGCTCAGTGGTCGCCCTTAGAAGGCAAGCCTGGCTGCGCCTGTGTCACTTCACGGAGGCCTTCAAGTCTTCCTTCACTGATGCCCCATTTGATGGTTCCTCCTTGTTTGGGACCAAAGTGAAAGACACACTCACCAGGTGCGAGCAAGAGGGAAAGACCCTGTCTGCCATAGGGGTTCGTTTTTCCCTTCCGTCTAGGCCTTATCCCAAGGCCCAGCGGGGGGGGGGGGTGTGGTTCAAGAAATCACAAAGGTTTTTTCCTGCCACACAAGGTGAACCCCCCCACCAGAGGCCGGGGCGGGGGGTTATTCAGGGAGACGTCACCCCAGAGGCAGAGGGGGCCCCCGCAGTTCTGGAGACCGTGACTCCCCATACTCTCATTCCTGAGGGTGTGCCCAACTGTGCTTATCCAGAGCCAGTCAGGGGTCGAATTTCCTTGTATCCGGAAGCCTGGGAAAACATTACCCAGGACCGATGGGTATTAAGGATAATTTCTGGAGGTTACCTCATTCCATTCTCTTCAGTACTTCCTCCACTAAGAAAAATCCTGGACGTTCCACCCAGTCAAAGGGATCAAGCAGCCTCAGAGATATCTCAGCTGCTAGAAAAAGGAGCCATCCAACCAGTCCCCTCAGACCAAATCGGATTAGGGACTTACTCAAGATTCTTTTTGGTGCTGAAAAGAACAGGGGACCTGAGACCCATACTAGATCTCTGTCAACTCAGCAATTATGTACACAAGTCCAAATTCCATTTGGTCACTCTACAATCGATTCTCCCATTGTTAGGAGAGGAAGTATGGATGTGCTCCATCAACCTCAAGGATGCTTACTACCATGTCAAAATGGACAGGGCATCCAGGTGTCATCTACACTTCCAGCTGGGAGCCAGTCACTTCCAGTTTTGAGCCCTGCCCTTTGGTCTCACCACAGCCCCCCAGGGTGTTCACCAAGTGTATGGCAGTGGTGATGGCTCACTTGAGACGTCAAGGATTCCAGGTGTTTCCATACCTGGACGACTGGCTCCTTACCGGCCCACCAGGCATGAACTAGTTCAGACCAGGGACGCTACCATCAGTCTATGTCACCGATTATGCATCACAATAAACTGGAAAAAATCTGCCTTATTGCCCTTACAGCATTCGAATGCGAGCATTCTTACCACAAGAAAGGATCACAGGGTTGCAACAACAAATACTCACGCTGATGCCCCTGAGACATGCAAAGGCAAGACTGATTCTACAACTCCTAGGTACCATGGCAGCGACTATCATGTTGGTCCCTCTAGCGAGATTACACATGAGACTTCTTCAATGGCTCTTCTTTGTCCAATGGTCTCTCCAAAGACTTCCACTATCCCATCCCATCTTAATCACAGACAGGTGCAAGCAGGACCTTTGTTGGTGGCTGTGCACCAACAACTTGAAAGGGGGAAAGCCCTTTGTTCCACCTGTCCCTGTTGCCACGGTGACCACGGACGCCCCCCAGATGGGGTGGGGGGGCATTATCTCGGCAGGACGGTCCAAGGCATGTGGCAGGAGCGCGAGATACATTTGCACATAAACGTCCTGGAGATGAGCAGGGCTTCTTGCGTTGCAGGCATTTCAAGAAGTTCTTCCTCTAGGGACTATTGTGATACACTCAGACAACATGTCAGTAGTGTGGTATCTCAACAAGCAAGGGGGAACCCGATCTTACACACTATGCAGAGAGGCCATGTGTGTGTGGCATTGGGCAATAGCTTCACAACAGTTTCTGGTGGCAATGCACATTCCTGTGAAGACCAATGTAATAGCAGACAAGCTAAGCAGGGCAATACTTATGCCCTACGAGTGGTCCCTGAATCGCCTGGTTGCAGAGTGAATCTTCAGCAGATGGGGTCAGCCTTGCTGCGACCTTTTTGCCAGGCCTCTCAATGCAAAATGCAGCAACTACTACTCGCTGATCCCCCCACCGGGGGAATCACCCAGGGACGCTCTGGCTCACAGTTGGCCCTCCGGTCTGCTTTATGCTTTCCCTCCATTTACCCTTCTCTCAAGGGTGATTCAGAAAGCCCAATCCTTGGGAAGCAGAATGATTCTGATTGCCCCACACTGCCCTCGTCAGGTATGGTTCCCCTTCCTTCAACCTTACATTGTGGACACTCCTTGGATTCTGGAACCTCTTCCATATTTACTGACGCACATGTCGGGACAGTTCCACCCCTCTTTGAGGACACTCCGGTTGACAGCCTGGCTACTTCACTTGCATCATTAGTCAGACGTCACAATTTGTCACCAGAAGTGGTCCATATATTACCATCCACTCATAAACCATCCACTAGAAAAATCTACTCTAGTAAATGGAAAAGGTTCTCTATCTGGGCTTATTCTAGAGGCATTGATCCCTACACGGCTCCAATTGATTTGATTCTGGAGTTTTTGTCTATGCTGTTCTATCAAGGGTCTGCATCAGCCACCATCAAAGTTCAGCTGGCAGCTATATCAAACTTCCACGTGGCCAATGAACCTAGCCTTATGGCACACAGACTATGTAAAGCATTCCTTAAAGGTGCTCTATTACTTCATCCCTCAGTATCCCAACCTGTCATGCCCTGGGACCTCAATTTTGTTCTTCAAGCCCTTTTACTCTTCCACCATTCGAGCCTTCAGCTACCTGTGAGGTAAAATTTTTAACAGCAGTCACTTCAGCGAGGCGGGTCTCTGAAATTCAAGCCCTCTCCATCAAACCCCCATATTTGATCTTCCATAAAGCTAGGGTCTCTTAGACCAAACCCATCATTCCTTCCCAAAGTGGCTTCTGTGTCGAATATGAATCAGTCTATTGAGCTGCCGGTCTTCTTCTCAAACTTTTCTAACTAGGCAGAATTCAGATTTCACCAATTGGATGTACATAGACAATTATGCTTCTGTCTACACTGGACAAAAGATATCCGGAAATCTGACCAACTCTTCGTCTCCTTTTCAGAAAACCAATTTGGTTCTCCGGTATCCTAGGTCACGCTCTCTAGATGGATAGCCAGCTCTATCTCCTTCATCTATCAGACAGCAGGTAAAAATTTGCCTTTTCCAGTAAAAGCCCATTCCACAAGAACGGTCTCCACATCCACAGCCTATCAGGCTAGATTGTCAATGGATAATATATGTGCTGCAGCCACTTGGGCTTCTCCTCACACCTTTGTTTCTCATTACAAATTGGACGTGGTTTCCAGGGGCAGATCTTCATTTGGCTCCACAGTTCTCAGGAGTATTTTCCTATGAGCCACCCAGGATGTAGGTGCTAGGGACACTGTCCCACGGGTAAGAATGTAGGCGAGATAGGACTACATAACATCAAGAAGTTATGTACTCACCATAATGTTCGATGTATGTAGTCCATCTCGCCTCACATTCTTACTTACCCTCCCACCTTCCCCCTGCCTGGAGGGTTTGGAAGTTAGGTTGTCTCCTGCAGAGTCCCTTTGAATAGTTTTCTGTTTGTATGGATGCGAGGTGTGTATGAAGTAATTATGTTGTTTGCAGCAAGCTAGATCTGGGGATATGGAGCAGTGTACCATGGGATACCCTCAGCCTAGCCAATCAGAGACTTTTGAGCTAATAAAATAGGCCGAGTCAGAGCCGATATTCAGCTCCGAACCCATGGGTAAGAATGTGAGGCAAGATGGACTACATACATCGAACGTTATGGTGAGTACATAACTTCTTGTTCAACTAAATTGTACTTTCTTCACATACAATTTGTTCCCCTCAGAATATCTACTTTCCATTACAGAAAGCAATACTTCTGTGTACATTATCTTTCCTATAAAATTTAGGTAGTACACCATACAATGTTTAGTGTGCAACAGTGTCTTAAAACCTCTGTCATGCAGTGGTGAGTTCCTTGTCAACTGGGTGTAAAATTCAGGAAAACTGTCCCAAAAGGTGTTTAACTGCAGGTACAGCTTTCAGTAATTTTTGTAATCCATCTGTTTATAACCCCTTTTTTTCACCAGTTTTGCACTAATGGCTGAATGTTTAATCAGGCAGCTGTGGGTATCATGGCTGAGTTTGATGTACTCTAATCAAGCAGTCCATTTTTCAAATCCTCAAATGTTACTTGAGTTTGGAATGTCCACTAGCAGAAACTTAACTCTGCATAGCATACGATTGTGCAGTCTGAGAAAAGTCTATATCTATAGAAAAGTTTACCAGAGACAAACGTTTGTGATCATGTTAATATGGTGAGGGCACAGGTAACTACTGACTTTTGACATCTGACTGGCTGTAGTCTTGTAGCAGATGAAGTTTTACTTATGATTATATGGACTAGATTTTGCTGATGTCCATCTTCAGGCCAACTTTATAAATACTTCCTTGTTCTTAATTAGAGGTCTGGATTACAATCATGTAAGTGAAATACATTAATGAAAATGTACAAGAGAAACTGTAAAGTCTAAAGTAATTTAATCACTCCTCAGGTAAAAGCAAATCACAAAGCTGGTTGAGGCATCGGGGGGCACAAGCTACTGGCAATATCTAAATATGGAAATACCTTGCAGTCAGTGCAAATCTGGGGATGTGAAGTTCTATCTCGCCATTCATTCTTTACTGATGGGTTCGGAGCTGATCTCTCGGCTCTGAGATGGCTCGAGGCCAAGTCCCTATCCCATGATGCACATGGAGTTGCCCCAGATCTAGTTTGCCACTGCAATAGATCAGAGGTTCTGCACTAGCCTGCCAGTAAAACAGTTTTTCTACTTATTGCTTACTGATATTTACATATTAGATAGTTTCATAAAGCTCTTACAGCTTTATAGTGTATTACTGCATTTTAGTCCCTTCCGTTAGTGTTTAAACATTTTCTAGTTGGCCTCTTGTTTTAGGCCTAATTTAAACTCTTTGCTAGTTAATAGTGTGCTTAGTGACCTTTTGTCACAACTTTTGCTAAGAACTTTAGTGTTTAGCCTTCAGTGTTTAGGAAATGCTTAAATTTATAATTACTGTTAGAGTTTTGTAATTAACAGTAATTTTTGTCTGGATATTTCTTAGGATATTTAGACAGTGTGTATTATCTTAGCAGTTAACCCCTTTTTTTTTTGCATAGCCTGCTCTTGTGTTTAGAAAGTTGTGGTGATAGTAAAGGCTTTTCCTGTCGCATTTATATTTACATTTCTATTTCTGTGTGTCTTAGCCTAATTTTTTTAAGGCTTTTGGTAGCTAATTACTGTTAGAATTGTTTTGTGTGACAGTAATTTTTCTCCAAGTTTTCAATTGGCTGACCAAGACAAGCACCCTAAGTCTGGTTTTAAGAAGTGCCCAAAGTGTGTCAAAAGATGTCTATAACAGCCATGTAAATTGTGTATACTGTCTAGGAGACCTGCATTTGCAAGACAGCTGTGCCATCTGTCATTCCTTCTCAAGGGTCCTGCAGGAAAGAAAGAGAAAACTTATCGACAGAGGGTTGTTGAAACCTTTATTTCAAGAAGCTTTGCGTGACCAAGATGAATCCAGCAAGTCCTCAAAGTTGTCTAAGACTTCGGACTCTAAGAAATCTTCAGTTTCAGCTCCACTGCCATCGGAACCAACAGTCTTTTCCTTTTGGAGCCAATCCCCTGACTTGGAGCTGGTGTCTGAAGCTCCTAAGAGTCCATTACTTCAGTCGGTACCACCTTTGGTGTGTTCATCTTGGTCCTTTATCAGCCGGTCAGATCTGGATGTGGATTGTGTGGTGCAGAAGCTATCTGCACCAGCCCTGGCAAAACTTTTATCTGCTTTGACCCAAATGGCTTCAAAGCCGAAGATCCTTATATAAGCTCAAACTATTCCTCTTCTGAGCCATTCTGGTCCTTCGGATCCAGAGGAGTCAGACCTGATAATGGAACCCTCTGAGCCGATGCCTGCTCCAGTGTCTTCGGATCCAAGCACTCTGATGTCCTTGGTGACGATCGAGGACTCTAGGAGCAGACACACACTAGTTGGGTCAGGGGAGGATAGTCGGACCGACTTGTCTGTTCCGATACTTCCTCTTTGGGCTTTGGCTTAGATGATCTCGGCTCCTACCTCTGGTTTGGAGCCCACTGTCCTGGTGCCAGGGGTGTCGATGGTTTCTTTGGATCTGTTGGTTCCCTCACATCGGAGCAGAGGTGCTTTCGATGCCATGAGAGTCATGTCTCCTAAGACATCCTCGACCTCAGGTCTGGCTTCCTCCTGCCCTAAAGCACCTGTCTGCTTCTGCCTCACACATCCTGACCAAGCATAGAGACCCAGAGCCTCAGGAAGCCCCATTGGTTGGCCCCTGCTGTTCGGAGACCTCACCAGAAGCTCCCACTGATGAGGTTCCCAGGAAGACATTGTGTAAGAGGAAACATCTAGAGTCCCCTTAGGAGTCTCTAACATCAGATACTGACTTAGATGAGTCAGAAGAGTCCCCATGGTCCCCCTCTGAGGATATCTGATTCGCTGAGATACTTGAAATCCTTAGGCAGAGGGGTGAATGGTGGTCCAAAAGCCATACTGAGGATGTCTATTCTCCTCAAGGCTTTCAGGTCTCAGCCCTCCACCTCTTGGGTATCTCCGTCCTTCAATGAGCTGATGCAGCTGGTCTCACGAAGGGTGTGGGAGTCTCCGGATACTATAGAGCCTGTCCCTAGTAGGCCTAATAAATTAATTTCTGCCCCCCTTGACAAATCATTTTTTTACAAAAGGTGTTCCAGTTGATGCCACTGTGGTGGCAGCAGCCACCAAAAAGGAAATGTCAGACTTCCTTGTCTATCCATTCTCCTAACAAACTCCAGGATTATGGATAGATGTGGGAAGCGCATGTTTAGTTCAGCGACCTTTGCTCTTCATTCGTTCAACTATTTAACGCATTTTACCAGGTTACAAAGAGATCTCCTTAAGGAACTAGGAGATATTCTTCAGGGTACAGTAGCTGCAGGAACTTCCAACAAAGTTGCCGCCCAGCTTGCTATCCTCAATTCTATAGTCAGCTCATCCATGCGCCTCATCTCTTATGCAGCTGATGGAACGAGTTGAGCAGCGGGTACAGGAGTTGCTCATAGGATACGCTCTTGGATGCGCTTGTGTTCCTTCACAGAGCCCTTCGTCATCTTCGTGAATACTCCCTTTGATGGCTCGTCCCTTTTTGGGCCTAAAGTGAAGGAAACCTTAACCAGGTGTGAACAGGACGGAAAGACTGTCTGCCGTCGGGGTCTGTTTTTCCACCCCCACCTGACCATATCTTAAAGGTCAAAGGGGTTGAAAAATGTGGTTCCGAAAAGCCTAAAAAGCCTCTCGGGACACACATGGTGAACCCCCCTCCAGAGGCAGAGGAGGAGGCAATAATGGAAGATGCCATTCTCTGGGCAGAGGGGATTTGCAACACCAGGGTGACAGATCACTTCTCTGGGAAGCCCTACCAGTGCTCCTCACAGCATAGGGGATTTGCAACACCAGGGTGACAGAGATCACTTCTCTGGGAAGCCCTACCAGTGCTCCTGAAAGGAGGCCCAACTGTCCTGCTCTGGAGGCAGTTGGGGGTCGCTTATCTTTGTATCCAGACGCCTGGCTCAAAATAACAAAAGACATCTAGGTACAAAGTATCATTTCCAGAGGATGCGTCATCCCATTTACCACACCACCTCCACTCATAAGAAAAATCCCAGACATTCCACCCAGTTACATGGAACAGGCAACAATAGAGGTCCAAACGTTGCTAACAGTCATCCAACCAGTCCCAGTAGACCAGACAGGATCCGGAACTTAAGATTATTTTTGGTTCCAAAGAAGACAGGGGGATTGGAGACCCATATTGGACCTCAGCAGACTCAAATGTGTAAAAGAGAAGTTCTGGATGGTCATGCTTCAGTCTATACTTCTCTTCTTAGGGAAACAATTGGATGTGCTTGATCTCAAGGATGCATACTACCACATAAAATTGGCTAGGCAATCCAGGGGATCATCTGCGCTTCCAGCCGGGAGCCAGTCTACAAGTTTTGAGCCCTGCCCTTTGATCTCACTGCAGCCCCCAGAATGTTCAAATGCATGGCAATGGTCATGGCTCACCCGAGGTGTCCAGGATTCCAGGTGTTTCCGTACCTAGACAATTGGCTCCTTTCCGCCACCACCAGGCAACTCATTCAAGCCAGGAAAGTTCACTCTGCAATCAACAGGGCATTACAATCAACTCAAAACGCTGCCTTGTCGCCATCACAGCATATCATTTTTATTGGGTCAGAGTTGGACACCACCACCACACTAAGGTTTCCAGTAGAGTCTCTTTTTCGTCAGCATGTCAGCATTCTGATATCAAAAGACAGAGCACCAGCATCAGAAGTTCTGAAATAATTATGATGGCAGCAGCAATTTTAGCCATACCACTAGCCCGTATGCACATGCGGATACTACAATGGCTGTTCACTCAATGGTCTTTCCAAGAGCTTCCCATGTCTCACACTATGATCACAAATTCCTGCAAAAAGGACCTTCAGTGGTCGTTGGCCTCACTTCATGCCACGATAGGACAACCATTTGTGCTACCCTCTACAGCGGCCACAGTGACCATGGATGCTTCCCTGATAGGGTGGGGGGGGGGGCAATTTTAGGGAAAGACAGCCCAAGGCGCACAGACCGATCAAGCGATTCATCTGCATATCAATGTCCTGGCGATGAGAGCAGCACTTTTGGCATTGCAGTACTTTCAGGACTCTCCCTCTAGGTACGATTGCAATTCAGACAGACATGTCGGTTGTCTAGTATTTGAACAAACTAGGAGAAACCAGGTCCTACCCCCTTTGTCACGTGGCTCTCAGAATATGGCAGTGAGATGTTTCCACCCAGCACTTTCTGTTGGCAATGCACATCCCATGGAAATCAAATGTGGTAGACAAGCTGAGCAGGGCATTCTTGTTGCCCCATGAGTGGTCCCTCAAGAAAGAAATAGCGGACAGGATATTCTACAGGTGGGGCCAGCCTTGCTGAAACCTCTTTGCCAGTCACATGAACACGAAATGCAGAAGCTACTTTGCCCTGATTCCCCCTCCAGGAGAAGCCCCAAGGGACACAGTCTTACACGATTGGCCTCCGGGTCTCTTCTATGCATTTCCACCGATCCCATTGATACCCAAGGTTCTACAGAAAGCAAAAACCTTGGGAAGGACCATTATCCTCATAGCCCCTCATTGGCCTCATCCGATTTGGTTCCCCTTCCTTCAACTTCATCTTCTGGAGGACCCCTGGATTCTGGACCCAGTCCCTGACCTTCTGATGCACTCGTCGGGGGGAACGTCATCCCTCTCTGCAGTCCCTGAAGCTGACAGCTTAGCTGCTCCTCCAATTCTCATCATAGCCAGGTTCCATAACCTCTCCAATGACAAAACAGATTCTTGTATCCTCTCATAAATCCTCTTCTAGGAAGCTATATCTTAGCAAATGGAAAGAGTTTTCTATATAGGCCTCTAAAAATATTGATCCTTACCAAGCCCCTATGGCCTCCATTTTAGAGTTCTTGACTGATTTTTAACAAAGGAGCTGCAGCAGCAACAGTTCGTTTTCAACTGGCTGCTATTTCTAATTTTCATCTTGGATTTGAAGGATTGAATATCATGTCTCACAAGTTATACAAAGCCTTTCTCAAAGGGACTTTTCATATTAGACCACCTGTGAAATCTCCCTATTCTCCATGGAATCAAAATGTTATGCTTTCCTGCATAATTCTTCAATCATTTGACCCAACTTCCTCTTATGACCTCAAAATTTTGTCATGGAAAACCATCTTTCTTGTAGCTATTACTTCTGTCCGCAGTGTGTCAGAGCTTCAGGCTTTATCCATCAAGCTTCCCTATTTGATATTCCATGCTGACAGTCTTACTTAGAACAAACCCTTCATTCTTGCCCAGAGTTTGCACTGAAACCAATCTCAACCAAATTATTGATTTGCCAGTTTTCTTCCCCAACCATTCAAACAATTGAGTATATGCTGCACAAACAATGTTCACAGCTCAGATTTTGTTTGGATAGAACGAGAGATTTCAGAAAAGCAGACCAGCTTTTTGTTTCATTTTCGGACTCCAGGAAGAGTAGACCAGTGGCTAAAACAACTCTGTCTAAATAGTTATCTGACTGCATCACCTTTGCCTATTCAGCTGCCAATATGCCTTTACAGCATAAGATTAAAGCTCACTCAAAGAGAGCAGTTTCTACATAATCTGCCTTTTCTGCCAGACTTCCCATTGATAACATTTGTGCAGCAGCCACTTGGTCAAAACCTCATACCTTTATCACTCATTACAAAGTTGACAAGGCCTCCAGGGACAGGGTGTCCTTTGGATCCACGGTCCTGAGAAATATACTCCCGTGAGCCACCCGAGATTGATAGTGCTTGGGACGCTATCCATCAGTAAAGAATGAATGGAGAGAGAGAGAACAACTTCACATAAAGAAGTTAAGTACTTACCATAACATTCCATGTGAGTTGTTCATCTCTCCTTAATTCTGATGTCCCTCCCTCCAACCCCCTCCTGGCTGTTAGATGACTGAGATGCTGGATCCATCCTGGTTAGTCAATCCTTTTATACCCTTTCTTGGGAGTGAAAGAATGACCTATGGTATTTTACGCAGCAAGCAAGATCTGAGGTAACTCCAGGTGCATCATGGGATAGGGACTTGGCCTCGAGCTATTTGAAGACCTCGAGCTTTGCAATTGGTCATCTCTGAGCCGAGGGATCTGCTGCAAACCCATCAGTAAAGAATGAAGGCGAGATGAACAACTCACATGGAATGTTATAGTAAGTACATAACTTTTTTTGCCACCTTTGAAGCCCTCCACTTCTTGACAAAGAACCAAACCCTTCTACATTACAAAATACGCACGTTGCCTCAAGGTAGCCACACCCCTTTAGCAAGTGACACCCAGAAGCCTCAATTTTGTAACACAGATTATATGGAGTTCTAGGAAGTGTTCCATGGCACTACCCTCCACACTGTCACAACAGTGCACTCCTGTTTTAAACTCATCCTTGCCTCACTATCTAGAGTGCTAGCAGCTTTTTCTTACATATCTGAACACATCCTAGCTAGCTAAGACAGTACTATAATTGTGTGGGAAAGAATTGTAATTAAGTTGGGGGTTGCAAGGCCCCTATAACCTATGGGGTTCTAAATACTCTGTGGTGAATTTTGAGTTCCTTTCCATAACCTTTGGTCTGTTGATTGCCTGGACAAAAATCATGAAGGAAAAAATAACTTCCAGGGAGAGAAGAGTCATGTTCAAGGTTGATGAGACTGTAGTTAACCAGTAAATGGAGTAGTACTTACACAAATGCTTGTGAGGGCACAAATCATATCTGGGATAACTACCTTCTTTCCTCTCCTACCAAGAGTATTTTTGTGGCCCACTGATAAATTTGGATGAATGTGAGAGGGTAAATGGGCATAATCATATTTCAAATTGCTGCTTTCCCAACGTTTAAAACTCCAAAAAGACTGTCAAATTCTGTGTATCCCTTTGAAGTCAAGCTATGGAAAAAGTGAAAACCATTTTTTCAACTTTTGCCAGATTTACAGACACATGAATTTTCCTCTACACCCAGTTAGGTGGTCACCTGTATATGCATCTGGTTTCAGCTGTGAAGAAAGCAAAACAATTTTCAATAATGCATTCTACACTGCGCATTCATGTTTTTTCTGGACCTTATATTTTGTGTATTAATCACCTAGGGGGTTGGGCATTTGTTTTTCTCCTATCCATGACTGGCATGGATGCTAAACTGGAAGTGAATTTATGGTTTCCCATCCAGACATCCAAATTGCAATTGAATCAATTGAGAAATACTTAATGTGGAGTGGAACATAGTTCCACAGAAGTGGTATTCTTTGTGATATATACTTATCCATCTAGCATGTCCTATTAATGTTCCAAAGAGATTGAGATCCCTCAAGTGGGTGTTCACTGCTGGACTTGTGAATCTGTAGATCTGGCAGTAAGGGGTCAGATAAGGCTCTATATGAGAGGCAGAGGTTGCCTTTTCATAGCCTATATGATACAGAGAATAGAAAGAAGGTTTTGGGATGGTTTACATACTTTTATGCCTTTGATTTATTTAGTGAAAACATGGTCATTCCAGTTGTGGCAAGCTTTTGGACAGATACGTATCAAAAGGATCATTATATTCGATGACTGCCTAAGAGAGCCAAGTACAGTGGAATAATTTATATCCCTGCACCTGGACTCCATACCTTTAGATGTAATATTTGTGATGAAAGACTTTCTTACAATAATGGATACATAGTGATCAAGGGACAGATAACTGTCAACGTAGGTTCCCTAATCCCTGACTATATGATTAATTTTCAGGGAGGTGGTGGCATTTTGCTTGGTGGAGGAAGTGATTGCACATTTATTGGCATTTAGTTTCAATCCACAGTCTGTTTCAGCCATTTGTTTGGGAAAGGCCACCTTGGAGGATCTTGGTGATTGATATCAAATTTACAGTAATCTGTAAACTTGGTCAACCATAAGCCTTTACGATTTGCTTTGACCTTGGAAGTAAATGCCAAAGAGGATTGGCCTAAGGACTGAAACCTGAGGTACAATGTGAGTGCCAGGTCTTTTCGAGGAGGTAAACATGCCTAACTTAATTTTATGGGTTCTATATTTGAACCAATCTGCTATCCACTGAGTTGCATAGGTATTTATATTTAGCCGGGAGAGTTTATCCACAATACCTTAGTGTGGGATGGTGGTGAGGTCTAGTTATGTGGTGGTGCACTGATTTGTTCTCATCCTTTGCCTCTGACTTTTCTGAGGTCAACCACTTTACATAAGCAGGATTTGCCTTTGAACCCAAGCTGGTATGAATAATTTGCCAGTGTTGATTCCATAATCCTTTCCATAGCCTTAAAGACTAGGCTGATCAGGCATATTGGTCTATAACTAGGTCCCTTGACATCTCACCATTGTGTGTGCAGAGAGACTACTGTTGCTGTCCTCCATTCAACAGGCACAAAGCCTTTCGGTAGTTTGATATTAATTAGCTTCTGTAAGAGCATTACCTGGTAATCAGTGGCCTATTAACTGTCTAATGCAAAGTGATTACGTAGCAAGCAGCTGATAAATATGTTAAATGCTGTATAAGATGGATTCTTGTCATTTTTTTCTCATCCATCCTTCAAAAGTACTTGTTGTGAAAAGTTCCATTTTTGTCCAATTGTGGGATTTTTTTTAATAACTTTGCTTTTTAAAAAAAATCTGCCTATGCAAATAGATCTAGCAGTTTCCAAGTATGTGGCTTGAGATATTCATGGAGTTGTGGTTCTTTCTTGCCTCATCAATGCCCTTGGTGCAACTTGCACCATTGTATGTAAATGTTCATTAAGTACTTCCTTCAGTGACATTTATTCAATGCTTGCTTGTTTAAGTTTCCTTACAATCTGCAGTATCAATCTGTCAATTATTGCGATCGTTTCAGTTATTTTTCAGTCTGTTGCTGTAGTTCAACTCATGTCATTTCACATTCCTTGAGAGGGTCTGTTTAAATAGAAAACGTGCCCCTTAAGATGAATTTTGCATCATATCTTTACATCTTTTCAAGTCTCTTTGATGTACATATTTTTTGTTTTGACCATTTTTGTTTGCAATTAAGAATGCCTGGCATAAACAAGGTCTTTCTTCATGCAGCCATGTAAATTATCAAACCATCTGCTCTTTGCTTTGGCAGCTTATGAATAATTTTCACTTTTTCAAGGCAAATCATTTTATAACAATTTTACAGAATCCTTTATTTGTTGCTATGTAAACCACTATCAAATCTGACCATCTGTTCAGTGGGTGTTTCAATACAGGACATTCTTTGCACTTGGCTTGTTTCCTAACCCACTGCATGGTTGGCTAATATCTAAATTATGCTGTTATATTTTGGTAAAGTACTGTTACTCCTGAATAATGACTTCGTATTCACTTCAGGTTTCCTTACCAGGAATGTGACTGTGCTTAGAGCTTTAATGTCACACTGGCCAGGTGTGCTTCCCCAACCTTCCCCTTTAAGATACTTTGCCACCAGGCCACTCTTCTGCTTGATTTTCAGTTTTCAGGTGCGATTCTTAAAAGGCAATTTCGGAACAGTTTGTCCATTTTTTGGTGGAGATAGCTGTTTTGGCCACTTTCTACATCATCTGACACTTGATCAGTCTTTTGTATTTCTTGAGATATGTAGTTAAAGGGGTCGTCTTTTCCCATCTGCTTCCTTAACAGAGAGCCTCGTATGTGTGCATTCATCCATTTCTCACACCCTCCAGAGACCCCATTGTTAGATATCACTGACTTGAGACAGTTTGCTATCAAAATTATCAAGATTTTATTCAGAAAATACACATGGTATAAAAGCACCTTTAGCACTGTTCTCACTGGAAGTTTGATAGTTGCACTCAACCCTTTTATTACAGTCCCTCTTTTACACTATTCCTGTTGGTGCATGTAGTATGTCAAAGCAAAGATATAGGTCGATGAATTAATCTTTCTCACTCTTTGTTTTGAGTGCAATTTAAAGGTGTGTTCATGTATCCATAAACTTAATTTCCTTCCAAGGCTGAACCAACTTGCATTTCATTTTCTTCTCTCATAGCTGGCAGCTATAGTTTCATGGTCATATTGTACTTTGTTTAAAAAAAATTCCAGCATTTCTGCAAAATTTCTGCGTTGGTGGGAGAGGTATGTGTAGTGGAGAACATCACTTCTCTGGAACAGTCTTCCCATCCATGTGAAGCAGAGTTCTTACCTAACCCTAGTTCAACTGTAACCTGGACCAGTGGATGGAAAATTGGAAATTCAGCCCTGGTCTGGCATGTATGTCTGTAATGAACAAAGGCAGCTTGTAAAATTTTGACCACCCATGCCCTAGCTTACCTGTATCCTTTAAAATAACCTCTGGGGCACTATAACTTGTTGGATACATTTGGGATGCATGGCTAGGTTTACAAAGGTCCCTGTGGTCATTAGCCTAGTATACTCCTATGTGCCTATCTGTGGACTTTCTTGGGTAGTGGCAGAATTTTGCAGTTTAATGTGTGCAATAACTGATGTCCTTCTGTTCCCCTGTTGCAGTATTCAACATACAGGGTTTACTTCTCTTGCTTTGTGAACGTCCGGCCAGTATGCAAAAGTTTTCAGTCACTGTATTGTGTGTGGGTAGTCTGATGTGGCTCAAGGAATGTGGGTGACAAAAGTGACGTCTGCATGCACCAGCCCTCAGAACTTCTCGGCCACCAGTCAAACTCAGTGTTCTTGCCTTCATGGCCATCTATTTTGAGAAATCAGATAATTGCTTCATTTGGGAGACTTTCAATCTTTTTCTTCCATTTAATGCCTGTTCGTCATCCAGAAAGGGCAAGTGTATGTGCGGCCGTCAGCCCACAAGGACACCCATGATCAGTGTCTCTTGTTTGGGATGCTCACACGATTACAAGGCCTGCTCTATTTGTCAGGCATTTGTGCCCAAAACTTTGCACAGCCATCTGCACGCGCTTATCTTGTATTTAGAAAATCAAAGGTTAAAACAAATAGCTTTAGGGATGGAGAGTTCCTCCGACGTACCTAACGAAAAGCCCAAAAAGAAAGCCAAGACTATATGCAGCCTACCACAACAGCTGTGCCTCGTGTCCGACCCTCAGCCTGTGGCAGGAATTGGGCACCGCCACCTATGATATAGCGGGTACCTCCACAGAGGTCACATAATTCTGTGCAGAGGGCACATCTGTAGAGGCTAAACCAATGTCTGTTTCCGATGCTGGGGGGGGATCCAGCATTTTCAATAGATCCATCAGATCCCTTTGGTTCCTTACAGTCTACAGACTCCAGGCCTTCCTTCCTTCCAGACATCCGCCAGGCCTCTAAAAAAGGAGAAAAGGAAGCATATCTCTATTCCTTTCTGAAAGCATGCCTGACTGGCAGGCTTTCAGCCAAAGTCTGTTTAATGCCTTCAACCTCCAATTCTGAGTCCAAGGCCTCAATCCACAGACCCAACCGTGAGGGAAGTGGAAGATCTCTGATTCTTCATCTGAAGAATCACTTTCTTACACTTCACAGCTTTCTTCTCCCTTGGGGCATGGTTCCCTAGAGCAAGAATCTGTTGACTCTGACTCCCCAGCTGAGGATTTGACTTTTGGGGAAACCATCATCAAGATTTATTTATTTAGTTTATATTTGTTAACTGGGGGTGTCTGACTGAGCCGAAAAGGCCCATTTTCAGCAGAGGCCCGGGGAGAAAAGCTCCACAAAGAAAAATTACAGACACATTTAGTTATTTAGACATGATCAGTATACACACAAATTACAAGAGACATGTTTTTACAGTGGTATGCGGCACATAAACAGTTACAGTGGAGAGAACAAACAAAAAAATATTAATTTTAAAAATAAAGGTAATTAATAGATTTGTGGTGTACAGCTGAAATTTGGAACATAGGTAAAATAAATACATAGTACACAGGTACAGTACATACATTGTAGATTAGCCAGTGTTTGTAAGATTGAAAACTATTAAATTATTATTAGATGAAAGAGCATTTTAAGTGGGAATCTTCTGAAATGACTGAGGTCCAAAAAAGGTACTACAACCTCATTCAGATGGATTTCCCAAGCCCATCTCCTGTTCCCCCAATTCTGCCAGCCTTCCTGGATGCCTTCTCCTCAGAATCCTTAAATCCTGACTCTCAACCACCTGCTCCATGCAGACCTGATAGACTTTATAAAGTCCCTGAGACTGCCAAGTATCTCCTCAAGTGTCCACCAGCAGACCCTGCCACCATCTCCATTCCCACAGATACGGCATCTAAACTTTTACCCAATACCCACTATCCTTCCTGGTGACAAACAGCAAAACCATGCAGCTTCTGGTAAGAAAATCTACACCTCTGCTGCTCTGTCCTTCAGGGCTACTAACTACAAGGCATACATGGCTAAATATGCCTTATCACTCCTGGAGAAAGCCTCCAAGGAGTTGGCTGATGCACCAGATTGTGCTGCCAAAGCTTCTCTTTCTTCCTTTCTGGCTCTCCCCCTCCAGGTTACCAGGCACTTAAAGTGCAGATGACCTATTCCCATATTGCAATATTCTTAGTGTGGGATTCTCTGCCTCAGGCGACCGGAACTTCCACCCCTATACAAAAACTTATGCCTGGTTGATGTTGGTTTATGGGATGTCACATGCAGGGCCATAAACCAGGAGCCTTAAATTTGACGTCTGCATGCACAGACCTCAACTTTTCTGCCACAGTCGAATGTCAGATCGATCGCATCGCTCCTCTACTTACGAATTATCTAAAGCTAAGTACCCCATTGGGGAATTATTTCAATTACTGTAGTTTGAGTATTGTTTGCTTGTTACTTTTTAGCCGATGTCCACTAAGAAGGGTAAATGCTGATGTGGACATCAAATTGTGCATACAGACTCCCATGACCAATGTGTTTTTTTGTCTAGGCTGGGAACATGACCATAGCACCTGCGCCATTTGTCAATCCTTCATCCCTAAAATGCTTAGAAGCCATCTGGCTGCCCTTAATCTTTACTTGCAAAACCAGATACTTAAAAAATTTGCAGTTAAGATGGATCTGGATTTGGCTGCCCAGGTGGAACCACCTCAGAAAAAGGCCAAGGTTTCACAGCCTGCTTGTTCTGCCTCTGTCTGATGCCCCACCAGCCACTGATATAGGGGTTGAGGGACATTTGTTAGAGCCATCTACTTAGTTGGCTCCCCTTGAGGTAGCAATTTCTGAAGTACCAGCCAGCATGTCCATGGAGATGACTCAGATGTCTGTTTCCACCAAAGTCGAGGGGGAACCAGAATCCAACGGGCACCCATCTCGGACACTAGAATCCAAAGCCCCTGCTTTAGGTCAGGCCTCTGAAACTAGGCGTTATCCCTCTCTTAAATCTACTCCTTTAAAAAGAAAACAAAAAAGTAAATCTGTATCTCCCTCTGCTGAGGAACTTCCTGACCGGCAATCTTTTACTCAGTCCCTGATGCAGGCCTTCATGGCTCTTAGGCCCTCAACCTCCTCATCCTCTACTATCCCAGTGCTAAGCGCAAGGCCTGCCTCAGCTATGTCTTTACTCCCTCCCACTTCCCATGAATTCCCATGAAGAGGAGGAAGAAATTCTCTCTTCAGTGTTTGACGAGTCTATTACCTACTCAACACAGTCTCTCCTCTATAATACTATTCCCCTGATGAGGAATTCATGGAAGGGGACTCCTCCTGAGGACATCACTTTTGGGGAGACCATAACTAAAATGAAAGAATATTTCAAATGGATACTTCCAAAATGATTGAAACTCAAAAAAGATATTTTGAGCTATTGCAAATTGAATCTCCTTCACCATCTGCCATTTCCCCAGTTTATACATGCATACCTGGATGTATTTACATCAGCATTTAAAAATCCTGATTCTCAGCCACCTGCTCTTAAGAGACCTGATAGTTTGTACAATATGCCTGATGACCACAAATTTCTTGTAAAGCCCCCCTTGGCAGACCTTGCAGTGATTGCTGCATCCCCAGACAAGCAGTCAAGACTGATCGCATCCTTGTCCCTTCTGCCAGCTGGCAAGGATAGCAAAAACTTGGACAGGATAGAGAAGAAAGTTTACACCTCTTCCTCCTTAGCCTTCAGAGCTATTAATTACCAAATCCATATGATTAAGTATGCCTTGGACTTGGTATCCCAAGCATCTACACTCCTATCATCCTTGCCTGACTTTCCTAACAAGACTGAGGTAGCATCAAAACTGCCCCTGGCATCCCAGGTGGCCAGACACTCCATCAGATGCAGTTATGATGCAGCAGAGGCTTCTGCTAGATCTGCTGCATCTGCTTCGGTGCTCCACAGAAATTTATGGCTTTGACTTCAACCCCTGCCTGATGATTTCAAGTCCAAAATTCTTGGTTCTCCACTAGACCACAGCCTCCTATTTAGAAAGCAGTTTGCCGAACTGTTTAAGAATCTTCAGGAGAAAACCAAGGAGCTTCAAGACAATAAGCACCTTCTGGTATCCCCTATACCTAAATACTACAGAAACTGCCCAGCTAAGACCATCTATGTCAAAAGAACCCCCTCCACTGCTACCTCTTCCAGAAATAGGAGAGGAACCAGGAGGCAGACCTCTACCAGACCAGCCTCTTCTCTACTTACCCCCAGACAGCCCTTTCATGACAGAAATGGCACCAATGATGCATGACTGACTTGTCCATCTCCCCCTGTCAGCTCATCTCTCCCACTGCTTGCCCCTCTGGAAAACAATTACTTCAGATCGCTGGCTCCTGGCAATAGTAGAAGAGGGATACTTCCTTTCTTGGAAAAAAAGACTCCCTTCTCAGGGGATCCCATTCCCGCCCAAAAACCAACTACACCTTATTTCAGACATACAAGATCTACTGACCAATGCAACCATAGAACCTGTCCCCCCAGGACAAGAAGGAAAAGGCTTGTACTGAATGAAGGCTTTTTCTAGTACCAAAAAAGGATGGGCAATGGAGGTCAATCCTGGATTTGTCCTTTCTAAATCTCTTCCTAAAAGTCACATCCTTCAGAATGCTATCCCACCAAACCTTACTTCCACTATTGCCAGCGCAGGTGTTCATGGTCTCTCTAGACCTGAAGGAGTCCTACCTCCACATCCCTATAAAACCCTCTCACAGAAAGTACTTGCATTTCACTGGACCCTGTTCTTACTTGCTGCCTTGCCCTTTGGTTTATCCACTGCACCCAGGGTCTTCACCAAATGCCTTGCTCCAGCCATAGCCTACTGCAGAACCAAGGGCATTCATATCTACCCCTACCTAGATGATCTACTCATTCATGTAGAAAAATAAAGTCACCCTAAAAAAAACATATGCAGTTTGCCATGTCTGTGCTACAGGGTCTGAGGTTCACCCTTAATCTCTGCAAATCATCTCTGACACCACAGCAGGATAAAATCTTTCTGGGCTGCAGGATCTGAACAGACCTGATGAAGGCATTCCTTCTTCAGGGCAAAGTGCTTTCCCTAACAGGCCACTTCCAGGATCTGTTCCACGTCCACCAACTATCAGCAAAGATAGTTCCTGTGACTTCTGGGCCTTATGGTAGCCACCATTCCTATGCTACCATTAGCCAGGATGCACATGAGAAAACTACAATTGTATCTCAAGAATGTGTGGTTCCAACACCGCTACCCTCTAGAATTCCAGATTCCCTTCCTACCCTGCCTAAAGGTAGAGTTATGGTGGTGGATCCTACAAGTTCAAATGAACCCAGGACTTCACCTTCCCACACCAGCTCAGTACATGCACACAGATGGATCAGACCTGGGCTGGGAGGATATCATGAACGGCCTCAAGAATGCTGGCAGTCACCCTCTAGAAAAAAACACATCCGTGTCATAGAAATGACTGCAGTCATTTTGGGACTGAAAAACCTTTCTTCCCAACCTACAACAGCCAGGTCCCCTTCAAATCTTCACAGACAACACTACACTCATGGTACATCACCAAATTGGGGGGGGTGCAAGTCCTATATCCTCTGCAGGCTACCAATCCAGATTTGGGATTTAGCCTCCCAAAACAACTTGGGCAGGATTCACGAAGGCTTGCACGGAGTCTAAGAGTAGTGTAAGACTCTATGCAGTCCTCTCAATCCAGGAACAGCCCAAAATTCCGTGTAAGAGACCAGCTAAAACGTCTCTTAGACGGACTCGGCGTGGATATGCTAATCACCTCACTTGCAGCCGAAAGGCATGCAAATGAGGTAGATTAGCGATCCACAAAGCTGAAACCAGCCCGTGTAAGAGTCGTGTTAGCTGCAGAAATGTACTCAGTTGACAACTGAGTACGTTACTGCAAATAACACAATGGAGCCATGTCAGCTCCAAATAAAGGGTACATATGTGTCAGGCAGCATGCCAATGGCCAAATATGTGGCCATTGGCAAGGTACCCCGATGCAAATATGATAAAAAAGTAATTTTATTTCCGGCGATCGCCGATGTTTAAATGCAGCGCAGCCCCACGCAAACGGGCTGTGCTATATAAAACATAAAAATGAAGGTTATAAACCCACAAATGTGGGGTTTATGCAATACATGGATTTACAATGCAGGGATCAGCAGACCAAAAACAACATGGCCAACATGGCCACCATTTATTGGTTGCTGAGGGGGGAAACTGAGTCTAAGACATGTAACTAAGCATTAGTAGGCAATCTTATGTAAATGAGTGTTAGGATACTGAATCCCACTGTCACAAAGCAAATGAGCACATTCCGAGTAGTGCAAGAGTTACATAAGGGGGAGGAACAGAGTAGGAGATAGGTGACATCACAGGGGGGAATGGCAGAAGGAAATACAGTTCATTGGAGGACAGTATTACGTGAAAGATGTCAGACACATATCATGGAAAGAAGAGTGCCACAAGATAAGCATGGGAAAGTCAGGAAATGGAAGGTGTACACTGTAGCCAACACCAGTGTTTCTTGCTGGGCATGCATGTGCACGTGTGCACGCCAGGAGGCGCGAGTAGGGCAGTGTGCGTGCGTGTAAGGCAGACTGAGCATGTGGGAGCCTGTTGGCAGACTTGTAAGACTGTTTGCGTGTGTTTTAACCCGAATAAGTAGATTCTAAACTGTGTAAGCATGTGTGCACGTGTGTAAGCCACTGTGAGCGTGTTTCTGCTGGTATGCGCGTTGCTCCCCCCTGAGGAAACAGAAAGGAAAAAGGAAGCAACAGAAATAGTAGGAAGCTAGCAGGGAATACTGCTGGAGCTAGCAGGTGAAAACAATTAGAAGCAGGCAATTACACAGGCAGAATACTAGCCCAGCCCTGCACTTGAAACTCTGCAAACAGCAGTGCAGGATGTTTCTCTCAAGAGATACTGCAAGACAGGAGTAAGCTATTAGAAGTGAAAACTGAAAAAGCTTCACTCAGAGCATAAATGCTAGGGGCTTCCATAGCTGTCATAAGGAGACATAGGCGACTTGCTGAGGGTGGTGACAATTCAAATGCTGCCAGACAACCCACAGTGAGGAGATGGAGAAGAGTGTACAGGCCCAGGGTCACCTACCAGGGGTTACATGAGCTGGAGATAGTGGAGCGCTATAGAGTGGACAGAGACCTCCTGCAGCAAATTGTTGAGCTGTGCAGGCCACGCCTCACACACAGAACGAACAGAGGGGAACCCATCCCAGTGGAAACCAAGGTATGTGTTGGCCTAAGAATACTAGCAACAGGTACCTTCCAGAGACCAACTGGTGATATGATGGAGATATCACAGGCATCAGCCTCCAGGGTACTGCACCAGTTCCTGGATGCCATGTCAGCACATGTCGGTGATCATGTATATTTCCCCAATGCCTGTGAGGTATTGGCCAGCAATATGTGGCTCTTCCAGCAAATAGCGGAATACCCTGAGGTAGTGGGTGCAATAGACTGCACGCACATACGCATCAAAGCACCAGCCAGTGAGCGGGGTAGGGCCTACCTTAACCACAAGGGCTTCCCCTCCATCAACTGCCAGGTTGTGTGTGATGCCCAGGGCATAATAATAAATGTGTGTGCTGGCTGCCCTGGAAGCTACCATGATTCCCATATCTGGCATCTGACGCAGCTGTACCAGACATTTGCCAGTGGGGACATCCCACATGGTCACTTAGTAGGGGATGCTGGATATACACTGGAGCCGTGGCTGATGACACCCATCAGAAATGCACACACACCTGAACAGGAACGCCATAATGAGGCACACACACAAACATGAAATGTAATCGAGCGTGTGCTTGGGCTGCTCAAGTCATGGTTCCGGTGCCTGGATACATCTGGTGGAGCCTTTCAGTACTCACCAACTACATGTACCCAAATTGTCATGGTATGTGCTATGCTACATAATATGATTCTGTGAAAACAGCTGCAGCAGGATCACCATAGGGCTGGGCCAAACAGCCCCCCACCATTGCCAAGTCAATCACAGGCAGAGCGTGACTCGGAGGAGGAACAACCTGAACCTGCCCCAGTAGGCAGAAGGAGGCGTGCCCAGTATGCCTTGGCCTTGGCAAAGCGGCAACACATAGCACATACACTGGCTCAGTTGGGACCCTGGAAATGATACCTCTCTCCGACTCACACATATAGTAAAATGGATGCCTAAGTTGACACAACTAGCTTTCAAACATGTACAGGGAGTGTAGTATGTGCATCCGACATAGGCAGCCCTGCAGCACAACCTGAGGCATGATTGCCATGTGTTAAGCAATGTAACGCCATCTAGTATATGCAAACATGAAGACCCTGCCTAACATCTCACCCTCACCAAGCATGATGCCACAATATGAAGATGAGATGATCAATTGCAATAATTGGCTGAAGTATTGCTGTCATTCAAAGGGGATCCAATGTGTGCCAGCCTGGGATGACATGCTGAGCACCACATGATGCTCCACCTGCTAGGGGTGTCGTGCACTTATCAGTCCTTGCCTTATGGATACTAGCAAAGGCTGTTGTTACCCCCAGCATGCCTTGAATAGGTAAGGCTCAAAACACAAACCCACCTCCATAGGTATCACAAGGGATAAGAACCTAGATGTAATGCTACCCAGTGCCAGAAGTCTAAACAGCAAGATGCATGCAGTCTAAACTCCCCCAGCATGGAGAATGTTGATATCTGTTCTGTAACAGAAAACTGGGTCAAGGCTCACAACAGCACCCTAACACTACCAAGTTACACCTCATACTGTGCTGTACAGCCCCAAAACATGGAACAAGCTACAAAAGGAGGGTGACTAGCAATAATTGTCAAGGATAACCACACCCCCATGTTGGTACCACAACAAGAAGCAGCATGGACTAGCCATGGTCAAGTAACAGTGGCTAAAACTGCCTCCCAGTTTATAGCCTGCTACAGACTACCATCCTAACACCAGGAACTGCACTTGGCCTATGTTGGAATACATGAATATATCAAGCTCTCCAAACCACATTATATTGGGTGACTGAAAATACCCAAACATAGACTGGGAGCATTATTCTAGCTCCAACACCCTAGGACAAAGATTCCTAGAATCCGTAAACCAAAATGCTCAGGAACAATGTACCACTCCCACAAGAGGGGTAAGCATACTGGATGTGATAATCAGCAACATGGGTACTGGGTGGCAAGATGAGAAGTGTATCCCTCACTGGTAAGATCAGACCATAGAGTAATCATACTGGATATACACATCCTGACCACAGTCCCTGGCCAGAAAACCACAGTGAAAAACATGTGTAAAGCAAATGTTGCACTCCTCCAAACTGATGTGGAATCCATTAAAGGCCCTGTGCATGTGCAAAATATGGGCCACACCTCAGAACCCGTTATACAGGCATTCCATGAAGACTGCTAGGAATGCATGGATTATGCAATCCCAGATAAAACCAAGACACAATGCCATACACGCAGGCATCTGGCATGGTGGGCCCCAGCCATTACCAAACCATGCAAGAGAATGAGGAAGCTACTACATGACAGAGCAAACCTAAAAAGGGAAGTAATCTCTGATCAGTATTATGGCAATAAAATATGTCCACTCATACAATCCACTAAGGCCAGCTACAAAAAGTTGAATCTGTGAATCTTGAGGCAATGTTACACCTGCCCCATGTACACAGACAACCCTCTCCTCCCCCCAAGAAATACAAATATATGTGAGAGATGCAACCATTTATCCAAACTGGAGGCTGAGCTCTCTCAACTCAGTACTGTCAAAACTAGTCAGGAGGAGAAGGTAACCACACACACCACAAACCCAGTCTCACATAGACCTATCACAACTGCAAACCAAAGACATAAACACAGAAAAACATTCCTGGAGGCTCTAATTACAAACACACCACATCAACAGAGGCCTCCAAAGTAGACACCCAAGCAACCACTACCTCCAAACATAGCACATGCAACACATAGTACACAAAGCTGGTGTGCCAAACAGTCACAGGCCAGAAGGAGAAACAACATGCCTGATACAGTTGTAATAGGTGATTCCATAGTCAGACACGCTGCTGTCCCGCTCACCAGACTGAACAAGGGAAAGGGTACAGTAAGCTGCCTGTAGGCTGCTATAATATGCCACATAACACAAGTACGCAGGTCACCCCAAAGCAAGTACAAATATGATGCAGTCATTGTCCATGCTGGTGTGAATGACCTGAGACGTACCTCCCTGGACTACATGAAGAGAGACATAGATGAGCTCTCCGATTATGTAGTCCAGGCCGGTATGACACTGACCTTGTGCAGCATCCTACCCTCACCAAGAATGATGCCACAGTACAAACACAGAATGATCAGCTTTAACAAGTGGCACAATTACTGGTGTCATTCCAAGGGGATCCAATGTCTGTCTGCTTGGGATGTCATGCTTGACAAGCCACGCTGCTTTGCCAGGGATGGCTTGCACCTGTTACCCCTGGGCATCTGGATATTGGCTAAGGCTCTTGCCACCTCCATAGAGCCTTTTATAGGCAAAGCTGAAAAGACTAACCCACCTCCCTAGAAAACATAAGTGGAAAGAAACATAAGGATAATGCTGCCCAATGCCAGACGTCTAAACCTCAACATGCATGCTCCCGAGGCACTCCCCAGTATGGGGAACATTGATGTCCGTGCAGTGACACAAACCTGCAGCAAGGCTCCTGAGAGCACACCAGCACTACCAGGTTATACATCATATGAGTTATGGCCCCAAAACCTGAACCAAACCATAAAAGGAGGGGGAGTATCCATATTCAGCAAAGATACCCACACGTCCAAGTAACTGACAATGCATGAAGCATCGGAGACCACCCATGTGCAACTAACCATAGGCAAAACAGCTGTACAGTCTGTAGCATGCTACAGACCACACTCTCACACACAGGAACCCCACTCAGCCTTCCTGAAGACACTGGACAGTATGAATGTCTCATCAAATACCAAACAAGATACTCACAAATTACCACATAGGTGGTAATCCATTACGTATGGAAGGAGTAATCAGGGACCTAGGGACACAAGTGGACAGTAATCTGTCATGTGACACTCATTGCCAATGTGGCTAGGAAGACCTTCTATATTGGCCACCTTATCATGAAAGGATTCACATCTACATCAACAGAGGTCATTGTGCCCCTATACTGTTCTCTTATCAGGCCCATAATTTAGTACAATGCCTCATTTGGGATGTACCTTACCCAACACCTGCAGCAGTTGGAAAGACCTCAAAGGTACCTCACCAAGAGGATAAAGGGTCTCAAATATATGTCATATGCTGCCTGGCTGTAGACATCCCAGCTGTATGCAGTCACATACTGCCTACGCAGAGGCGTTGTATGCCTGTTGTACAAGGCCATGTCCAACACAGGATTAATGGACATGCTCCACCCCAGAAAACCCAAATCCATCAGAGCTGTGAGAGCGAGAGATGTCAACCTCAACACATAATGAAATAGGATGTGCTGGAGGGACAGATACATAACCCAGAGGCTCCCTACACTATGGAACGGAATCCCACTCCATGTTAGGCAGAGCCCCTCACTGACTCTCTTCAACAGGAATCTTGCCAAGTGGATGGGTGATTGTAGATGTACACTGGGGGTCTTCACTGTGTCACGTCCAGACAGAGGCACAGTAAAGTAAATCCTAAATGGCCATAATATTCACATAGCAAGGGGTGGCGAAAGCCACACACACTCTGGCTAGGCTTATAAATGCCCTAGGGCGGATAGCCTAGTATGAACCTATGAAGATACAAATTGTACAGGACACTAAAGATAATCACAAGGCTTTCTTAACTGATGGTAGGAACCTTGTTGGGAATTCACAGATATGCTCTGAATCACTCAAATATTACAAACAATATACCAAACACACACACATTGCCAACATCTAACCTGACAGGTGTAGTGCAAACCCCCCCCCCCCCAAAATGCCAAATATCTATCCCAGCAGAGTGCTGGCCCCCTGACATTGCAGATGCTGAGGTAACAGCCAGCATCTACAAAGCAAAACACACAGCATCAATGGTACGAGATGGTGTCCTGGGCTGAGTCCAACATGGACTCCAAGAAGAATGAAATGCCAAATAACACTACTGCTCAATGTCAGCCTTACCACAGGATATGTACCCAAAGAGCAGTGTACAACAACAGTGGTCCTTCTCCACAAAGGTGTTGCTTGAATGGATACTGCAAACTACCACCCCAGAATCCTGACAAGCTTGGTCTGCAAAGCTATGGAAAGGATCAGCATGTACATCAGACATAAAGATATTGGGGACCTACTGACACTGGACCCTTCCCAGTGTGGCTTTCTTAAGTGCAGATCCTGCCCCTTAAACATGTTTGACTCATTTCATTAAGGCCATTGATGAGGGGAATGTGGTCCACACAGCCTAGCTGGACCTTGCAAAAGGCTTCCATACAATACCCCACGTGTTCATTATAGATAAGCTCACCAGCTTAAATATAAACCCCTATGTCAGTAGAGGGGTTGCAAACCAGACCAAGGACAGAACTGATATGGTCAGAAATGCTGCAGCCATGTCAGACTACAAACCAGATACAACTGGCATCCCACAAGGCTCGTTCCTGGGACCTCCCTTGTTTGGTATATATGTCCCATAGGTACAGGCCAATATGGAAGGACTGTATCTGAACAAGTTTGCAGAGGAGTAAAAACTGGCCAACATATCTGACCCTCCAGCTGACACAAGCATCCCACAAAAGGGCCACATAGAAACAGTCAACTGGTGCCATAGCCATGTCAGCAAGCTAATTGCAGAAAAGTGTATAGTCAACCCCTGTGGATATACAGTAATTGCCCACCAATTACCACATAGGTGTTAACCCATTAAGTACTTAAGATGTAATAAGAGACCTGGGAACACAAGTTGATAGATATCTTGCATTGAACAAGCATGTGACTGTAGTGGTTACAGAAACATACCATATACCCACCTAATCATGAAGGTAGTCAGATCTAGATCAGGGGAGGTCATTGTGGCTCTGCAGTCATCCTTCATCAGCCTCACAATTGAGTACAATGGCCCCTGTGGGATGTACCTCAGCAGACACCTCCATTAACTGGAAAGACCCCAAAAGTACCTCACCAGGAGTATCAAATAGCTCGAACAGATGCCATGTGTTGCCTGATTAAACAAACTGCAGCTCCACACAGTGCCATACTGCCTGCCCAGAGGCAAACTGTGCCTGATGTATAAAGCCATGTCCAAGCTGGAATCAATGAACATGCTGCACCTTGTACAATCGGAATGGCAGTGAGCTATGCACATGAGAGACCTGAACCCCAGCACTGACATACATGGGACATGCTGTACTGATTGATCCATAACACAGAAGCCACCCCCACTCTTGAGTAAACTCCCATTACAGGTTAGCCAGAGAGTCACTCATCGACTCTCCTCAAGAGGAATCTTGATGAGTGGATGGGAGATGGTAGGTTTACCCTGGGTATCACTGTTATGTCACGGGTAGACGGAGGCACAGTATACTAACCATGACATATGTCATGGCAAACTCCAGTTACAATGTGTGTTGAAGGACAAATACACTCTCTGACTAGCATTAGAAATGGCCTAGGGCACATCGCTAGTGTTTGCCAATGTCCACCTATGTTGTGGAATACACTACCAATGTTGGACAAGCCTGGTTTAAGTAGTCCATATCTGAACATAATGCAACATGGTCATATGTGCACAACTGGCCCCTAACCAGTCTGTTGTGCTCACTATGAAAATTTAAAGCAGTGATAGGACTAAAGCCCAGGATACTGTCCACCACAGTGAAAGTACTGAACCAGTACACTATACGGTACTACAGTGTTTGGTCAGTATGAAAGGATGTTGACAACTGTATGCAAAGTATCCCATGCAAACCCTGCAGGCACAGTATAATCCCTGTTGTGTTCAGACACAAAGCAGTTGGCCAGTAAGTACACAACATGATACCCAACACACAACCATAAACGTGAGATATTGTTGAAGTTCACACTCATCCACAAATGTGGTGGACTGCAGATTTCAACATATGGAAAGCTCACACTGGGCATGCTCGCACACTTTGATAAATGAGACATATGTCAGACAACATGCCATGGAAAGCCTGAACTGGGCATGCTCACACACACAGACCATATCTCAGTTTAGCAGTTGGCCACACATATCTGGTATTTGTACGTGTTATTCCAGGAACCAACCACATTACAGCAATCTGCCCAGTGCACACAGTTAAATGACTACAGAAACATAAGTGATATAGTGGATCCCTCTCATATTCAAACATCTTCAACAGATACACAAGTTGTTCATAGAAACAGGGAATGCTATGGCAATAAAGACCTGCAAACAGTCTATCAGCAACAAATATTGTGCATCTGACAATTAAACATATGGGTGTAGAGGTCAATACTAGGCTGTTTGCCCTAGGGAATGAAAGCTTAGCCAGAGTGTGCTTGGTGTCTGCCTCCCCAGTACAGTAGACTACTGTGCCACTGTAAAGTAGGTCACATAAGCCACCGTTTGAGGCTAGTGTGCTGTGCCTCTGTCAAACAGGGACATAGTGGAGATCCCAGGGGTTGAATTTGCTATGCCACATCCATGTGGCTGGTATTTGCTGGAAGAGGGTTGGTGAGGACCTCTAACAGTAAGTGGGTGTCAATAACAGACTGAGGGGAGCCTTATCTGCAGTGTCTGGACAATTTCACTGTCAGCACTTTGTCGTGATGATTATGAGGGATTGAAGTGTCGTGCCAGTACTGCTCTACAATGTATTAGCTCACTCCGTCTGTTGGACAGCTCATATATGGCTGATGTACACCTGACAGGTGTCCTGTTGTGGAGGAGTAATGGGTATATTTGGGATAGCATGATCAATGCAAACCTTCCACATGCTCATAGAATGCAATTGTCAAGGATTATGCAGAGTGGCCTGTATACTCCCCCAGCATGGGTCCTTTGAAGTCTTCCACCCCAGTCTTCACAAGTGCAAAGTCTGCTTTTGATAAATACACTTTGTTTGCAGTGACAACCTTGCCTGGGGGTGGGGATGGGATATGGATGTCCAGGGAAAGGTGGGTATGGTCAGATATCAACAATGGTGGTCTACCTGTGGTGTGGAACAGTGAGTACCCATGTTGCAGATGGTCAGGTGCAATATGTATTCCCCCTTGTGGCTGTGGTGAGTGGTCCTGCCATAGCACATGGACTCACAAATTGTAGTGGCTGTAGGGTAATGTTGTAGAGGCCTGAGTAGTTCCCACACACAATATACCTGTACCTGACGTTAACAACTGGAATGGTGTATGTGAACACCTTCATATCATGGCACTGTTCCTAGGGAAGCAAAGTGTGTGTCCTTGATGTGGGAGGGGTGGTCTGAACTGGTTGTGTTGTGTGTTACAGGTCCTGTGGTCACGAAGCATGGTATAAAACATAACCTGCCAGTGCTGATGTGCATATCTGACCCTAAATAGGTGGCTGCAAATGCATATATATGCTATCCCCACCTAACAGGTAGTAATAGATGTACATATCTCTGTATAAATAATGATGTCAGCACCCTATAAATACTGCAGGTGCAGAACAGATGCCCAGTAATTCGGATAGTGCGCTCTGCTAATGCGTCTCCCTCAAGTGTCATAATATAGTTAGGTAGGGGTTTGAATCCTGCAAATGCTCAGTGTGTGTGTGTGGGTGAGCGGGGTTGGTGTGTGTGCAATTCTGTGTGAGAAAAATGTCCCTTTTGGCAAATAGGAGAACACACTACAGGATGCACATTCCCCTTTCTAAACATTGATGATGTCAGCACCCTATAAGTACAGCAGGAGAAGAGAAACCTTCCAGTAATGTGAATAGCGTGCTCTGCTAATGTGTCCGTCTTGAGTGTCATAACATAGGTAGGGGTTTGAATCCTGCAAATGCTCAGTGTGTGTGTTTGGGTGAGGGGAGTTAGTGTGTGTGCAATTCTGTGTGAGAGAAATGTCCCTTTTGGCAACTAGGAGAACACACTACAGGATGCACATTCCCCTTTCTAAACACTGATGATGTCAGCACCCTATAAGTACAGCCGGAGAAGGGAAACCTCCCAGTAATGCAAATAGCGCGCTCCGCTAATGCATCTGTCTTGAGTGTCATAACATAGTTAGGTAGGGGTTTGAATCCTGCAAATGCTCAGTGTGTGTGCAGGGGGGTTAGTGTGTGTGCAATTCTGTATGAAAAAAATGTCCCTTTTGATAACTAGGAGAACACACTACATGATGCACATTCCTCTTTCTAAACACTGATGATGTCAGCACCCTATAAGTACAGCCGGAGAAGAGAAACCTCCCAGTAATGCAAATAGCACGCTCGGCTACTGTGTCTCGTACTAGTGTCATAACATAGTTAGGTAGGGGTTTGAATCCTGCAGGTGTGTGTGGGGGGGGGTGGACGTAGGGTGTGTGCAATTACTTGGTGGGAGAGAATTGACCCTTTTGGCAACCAGTACAACACGCCAGCTGCTGCATATTCCAATCTCTAAACAGAGGTGATGTCAGCACCCTACAAGTACAGCAGAAGAGGGCAAATCTCCCAGTAATGCAAATAGCACACTCTGCTACTGCATCTCTCACTACTGTCATAGCACAGTTAGTTATGGCTTTGAATTCCACAAATGCCACGTGTGTTTTTGTCACACAGACTGCCCATGTGTGTGGGTTGTTGTTCACAATAATGCATGACATCGATTAAACCAGTAATGGCAATGCACACATATGATGTATGTTTGTGCCAAATACACATATATATACCTGTGATCTTCAATAGTTCCCATGTCTGACGCCTGCCACATGTGAATACATGGTATTTGCACTGGATAACATTATGACTGTGGTTTTCTGTGCGGGTGCTGCATGTGGTATGTGTATATACAGTGTGAGTTGTATATGGTATCATCCTAGCAGCGAGGGATACACATCTGGTCTGGGGCATATAGTCTACATGTTGTTGATGAACAGGTGCTGCATGTTTTCACCTGTTGTGGGAGTGGTAACAAGTTGTTCCATAGCAATGCAGTGACTACATGCTAGGAACCTTTCAGCTAGGGTGTTGTAGCTACAGTAATTCATCAGCATTCAGTAATACTTCAGCATTCTTGGTGAGGGTATGATGCCAACCAAGGTCAGGGTCATACCAGCCTGTGCCACATACTCAGAGAGCCCTTCTATGTTCCCTATCATGTAGTCCAGGGAGGTACATCACATGTCAGCCATAGTGGCATGGACAATGACTGAGTCATATGTGTCCATGCCTCTGACTGACCTGTATGCTTGTGTTATGTGGTGGGCCATAGTGCCCCACGGGCATATCACTGTGACCTTCACCTTGTCCAGCCTGGTGAGCGGCACCTCACTGTACTGGACAATAAAGGTACCTAACACAACTGTAGCAGGTGTGTTGTCTAGCTGTACAGGCTGTGACTGTTTGGCACACAGGATTTCTGTGCTATGTGTTGCACGTGCTGTGTTCCGGCTTAACGTATGCCTGTGTGCCAGCTGCAGAGGTGTCTGCTGCTCAGGCAGGATGCTATTCTGAGGCTCCAAGAATGCCCCTGTGTGTTCATGTGTTTGGATTGCTGTCAGTGTAGGTCTACATCAGACTGGTATTGTAGTCACTGTAGTATTTCATGCCACCTGACAGGTTATGCCAGTACTGGGTTCAGAGTGCTTAGTCCCCAGTTTGGCTATGTGGTTGCATCTCACACGTGTTGTACATTCATGGGTAGGGGAGAGGGTTGACTGTGTACATGTGGCAACTGTGACATTGCCACATGACTCACATATTCCACAACTGTACCATAGAGGTGACTGACAAGTGACCTCTGCACATGCTACCATAGAATTGTGATTGCCATGGTGATTAACAGCACATAGGGCCAATGGGGAACAAGGTACAGAAGGTGAGTATGTGAGGGTGTAGTGCCTGTGATTAGTTAGCGCTGGCATATATGACTGCTCACGTGGTCAAATGCCAGGTAAGTCATATGCAATGTGTCACAGGCAACGTACATGCGAACAGGACAAACAGTGACGTTCTGTCAAGTGAGACATGGACATACGTATAGTAAGCTATGCATATGTCACTAGGAATCCACAGAAGCTCTGTAAATCTGCATTGCAGGTGGAATCAGTGTTCCAGGGTAACTGCAAGCAAACATGCATGCAAACAAAGCTACAGTAAGCAGGGCTGCATGTAGTCCATTGTACAGCAAACAAGCTGTACCACTTCCAGTAGGTAACAGTGCAAATATGCAGGCACTATACACATGTACATGGAAATACACAGGTCAGATGGCCAGGGTCCAGTCTCAGCGCACACAAGTGTACAGACCATGTACCGTCAGGATGTACAATAAACAGATGGAAACCCAGGTGCTCATACCTGCACTAATACACATGTCAAATAACAGACACTGAGCCTTCACTCAATGGTTCCATACTTAGTAGAATGTATGCTACCTGTCCTGCCACCACAGTATCCCTGACATTTATGGGGACTCTCCCTCCTGTGAAAGTTAGTTTTGTGTGTTGGGGCTGTCTAGCATGGTATGAGGTGTGAGCTTGCAGTGCTAGGGTGCTCCTGCGTGTCCTGTACCAGTCGTGTAGTACTGCACACATATCAACATCCTCAAACATCTGCATTGCAGAGTACAGTGTGGGCAACATGCCACTTTCAGTTTACATGTCCATCATTGCGTATCAATACTTTCATTACCTTATCCCCTGTGCTACCTATGTATGTGGCCTTCTCTTGACATCCTTACCACCAGTATGCAAACATGTGCAGATGATACACTATGGTACTTACCATGGGTGTAGAAAACAGGACAAGACAATCATACCCTTACTGCATCAGGCATGCTGGGATATACCCACAATTATATCAGCACACTGTACTGTTAACAACATGATACTATTACTACACATCTATGTAGTCACCCTGTGCATCAGCAACATGTTAACCTGTACCTGCACTGATGTTACAGATTGCAGGAGGTGGCACAGTTTCATCATAGGCACAGGGTGTGAACTTGGTATGTCTGAGTCTGCCACTGATACCACCAATTGACATGTATGTGTATGTGTGTTGGTGAGGGACAGCAGTACAAGGTGGGGCAATGTTGATGCAGTGTGTGCATGTATGCAGTAGCCCTAGGTGTTGTCAATTCGCATGTGTGTATGGATGCACACAGTTCCACCTCATGGCTGCCATATACTGGTGTTTGTGGACAGCCACAGACTGTACCTGCCAGGTCATACAGATCAGTGTCTCTGGCCATGGACAAGATACCTGTGCCTTGCAGGGGTGCTATGGACCGTATCCAGTACAAATCCAGACTGGGTACTGTCATCAGAAGCAGGTATTCATTGACTGGACACAGATCCCTGTTGGGCCTGTCCAGAGCCACGTGCACGTGGTCTCCTGGGGCGGTCCGATGACAGCACAGACCCAGCATTGCTGGGGCTGCTGCTGGCACTATGGGGTAGGCCGTGGCCCTGTTGTCATCCGCGACGACTGCCAGCTGCTGCTGTTGCTGGCATACGCCCACGTCGATGCCTCAGCTGTCCACCATTGCCCTGGATCATGGACATGTAGTTGTGGAACTGATCTAATATGTCCCCACAACGTCTGTCTATGACATCGGTGAAATTACAGATGGCAGCTGCAATGTCACACATACTGTCACTCATGGCTGTGCGACATGCTGTCAGCTCCCTCAGACCCTGTCTGGTGTACCGTTCCATACGTGACTGTGCCTGCATGACAGCCCGAAACATAGCTGAGGTTGTAAGACCTGTGTGGGCACATCTGACAGGGGCAGTACGCCAATGGATGCTCCCACGAGAACCCCTGGACATCTGTCTGTGTGGTACCATCTCAGGGCCATGCCCATGGCTGCTGTGTGGGGAAGCATGTGCCACAGATACCACATTACCCTGGTCAATGCCCACTGTATCCTGTCCATCACCTAGGGACATTGGTGACAAAGGATGTATTGGCAGGATGACTGTGCACATTGATGGGGTTGACAGCTGTGTACTGTCAATTGGCTGACCAATGACGGACCCTGGCACACCTTCCTGTGCCATTACACAGATATCATCATTATCACTACCCGTGGCACCTGATTCAGGTTCCCTGCTGCATGACACCAGAGCAGCACCAGAACCTCTGGGAGGGAAACAGGAAACACAGTTTACAATGTCTACACAATGTTACCAGTGATGCACACGTGCACACGTGCACACATGCGCACACGCACACATGTGCACACTTGCACACTACTCAGTATGCGAGATATCAACACACAGACACAGACACACCTGCATGCATACACAGAGCACTACTGACTGAGCCTAATATTACTATTACTATCAAGACTATTAAAGGTATTGTTAATACACACTCACCAGCATGGATAGGCTGCATTGCTGTTACACCGGAGGGACCTGCAGAAGTGAGGAAATTAATGTCAGTGGGCACAACTGTGCCATTGTTACTGAGTATGATACAGGTCAGTAGTACAACAGTTGCCTTTCACAGGTCAGCTGCTGATATTGAGAATATCACACTTGCACATTAAATACTATGATGACAGCTACAAACCAAGGGCACACCTCACACATGCATTAACTACCAGTGTACGCAACAGTCAACTATACATATGGCATATTACCTGCACGCTCGTAGTCATGGTGCTGTGTGGCTCCAGCCTCCATCATAATGCAGGTCTGCTGCTGCTGTTGTTGGTGGGCTGGAGCCACAACACTTAGGAGTAGTCCCTCCAGTCTGGTGAGTGGGGGATGTGCAGCCACCCCACCACCTGTGGCAACCTGTTGCCTGTGGATATCCGACGCACGCTGACGGACATTTCTGATTAAATCACTGCAGTGATGTCGTACCTGCTCATATGTCCTAATCTGAAGTAGTTACTTCATTTGATCTGCAACCTGTCCTGTGGGTGTCGGATCCGACCTTGGATCCGATCTGGCAGCTTTCCAAGATCCGAGCTCCTAGCTCCTCCCCCTACCCATAATCCCCTACTACCAACCACATTACCTCAGATCGTTTTTTGCCGCGGTTGAAGAAGCTTCCCTGTGAAGAGCTCCTGGCTGGGTGAGATCATTGCTGGTTTTAAACCACTTTTTTTCAGCCAAAGTTGTTGTGTGTGTGCTAGCCCCTTTTTCTACTCCTTGTGCTAGTTTTTGGTCCCTTTTGTTAATTTTAATCACTAGCTTACCTTTACTCCCCCTCCCCCTCCTAGTGTTTGGGTGTGTGTGTGAATAATGTCTGAAGGGCCTAAGGCCGTTTTTTTCGAAATGTACTGAGTGTGGCCACAAGCTTTCCCCAGCTGATGGCCACACTTAGTGCGTTTTGTGCCTGGGGGCAGCCCATTTGTCAGAGGCCTGCCAGATCTGCATGGCCTTTAACCCCCGGGCACTTCGGGATAGGAAGAACAAGCTCCCCCAGGAGTCGGCTTCTTCCTCTCCCGTTCAGGCTCCAGCTGCTTCGGCAGCTTCGGCGCCATCTGTCCCCTTAGCTCTACCCGGGACTCAACCTCCCTCTTTGGGTTTGAGCTCTGGGAAACTAGTGCCTCTTCCCTTAGAGAGAAGAGTCACAAGGATAAGGAAGGACATAAGTCCCACAAAAGACGGGCCAAACCTCATCCTTCGGCTCCACCAGTGAAACTGCTTAAGTCTCCAGCGAGGGTCTCCGGATCCCCCTCCTCTCGACGCCATTCACCCTGTTTCTCGCCCGGAGCCGGAGGAGGAGGATAGGTCTCCTTCGAGATCTTTGAGGTGGCCCTCCCGGCCCGCCTCTACTACTTCGTCTAGGTCGACCTGAAGCATCTCCGAAGCGGATATGGATCGGATGATGCGTCGGTTCTTGCAGACCCAAATGCAGATGGGGATGATCTTGCCTCCCCCCCCTCTGGGGGGGGAGTGCGGCCCCCATATTTGCCGCGGCCCCCATATTTGCCCCGATCACTCCTTCTCTGACTCGTTTTTGGGTCTCGGAGTCATCGGATCCAAGCCCTTTCGGACCCGGGGAATTGGTGCCGATAGCTGTGGTCTCTTCGACGCTGACTATACCTTCGAGCTTGTCGGACCCGAGCTCTCGGGGCCGAGGGCTGAGCGTCAGATCCAAGGGAGTTGCTGTGTCTTCGGCGCTGTTGGCGTCGGAGCACATCTCTGCCTCGGCGCCGACTGCATCGGCTCAGACCCTGATCCCTTCCTCGGATCTGAGGAGATTGCTCTCAGAGGCTGGCGAGAGGGGCTCTCCTTTGGCTTTTGAGGTAGTGGAGAGGGTACTGTCGAGATCCTCCAGATCCCCGACCCGGGCTTCGGATCCACTCGCACCCCCACTGTATGAGGGTCTGTCTTCCAACATCCGTCCATCGGGACAGCCTGCCCAAGCCCTCCAACTAGTTCCCGCGGAGGAACAACCCATGGACGAGCCCTCTTCGGACAGCCCCACCGAGGAGGTCCCTCGGGAACATCGGTGCAAAAGGAGGCACCTGGACTCCCCCGAGTCCATTACCACAGACTTAGATGATACAGAGGGTTCCCCAAGGTCACCCCCTGAAGATGTCTCCTTTGGAGACATCATGGAAATGTTGCGTATCGGGGGGGGTGGTCAGCCCAAAAGCCCTCCCTTGATGAGTCCATGTTCCTGGAGGCCTTTGAGGCAGGCCAATCTACCTCCTGGGTGTCCCCTCCGGCCGACCCCCTGGTGGACTTAATTAGCACCAGGGCGTGGAAGGAGCCCGACACCGTGGAGCCAATCCCTAGGCACCCCGATAAAGTCCTCAGCCCACCCACAGATAGACCGTCTTGGGCCAAAGGAACCCCCGTTGATGCCATGTTGGTGGCGGCGGCCACCAAGAAAGAACTCGCGCAGGAGAGTTCTTTGATTTACCCGCCGGATAAGGAATCTCGAGCGCTTGACCAGATTGGGAAGCGAATGTTTGCTTCAGTGACCTTTTCCATAAGGGCGCTGAACTATATGGCACATACTATTAGGCTACAGTGAGACTTGATTAAGGAATACGCTGCAGCCCCCACGGAGTCCATGATGGTCCCAGACAAGAAGGTTTTTGAGACTCGAATGGCCACTCTAAAATCCATCTCCAATACATCTATGCGGCTTCTCTCCCATGCAACAGAGGGAGCCGCTAGAGCTAGCGGAGCCGGGGTCGTCTTACGACGTCTCTCCTGGCTCCGTTTCAACTTCACGGATCCCTTCAAGGCGTCCTTCGCGAACGCCCCTTTTGATGGTTCTGCCTTGTTTGGCAAAACTGTTCACGACATGCTGGTCCAAAGCGAAAAGGACGGGAAGACGCTGTCTGCCGTCGGAGTCCGCTTCTCTAATCCCCAAAGATCCTTCTCCAGGAATCAGAGGGGACAAAAGAAGCTGTGGTTCCGTAAGTCTCAGCAATCCCATCCTGCTGTGGACCACTCGTCCTCTAGAGGCAGAGGAGGACAAGGTGGACGCCGGCCCAGAGGCAGAGGGGGGCCGCATAATTTCGGGTCTAGAGAACCTTTCTCGGACAGACCCACGCAACAGCCCTGAGGGCTTGCCTGACTGTCCCTCTCTGTAGGCAGTCGGGGGGGCAGTTGTCGGAGCACCTGTCAAACTGGGAGTCCCTTACAACAGATCGATGGGTGCTCCGGATCATATCCAGAGGATACTCCATTCCATTTATAAATCTTCCCCCCAAACCCAGACGTCTCCCCAATGTCCCACCCGATCAAAGGGAGGCAGCGGCTTTGGAGATTTCAAAGATGCTAAGAAAAAGAGCCATCCAGCCCTTCCCCCCCAGATCAGTCCGGATTGGGTTATTACTCCAGGTACTTTTTGGTGCCAAAGAAAACGGGGGACCTCAGACCCATCTTAGACCTTTCCGCTCTGAACCTGTTCATACCCAAGGAAAAGTTCCGGATGGTCACTCTCCAATCAATTCTCCCCCTTTTGCGGGAGAACGACTTGATGTGCTCGTTAGACCTCAAGGATGCGTATTACCACATCTTGATGGACAGACGATCCAGGAGGTTTCTCTGCTTCCGGCTCGGAGCCAGTCATTATCAATTCAGGGTTCTTCCATTCGGCCTCACCTCAGTCCCCAGAGTGTTCACCAAGGTCATGGCAGTGGTTGCAGCCCACCTGAGACTCCAGGGCATTCAGGTCTTCCCCTACCTAGACGACTGGCTCCTCACCGCGACCAACAGGCATCAGCTCTGTGTGGCGAGAGATTATGCTCTGTCTCTGGCCCACAACCTAGGCATCTCAGTGAATGAGCAGAAATCCTGCCTGTGCCCCACTCAAGCCCTAGAATTCATAGGGGCCAGGTTAGATACACAAATCTCCCGAGTTGTTTTAACGTCAGTCAGGCTGAACAGCTTGTCGTATCAGGTGTTAGCCCTTCTGTCAGCAGCAATCAGTCTCTCTCTTCATGCCCGTCTGCGAATGCGCATATTACATTGGACCCTTCAAGTCCAATGGTCCCTGTCGATCCACCCGTTAAGCACGCCAATAACCCTGAGCAGGGTGTGCAGGGACTCCCTTCTGTGGTGGTTACATGCGCAGGAACTCAGAGAAGGGAGGCCCTTTGTGATTCTCCAGGTCGAAGCCACGTTGACCATGGACGCTTCTCGCCTCGGGTGGGGAGGGCATTTTTCAGGCAGATCCGTTCAAGGCACGTGGACTTCCCTAGAGACTGCATTGCATTTCAATGTCCTAGAAATGAGGGCGGTGCTTTTGGCGTTGCAAGCTCTCCACGACCTTCTCCCCCTGGGGACTATTGCAATCCAGACGGACAACATGTTAGTAGTCTAGTATATAAACAAACAAGGAGGGACCAGATCTTATTCCCTGTATCGAGAAGCCATGAGAGTGTGGGAATGGGCGATTTCCACTAACCGCTTTCTGATAGCAATGCACATTCCGGGATGGTCCAACATATTAGCGGACAAGCTAAGTCAAGTACTCTTCACTCCATATGAGTGGTCTCTGAATCCGTCTGTTGCGAAGCAGATCTTCCACAAATGGGGTCATCCTCGCTGCGATCTTTTCGCTTCTCCTTTAAACACAAAATGCAGCGAGTACTTCGCTCTAGTTCCCCCCAGAGGGGAGACCCCCAGAGACGCTCTAGTCCATGCTTGGCCTCCCGGACTCCTTTATGCTTATCCCCCCCTCCCACTCATGATGAAATTCATCCAGAAAGCCTGTCGGTTGGGGAGCAGAGTTATCCTCATAGCCCCATTCTGGCCTCGACAGATCTGGTTCCCCTTTCTGCGGTCTCACAGTATGGCTCCTCCATGGGTTCTGGATCCCAGTCTAGACCTAATCTTGCATCCAGCGAGATGCCATACCCCAAACCTGGTCAATCTCAAACTTGCTGCTTGGTTGATCCAGTTCCATTAATGGCTAGGACTCCCGGTATCTCATCCCCCGTTAAGGCCATTCTGGTGGCGGCTCATAAACCGTCTACCAGAAATCTTTACAACAGTAAATGGAAATGTTTCTCCATCTGGGCCAAAGACAAAGACTTAGACCCATTTACTGTCCCTATTCCGACTATTCTGGACTTCCTTTCCCTGCTTTTTAGGCAGGGAGCAAGTGCCTCCACGGTTAAGGTGCAGCTGGCGGCCATCTCCCATTTTCATGTGGGGGACGGCATAGGCTCCTTAGCATCTACAAAGTTGTGCAAAACCTTCTTAAGAGGCGTTTTTCTTTTGAAAACACCTGTAAAGACTGTGGTTTCCCCCATGGGATCTCACTCTGGTCTTGCAAGCCTTGACGAGACCACCTTTCGAGCCTGCGGCCTCAGTTCCGTTGAAGTTCTTATCTTGGAAAACGGCTTTCCTGGTGGCTATTACTTCAGTCAAGAGGGTTTCAGAATTGCAAGCTCTGTGTATCAAACCTCCGTACCTTATCTTTCACAAGGATCAGGTGTCCCTCAGGACTAATCCGTCTTTCTTGCCTAAGGTGGCTACAGAATCAAATATTAATCAATCAATAAATCTTCCTGTATTTTTCCCAAATTTTCACAGCAAAGGTGAATACACATTGCACAAATTGGCTGTACACAGACAACTGCATTTTTACTTGCACAGGACTAGAGAGTTTCGCAAGTCGGACCAGTTGTTTGTTTCTTATACAAAGTCAGCCATGGGCAAGGCAATTGCTAAAGTGACTGTAGCAAATTGGATCTGTCAGTGCATTATGCTGGGATACACTTCGTCTGGTAAGCCAGCTCCGGTTGGCATCCGTGCTCATTCCACAAGATCTGTAGCTACCTCAACAGCCTTTTGGTCTAGGGTTCCAGTAAACGATATATGTTCAGCAGCTACCTGGTCCTCATCTCATGCGTTCATTTCTCATTACAAGCTGGATATAATTTCCAGGAGTAGGGCTTCTTTTGGCTCCGCGGTGCTTCGGAATATCCTTCCGTAAGGACCACCCAGGTTCTTGTAGGTTAGCTGGGGACTCTGTCCCACAGGTTGCAGATCAAATGAAGTAACTACTTCAGATAAAGAAGTTATGTACTCACCATAACGTTCCATCTGAGTAGATACTTCATTTGTCTGCAACCGACCCCCCCTGCCATCCCCTGAACCTGTCAGGAATTTTTCTGATCATTCGGAGTTGGTTTCTATCTCAAGTTGGTGAGGCAAAAAAAACGATCTGAGGTAATGTGGTTGGTAGTAGGGGATTATGGGTAGGGGGAGGAGGTAGGAGCTCGGATCTTGGAGCTTGGAAAGCTGCTGGATCGGATCCAAGGTCGGATCCGACACCCACAGGACAGGTTGCAGACAAATGAACCCAAAGTTACATTTTAGTCGAATTTGATCGAAAGTTTGCTTGTTTGTTTGTTTAATTTAACTGTGGAGGCTGCCCACTAAAGTGTGCTAGCCTGTGTAACTAATTTATCACTGTTTCTGCATTTTCTGTGTGTTTCTACCAAAAAAACAAAAAAATAATCCTTGTTTTCCCGCCTTCCTTGACTAGTTTAGACGTGTTTACAGGCATTGTTGTATTCAGGACTGTGGTGTAGTTCCTGTGTTGTCCATTATCTTACTTGGATAGAAGGAAGTTTCTTTGCTCACCAGTGGGAGTGGGGAGCCTTGAGCAGCCTACCTGTCCTTGGGGGAAGTGACCTCAGCACAAGAAGCTGTAGTAATTGGTTGTTTGGGACCATTTCTAGCTCTTTTGTAGTTCACTGTTTAAAATCCGCCTCTGGGCATTTTTTTCTGGCTATACTGCTCAGACAAGCTCCACGTGGATTTACAGAGTGGTCCTAGCAGCAGGGAAATCAGATAAGCGACTACCTTCTGGATTTAAGTATCGTTGCTTTTTTTTCACTTGTAATAGCTTCTGTAGCTTACCTTGAACTAGCCTGAACTGTTTTTTAACTGATTGCTGCATTATTTTAAAATCTGCACTTAAAGTTACATTTTAGTCGAATTTGATCGAAAGTTTGCTTGTTTGTTTGTTTAATTTAACTGTGGAGGCTGCCCACTAAAGTGTGCTAGCCTGTGTAACTAATTTATCACTGTTTCTGCATTTTCTGTGTGTTTCTACCAAAAAAAAACAAAAAAATAATCCTTGTTTTCCTGCCTTCCTCGACTAGTTTTGACCAGTTTACAGGCATTGCTGTATTCTGGGCTGTGGTGTAGTTCCTGTGTTGTCCATTACCTTACTTGGATAGAAGGAAGTTTCTTTGCTCACCAGTTGGAGTGGGGAGCCTTGAGCAGCCTACCTGTCCTTGGGGGAAGTGACCTCAGCACAAGAAGCTGTAGTAATTGGTTGTTTGGGACCATTTCTAGCTCTTTTGTACTTCACTGTTTAAAATCTGCGTTTGCACGGCTTTGCGCGGTTGTGCGCATAGCGCAGTGCCGGTTAAACAAGGTTAAACTTTTTCTGGCTCCGCCAAGTCTGCTCTTCAAATTTTCCCTTAAGGAAGCTCTACTCTTAGTATAACCAGACTACTCACCGTATTATAAGCCTAGCACTTGTTCTCAATACTTCTCTACTAAGTAAGCACTCTCGTATTAAGTAAAGCACTATATCTACTTACCACCCCTGTGAATATCCACTTCCCTTAAAGGTATACCACTCCCTTATACTGTTCTAGCATGTCGAGTGGTAGATTACTGGTGTCTTCTCCAGTTCAGCTGGTCAATCTGGGTATCTTGAGATAATGCTACAATTGTCTCATGTACACAGACAACCCTCTCCTCCTCCCAACAAACACAAATACATGTGAGAAATGCAACTATATAGCCAAACTGGAGGCTGAACTCTCTCAACCCAGGGCTGGCATGACCAGACTGGAGGAGATGGCAACCACACACACAACAATCCCAGTCCCACATAGACCTACCACAACTGCAAACCAAACACATAAAAACACAAAGACATACTCGGAGGCTCTAATAAAAAACTTACCAAAACAACAGAGGCTCCCAAAGCAGACATCCAAAAATCCACCACCTAAAAACAAAACACATGCAACACATACTTCAATAAATCAGTGTGTTGACCAATTGCAGCCCTTAAGGCCAAACACCTTGCCTGATACACTAGTAATAGGTGACTCCATAGTCAGACACACTGATGCCCCACTGACCAGGCTGAACAAGGAGAAGGTGACTGTGAGCTGTCTATCGGGAGCTAGGATCCGCCACATAACACACGCACTCAGGTCACTCCAAAGCAAGTACAAATATGACTTCGTCATTGTCCATGCTGGTGTGAATGACCTGAGACGTACCTCCCTGGACTACATGAAAAGAGACATAGAGGAGCTCTCCGATTATGTAGCCCAGGCTGGTATGACCCTGACCCTGAGCAGCATCTTGCCCTTACCAAGAATGATACCACAATACAAAGACAAGATGATCAGCTTTAACAATTGGCTCAAGTACTGGTGCCATTCTAAGGGGATCCAATGTCTGTCTGCCTGGGATGATATGTTGGACAAGCCACACTGCTTCGCAAGGAATGGCTTACACCTGTCACCACTGGACTTCCGGATATTGGCTAAGGCTCTTGCCACCCCCATAGTGCCTTTTTTAGGCAAGGCTCAAAAGACAAACCCACCTCCTTAGAAAACAAAAATGGAAAAAAACTAAGGGTAATGCTGCTCAACGCCAGAAGTCTAAATCTCAAGATGCAGGCACTTGATGCACTCCTCAGCATGGAGAACATCGATATCTGTGCAGTAACTGAAACCTGGTTCAAGGCTCCTGAGAGCACCCCAGCACGACCAGGCTATACCTCGTATCATGCTTTTCGGCCCCAAAACCCGGGCCGAACCACAAAGGGAGGGGGAGTGTCCATATTCATAAAGGACACCCACACCTCCAGGTTAGTAGCAACACATGAAGCATCAGAGACCATACAGGTGCAACTAACCATAGGCAAAACTGCTATACAACTAGTAGCATGTTACAGACCACCCTCCCAATCTCAAGAACCCCACTCAGCCTTCCTGAAGACATTGGAGGATATGAATGTATCACAAAATACCATCATACTGGGAGACTTCAACTACCCAAACATAGATTGGGTACATTATTCTAGCCCTAATACCCTAGCCCAAAGGTTCCTGGAATTCATAAATTCAAATGCACTGGAACAACTGGTCACCTCTCCCACTAGGGGAGATAATATACTAGACCTGATCATCACAAACATGGGGACAAAATGCTCCACACCGGAAGTATACCCCTCACTAGTGAGATCTGACCACAAACTAATCACCTTGGATATACATATCCCACCTCCACCCCAGCACAAAAGACCACAGTGAAAAACTTCTCAAAAGCAGACTTCACTCTTCTTAAGACTGAGATGGTATCTTTTAAGCCCACTGTGCCAGTGGATACCACATCCCACAATGCCGAATCCTTCACAAATGCTTTCTATGGACATCTCCAAGAATGCATGGATCATGCAATCCCAAACAAATCCAAGTCCCTCTCCACCAAATGTAAGCATCCTGTCTGGTGGACCTCAGCCATAAACAAATTGTATAACAAAAGAAGGAAGCTACTGCACGTCAGAGCGAAATCCCATGAAGGGAAGACATCTCTGATCAACATTAGCAGAAAACTACGTTCTCTCATAAAACATCCAAGGCAAACTTTGAGAGAAAAATCGCTAAGGACACTAAAGATAACCACAAAGCCTTCTTCAGCTATGTTAGAAACCTGGGCGGAAACCCTCAGATATGCTCAGAGTTGGTTCACAACAACAAAAAATACACTGAACCCACAGATATTGCTAACATTCTGGCTGACAGGTTCAGTGCAAATTTCTCCCCTCCTTCACCCCCAAAAGAAGAAATACTTATCCCAGCTGAATGTAATCTCCCTGTCATCTCAGATGTCCAAGTGAGAACCGCCCTAAACAAAGCAAAAAACACATCATCAATGGGACCTGATGGTATCCCCGGGGTGCGTGTTACATGAACTCCAAGAGGAGCTAAACCCACACATAAAAATGCTATTTAACCTTAGCCTTACTTCGGGATATGTACCTGAACACTGGCGTACAGCAACAGTGGTCCCACTCCACAAGGGGGGTGCCTCTACAGACCCTGGAAACTACAGCCCCATAAGCTTAACTAGCCTGGTCTGCAAAGCTATGGAAAGAATCATTATGGAACTCATAAACAGAGACATAGGGGACCTACAGACACTTGACCCCACCCAGTTCAGCTTTGTAAAGGGCAGATCCTGCCTTTTAAACCTGGTTGACTTTTTTGAAACAGTCACTAGAGCCATTGATGAGGGCAAAGCAGTCCATACAGCATACCTGGACTTGGCTAAGGCCTTCGACACAATACCCCACTCAGGCATCATAGATAAGCTAAACAGCTTAAAAGTAAACCCTTATGTCACTAGATGGGTTGCAAACTGGCTAAAGGACAGAACCCATAAAGTTAAAATCGCTGGAGCAATATCAGACTCAAAGCCAGTCACAAGTGGTGTCCCACAGGGATCTGTCCTGGGACCCCTCTTGTTCGGCATTTATTTCTCAGATGTTAAAGCAAACATGGGAGGGCTGTGGCTGACAAAGTTCGCAGATGACTGCAAACTAGACGCCATAGTCGATACACCAGCTGACACACACATCCTACAAAAAGGCCTCACTGAAACGGACAACTGGTGCCGTAGTCACGGCCTTAAACTAAATGCCAAAAAATGTATAGTCATCCCTTTTGGAAAAAACAAAGTATCCACAAATTATCACATAGACAGCAACCCACTGAGTACGGAAAAAGTAATCAGAGACCTAGGGACCCAAGTAGACAGCAACCTCTCATTTGACACCCACATTGCCAAAGTGGTTAGAAAAACATTCTACCTTGCACACCTCATCATGAAGGGATTCACATCCAGATCCAAGGATGTCATTGTACCCCTATATTCCTCCCTCATCAGACCCATGATTGAGTACAATGCCCCATTTGGTATGTACCTCACCCGGCATTTGCAACAGCTGGAAAGACCACAAAAGTACCTCACCAAAAGGATCAAGGGTCTCCAACAGATGTCTTATTCTGCCAGATTAAAGAAACTTCAGCTCTATTCAGTAGCATACCGCCTGCTCAGAGGTGATCTCTGCCTGACGTACAAGGCCATGTCCAATCAGGATCTGATGGACATGCTCCACCTCAAAAAATCCAAATCCATCAGGACCACGAGAGCTAAAGACTTAAACCTCAGCACAAGTATGAATAGGACATGCTGGAGGGATAGATTCATAACCCAGAGGCTTCCCATGCTTTGGAACAGGATCCCAGTTCATATTAGGCAGACCCCCTCACTGACTCTCTTCAAGAGAAATCTTGATGAGTGGATGGGAGATCGTAAGTTTACCCCAGGGGTCACATCTGTGTCACTGCTAGACAGGGGCACAGTAAACTAATTCTATTATATAAGGGGACCTTCATTATGTCACTACTAGACAGAGGCACAGTATTCTAGATTTATTCTGTACATTTTTGTACCATTTCATGGGGTGGCAAAAGCCACATCACTATGGCTAGGCTTACAAATGCCCCAGGGCAGATAACTTAGTACTATACTATGAAAGTATGAAGTATCTACTCAGATGGAACATTATGGTGAGTACATAACTTCTTTTTATGAGTGCCTATGTCATTTACCCGACAGACCAGGTCTTGCCACAGTGCAGCCCTCTCCTGCTGATTCTGGCTGGTGCGGGAAAAGAGTATTGCAAAATCCCACACCAGGCTCTGGTGTATTTCCTCATCCTTGGCTGCAGAGTATGCCGGATTGCGCTGGTGAACCATGGTCCTGAAAAAGAAAATAAAATGAAATCAGAAAAATATGTCAGCAGAATTTGGCACACATACTACTCGACTGTTGTGATACAACATATCTCCCATATATAGCATCTGTCTGTCTGTTGGTGGGTACACATGTAAATGGCCAGGTATCAGTGCTCAGCCAACAGCTGTGCAACAGTACCTGGCACACTCCATACGACATACTACTAAACCCCAGCAGTCAGCACACTGATTCAGGTCCAAAGCACCTCCTCACTCTGGGGGTTTGTATCGAGGTACTGTATGGGGAACATCATCAACTACTGTGATCTGACCACAAACTAATTGCCCTGGATATACATATCCCACCTCCATCACCAGCACAAACGACTACAGTAAATAACATTTCAAACGCAAACTTTACACTTCTTAAGACTGAGATGGTATCCTTTAAGCCCACTGGGCCAGTGGAAGCCACAACCCACAATGCTGACTCCTTCACAAATGATTTCTACGGACATCTCCGAGAATGCATGGATCATGCAATCCCATATAAGACCAAGACACTCTCAACAAAGGGAAAGCATCCTGTCTGGTGGACCCCAGCCATAAACAGATCGTATAACAAAAGATGGAAGCTACTGCAAGACAGAGCATAATTCCATAAAGGGAAGGCATGTCTGATCAGCACTAGTAAAGAGCTATGTTCTCTCATACACTGTGAGAGGGGAAATCACCAGGGACACTACAGATAACCACAAGGCCTTCTTCAGTTATGTTAGAAACCTGGTCTGCAACCCTCCAATATGCTCATAGTTAGTACACAACAACAAATAATTCACTGAGCCCATAGATATTGGCAACATTATGGCAGACAGGTTCAGTGCAATTTTTCCCCCTCCCTCTCCCCCAAACGAAGACATAGTTATCCCAGCTGAATGTAACCTCCCTGTCATCACAGATGTCCAGGTGAGAGCCGCCCTCAGAAAAGCAAAAAACACAGCATCAATGGGACCTGATGGTATCCCCGGTTGCATGCTACATGAACTCCAGGAGGAGCTAAACTCGCATATAGAAGTGCTATGTAACACTAGCCTGACTACAGGATATGTACCTGTACACTGGCGCACAGCAGCAGTGGTTCTACTCCACAAAGGAGGCACCTCTGCATACCAATACAATACAATACAACACAATACAATACAATACAATACAATACAATACAATATGCTATTGCCCCTGGGACTACAGCAGCATACCCTGACCCTTGTGACATGTGATGTGATGGTACCTGCTCCTGTCAAACAGTTACACAGGGTGACTCATATGGCATATTACCTATCTGACTAACATTCAGCAGGGGTATGTGTGACATGTACTCATGGGGAGTCTTGCTTCTTAACGCTGTGTGGTTTATTGCAGGGTATGTCTTATCTGTGGGTAGGAACCTGTACCTCCGCCATGTGCTCTCTACTGCGGTGTCAAGGACGACACACAGTGGTCATTTAGGTTGTGGACGGTGTGAGGTGTTACTATGGTTGTTGGACATCTGTCATGGGTGTGACTTAAGTATGTAAATCCAGGAGTGTTAACCTCTATGTGGGTAGTATGTGTGCACTCTATGGTGTTGTCAGTCACTGTGCATTGGTAATGTGTTTGAGTGCATTGTCACAGTGTCGTACATGTCACTGTGTCCTTCTCCATATCTGTAGTTGTCATGTGAGGTACATACCATGGCAGACATTGTATGGTGTGGAGGGATACACTGACCTACATGTCCATAGCTGACACACCATGTCTGCTGACACATGCCATGTACAGGTATTCCAGGAATAGTGTGCCACTGTGACTATCACTGGGGGGCCTATTGCACACGTTTATGACCCTGTTCACCCCTGACACATGCAGTGGTGGGCAGCCAATCACATATCTGGTGGTTACTGGTGTAGGGGATTTGAAATGGGGTATGGTACTCCAGTTTCGACACTGGTGTTCACTCCATGCCTTTGTCACCAGGCACCTGTTGCAATACATCTGTACACATGTGCCTCACTCAGAATATCTCTCTCTCTCTCTATATATATATATATATATATATATGTATATATGTATATATATATATGTCTATATATATATATGTCTGTATACATATACACACATATATATATCAATGTACATATATTGCTATAGATATGGAGAGAGGGGGGTGTGACAGAGAGGGGATGAGAGTGACAGAGGGGGTGGGACAGGGGGAGTGTGAGATACTCATATACAGTCATATCTGTAGATAGTCAGATCTGTCTGTCTATGTATATGTATCTACATATATCTATATCTGTATGTGTGTATTACATATATATGTTTGTACATATTCTATCTACATCTGTCTACGTATTCCTACATCCCTCTCTATCTATGTATACATATATGCATATTATATATATATATATATATATGTATATATATATATATATATATATATATATATATATATATATATATATATATATATATATATACATACATACATACATACATACATACATATCCATATGATAGATAGGTATATCAACATGTTTGTTTACAAAACTGTATACACACGCTAATATACTGCTAAACATACATAACTGTGAAACATACATTGTACATTGCACTAAAACCTACATTCAACCTACATTGATATGTGCACATCGATGCCCTCACATGCATATGTATGTACAGCCTTCACTGATAGTTGCTGTATGTCCCCTGCCCTATGCACATCTTCATATACATATAGATACAGACCAATGACACATATGGAGGGTTCACAGTATATAGACTTTTTAAGTATTACTTTACATTACCTGTGTTTGTCACAGCTGCTTGCGTTGCCTTTTGGATCAGTGTCCTGCTGCTGCTCCAGTTGACAGATGACAGCTTTCTAGTAGGTTTTGTTAATAAGTGTTTTTGTTTGTGTTTTTTTTTCTCTCTCTCTGTCTCTACCTCCAGAGGGTGCAATGAAAGTATTGCATGTGTGGACTGGGAGTACAGCATGCTTTTGTAGGTATCTACATATGTCCATGTGATGGCCTCTGCACCAATTGTTAGCCAGCATTTGCTAATTGCATGCAGCCAGTTGTGTACTGATTGCAGTTCTCACTGTGATTTCAGGACAGTGCTATAAAAAGGTATGTAAGATAGGCGTAGCCCTTTCAGATTTTAAGGGCAGGGACCATGCTGGTATGCTGTGGACACTGTTCTGTGAGTGTAAAGGTTAGTATCTCTCTCATATTTCCGGCTGTGTTGTAGAGTAACATTTCTCCATTCATTTCTCCAGTTTCCTGTACTAAGTGTGTATGTACACTGACACCTAAGACTACTACTACTGTTAATGTGGGTGTGTGTGCTTTCCTGTGGGACATGTGGTGTATAGCAGTGGCTCTTGCACTTTGTTGCTATGGCTTAAATATTTGCCCTTTACATTCACTACTTGTATGCCTGCTAGGTGTCTTGACTGTAGTGTGTTGCTGTGGCTTTCCTATTTTCCATGTACATTCACAGCTTGGAATGCTTGCTATATCTGATAGGGTGTTACTGCATGCAGTGTGGTCTGGCCATGGTGTGGGCCTTGACATCTATTAGGGTATTTGAGTATGCTGCTGAGCAGGCCCCAGAGACTCTCAGGTGCATCTTTTATCTGCCTCATGGAATGGTACATATCAGTGGGGTACACCCATTAAATTGTCTGGTATTCTGCAGTTGTGACTGTGGGTTAGCATGAGCATATGTATTACTACACTATTTCTGCCGTGCAAGTGGTGCATACTTTCAGTACTTCATAGTTACCATTGCATGCGTTGTAACACCTCTCTGCCTACTGTTTGTACATTTCACAGGGAGTCTGTGGGGCATCCCTGTAACTCAGTCACTGTTGCTATGTCTAGGCTCTTAACTATTCAAATATGGCAGTGTCATACCTCTCAAGTGTACAGATATTTGCAGGATGTCCACATTTTTGCCTCATATTTTGGTCCATATCTCATAAAACAGCTTTTTCTGGCAAATGACTCAGGGCTCAAGTCAGACTATAGTGACAAACATTTCAGTTTCAGACTTCGTACCCTTCCAAAAATCCAAAATAATGAAAAACCTGTTACTCTCTCAACTGTCTAAGTTTGTCGGAGCAATATTTGAAATGTGTCCCTGTTTTTGGGCCTTTGCTCCACATTTTTTATTACTTAGTCCAGATGTCTTGCTGTAAGAGGTTGTGGGGTATGGGCAGTGATTATCCTGCTGTGAGTATGTGTGTGGCTTGCAAGGTGCTACAGTGACAATATTACCTACTAGCTACCAACTAGCATGGCCGTTTCTGTTCACACACTACTATTATAGAAATCCACTACATTTGACAGTAAATATACATGACATGCTTTGTGTACTACACATCCTATATTCCCTTTACATTCATTCTTACTATTGCATGATATATTTATTGTAGCACAATGTTCTTATATAGCAGTCATGCCTTAGTGGTAAGTCATGCAGACTACTGTTTCCAAGGTCCTGGGTTCGGGACTGACGGTGGGATTTTATTTTGCTTTTGAGCAGACTACAGGCCTTGTCATTCAGAGTGACTAAGGCACTTTTAAGCAGTTGTAAGCGGGTTAGCGCTGGTTTGCCGGAGCTCACGCATGCACACTGGCGTTTAGCTCCACGCATACCCGCTTACAACTGCTTAAAAGTGCTTACTCTTGCGCACACCCGCTCTAATTTCTTTGAAAGAAATGAAAATGGGCACTTTCCTTTTGCTAACTGTCATACTTATATATTTATTTACAGTTACAGGGAGAGAATTACTGACCTGCCTGGTGGTGCAACCGCACCAGCCTATTGCCATAGGCTCGACGGTTCGCAGAACGGACACTTGCAGCTGTAATATAAATAAAGTAATATTGGAATACATATCTCCATAATATCAGCTAGGTTAATTTCTTACATAAATAATTACATGTAACTTAGTAGTGGGGTATTGGGAATTTGCCGGGCCTCCTGGATCCAACGGTTCAGTTGGTCCTGCTTCCGCCTCTTCAGGTCCGCATGGTGGTGATGGACCTGCTCACCAGTCCTTGGTATTCCTGTGGCACTGGTGAGATCATGAGCCAACCGGTCCCACGCCTCAGCCCTATATGCTCCCCACAGGACCTGGCCCTGCATGAGTTGGGCCTCATGATTATGGACGAGGAGCCAAACCATATATTTGGACTCCTCAATGCCCCACCTCTGTGCTCGGAAGCAACTACCCTCACCTACACCTGACATTCTGGCTGCAAGTCGGTTCTACAATCGGTTATGCTGTGTATTCCCACCTATGGGGCTTATATATGCCGTTTTTCCCGCACTTATCTGTGATTGGCCATTTTGGAATTGTATCAGCTTCACAAAACCTGCTTTGTCATGCTCCTCTTTCTATTCATTCCTATATATATGCTATTACTGCATTTCTAAGTGCAACTGTCATGGCTTAGTGGTTCAGTACTTTGACTATGGTGCATGGTATCCTGGGTTCGAACCTGGCTATTGCTTTTTATATTTTATGACTGTCTACACAGGCTAGGAGGTGTATCTGTGTAAAGGCAGTTTTGATACAGCTTGCTCAATGTTGCCCATTGGTTAACTTGTTGGCGCGGTGCTCAGCTCCGCGCAAATGGGTTACCCCGGTTTACGCATGGTTTGGCTGTCAGCACACATATTATGCTCAGCTCAGCTACGGGCACACAGTTTCAGCTTGTTAAAACACTGCTCAACCCCGGGCACTCATTCTACACCTATTAAACCACTGCTCACCTACGGGCACTCATTCTACACCTGTTAAAACACTGCTCACCTACGGGCACTCATTCTACACCTGTTAAAACACTGCTCACCTACGGGCACTCATTCTACACCTGTTAAAACACTGCTCACCTACGGGCACTCATTTTACAACTGTTAAACCACTGCTCACCTACAGGCAGATATCCTCAACTTGTTAGACTGTAGCTCAGCTATGGGCACATCTCACATTTTTTTTATTTTTTTATCTCACATTTCTTCAAAATACATGGCCCATTTCATTACATTTTACATAAAATATAATTTTATATATGTACAGGGACTTGTTTCGTGCTTGTTTCGTGCTTATTTCACTAAAAATAAAAATTGATGTTGTGGGGGCTCGAACCATGACTGCCTCCTCTTCAGCCAATGTCTCTACCGCTACGCTATTGCTTCTTGGCTTACTTTGCATATTTAGTTCTTATATGCTTTTCCACTGTCTGCTAACTGTGGCTAAGTGCCGGGCACGCCCGCGCAAACGAGCGCACTCACGGGCAAACATCTTTACAACTTAAAAAAATATATAAGATGTTCATTTATACATTTTATGTTCATAGTCTGTGGGGGCATGTGTTGTGTTGTGTTTATTCACATTTACACGGACTCTGTCGTGGGAGTTTACTTTCGGGACTTTTACTCTTCTGGGGGCGTGTCGGTTTGCAGGGCTCGCACTACGGACACGCCCTCTACTGTCTTCCACGGACCATGTTAGCCTTAGGTGTGATTCACAATCTATGTATTCGAATTAGCTCACCAAAAGGTAAAGCATCTATTGTATCTGAGGGGTGACAACTTAGATAATAAATGTCCCCATCAAACTTTGTGTAACTGAGTATGTAGACCCCAAAAATTAGAAATATCAAGATCTACATCTAAAAAAAGAAACTTCTTTATCCTAATGTACACCATAAAATTTGAGTCCAAATCTATTAATTTGTAAGAAATCTATTTTCTCCCCCTTCATCACATAAAATAAGATCTATAAAGCGGGCATAATATTTAACAAACTTGATATATATATATATATATATATATATATATATATATATATATATATATATGCACTCATACTCAAATAATCCCATACTTAAGTTTGCGTACAAGAGGGCAAATGCTGCCCCGATAGCTGTACCTCATAATTGTTTGAATATCATTATTAAATTCAAAAAAATTGTTACATATGTAAAAATACAATACTTCTAAGATAAATTCAGTAGCTGGACATTCACCAAGGAAAAAAACTTACCGCCTCCATACCAAATGTATGTGAAATATTAGTGTAGAGGCTGCTGACATAAAGTGTAATAAAATACATATTTTCATTCAAAGGCACATTTTAATTTTTTTCCAAAAAATTAAACATCCTTAACATAAACAGGTAAAGATAAAACTTTTGGCAATAATAAATGGTGCAATAAATAGCCCATATTGTACAAAAAATATTGTTTTCCTGAAACAATATGGCGTCCAGGGGGATGCTCCAAATTTTTATGTATTTTAGGCAGGCAATAGAAACAGGCCTGATCTATATTAAACTTCTTTTTAGCATTCTCCCTGGAAAAATACCCTAACCTTACACCCTTAACTCCAACTATTATTCTTGAGCTAACGCATATGTAGAAATATGTACCTTTTCATATACTTTTACATCATTTAGGTGTGCATAACACATTTCCAAATAATTTGATACATCTAAAACCACCAGTCTATTACCCTTGTCAGCAGGTTTGAAAATCAAATTATTTCCCCCTTAGATTCTTCAAACCAACCCATTCCGCCTTTGTAAGGTTATATTCAACATTATTCATTTTTTTAAACTATCAATTTCTAAAGCAACAGAAAAATTCAACATTTGATAAAATAATTTAATAATTTCATTACTAATATGTGTAAATTTATAATTAGAACTAATATTACTAGTATCAAACCTATAATATGCATTAGTCAATTATCTCTGCAGGCAGTCTACATACCATCCTGGGAGAACCGCCAGGCGGATGCCCTCAGCAGCTCATCTTGTCTGCATCACGAGTAGATGTTAAACAGAGAAGTTTTATAGACGTTGTCCACCAGTGGGGCACACCTCAAATTTATTTGCCTCCCCCCAGAACAGACAACTGAAAAAGGTTTGTACCAAGGACCACTCCCCCACTAGTTTGGAGAGTGGACGCCTTCACCATTTCATGGAAGGGATGGTTTCTGTATGCCTTTTCCCTCCTTCCCTCTCATTCAGAAGATCAGGAGGGACATGCCAAAAATTTTGCTGGTGACTCCCTATTAGCCAAGGTAACATTGGTTCCCCCCTTCTACTATCCATCACCAAGGGCAATCTCCACAAGTTACTGCACAAGGTGGACCGACTCACACAGCAAAAGGGAACACTCATCCACCCTCACCTGGAAATGCTATGTCTAACACTCTTGGTGATAAACTTTTAATACCCTTCAGACACCGCTACTCTGAGGATGTGCTTTCAATCCTGAGGGAGGCCAGGAAATGTAACACAAGAGATCCTACATTTTAAAATGGGAAAGATTCTCCAAATAGTGTCTCTGAAGCCATGGACATCCACTAGAAAGGGATACCTCTCTAGTATTAGCTTGTGTGATTGAACTTATCAAGGCAGGCCATTCATACTCTTCAAAGTCCACCTATCTACAGCCTCTGCCTGCTTACCCTTAGACCCTCTCTTACTCTCCAGGTTAGATGTTAAATTGTTCCTGAAAAGGGTCTTGCACATCTGGCCACCAAGGACGCCCATTCTAATGCCTTGAGACCTAAACTTTATCCTAGCAAAACTCACACTGGCCCCATTTCAATCAGCCAGTTTTTCAACACTGCAAATTTTCACATGGAAAATAATCCTGCTCGTAACTCTCACCTCCAGTAGAAGGGTATCTGAGTTACATGCACTCATGGCTTGTCCCCACTACACTATCTTCCACAAAGACAGGGTGACCCTGCGCACTAACCCTTCTTTTATGCCTAAAGTGGTCAACGAGCTATCATTAAATCAGTCTATCCACCTGCCCACTTTCTTTCCCTCTCCCATCAATGACAGTGAGAGAATACTCCATTCCATGGATGTGCACAGACAGCTAAGATTTTAGTTGGACAAAACTAAGTCCATAAGAAAATCTAATCAACTCTTTGTATCCTTTCATCCCAGAGCCTGGGCAAGGCAGTGTCCAAACAAACTATCTCCTGTTGGATCAGGAAAACTATCTTCTACTCCTATCATGGCAATGACTTACTTCAGGGCATAAGAGCACACTCCACTAGGGCCATAGCATCCTCCAAAGCCTTCTTCAAAGGCCTGGACACAGCCTCCATCCTGGAGGCAGCCACCTGGTCTACTATACACACCTTTACCAGATACTACAAATTGGTCCAGATCTCCAGAGCAGGTTTTGCTAGGCCAATCCTGCAGGGATGTCTGGAATCAGCTACCTCTACCTTCTCCTCCTTTCTAAGCTGTGGTACTCTCCCACACTAAATACTGCAGCATGGGAATAAAGGGACATAAACTAGTTGTGTAAAATCTTACCATAGCTATAGATGTCCTCTTCCATGTTGCAGTATTCCTTCCCTCCCACCACTCCCCTGCATTCCTTTCACCTGTATATGGGGCACCCTAGGCAACTCCTAGACTATGGTTTCACTGGGCAATCTATGGCATTTCACCAGTCTGGAAAACATTATTTGGCTCTACCTAGTCCACTGTCCAACTGGGCAGTTAGGTCTGAGGTCTGTGCATGCAGACATCACAGTTAAGGCTTCTGGTTTATGGCCCTGTGTGTGACGTCCCATGCACCAACAGCAACCAGGCTTAAGCTCTCATTTAGGAGCCGATGTTCGGGTCATTTGAGGCGGAGAATCCCACACTAAGAATACTGCCACATGGAAGAGAAGGACATCTATGGTTATGGTAAGATTTTACACAGCTATTTTTTATGATGCTGCTGAAGCCTCAGCAAGATCAGCAGCAGCATCAGCAGCTGCCTTAAGAAGGTACTCCTGGCTATGCCTCCAGCCCCTTCCTGATGATTTCAGGGCAAAACTGATTGGTGCCTCCTGGACAACACAGCTTTGTTTGGTGCAAAAGTGGCTGATTTAAGTCACTTCAGCAAAAGGGGAAAGAAATGCAATATTTGAAATGCCTGCTAGTCTCCCCTATTCCTAAATTTCAAAGAAACTACCCAGCTAAAATACAGTTCATTAAAAAAATGCTCTCACCCTGCTGCTCCCTCAAGGTCTAGAAAACCTACCAGAAGGCAGCCCCCTCCAGATAGAGCTACACCATCCTCTAGCCAGAGGCCACCCTTTCAAGACAGGGCAGGTAGCATCTGACTACCTGCCAATCTTACAACCACCTCCTCCACCCTCTCTCGGTATGCCTCTATCACTGCCTCCCTGTGTGGACATCCATCACCTAGGCTTATAAAGACCCCTGTGGTCATTAGCATAGTATAATCCTATGTGCCTAGATGTGGACTTTCTCAGGTAGTAGCTTAATTTTGCAGAGTTTAATGTGCACAATAACTGATGGTCATACTAGCTGCATGTATGTATACATATTAATAAATCAGCCACTTCCAACAGTAAAGAAAATACCCCCATAACTGTACTGCTAGATAAATTATACTAGCAGCCTGCAAGATAGAAACTGAAGTATATATCTAAAATGCTATGGTTTTCATCAAGATCTAGTATTCCTACTACACTCTGCAGTGGTGACCTGATTACCATTTCTATTTTAATCTGTTATACCTACACATCGTGTCCATTGTCCTATATTTCCCTTTGAGCCTTTTCAGGCTTGAACTGTCAACTGTATGCGAAACAAGGATTTAATTAGAACTTGAGTAACAGAATAGGGATTTACACTATGAAAGCAAGTTGTGATGATGTCCCGTGTTACTAATAGAGGTAATAGATGCACAGTGGTAAAGAAGACTGGAATCTTTTAACTATGGTTAAAATAGTAGATGTCAAATGTGGACAAAAGAAGAGGTAAAGACAGAGCGTGTTAGAGATGAGAGCAAATGTCTACAGATAAACAATACTTCTAGTACTGTGAAGAGACTCGTAAAGAAAGGTAGGCATTAAATGACCAAGAGCCAGGGTAAAGTTGTAGTAAGGTGATGAGGTAAGCTGTATTACAGGCAAAAGGGTATTATAATGCCAGTACTATTAGTGCTACTGAAAGTGTTGCAGAAAGCTAAAGAAAAGAGGGAGAGTAAAAGTGTCCTCACTGTGACACATTATAACCTTCAGTTTAGTAACATCCTGGATAAACCAGAAATAATCAATGGCGGCTTGTGCTATCAGACCGCAGGACTGCAGCCCCCCAGCTGAAAACTGAGAAAGAGAACATTTTTAAAAAATAAAATATGTATTTGTATACTACTGTATACAGTATTACTGCTGGCTGGCTGCTTAGCTGCTAGTCCAACTGACTTGCTGAAGTCCCGGAACTCGAACTGCACATGCACGGTGAGTTCCGGGTTGTAAAAAAAAAAAAAAAAAAAACTAGTTTCTGTAAATCTGGGATTAAGGAGAAGAGGCATCTGTGATGCCCAGAAGTCTGTGGTTTGTAACCGCAGTTTTGTGGAAGGGGCTAGGACTGCCACATCCATAATCACATACGTGATGTAGATGGCTACTGATTGGTTCTCGCTTTCTACCCACGGAATAAGAGAGCGAGAAACAGTCAATAGTATTTGGTTTACATTACGGAGTGGAGGTAACTTGGAACTTCGTTCGGACAGTGAGTGACTGAGCTAGCTGAGCCTGAGCTGACAGAGACTGACATATTGGGTTTTACTTATTTGGTATGTATGCATTTACCTTTTAAGAAGAATTTTATGGACAAAAATCAGCCATGCAAGTTGCAATAGACATGAGATTTTGCCTGAATGGAAAACAATCTTGCATACATGGAGAGACTGGCAGGCGGGAAAACAGACTTTTGGCAAAGAGACCAGAAACTGTACCTCCTCATAAGCTGGTAGTTTACGTCTTAACCTCTGACCATTAAAAGCACTTGCTTGTATATTGGAATAGAAAGTCTTCTGATAATTGACCCGACCCCATATACCAGGTAATAAGGTTTAGTTATTTAATGCTGTATATATCATTAACAGATCTGTCCTTATGGAAAAAAAATATTAATATATCTAGGAGGAGCAAAGCTAAAAAAGTGTTATGCTAAATAATAGCTAAGAGGAGTGCCCTGTTCTGTGCGGCCCAAGTGGAAGACTGAAAAACATAGAGTTAAAACAAGGCAGGACTTCATTCCCTGCCTCCCGGGGAAAAAAAAAAAAACAGGAATAATTTGTGGCCTTCACATTTCCTTCTCAGTATAGAAATTCTGCTGCCCTCCCACCACCACCCTCTTAGGCTCTGTCTTTTCTCATTAGAGCTGCAGGTGAGACAGAGGGAGATCTTGTTCAATGGTAGCATTATAGTGTAAGCTTTATAATGAATTAAATGGGGAAAAAAGACTGGATAAAGTGTACAGTCTCTTGTTCACACTGTTATAGAAAAATATGCTTTATTAACTAAGATGTACTGTTGCTGATGTAAGCTAAGAACTCTTGTGATCATGTGTTATATAGAGCCCATTATGTTTTGTATGTTTGCCAGGATAATGGAGAACAGTGAGTGCTGCTTTATTTTTGCTCATCCTAATAATATTCTAAGTTCCTCATAACATTGCAGTGTTGTACCCACCATCAAGAATTTCTAGGACTGCTAAATAAAAATGTCTGACGATCACAGCCATTGAGTTGGTATTGCTGCTCTCATCCCCTACCAATTAGCAAGCCAGCAACACTATGATACCCTGCTTTGATTTCTAAATGACAACAGTAATTTTGTCATGTTTTGTTTGAATGTGCAGCCCTATGTAAGTTGATACTTGGGAGTGTGCCTGCCTCACACTATGAACATTCCAGAATTATTTATAAGTTAGAGTTTAGCGAGTAGTGAAAAATAAAATTGTGCTAAGCCTTTGTTGAAAACTTAATTTAGAATATAATAGGTTTTGTTGAAAACTTTTATTTAAAAAAAATACTTTGGCACCTCAGCCACAAGCCTTCCAGGAAGTGAGGCGCTAGACACTTGAGTTTTAAATAGTTTTCCATAAAGCCTGACAATTTTATTTTATTGTATTCATAGTAGTTTGAGTTTTTAGACTAAGCATTCAGAAGTATGTGAGCTGCACAATGAGTGAGTATGAGTGTATGATGGGAATTAATGAGAGAAGTGAATGGATGAGTGAGTATGTGTGCAAGGTGATTGAGGGAGCCAGTGGGGAGAATGAGTGAGTGACTAAAAGAAGTGAGTGAGGGAGAAAATGGGTGAGTGAGTGAAGAGGAGAACTGCATTTGAAAGAGTTATGGGCAAGCTTTTTTTTTCTATTGAGAAGCATTATTGAGTTATGAAACTGAACAGATTTGAAATTTTGAAATATTGTTTTATGGCACAAATCCTTTCAGAAATGCATGATGTATTTAAAGGAAACCAATGTAATGTAAAAAGCTGTTGAACGTCATCTGAAGAAAGATACCTAAAAACAATATATACTTACCACTTCTTAAATGGGTTAGTCAGACCGATCAAATTGTTCTTTCTTTGAGTTACCAAAGTAGTGGACATAGGAGGGGCTGAGTATGTGTACTACTACTACTACTAAGTTTTTAACAATACTTTCAAAGTCTCACATCTGCGTGATTGAGAAGGGAGTCCTAATGCAATTATTCTGTACAAACAGGAGGTCCTACCATACTGTGAAACTCTCTATAACTGGTATTCTTTGTTTTGTACGTTATACAGTATCAATGTTGATTCTTTGTTTTTTTTTTATATGATGTAATGATGGTATGACAAAAAGGGTCCCATGAGGTCCAGTCCAGATTACCAAATTGAAATAAGTGAGTGAATGGAAAAATAATAGTCAATATGCTAATAAATTAGACAAGTTGGAACTTGATCCCTAGGTGATATAAATTTAAGCAGCTGCTTAAATTGCAGGATAGATGTGGTTGGTATGGAAGATGCAATGTAAGGGATGTCAAGACATTTGATCATTTAGAAGAATGGTTAAGTACCTGCTCATAGTCATACAAAATGTAAGATGTGACTATCTGACAACCCTAAAGTGAGCAGGTATTCTGGGATAACCTAGTAAGAACAATATATATGGACTAGCTGCGTTGGTCTCGATATGTATGTACACACACGCTCTTCTGCTGCTTCCTTGTTTTTAGAGAGAAGAATGATAAACTGCATATGGAGGCAGACAGCCTGTGTGTGTACAGATTTGTGCATCATATTTTGATCGTTTTTTCATAAAATTGTGGTTTTCTGGCAAATTAGTGGCAAATCATTAAAGAATGAAGTTAGAAAATAATGGCAGACATTTGAGCTTCAGATTTTATACCCCTCAGAAAAGTCATACTAATGCAATACCTACTATTTTATTAACTTTCTACATTTGTAACAGCAATATTTAAAATTGTCCTTATTTTGGGCCTTTGTACTACTATTATTTATGGCTTTGTCCAGATTTCTTGCTCTGAGGTTGAGAGTATGACAAATGTGTCAGGACCATCACCGTCATTGTGACATACTTGTATCCCAGTCCCCCATGTAGTGATTTTGGATGTGTCCAAGCAAGGCTAGGAGCAGTTATGCAGTGTAAGTGTGCAGAGTATCCCCCCCATCCAAGGTAGACACAAGTACTGTGGCTTTTCATCTGTCCTTGATTTTGCAGAATGTTCTGGCTTTCTTTCATATTTTTATACTGTTGATTTATGCTTCTTATTATTCAGAAAATGCATGTTGTTGGCTGCATGTTGCTTGATACTTTTATAAAACTGAATATAAATTATAATTAGAACTGCAGTGCAATGAGAAGTGCAGTGGTTTGAGTTGAGTGCTGCTTGTTTTTTTTTTTTATACTTTATAGTGACTGGCATTCCAGCAATGTATTTAAAAAGTAATTTATTTTTTCATGCCTCACAACCTTTGTTTCCATTTAGATATTAAGTAAGCTTTCATGATGTAGCCAATGCATTGAAATACTTTTTTCTTCTCCACTTCATTTTGTCTTGATTGGAGTCTCATGATGACGGTTTGGCACCAAGGGTAGTGTATTTAAAGTCCCAGTTTTGTGGTTTTGAGCATCGCTCCACCCCTTTCTAGTTGGCCCCACCCATTCAGATGTCTCCTGCAGCCCCCCTCTGATTTGAAGTCACCAGCCGCCACTGGAAATAATCACCAAGTTTAATTCTAATTACTTCAGTTGCTATATCAGTGTAATTACTCACCATACTGAACTCAGCAAATCTTTTCAACAGAGAAATCTCCCTGAAGCTATCACTACTCCAGTACTATTAGGTAACTTAAATTACTGTACCCAAAAAAGCAAGTAGTATGTACAGTTAATCCTAGACCTTTTGTAATGCAGTTACAACTTTTTAATCATGCATAGCAACCTTCTGAAGAACACCCTTGGTTCAGAAAATGTGCCCTAAAACCTTCACACTCTGACAGTGGGTAACAAAGACGAACAGTCAGTACCACTTGCAAGTATACAACCATGGCATAGTGTGTAATAGCAACTAGGAGAAAAATGGATGCAGATAGTATTGAAGTAAATACATCAGGTACTATACTTCAACATGATAGAGCTCAGAACTGGAGCTGTTCTTCATAGTCAATTTTAGGCACCAACAGTCACCGTCTCTCCCCATCCCCAATCAGTGTGTTCTTTGATATTTTGTTACATTTGTCAAACCAACAAAAGCTAACACAGCATTCTCATTTACCTTAAGTCAGGTGAACAGTAACTCTAATGGAATGAAGAATCCTACGGATAAGCACTAATATGTCTTTAAAATTCAAAGACAACTCTTTGTGTAACATACATTTCTTTATCTGTTAGTAAGGTTGACATCTTTGGAGGAGGAAAAAAAATGCCTGAGAGAATCGATACCCTTTGCACCTCTCTACCTCCTGCACCAAAACTGATTGGTGCCTCCTGGACAACACAGCTTTGTTTGGTGCAAAAGTGGCTGATTTAAGTCACTTCAGCAAAAGGGGAAAGAAATGCAATATTTGAAATGCCTGCTAGTCTCCCCTATTCCTAAATTTCAAAGAAACTACCCAGCTAAAATACAGTTCATTAAAAAAATGCTCTCACCCTGCTGCTCCCTCAAGGTCTAGAAAACCTACCAGAAGGCAGCCCCCTCCAGATAGAGCTACACCATCCTCTAGCCAGAGGCCACCCTTTCAAGACAGGGCAGGTAGCATCTGACTACCTGCCAATCTTACAACCACCTCCTCCACCCTCTCTCGGTATGCCTCTATCACTGCCTCCCTGTGTGGACATCCATCACCTAGGCTTATAAAGACCCCTGTGGTCATTAGCATAGTATAATCCTATGTGCCTAGATATGGACTTTCTCAGGTAGTAGCTTAATTTTGCAGAGTTTAATGTGCACAATAACTGATGGTCATACTAGCTGCATGTATGTATACATATTAATAAATCAGCCACTTCCAACAGTAAAGAAAATACCCCCATAACTGTACTGCTAGATAAATTATACTAGCAGCCTGCAAGATAGAAACTGAAGTATATATCTAAAATGCTATGGTTTTCATCAAGATCTAGTATTCCTACTACACTCTGCTGTCAGCAGTGGTGACCTGATTACCATTTCTATTTTAATCTGTTATACCTACACATCGTGTCCATTGTCCTATATTTCCCTTTGAGCCTTTTCAGGCTTGAACTGTCAACTGTATGCGAAACAAGGATTTAATTAGAACTTGAGTAACAGAATAGGGATTTACACTATGAAAGCAAGTTGTGATGATGTCCCGTGTTACTAATAGAGGTAATAGATGCACAGTGGTAAAGAAGACTGGAATCTTTTAACTATGGTTAAAATAGTAGATGTCAAATGTGGACAAAAGAAGAGGTAAAGACAGAGCGTGTTAGAGATGAGAGCAAATGTCAATAGATAAACAATACTTCTAGTACTGTGAAGAGACTCGTAAAGAAAGGTAGGCATTAAATGACCAAGAGCCAGGGTAAAGTTGTAGTAAGGTGATGAGGTAAGCTGTATTACAGGCAAAAGGGTATTATAATGCCAGTACTATTAGTGCTACTGAAAGTGTTGCAGAAAGCTAAAGAAAAGAGGGAGAGTAAAAGTGTCCTCACTGTGACACATTATAACCTTCAGTTTAGTAACATCCTGGATAAACCAGAAATAATCAATGGCGGCTTGTGCTATCAGACCGCAGGACTGCAGCCCCCCAGCTGAAAACTGAGAAAGAGAACATTTTTAAAAAATAAAATATGTATTTGTATACTACTGTATACAGTATTACTGCTGGCTGGCTGCTTAGCTGCTAGTCCAACTGACTTGCTGAAGTCCCGGAACTCGAACTGCACATGCACGGTGAGTTCCGGGTTGTAAAAAAAAAAAAAAAAAAAACTAGTTTCTGTAAATCTGGGATTAAGGAGAAGAGGCATCTGTGATGCCCAGAAGTCTGTGGTTTGTAACCGCAGTTTTGTGGAAGGGGCTAGGACTGCCACATCCATAATCACATACGTGATGTAGATGGCTACTGATTGGTTCTCGCTTTCTACCCACGGAATAAGAGAGCGAGAAACAGTCAATAGTATTTGGTTTACATTACGGAGTGGAGGTAACTTGGAACTTCGTTCGGACAGTGAGTGACTGAGCTAGCTGAGCCTGAGCTGACAGAGACTGACATATTGGGTTTTACTTATTTGATATGTATGCATTTACCTTTTAAGAAGAATTTTATGGACAAAAATCAGCCATGCAAGTTGCAATAGACATGAGATTTTGCCTGAATGGAAAACAATCTTGCATACATGGAGAGACTGGCAGGCGGGAAAACAGACTTTTGGCAAAGAGACCAGAAACTGTACCTCCTCATAAGCTGGTAGTTTACGTCTTAACCTCTGACCATTAAAAGCACTTGCTTGTATATTGGAATAGAAAGTCTTCTGATAATTGACCCGACCCCATATACCAGGTAATAAGGTTTAGTTATTTAATGCTGTATATATCATTAACAGATCTGTCCTTATGGAAAAAAAATATTAATATATCTAGGAGGAGCAAAGCTAAAAAAGTGTTATGCTAAATAATAGCTAAGAGGAGTGCCCTGTTCTGTGCGGCCCAAGTGGAAGACTGAAAAACATAGAGTTAAAACAAGGCAGGACTTCATTCCCTGCCTCCCGGGGAAAAAAAAAAAAACAGGAATAATTTGTGGCCTTCACATTTCCTTCTCAGTATAGAAATTCTGCTGCCCTCCCACCACCACCCTCTTAGGCTCTGTCTTTTCTCATTAGAGCTGCAGGTGAGACAGAGGGAGATCTTGTTCAATGGTAGCATTATAGTGTAAGCTTTATAATGAATTAAATGGGGAAAAAAGACTGGATAAAGTGTACAGTCTCTTGTTCACACTGTTATAGAAAAATATGCTTTATTAACTAAGATGTACTGTTGCTGATGTAAGCTAAGAACTCTTGTGATCATGTGTTATATAGAGCCCATTATGTTTTGTATGTTTGCCAGGATAATGGAGAACAGTGAGTGCTGCTTTATTTTTGCTCATCCTAATAATATTCTAAGTTCCTCATAACATTGCAGTGTTGTACCCACCATCAAGAATTTCTAGGACTGCTAAATAAAAATGTCTGACGATCACAGCCATTGAGTTGGTATTGCTGCTCTCATCCCCTACCAATTAGCAAGCCAGCAACACTATGATACCCTGCTTTGATTTCTAAATGACAACAGTAATTTTGTCATGTTTTGTTTGAATGTGCAGCCCTATGTAAGTTGATACTTGGGAGTGTGCCTGCCTCACACTATGAACATTCCAGAATTATTTATAAGTTAGAGTTTAGCGAGTAGTGAAAAATAAAATTGTGCTAAGCCTTTGTTGAAAATTTAGAATATAATAGGTTTTGTTGAAAACTTTTATTTAAAAAAAATACTTTGGCACCTCAGCCACAAGCCTTCCAGGAAGTGAGGCGCTAGACACTTGAGTTTTAAATAGTTTTCCATAAAGCCTGACAATTTTATTTTATTGTATTCGTAGTAGTTTGAGTTTTTAGACTAAGCATTCAGAAGTATGTGAGCTGCACAATGAGTGAGTATGAGTGTATGATGGGAATTAATGAGAGAAGTGAATGGATGAGTGAGTATGTGTGCAAGGTGATTGAGGGAGCCAGTGGGGAGAATGAGTGAGTGACTAAAAGAAGTGAGTGAGGGAGAAAATGGGTGAGTGAGTGAAGAGGAGAACTGCATTTGAAAGAGTTATGGGCAAGCTTTTTTTTTCTATTGAGAAGCATTATTGAGTTATGAAACTGAACAGATTTGAAATTTTGAAATATTGTTTTATGGCACAAATCCTTTCAGAAATGCATGATGTATTTAAAGGAAACCAATGTAATGTAAAAAGCTGTTGAACGTCATCTGAAGAAAGATACCTAAAAACAATATATACTTACCACTTCTTAAATGGGTTAGTCAGACTGATCAAATTGTTCTTTGAGTTACCAAAGTAGTGGACATAGGAGGGGCTGAGTATGTGTACTACTACTACTACTAAGTTTTTAACAATACTTTCAAAGTCTCACATCTGCGTGATTGAGAAGGGAGTCCTAATGCAATTATTCTGTACAAACAGGAGGTCCTACCATACTGTGAAACTCTCTATAACTGGTATTCTTTGTTTTGTACCTTATACAGTATCAATGTTGATTCTTTGTTTTTTTTTTATATGATGTAATGATGGTATGACAAAAAGGGTCCCATGAGGTCCAGTCCAGATTACCAAATTGAAATAAGTGAGTGAATGGAAAAATAATAGTCAATATGCTAATAAATTAGACAAGTTGGAACTTGATCCCTAGGTGATATAAATTTAAGCAGCTGCTTAAATTGCAGGATAGATGTGGTTGGTATGGAAGATGCAATGTAAGGGATGTCAAGACATTTGATCATTTAGAAGAATGGTTAAGTACCTGCTCATAGTCATACAAAATGTAAGATGTGACTATCTGACAACCCTAAAGTGAGCAGGTATTCTGGGATAACCTAGTAAGAACAATATATATGGACTAGCTGCGTTGGTCTCGATATGTATGTACACACACGCTCTTCTGCTGCTTCCTTGTTTTTAGAGAGAAGAATGATAAACTGCATATGGAGGCAGACAGCCTGTGTGTGTACAGATTTGTGCATCATATTTTGATCGTTTTTTCATAAAATTGTGGTTTTCTGGCAAATTAGTGGCAAATCATTAAAGAATGAAGTTAGAAAATAATGGCAGACATTTGAGCTTCAGATTTTATACCCCTCAGAAAAGTCATACTAATGCAAGACCTACTATTTTATTAACTTTCTACATTTGTAACAGCAATATTTAAAATTGTCCTTATTTTGGGCCTTTGTACTACTATTATTTATGGCTTTGTCCAGATTTCTTGCTCTGAGGTTGAGAGTATGACAAATGTGTCAGGACCATCACCGTCATTGTGACATACTTGTATCCCAGTCCCCCATGTAGTGATTTTGGATGTGTCCAAGCAAGGCTAGGAGCAGTTATGCAGTGTAAGTGTGCAGAGTATCCCCCCCATCCAAGGTAGACACAAGTACTGTGGCTTTTCATCTGTCCTTGATTTTGCAGAATGTTCTGGCTTTCTTTCATATTTTTATACTGTTGATTTATGCTTCTTATTATTCAGAAAATGCATGTTGTTGGCTGCATGTTGCTTGATACTTTTATAAAACTGAATATAAATTATAATTAGAACTGCAGTGCAATGAGAAGTGCAGTGGTTTGAGTTGAGTGCTGCTTGTTTTTTTTTATACTTTATAGTGACTGGCATTCCAGCAATGTATTTAAAAAGTAATTTATTTTTTCATGCCTCGCAACCTTTGTTTCCATTTAGATATTAAGTAAGCTTTCATGATGTAGCCAATGCATTGAAATACTTTTTTCTTCTCCACTTCATTTTGTCTTGATTGGAGTCTCATGATGACGGTTTGGCACCAAGGGTAGTGTATTTAAAGTCCCAGTTTTGTGGTTTTGAGCATAGCTCCACCCCTTTCTAGTTGGCCCCACCCATTCAGATGTCTCCTGCAGCCCCCCTCTGATTTGAAGTCACCAGCCGCCACTGGAAATAATCACCATGTTTAATTCTAATTACTTCAGTTGCTATATCAGTGTAATTACTCACCATACTGAACTCAGCAAATCTTTTCAACAGAGAAATCTCCCTGAAGCTATCACTACTCCAGTACTATTAGGTAACTTAAATTACTGTACCCAAAAAAGCAAGTAGTATGTACAGTTAATCCTAGACCTTTTGTAATGCAGTTACAACTTTTTAATCATGCATAGCAACCTTCTGAAGAACACCCTTGGTTCAGAAAATGTGCCCTAAAACCTTCACACTCTGACAGTGGGTAACAAAGACGAACAGTCAGTACCACTTGCAAGTATACAACCATGGCATAGTGTGTAATAGCAACTAGGAGAAAATGGATGCAGATAGTATTGAAGTAAATACATCAGGTACTATACTTCAACATGATAGAGCTCAGAACTGGAGCTGTTCTTCATAGTCAATTTTAGGCACCAACAGTCACCGTCTCTCCCCATCCCCAATCAGTGTGTTCTTTGATATTTTGTTACATTTGTCAAACCAACAAAAGCTAACACAGCATTCTCATTTACCTTAAGTCAGGTGAACAGTAACTCTAATGGAATGAAGAATCCTACGGATAAGCACTAATATGTCTTTAAAATTCAAAGACAACTCTCTGTGTAACATACATTTCTTTATCTGTTAGTAAGGTTGACATCTTTGGAGGAGGAAAAAAAATGCCTGAGAGAATCGATACCCTTTGCACCTCTCTTTCTCCTGCACCTCTCTTTCTCTTGCACCTCTCTTTCTCTTGCACCTCTCTTTCTCTTGCACCTCTCTTTCTCCTGCACCTCTCTTTCTCTTGCACCTCTCTTTCTCCTGCCTACTGCAAAAAGTAGAATGTCTTATTTTTTCTATTCTTTTTCAGACACAGTCCCATCACAGTCAAGTTGCTTTAACACAACTGGATGCCTTGAGGTGGTGACTTCAGAAACTCTGGTTGGTATTCGTTTTTTTTTTACATTTATTTTCCTGATTTACTTTTTCCAAACAGAATGAAAAAACAAGAATGTGACAACCCTGTCTGTCCATCATGACTTGTGTCCCAATTTATTTAATGTTACTGATATCTTGACTCCATTCTTTCTAAGGCCACACAGACTGCTAAACCTACTGAGACCTCCTGAATCTGTAAATCTTGCCTAGCCATTTGACATTTTTGCTTCACTGTGTCCTCTAAATCAATTTTACTTGACCATGTCTAAGAAGTGAAACTAGGTTGGGTTACCTAGTTTCAGTTCTTTCTGTTAAAGGTATGACTTTAATACTGTTGGACTCTGCAGTTGTCTTAATCCTGCTGAAATTCCATCCTCAGTTGTCCTGCATTGGGACACTGAATTTGCTAACTCTGTTCTCCAAATCTGTCTCATCTCAGGGGATGTGGCCTGACTTCTATAGTTATGCTGATTCTATTAATAATGTTCTGGCCTCATGGCTTTGCTAATTCTGCAGGAGTTCTTAAAACTATAAATCCGACCCTACTTACCCATTCTCATATTACAACTCAGTGTAAACAGAGCTTGAATAGCTCCCCACAAAAACAGTCCCAGTGTAGTATTACTTGCAGCTACCATGTTTTATTTTGACTGTATGAACATCATCCTCCTACAGGACATTACCTTAGGTAGGGTAACAGGTGGTATAAGTACTTTTTGCTGAAAGTAGTAGTGAAGTTTAACAAGTAATGATTTGACTTTTTTGTGCTTCCTTTAAGATGTTTGTATATTGTGTGTACTCATTTCTTATATATTTGACTACTGAGTACATAGCATACTAGTTTCCTGATTTTTTTTAGCTAATATATATATATGCTGTTATTGCTGCTAGTAAACTGTAGTTAAGTTATCAATATGGTGTGCATGGTATTTTAACTTGCCTACAGATGTTATAGAAGAGAATTACATACAGACTGATAAAACCATTCTTCACTTGTACATGAATAACTCCATGAATGGTTATTGGCTGCTGTGATGGGTCGGTCAGTTAGAATGAAGAGGTCAATTGTGTAACAGGTAGTGTCATGAATAATGGTTTAAAAAGGCCATGGGATTGATCAGGTGGACCTTCCTACCAAGTATGAGTATAAATGATGAATTGACTGCCTTCTGTGTACCTACTGCCTTGGTGTGACACAAGTTTGTATCAAGAACGCAACTAATTAGTCGACATATGTTGCTTGACAATGAAAATTACATATGAGAGAGCCACCAAAAGTAAGGAAATGTGTACATACTGAGTAAGTGGAAGAAGGGGTCAAATAAGGTAAGGGGGAATGGGAAGGTAGTGAAGGAATGGAAGGAGAACCAGGAGAGGGTAGTTGTGGATGAGGTGCTGGGGTGAGGACCAAAGTATATTATAGTAGCAGAATCCCTGCTGGGAAGCTCCTATGACTGAAGCTTGCTGGGACCCTCAAAATGTCAAATTTGACTGTGGACATCTGTCTTCTGATTACAATATATTTAGACAGGATAGAACTTGCAGATCACAGAGCTTGAATGTGTGCCCCACCAAATGAATCATTAAGCAGTACTACAAACAATACAGTAACTAAGGCATGCCCAGTTAGTATTCCTCTTAGATACTGTAAGTTGTGCAGAAGCAAACAACTTCAGGCTTTAACTGTTTTGAATACTTGTGTCAAAAGAATAGTGTATAATATACTGTTGTTAACTGATTAAATGTCATCTCTACTGCTTTTACACAATCCCAGCCCAGTTTCAGAAAAAGTTCATCACTTATTAGTACCCTTAACAATAACAGGATGCATAAATGAGCATTTTAAAAGAAACCTGCAGCATTGTTTCTTAACTTCAAGGTATTTAATATTAGCCACATTTTACTGTATTAGGTATCCATCCACATATGGTTACCTAGTTTTCAAGCCAAGTATCAACTAAACTGAATATCCCAGTAAATATCTCTAGGGTTCCATATCTACGTTCGCTTTCCATAAATGTCAGTTTGTTTCATTGCTATGGTACGCTGCAGATGGTCCAGTATGTAGATGATACTGCCCTTTGCTTTAGCACTTCCCATATTTCTGTCCAAAGCATGCTTACAAACTAATTTCACTGAACTAGAAACTCAGCAAGCACAGACACAGTTTATGCCGAATATCAGTAAAAACGAATCCATTCTGTTCTGCTATATTAGTACTCTACAAACTCCCCTACCCTGGACACACTGCAATTAGAATTGAGGGGAAGTGCTTCACAGTCAGATTGAATAAGATATCCCTAAATCTGAAAGTTAACCTCCAAACACTTGACCCAACCCAGTTCGGGTTTGTTAAGGGCAGATCATGCCTACTAAACCTGGTTGACTTCTTTGAGACAGTTACCAAGGCCATAGACTAGGGAAAGGTAGTTCACACAGCCTACCTTGATCTCGCCAAGGCATTCAACATCATTCCTCACTCGGGTATTATAGAAAAACTCACCAGCCTGAACATAAACCCCTACGTCACAAGATGGGTTGCTAACTGGCTTACAGACCTCACATGGTAAGAATAGCGGGCTCCAGGTCCGACACTAAACCAGTCACAAGTGGTGTCCCATAAGGCTTGGTACTGGGACCCCTACTGTTTGGCATATATTTCTCAGAAGTACAGGCAAACACAGGAGGACTAGGGCTAACCAAGTTTGCCGATGACTGCAAACTGGGAGCCATAATTGACTCTCCAGCTGACGTGGACATCCTCCAAAAAGGCCTTACTGAGACAGACACCTGGTGTCAAAGTCATGGCCTCAAGCTAAATGCCAAAAAATGCATAGTCATCCCATTTGGGAATAACAAAACACCCACGAATTATCACATAGGCGGCAGCCTCCTTAATACAGAAGAGGTAATAAGAGATCTGGGGACCCAGGTAGATAGTAATCTCTCCTTTGACAATCATATTGCCAAAGTAGTTAGGAAATCCTTCTATGTGGCCCATCTAATTACTAAGGGGTTTGCATCTAGAAATAAAGTGGTTATAGTGCCCTTCTACTCGTCACTCATTAGACCCGTCATAGAGTACAATGCCCCATTTGGGATGTACCTCACAAGACACTTCCAACAGCTTGAAAGACCACAAAAGCACCTCACCAAGAGGATTACTGGCCTCAAACATTTATCCTATGCAGCCCGACTGAAAAAACTCTGGCTGTACTCAGTGGCATATCGCTTACTCAGAGGTGATCTCTGCCTGACTTACAAAGACATGCCCAACTCAGAATTGATGGACATGCTCCACCTAAAGAAATCCAAGTCACTGCTAGCCACGTGCTCTAGTGAGCTAAACCTCTCCACAACAATAAATAGAACATGCTGGAAGGATTGATTCCTGTCACAGAGACTCCCCATGCTATGGAACAAAATTCCTAACTACATTAGACAGAGCCCCTCACTAACACTCTTCAAGAGAAGCCTTGACAAGTGGATGGGTAACAGAAAATACACCGCTGGGTTCACTTCATTGGCTCTGTTTGACAGAGGCTCAGTTAATTAATCAATGGGGCGGTGAAAGCCGACACACTCTGGCTAGGCTTACAAATGCCCTCAGGAAGATAGCCTAGTACCTACCTATGAACCTATGAACATTATTTTATGATGTATGTGCCAAAGCATGGATTATCAGCTGCTTAGTACTTGCAGTAAACTAATGAATTTCGGTTTTCTAAGCTTTATGTAAGAATATTCTCTGGTCTTTCATGTGAAGATCTAAATTAGATCAGTATACAACATGAGTGACAAACACTCTTCTTGTACCTCAAGGCCATACTGTTGTGATACAAAAAAACTTTATTGGTGGCAATTTACAAGCAAGGTGTACTGTACCCAACCACTTTTCTCTGTTTCACACAGCAAACTCTTCTGAAGCATCAAAGATCTTGAAATAGTTCCTTGCAAAAATGTATCATCTACAGTCCAATGAATTCTGCAGTTGTTACAGTAGTTACAGTAGCTCATCGCTTGGCAATTATATGGCTGCAGTTTGGAACAAGTTACATTCTGACATCAAAACAACTGAAAAACTAGGAATGAAGCTTAATGTGCACCGTCTTTCCATGTATATATGTGTACTGATAAAAACGGTCATTGCTAGCTCTTGGGCTAGGTGTTTTATACTGGGATACAACTTTGTCAACCAAGGTTGGCCAAACGTGAATGTTTCACAACATATTACCCTTACAAAGTGCAGAATTTACAGGTCAATCAAGTTTGTGGCAACACTGCTATTTTTATAATTAGGTTTTAACTGTATACTATGATTGCATATGCTTGGTACCTACAACTAAGTACAGGAATTGCATATATTCTTAATATTCCATATTTTTACTTTCCTTTCTTAACACTGGTTAATAACTCAGTTTTCATTCTTAAACTTGTTTACATGCATATAAATTCTAAATATTGCTAGGAGTATAAGAGTCCTTGAACTTGCGTCCCTTGATCTTAAATGAATCTAGGCAGTACCCTGGTTGGATAGATTGTTCAGCAGTGTATAAGGTGAGAGCCATTCTCGCCAGTGTTTTCCTTTACTGACTGTCACTTTATCAACCCTGGGTATCTGTCACTGAGCGTCATGGAAACTTTACTGACTGTCACTTTATCAACCCCGAGTATCTGTCACTGAGCGTCATGGAAGCTGCTCTTGATGCTCATTCATCGGCCCCTGGATTAGTGACAGTTGTGTTAAGAACTTTTGCTGAAGGTTCAGTGATGGTGCTTTGATAATGGATAGTTTGCAAAAACTTTTGGTATGAATGCCTCAAATTACAACTTTCACCTGATGTGGTTATATGGCCAAGCTGCTCTGGGAGAACCAGGATTTGGATTTTCTCCCAGAATTAGTGAACAGAAAGTAGCTCTTGAAAAAAATTTATGAGTCACAGGAAGTCTGTAGACAGTTCTCATGCTCCTTTATCATTCTGGAGCCAATTACTCCTTCCACATTTTCTCCAAAAGATGCTAAGTTCTCCATAGACACATATTGCTTGGACAACAAAAGGTTGAATCCTGCGGATAAGTGAACACGTTCTTAACTGAATCAGTTCCTGTGCAAGAGGTGTGAGGGTTCTACTCCCCATTCTTTTTGGCTTTAAAAAGGACTGTAAGTTTTTGGCATCCATGCTGGATCTGAAGAAGGTTCATTCACTTTGCATAGCACAGACATTTCAAAATGCTGGCAATTCAGTCACTTGTAACTCTCTTCCAGAAAATAGACTGGTTCTGCTTCCTACCTTTGTAGGACTTTTATTACAACACCCCACTGCATGGAGCTCATTTCAATTTTTTGCTGCCTGTTGGCAGGTCTGAGATACTTTTAAGGATTTTATATAGTGGCTTGTTCAGTACACCATATATAATGCTCAACTGTGTGCTATATGATATGCATGTTCACTTAAGATGATTGGTCCTTTTTTTGAGCATTTGGTGAGCCAGCGACAAAACTATTGACTTTTTAATTAGCTGGGAGTGACAGTCTCAACGCATTCCATGTGAAAAAGTGCTGTTTTAAGGAATGATCCTGAATGTCACTGTCAGATGCATTTCCCCCACCTGGGAGAGGACATCATCCTTAAAGGAGCCCTCAACTTTCTAATTCAGGATAGCTCCATGCGAGCATCTCTCTTCTTCAAGCGGTAAGGCTTTTGTCAGCTACCATCCCAGTAGATCAGCTTTCCAGATATAGCGTGAGGGTCTTCCAGTAGTCTCTGGCATCTTGTCAAGATGGCTTCTGGACAATCTTGAAAGCCAGATTCCCCTTTTTTCTGAGTATTGTGTGAGTCGATACAATAGATAGAGATATTCAACATTTCCCAGGGTCTTCCCTTTCTCCGTGCATTACCATTGGAGATTTACATCACACACCTTCAAGATGGGCTGGAAAACACATTTCTGGACCTGATTAGTCAGAAGCAATGCTCTAATCAAGAACCAGTTCTCCACTTCAGTGTGCTGGAAATTAGGGCAATCTGGAGTGGACTCTAGTCATTTCAGGAACTTCTACCTCCAAGACCTCAGTTGGTCTGGGTAAATTACCTACATAAGTAGTCAAGGCAGGACTCCCTCTTTTGTTTCTTTTCCCAGGAGACCCAAGTCTTGTGAGATTGAGCTGTCAGTTAGCAGTTGCTGCTTGTCATCCAGCACATTCCAGAGGTACTCTGTGTCCAGGCCGAGGTTCTCAGCAGGGCAAAGTCTCCAGACTGAGTGGAAAGTAATGCATGCTCTAGAAGCAGTCTTTGAAGAATGCAGAGTTGTGGAAACCAATCCATTCACAAATCTCATTGCTGCAATGTTATCACGTTTTACTCTGTTTGCTATCAAAATATACAAAATCAAAACAATTTTCCACTTTTTGGTGGAATTTTTTTGTCTAAATTTGGTAATACAGAATTACCAAAATATCAGAAATCATAACCTACTGAATCGACATTCGAACACCAGAAGCTCAAATATCAAAATTCTGTGTTGCCGGTAACATTTTCACCCCCTGCATATTATATATTCCAACTGCCAAGATCGCATTACAGTGAGGAAAAAGGTAAATTTCTCAATCCCCCACTGTAGTGCAATTTATTATCAGAACATCAATCCCATATTAGCAAATGCACACAATCATTTGCTAATGAAGATTCAAACATTTCCAGACTGGCATTATGGAAACTGGAAAACACGCATTCGACCATCACAGTTTTGTGTAAATGCCATTCCACATTTTGATAGTAAACTGTTTTATTCAAGATGAATAACTCCTCGACACTGGTGAAATGCATTGTCCTTTTTGTGGAGAAAGACTTTTTTTCCTTCCTGCTCCCATATCTCATTCATGGATCCTTTTCTTTTGAAGTTGCAGGAGGAGAATGGGGTGGGGGGGCATTGCTGTGATAGCAACATACTGGACTCAAGGTTATTTTTACCCAGCTCCAGCAACTGGTATGGCCAGCACACTTTCCTGTTGCAGGACATCTCCTTATGCAGGATAATGTAGACTGTAGTGTACTACATTCTAGCTGATGAAAGATACAGGGAAACCAAAAACAAACAAATACCAGTCTCTCGGAGCAAGAAGGACTTGTAAAACTAACGCTCTTTATTTGAAGAATCACGTTTTCGCTCCCGCTATGCGGAAGCTTCCTCAGACAAATACAAATTATAATTAAAACCTTCACGTTTTATAACAATGTATCGTGATGTCACTATAATTATAATTGATTCCAATGGTAAATATACACTTGGTAATATACTCTAAATACTTGGACCATTTTTTATTTTAGATTATTTAATGGATTGATTATTATTGTTCGTTTTACGTATGAACATGTGTCTTATTAATTTATGTAAACCATTTATTATAATATAAGACCTTAAAGGTAATGCTGACATGAAATATATGTTTAACATTATGGTGTGACATCTTGTAAATTGACTTCCTATTTTTATGATTTGTGGTGGTAAAATTTTAAAAGGAAGTGACATCACGATACATTGTTATAAAACGTGAAGGTTTTAATTATAATTTGTATTTGTCTGAGGAAGCTTCCGCATAGCAGGAGCGAAAACGTGATTCTTCAAATAAAGAGCGTTAGTTTTACAAGTCCTTCTTGCTCCGAGAGACTGGTATTTGTACATTCTAGCTGATGATACTTAAGGCCAGGTTTGCCTCCTGAGGTCAAGGTATTAGCCTAGCGTAGGGGTTCTCCTGGCTGCTGAAATGTAATTAACCATGTCAATTTACATATGAAGTTGAAGTAGTTTATGGTTAGTGCTAGATAAGAGGCTTTGTCTCTATTTTTCTTTCATCCTGAATTACTTGCTGCTTTGCCATTTCTGGAGGTATGTATTCCAGTATTATGATATATTTTCCTATTAATTCAAAATGTCATGATCCTATAACTGGAGAAGCAGTAGAACATTGGATGTAGTGTAAACCTTCGTTATAGTTAATCTTTGCCCACCTGTTTGTAGTTCTCCTCCCAATGGAACTTAAAAGCTAACATTTCTTCTTTACAAACCAGTATCTTCCTGTCACATGCATTTCTTATCTTGTAAAGCTTTCTTTCTGGTGACTTACTTCCATCAGAAGACTGAGTTACAGGTTCTAGGAATACTTTTTCCACATTAACCCACACTTCCTGCGTAAGATGAGCTTCAGTTTACTTTAAAACTGTAGACATCTGTCTATGTATTTCCCTGAAAAAGGCTAACCTTGGGGCATATTTAAATAAGTTAAATGTTTGAAGATCACTCAAATACTGCCTGTCAAGGACATCTGTGATCAGGAAGACCTAGCAACTGTTGATGTCATGGACAAGCAGGTTGAATGGATCTTGAAGCAGACCAAGAATTCTTGGCATGGAGATCTTATTTGCATTATATATTTATTTTTCCCAACAAGCCCCTTCACAGTCCTATTATTCTCATCCAGGGGTGTTGTTTCTTCTAAATGTTTCAGGGGCATGTTCATGTAGCAGCATCCTGGTCCAGGGATCACACGTTCACAAAACATTACAGTGTGGGCATAATCTTCCAAGGTGCAAGCAGAATATGGAAGGGTGGTCGATTGACGTTAAAGACATGCAGGTAGGTGCGAGCATGAATGGGCATGCCTTCTTTGAAGGTTGGGTGTCAGGCTGACAACTCAGCACCGTAAAAATTCACTGCCAGTCATGAGCGGACCGGAGTTCCGCTGTGGCGATCCCTAACCGGGAAAAGCTGAAAGACTTTGTCTTTAATGGACTGCTTACCTAACAGGTCCTAAGATCAGACCTGCTGCACCCCAGTGATGTTTAGTATTTGTTTTACTATATATTGGATAGCTGACTGAACTTCTCTACTGAAGATAGGCTATGTACTTTACCAGCAGGCTAGTCTTCTACCCTCTGACTCATTCTGATCCTGAATAGTTCTATCCCTTATGTCCCTGAAAGAACTGGGGAAGGGAGTCACACCCATTCCTGTTACCGATGAATCGGTACAGCGAGGAGGAGGAGGACTCCACTTAAAGAAGATGACTGATTTGAAATTCGAAAGGTATAACAATGATCTGCAGCGGCAGCTGTTCTCTGCTTCTTGGAATGCTGATTGAACACCACTAGAAAATCTTGAGTTACAATAAGAGATGTAACAACCTTTTTAGTCTTACATTCACAAGTAGGCATTTTAGAACTGAGCTGTTTTGTATGTTGACCTGAATTAAATATATGGTTAGTAATAATTTTAGTTACTTTTTCACATTCAGTGCACTGAACATTTAAACTATTATATGTAAACATTGTTTTGCTGTATAGTATTTTGTCATCGGTTGAATATGTTATACGTTTTAAGAAGAGAGTTATTGTATTGTTGAGCATCTGTTGAATTATTGCAAATGAAATGTAATGTTTCTGAGGTCAGAAAACTCAAAGTAAAATGGGGAATGAGTTATTTGTCTAGTTTGTACAACCTATGAGCTAATAAGTTTAGAATTTTTATTTATTTGTTTAGTTTTTTTACTGCAGTAGTACACTGATTGCAATAGACCTTTTGCAGACACAGCCAGGGTGAAGAAGTAAACAAAAAAATAAAAAGATCAAATTGACAAACATTGGAGTAATCACAGAAGGTAGAGAATCCCATACACAATTGAAACAACATGTAAATATTAACAACTGAGTAGAAAAAAAATGAATTAATTTTAGTAGTACATATGACAGGGAAAGTGCAGATAAGAACAGGGGGTTGAAACAGAAGTGATGAAGGTGAGGAGGGCAGTAGGTGATGTGTCCAGTGGAAAAGCACTGGCAGTCAGATTTTTGACGGGGGTGACTTTTGAGGTGTGCTCTGAAAGTGGGAAGGAGAGGACTTCTTTTAAATGAGAGGAGGGATTGCCAGACTTTGGTTGCATGAATGGATGAAATGGTCAGTAGAAAACAATCTGACTTGGAGTGTCTACTGACCATTTCTTCCCCATTTTTTTAGATTGCAACTTTATATGGATTAATTATTGTAGTTTTAGATATTTCATTTGTAGTACCTCATCTCCCTGCAAAACAGGAATTGATGTATAGATTTCAATAAATTACTCCTTGGTTGTCTATTTTAAATGCAACAATTAGTAATTGTGAGCTACTCAGAGTGGTAAAGACCCTTGCAAGAATGATTCTGCATGTATGTGCTGTTTTATGTTAACTTTGTTTGGATGGATTGCAATATTTCTAAACCCAGTGAAGGAGGACTCGATATATAACCAATTACATTGCTCTGTGCCCTACTGTCTAGTTTAAACATATCACTTAATGATTTAGAGCTATTCTTTCCAAATTTCCAGCTGATCATCCTGTTGCAGATCATCAGTTTCTTGTATATTAACTCTATTGATCCTCTTGTGTTTTATATATATATATATATATATATATATATATATATATATATATATATGGGTTTATGTCAGATTATTGAGTTTTTCGGAAAGTTTAATTTCATATGGTCAAGACCGTATGTTTAAATTTCCATAAACTTGAATGAAATAAAGCAACCAAAGTACATTTTTATGAAATTATCTAACTCACCAAATAGACCTTTGTCTCATTTTTAATTCAGTAACATAAGTAACAATATTTTCTATAAGATTTTGTAAAAAAAGAAAATGATGAATATATTGTAGATTTTTTTCTCATTCCACAGTAACTCTGACAACATCTGCCTTATGTCAGTTTTCTGTGCCAAAACTTAGAGGCATTATAAAGTTTCAGGTTATCATTTTCTGTGACTTGCAAATATGTAGAACCCTTTTTAGACTTTTCAGATACACCACTTAGAGTCAGAAATAAAATTATTTTTTTTTTCAGGTTTCTGATAATCTGTATGCAAAGAGTGATTTCTCAGTGGCTGCATCTGCAGCATTCTTTAACAAAAGACTGAATAACTGAGTGATTACTTACAGCACCACATAAGATTTGATGATTGAAAATATGAATAACACAAGTCATGTAACTTAAAGTGGACATAAATCCAGGCCAAAATAATAGATATAAATGTCTCTGAATGAGGTTAAGGTATCAAATAATTTAAAGTCATACACATTACTAATGTATATTAAACCTAAAGTATTTAATTATGTATACAGTTTCAAGAATGGACCAAAGAGACAGTAGAATGTGATTGGGAGCATTTAACCGTCTCAGCCTTATGCGTGGGTCTCTGTAGTTGCCAGTAATTTAATGATATATCTTGCATAGATGGGTTAAAAGTAAAGCTATTTAGAAAGTATGCATTTTCAGGAATGGAGCAAAAGTATTGCTGAATCTCTCTTGGGCATTCAGCAACCTTAGCAATCCATGAAACCCACTGTAACAATGCCATGTGGTGTAAGTAGCCAAGAGGACTGCCCATTTCAAATTAGACACTTGTGTTGTAACATATATTACTGGAGACTGTCCTTATTTTTACACAGCTGGAACAAACATTACAGGCAACTCACAACCAAAAATTGCAGTAACAGAACAGGATTTAAAACTGTTTTTTCCTTATAATCATAGCAAGGCTATTCTGGAGTCCAGCACTTCATAGTGCGTTTACACATAGTTTGTGGCAGTCTCATTCAACATCACGCAGTGCCAGTACATGAAATGTTTGTCACCATTGACTTGCATCCTGTAAGTTTAAAAAAAATAACTTCCATTCGTCCTGTGACCATCGGGCTCCAAAGCCCATCCTTTATTTGCTCATTTGTTTATATATTGACCCCTGATCTGTATCACTTGGAGAGGAAGATGAGGGCCAAGGATTTTAGCCATGATCCATTTGGGGATGAGTATTTACTGTGCTCCCAGCACCCATCCCCAAGCTGACCAGATAATGTGCTACACCCATAAAGCTGGGCCTATGCAGATACGTACCAAAACGAAGTATGTGCCCAAAAAGAGAGCCAAAGCCCCAACCTTTGAACAAAGAAGCAATGGACACCAGGAGCACCACCAGAGTAGACAGCCTCCATGAAAGTTTATTATTAATGAGGGTGGATTAATGGATATGTTACTGATTTGTAGTATAAATATGGCATGATGGGAAGGTTTTATGTATTTGTCTGATGAAGTTCCACCCTGAATGAAAAACGAGGTGAAAAAGTTAAGCGTTTTATTTTTAACTGGTTTAAGTGCTTTTTGGCATTGCTCGAATAAACTTTCATGGTGGCTGTCTACTCTGCTGGTGCTCCTGGTGTCCATTGCATCTGCGCAGATACATGCTTCTTCAGCCTCCAAGTAGAATTGTGTATTCTTTGATAGGCTCACAATCCCTGAGTCCCAGTTGCAGGTTGGTGAATCCCTTGCAGCAGAACATCATGAACAATCCTCAAGATGAACAAACCAACAATTCCCTCTCAGAACAATTCCTCTTTAGCTAATTCTCCCAGTGCCAGGACTAGTTTATTAACCCAGGTGATTGTCTCTGTATTTAGAAGCAAAATATCATTACCACAAAGCCAGCTTCCTGCTATGTGATGTGCTCAGTGTAAGCAGGAAAAAAACTGAACTGTAGTACACATCATGTATTTATGTTATATAAAATAAAATAGAAATTCAAATATGCCAAACCACTGACTCACAGAACGTGAAACACTTCGTACTTTTCAGTAAATGTTTTCATAATATTCATACAATACTGTCCCTCTAATATCTTCAGATGTAAATCAGGCCACACAAGTGGAGTGACTTGTCTATTGAAGTGCAGAGCTTTATATTAAAAAAGTCCATCATAGCTAATGGACAGAGTAAAACACATCTTGCAAGAGCGCCATCTCCTTTGCCAGCAAAACCACTGTTCATGAGCTAATAGAAGCAGTGGTGTTTACATAACACGAGGAATCACATGAACGAAATGCCCATGAACAGCAAATAATTTAAAGTACAAGAAGTCCTAGAAATAGAAGTGTTATAGTAAAGTTTCTAAGATTTGATACCAAAAATGTTCTTATTGCCAGGTATAAACAATATGCAGCATAGAAAAAGATGATAAAATCATCTGGGTGATTGGTTTGCATTCATCTGGAGATGAAAAAAAACTGTCCATCATATATTTGAAAGGACAACCAGAGACATGCCACCACCATGAGTAGACTCCAAGTGGTAATGTAAATCATAGTCTGTGGAGCTTTAACATGCTGAACAGTTGGGAATTCATATGAAATTCAGGGATGCAATTCGCCACAGGTAGTAAACATCCCTAAAAAGAAATTCAATTACATCTTGATATCTGGAGGCATGTTTTTTCCCCACATGGTCTGTACTAAGCTGATGCAACTGCCAGTAGTTTGTGCCCATCTGTGATGTGTTACATACAATGGGAATGTCTGAACAACTGGTATATCCTTATAGCATATAATGCATCAACCCATATAATATGAGACTTGCTGTGCTGTCAGCTTTACAGATATGAATCATGAGTACATTCCGTCACCAGGATCCTGCTTCTTCTTTGAGTAGTTCTCTGTAGTATGTGGAACAACTGAATGCTTCTCTTTTTCCATGGTAGTTCTAAGCATTTCAGGCTGTGGTGTTCCCAGGGGGTATATCCTTCTTTTAGTAAACTTCCTTTCTCAGTTAAGGGTCAGTTCATTTTTGTTGCCCATTTAGTAGATAGTTTAGCCAGCATCATATTGAAGACACTGCATTTGATGCCAGAGCATTACAAAGCCTCAAAGTATGACTTCAGCCATGGGTCATGATCCAGGACAGCCACAGCTGCTGTTTTATTGTATAGGTCCAGAAGCATGACATTCAAGGTCAGAGAGCATCACTGCTGTCAGTACTTCAAGCCAGTGACCTCCTGCATTGAGGCAGGTAATCAGGTTGCCTTAAATTTTTGTATCTGCATGTGATAGTAAATTAGCACATGAATAATAGAGTGAAATAGTTGGTTGCTGGTGAGAATACTGCTGGGAGTAATCAATAAAGATAGTGGTGTAACATAAAAAGGGGCCTATCTTTGGAAGTACTGGGAACAGAGCATTCTTCGTTTTTTTTGTAGTCTAAGGGATATGCAAATTAAGGATCGACTTATTTTCCTATCAGCATTTATTTAGTTAAGAAACATATCGCTATTAACATAAAAATACTTATTTGGGTAAGGAAATCTATATGCATTCCTATGCTCCCCAGCAGTGTGCAGTATATCAAATTAGATGCTAAGCACAAAACACAATTTATATATATATATATATATATATATATATATATATATATATATATATATATATATATATATGTAGTTTGTAGTTTAGTTCGCACACAGCAGTGGTATTCTGTATCAGTGACTACTATCTTGGGAAGAACTTTTGCTTGTACGATGCTGTTGATAGTTTGACTCTTGGTTGGGGAGTAGTCTGGAGACTGTGAGTGACACAGTGGAAGTTTAAAGTATTTTTTAAACCGAGTAAACTAGGAGAAAAGTGATGGTACAGTGAATTAGGTTTTGAGGCATAACGAAGAAAAATATACAGACTATTGGGATACAGACAGCTGTTGAATACTATAAAAAACATTACTACTTTTTATTGACTGGCCACCGTACTATTCTGAAAGATCCCTGGTGCTTGGTGGTGTTATGCCAGCAAGATGGCCTGCAGAGAGTGTAGGTGATGGTCATGAGTAAGTACACTGCATTAGACATACAGCACTGACATTAACAAATGTCCTTCTGTGTACAATTATCCCTGCTAACTACCCAGTAATGCAAGTTTAAAATTATAAGTAATAGTAACTTAGACGTTGCATGCTTTGGAGTGTTCCAGCTATTCTACAATATACATGCTACTTTCAATATACACTGCTTTTAGTACTCACAGCTTAATCTTCTGTAAAATGTTAACTGATATAATATAACCTATCAGTGTGTTCCAGAATCCTGCAATATACATATTGGTTCAATATACCTTGTAATGTTCACAGCTAACACTACTCACAAACGGTTATAATCACCATGCTTAGCTGTAACAAACAACAGATTCATTTGCAAATCAATTATATCTCTTCCTATTATAGACTGTCTAGGAGAAATAATTGTGTGATCTTGTCCAGATTTTTAACTGCTAAAGCTAACTTTTTAGCTTTTCAGTAACTTATTTTACTCTTCTAGGTTGGTGATTTTCAGATTTCGATGTCTTTGTTTAAATAACCTTAGTTAACAGTGTGGTAAATTTTAAATTGCACCCCTGTACTGTACTTATTTGCCATCAGTTTGTATAGTTTCCCATGTATTTTAATAGTAGAACTTTTATTCCCAGGATCCTCGTATGGGTTTCCTTTATTCTGTAGACCTGTCGTTTGCCTTATCCAAACTTTTTTCCACAGGAGGAAGTCAGAGCTCCGGTGATTGTATCAAGCTTGATGCCAGACAAGAGAGACTTGAATGATTTGATCTAATCTCTGTTAAGGTTATTCAGCACACCCAAGAGTAAAATCTTCAGATGAAAAGGTTTTACCTTGTCTCCAGCTATATCTAGGAAGTCTATGGCATGTTGTAATCAGTGATGTCTCTGCAAAACTGACCCTATATAGAGTACTGTATATGACAATGAAGTCTAACCCCAAGTTGAGCATTGTTTCTAACTTGTTACATAATGGTAACCTTGTTTTCATAATCGAGACCTGTCAAATAGTAAATCTGGTCCCTGTATGATGGTGTTAGTGTCAGCAGATATCTCTGCTTTCCATTACTCATGGTAGAATCAACTAAGGGCAACTCTTTATGGTTTATCTTTATTTGATGTTGAGTAAGACATTAGTCTAAATACCCATTCCATTGAATATATTGTTTGCACAGAAGCAAGCTGCAGGTTTGTTGTCATCTAGTGTACACCTGCTAGTGTGATGCAGTGTGCACCAAGAAGTGGGATATAGTGTACACTTGATAGTGAGTTGTAGTGTGCAGCCTGTAATGTGACATAGGCTGTACATGGTAATGTGACATAGACTCCACCAGGGAATGTGACGTAGTGTGCAACTGACATTGTGACACACTGTGAAACTGTTAAGTATAATGTTGTCTGTGCTAGGTAATGTGATGTAGTATGCACCCAGCAGTATGACATGGCATACACATGGTAGTATAATGCAGCAGGAACATTGCTATGGTAGATTAAAGGGAGCAGCCTGTTCATGTGCAGTGTGTTAGGTGGCATGTTTGGGTGATGCTGATTAATAGATAGTGCTGCACTGATATTCATTTCTATACTGGCTCTTCTGAATGGCAGTGCAGAAATGCATCTCAATATTGCTTTTTAGGCCTGCAGTGCTGAGGCACTTCAGTGCTGTGTGTGTGCGTGTGGTTGTGGTATACATTGTAGCAAGTCACTTATATCCTCATCTAGTGTACATCTGCTAGAATGATGCAGTCTGCACCATGTATTAAGATGTGTGCACCCAGCAGTGAGACATAGTGTACACCTGGTAGTGAGATGTGTGCAGCCTGTAATGTAACATAGTGTGTACCTGTTAGTGTGAAATAGTCTGCACCAGATAATGGGGTGTAGTGTGCAGCTGGCATGATAGTCTGATGTAGTGTACAGCCAGTAATGTGACATAGTGTGCACATAGTAGTGTGACGTAGTCTGCACCAGATATTGTGATCTAGTGTACAGCTGGTAATGTGACATACTGTGCACCTGGCAGCATGATGTGCACAGCTGGCAATGTGATGTTGTGTGCAGCCAGTTATCTGACATAGTGTGCACATGGTAGTGTGATGTAGTCTGCACCAGGTAGTGTGATCCAGTGCACAACTGTTGGTATGTAGAACTTTGTTCGGGAAATGGATGACCTTGGCACTACCTCAGTACTGTTTTCCTTAAACTGGTTAAAGCTGGCATAAAAATCTGTGTTAGTAATGGATCAGTGGATCTTACTAATGAATTGTTCACAGTTGTCAATGGAATCAGGCCTTCTTATATTTTAACATTTACTACCCATTAAAAATAGTGTGTAGACTTGATTTTCAAAATACATGTGGAATGTTGGAGAGGCAGAAATTTAGAACCCAGGAAGAAGTAGAAGCCGTTAAATAAGAAATCTGAAAATAGGCACTAAATTCAGAATGCTTGATGGCTGCTGTGAGAGAAGTGGCGGGAACCAGAAAACTAACAATGGATTCAGAATCCAGGAAGGAGAGTATGAAAAATGCAGAAATGATAGGTAGAGATAATGAGTAAAATGGGTACAAAAAAGATCAAAGCACTGCAGAATGCAGTAGTATATATTCAATGAATTTTAAAATACATAAAAAAATAAGAGCTAGTGAAAGCCAAATCACTATTACAAGGAAAATTATACCAATGCACGAGAGAGGGAAATTGGGGTATGCAGACTACATGGATAAAAGCTTATACCGGGTACATAAGTTCAGGGAGGTAGGACAACCAGTAAAGTGTCAAATTAGTAACCACAGAGGAACTATGTCAAGGTACAGCAACCTCTTCAGTAACTGGCTCTTCATGTGACAGTAGTTAATCTAAGAGTAAATAAACAGCTACTTAATTTACTAAACTAGAGTGTACATATAAACCAATGGGTGCAGCTTTTAACAGTGTCAGATAATATTAGCTGACTTGTAAGAGTATGCTAGGATAATGAACTATGAACAATTTGAGAGTTGTAGTTCCTATACAGAGCGATAGGAGGGTCACATACAGGCTGCACTGCAACGTGCGTTTACTTTGAGCCTCCGTCTCACTTGCACTATTTTGATAAGTTAATTCACTGGTTTAACTTTTGCTCTGCCCAATGCATAGCCCCTCCACTACAGTATCAGTGATGGTGTCACATACTGTAACTCGATTCTTGGATAGTATCTTTTGGGACTGCTCTGGAAGACATTTTCTGAGGAATTTTAAAAGCTTTGTTGATGTTCTTTGCAATATACAGAATAACCTGACAAGCTACTTACATTTATACCTGTTTTTTGATAGCAAATATAAGAGAAACTGACTACAGATGAGTTCCCAAGGTGAAATCACTGCTTGCTCCGGAACACAGGATTAAAATCCATTCTTAACTTGATTTGTTTCCAGATATGACTGCAAGATAATTTCTCTCTCAAATCTCTTATTTCTTTACCTTTTTGTGGGGGATGAAGATAAAAAGAAAAATCAACGTTTTTTAGTTTTTCAATGGCCACAGCCCTAACTGACAATATATTTAATTTCCACACATGGAAAAGTATGAAATAAATGTAAAAGAACATCAAGATAGAAAAACTTTATAATATAATATAATGTGATCAGACAATATTCACAAGTGTTTTTTTTTTTTTTTGGGAAATATAAAATTCTGTAGTACTGCTAGACTGATGTCATGTGTGGAGTAACAGCTTACTTTTTTTTTTTTAAGAGGCACAATATTCTGTAGTCTATGTCCTTGTACTGGAAATAAAAAAATGCACTGACAGTGGGAATATAAATGACAGTGTTTGTGTGTTTCATGTGACTGTATAATGCTTTAGGCTTTTTCTATAAATAACAGTTTTAATTAGCCTAAATATATTTCAGGGAACCATGGCTACCATTTCTGCTGTAAAAGCATTGAAATAACCATTTCTGCTTTTAATTACCGATATTAGGAATGCAGCATATCAAACATAATTCAAAGCAAACAAAACACCAACTCAGTAAATAGTTGGTTATTAAAATAAAATAACTAACCATAACATTTTAGATAAATTTATGACACTATTCACATGTTGAATGCATTCATGGGCAATGACTGTCATTTACCTCTCTGACCCTTGTCCTTCCAGCTTGCCATCAGTATATCAAAAATGACAACATTTCATTTATTGCTGGACAAAGCTGACAGGAGATTGAAGTTAAACTACATTAGATAGCAAGGTTCCTATTCATATATCATTCATACCTAAAAGTAAATCTCATTAACTATGAATAATAGAAAGCAAGGTATAGTTTTTTTCATATACAGAATTCTCTACAGTTGTTTTTTTCTAAAGCCAAGCAGTAGAGCTTTGATTATAGTTTAGGTAATATCAAGGATTGCTAGAACTTTATTTAGACTGAGCCACTGAAGGTTTGTGTATTTTACCTTGGTTAGTATCCTCAGATCTTATGATTAGTTTGTGTGTGTGTGTCTGTCTGTCTGTGTTTATTTATGTATAAATGTATATGCATCTGTGTGTGTGTCTGTCTGTGTCTGTCTACATATGTATATGTGTGTATGCGTATGTCTTTGTACATGTTGGGAGAGTTTATTGCTGTGAATCTGTCTATGTATGTATGCATGCTTGTCTACGAGTAGGAGCTAGATGTTATGTTCTCTGAGTCATACATATGGTCAGCGTTTCAATGTATTTTAATGTACTTTGGCTATCAAATTGCCTGTATGACCTAATGCATACTTTGAAGGAAACTATTTGTGTCTCATTGATTTGGGCAGTATATCTGACAAAGGAATGTGTTGTCTTGTAGGAGGGTGTGTTACTGAGATGTTTTATTCTTCCTTTCCTTTTTCTTATTTTGCAGAGTGATTTTAATTTAGTGAAATCACTCTCTGGAGGGTTCTTGAAAGTTGCCAGTCACTCTGGAACCTCCACCACTTTTGAGATGTTTTGACTTTGAGGGGGCTACCTTTTATCTTTCAGGCATCAGTTTATCTTCAGCAAGATCTGTTTTGTGTGTGTGTGTGTGTGTGTGTGTGTGTGTGTGTGTGTGTGTGTGTGTGTACTTTATGCATCCTACACCACAGCACACCCCAGTGTCCCCACCCATCACTGAATCTACCTACCCATGCTTTCACTCCCAGACTTATTTCTGATTGGGTCACCAAACTTCAGCCAGGCTTTTTTCTCTTTAGTATTAGTCATCCCCCCCCCCATGCACTTCCATGTAACGTCCAAAAGGTGGGCATGCAATGTGGATGTGGTGCACATCATCCCACCTCACCAGAATCTGAGCAAATGTTTACCACCCTACCCCTCATTGAACAATGCCTCCATTGAAGATCAATGTAAAGAATGCCTGTGGAAGCACCCCCCCCCCCCGGGATGGGAACATTCACCCATCTCCTGCCAGAACCTCAGACACCTGAGCTGCTAATCAAACTTTGGTCACCTTGGATGTATTTAGGGCTTTATCTCTATGCAGCATTACTAACACATCAGCAGAGTCTTGCTGCTTTGCCATTCGGCTTGTCTTGTTAAACTATGGTCTCATACCCATATAATAATGGGTCACTGGATATTAGTTACATCTGCCTTACTTTAGTTTTTAAATTTCTCAAGAAGTAAAATATTTTTGGAATTATTTGTGCTCTTTGAAAAATGTCTCTTCTTGGTTAAATGCTAAATTGGGAATTTCTTACAGAAGGGATAGAAATGTACATAACTTCATTGTCAAAGGGAATTTTTGTCCCCCAGACATTAGAATTAATCTAAATATACTTCCATTGGGCACTTCTTGTTGTAAAAAATGTAAGGTTTGTAAATATGTAATAGATGTTTGTTTATATTAATCACATTCCATTTGATACATGTTGCAGTTTTATGTGCAACACAGAAGGAGTTATATACGCACTTAAATGCCCGTGTAACTTGTTTTACATTGGAGAGACCAAGAGGGCATTTAAGGTTAGAATGCTTGAGCACATAAGAGATATTAATAATAGGAAACAAGAAAGCTCTGTAGCTACTCATTTTAAATGTTTCCATAATGGTAATAGTGAAGGTTTACAGGGTACTATATTAGAGAAAGTTAAAGTGTCAGTATTTGATGAATGTCTTTTAAAAAAATGGCTTTTGATAAAGGAATCTCATTATATTCTGAAATGTAATACTCTGCATCCATATGGACTTAATGAAGAGTTACATTGGAAATATCTGATTTAACTATTTAACTAATTGTTTAATTTAACATAATATATGAGGCAAGTTTTTCTTATGTGTTTTTACTCCTTGAAGGCTTGTGTGGTGAGGCGAGATGTTAGAGCTGAACTGATTTTTATTATTTTAATAAATTATTGGTGGATTCACTGGCTGGTTGTTCTTCTTTGCGGTTTTAAGTGGTTTTATACATTTGCCTTACTTGTTTGCTTCTTAGAATCCAGGTAGTCTACTGTATGGCCATAAACTGGTGATTCATTTCAGTATCACTCCTGTAGGATATGAACTTGAGTCAAACTTTGATTGATTTGAAATTGTTTGTGAGAAAGTTGAACATTAAGTATACGTGGGCGCAGTGTTAGTAACAGCTTGCATGAAATGATATTGAAACATAAGTGTTTTTAATCCTCCTACATATCTGGTCTTAAATGCTTTTGAAAGGATGTGTGAGCAAGAAATCAGAAAGCTATTAGAACATCAAAAAGAAAGCATTTTCTGTAATCTTTCTATCAAAGAAAAATATATTTTAAATGATTTTGCATCAAATAAATCCATCAGATGTACAGAAGACTAACTAGGAAGGATGTTCTTTTTATTGTCCGATACCAGCACATATCAGATTGTGTTTGTGAATGAAATTAATAGAGCATGCAGAGCTATTAATATATATCTAAATGAGCTAGTTTTGTATGATAGTATGTCTGTAGACTCAGCACATTTTTTAAGAATAGCCATTCCTATTATACCTAAGATTTTGGAGTATGCAAGATGCACTCTATCATCACCAGTCTCCCTGTACATCCCATTCTATCAGTGAGGGGATAAATAACAGAACCCATAGGTAAATTTATTGACAGGAAGTTTAAAAATCTACTTTCAAGTAGTAAATACATATTAAAAGACTCGTGGGACTTTAAACGTATATGTACCTTGTAATAATCAACAACTTTTCATAGCGTCACATTATCCGATTTTGACCCAGTATGATAAATATTATATAATTATTGGAGGGGATTGGAACTCTTATCAAAATCCGAAGTTGGATAGATCTTGTCCACAAAGAGCATTTAACAGACAAGCAGTAATAGCAATAAATGATATAAAGGAGGATTTCCAACTATATGACTCTTTTAAATATTTAAATAATCACCTTAATACAAATAACTTTACTTTTTATTCAATGTGTCACAAAATGTGGTCCAGAATAGATTTCTTTTTGATTTCAGGAACAATGATTAATTTTGAACCTTTAGTCTTTATACATGCTCGTTATTTATCAGATCATTCAAAAATGTCATTAAGTTTTACTAAAGATCCTAGAGATAGCTTGCTGCAAAGGGGTTATAATTGGTCTCTTAACCCAAATTTGTTAAATAAAGAGGAAATAATACATGAAATTACAGATTTCCTTAATGGCCCATTAGCTAGATTAGAGGAACAGCAAGATGCACCGGATATTGAATGGGTGACAGTTAAAACACAAGTAAGAGGGATCTTTTTGCAAAAAGCTTCATATTATAAAAAAAAATACAAATTAGAGATATACAAAAATTGGAAGCTAAAACAAAAACACTTGACCAAGAATTGATTCAGAATTATAATACTCAAACAGAGACGGAATTATTTAAATGCCAAAAAGATCTCTTTTTAATCCAAAACAATAGACTGACATTTCATGAACATAGGATGTTAGCGAGGTATGCCAACCATATTCAAACACCATCAAAGGCATTAGCTAGAATTATTAATCAATCGAGAACAGCAGTACAAATTTTGGAAATACAATTTAAGAATACAAGTTATTCTAAAACTGAAGATATTATTAATATTTTTGAACAGATATATTCTAGTATCTATGGTGATCAAAATAGATGTATCCTTACATAGGACTAATAAAGAATTCTTACAAACAATTAGTTTTCCGAAAATAGATGATAATTTTCAAAAAGATTTGATTAAACCTATATCTGATGAAGAAGTAATAAATATAATTAAACACATGAGATCACATAAAGCACCGGACCCTGATGGTTTGATGGCGGAATTTTATAAAACTTTTTGTGATATTTTTGGTAAAATACTCTTGCATGTATTTAATTACATAATTAATAATAAAATCAATGACCCTCATTTTAGTGCCTCAAAAACTATTCTTATACCTAAAGTTAATTCTGATGCCCAAAATCCAGATAATTATAGATCAACTTCATTAATAAATGTGGATATGAAAATTTTGACCTCTATTCTAGCTAGTAGATTAAAAAAAATAATGAATGAGATAATATCTAATGAACAAGCCGGCTTTATAACTACTAGACAAACTAGTGATAATACACTAACACTTCATACATTGACTGCTTATGCTAAACAGAAAATTTTAAATATTTATGCGCTCATAATTGATGCACAGAAGGCTTTTGATAGGGTTAATATAAATTTTTATTTGATATTTTACCATATTTTAATATACCTCAAGAATTTGTTCTAATGTTAAAAATTTTATAAAATAATCCTTATACAAATCTATACATTAATAAAAATTTCTCTAAAAGAATACAGATCAAAAATGGAACCCGTCAGGGTTGTCCTTTGTCCCCTTTACTATTCAATATATATCTAGAATCCTTATTCTTATATATTAAACAGAATGTATATCATATAATGCCCCAATACTTTATGGAACTAAAATATCAATGGCGGCTTTTGCGAATAATCTCAGTATATACTGTACAACTCCAATGTCAGACACTAAAAAGTTATTAAAAGAAGTAGATGACTTTGCAGAAATATCTAACTACAAACTTAATCTTAAAAAAATTAATATATTCCCTTTAAGAACTCCCAAACATTTTTCGCTTTTACCATTGGTGGGACAGGTAAAGTTTAAAGATAATATTAAATACTTGGGTATTATCTTTTCCACAGATGATAAAGATTTTTATACTATTAATATTAAAATGGTTTGGGATCAAATAATGTCTGATTTTAGGAGATGGAATAATTTAAGATTACCAGTATTAGCGAAAGTTTCAATTATTAAAATGAATATATTACCCAGATTATTATATATTTTTAGATCTGCTCAAGTGTTAATTTCTAAGAATTTTTTTAAACCAATTCATAAAGAGTCGGTTAAATTTATTTGGGAGCCAAGGAAATCTAGGATATCATATGATAAATTAATGACCCCAAAGAATAGAGAGGGATTGGACTTACCAAATTTTGAAACCTACTATTTAATAATAAATTGTAACAGACTCTTAAGAATTGCTAATTATGATGCATTTAGTACTAAGTGGTCACCAGCATGGGTAATTTTGAATTATAAACATATTTTGAATCTGAATATTAATCCTAAAGCACTACCCTTTCTAGGAAAAGACAAGTTGAAATTATACGTGATAATGGATCACATTAAATTATATATAACATCAATACAAAATTTATTTCAATCATTAGATCTTACTCAGCATATGATGGTCTTTCAACCTTTTCATAGGAATCCCAACTTGAGACTAAATAATCAATTAATATATCTTAAAAATTTCCCATTAATAGTTAATTTAACTTTACTTGACATTTACTCATATCTCAAATATTCAGCTAATGAAATAAAACAAGAATTGAATCTACATAAAGCTTATTTGGTTATATTGATACAAATTAAGGAACTCTCTATAAGTTAATTTAAGAATTTCAAACCCAGAGATGAGGATTTAACAAAATGCTCAAACTTATGGCAAACCCTTCAACAAGATGTTAAATTTATAACCGCTGCAAATAAATTAATAAAAGAGTTCAAATTTCAGGATAAAGTTCTTTTGTTGAAATATTGGAAAGATAAAATCCCATTGATAGAAAAAAATCAAATATTAAAAGCAATTAACTTAACAACAAAATCTATCTCTCTTCACAAGTTGAGGTATACTCAGCTTATTATATTGAATAATGCATATTATACATGCCTTAGCTTGCATAAATTCAATTCTAAAAAATCTCCAAATTGTCCATACTGTAAAGACCAACCTGCTGATCTTCTCCATATGTTCTGGAACTGCAAATGCATTTATAAACTTTGGAAGTCTTTAAAAATACAACTTCAAAAGATGGGATATCAAAGTTCAACACTTTCATGAGAATTTATGATTTTACATATCCCGCCAAAAGAACTTTCTAGATCACAAATCACTATATTTGTTAATATTGTCTTATTAATGAAACTATATATAGCTACAAATTGGTTAAACCCATCTAAAACTTCATGGGATAACTTTAAGATTCTAGCAATGAGACATATATTAGCCCACAAATTACTTCTTCATGAGCATAATAAAAATATCAATAATTCTAAAATATGGGAACAAGTGTTTAATATTATATTGGCGTAATACTTTGAACCTAAATGTATTCTGAGTTATGTATACATTTTAAGGAAACTTTTTAACAACAAACTGTTTATTACTTGAATCATTCTTAATCATTTTGATATCTTCTTGTATAAATTAATGTTACAGTTGGAAGCATTCATGTAAATATTGTATATATGTTATGGTCTTATTATTAGAAACATTATTTGGTATTTATCTTTAATTCTGTTTTTGTTTTAAGTTTGTATTGAAAATGATAAAACAATAAAGATTTATTATTGAAAAAAAAAGACTTGTGGGACTTTATTGAAGACTCATGGGACTTTTTTGACAAGTTAAGAGATCTAGTAGTGGACTACGATAGTCTCTTGGTTAATCTGGACATCAAAAGTTTGTTTACAGTTACTCCCCATGAAGAGGGACTTTTGTGGTTTTAACAACGTAGTTACTAAGTATGATGTATTAACAACAAATGAGGTCTGATTAATTTCTGAGTTTGTGCCATGATACTATACAACTTTATTTTCTTTGAAAACAAATATTTTAAGAAAATGCAAGAGGTAATGATGGCGGCCACATGTGCCCTCATCTATGCCAACAGTTTTATACTGTTGGGAGAGAGAGAAAGTTTTCAAGCTAGATTTGTATAAAAATGCCAGATATATCTTCAATATCTGGATGACAGTTTTTTTTATTTGCAAAGGGGATCTTGCACAATTAGATGAGTTCATTAATAAACTGAAAAAAAACACTTCATTTTTAAGATTTACATATAAAGTCAATAAGAAAGACACAGACTACATAGATGTAAAAATTATAAAGGATAAACAACACAAACTAGAAACTATAGTGTACAGAAAATAAACATTTAGTAATTGTTTTCTTCATTATACCAGTAGTAACCTCAAACACCAGAAGATGGGCTTATTAAGGAGGCAGTTCATTGGAAATTTCTTGGCTCACATTAAGAGACGAATAATTCAAGGAAGTGTCTGACAAATTAAAGCTTATGTTCTTTGAATGAAGCTACCCAGATGTTATGTATTGTTATACAGTCAGGTTTTATCACAAAGAGAAGAACAATATGTGCCTATTATGTACTCAGGGTTGAACCAGTTAGAGACTAATAATTATCAAAAAGATTTAAATAGTAACAACAAGAGATTTTTTAACAATATAGTAGTATTGCACCATTCAAAAGATGCAGGGGACATTACAAGAATAATGTATAAAAACTGAAGTATTTTGAAAAGTATTGATATACCACAAGCAAATGTTTTGAATCCCCCTGACTGTGTTTATAAAAATAGAAATAACATTAAGAAAATTTTAGAGCATATTCAAACACCAATAATTCTACCTGCCACAGTTAGATGTGTCAGTTGTAGACGACCCCCAGGATTCAAGAAGCTCGGCACAACGACGGTGTTAGCCTTGCGCCGAGCATCCTCACTACAGATGGTGCAACAGTGCCATATGAATATGTATGAGGGTGCACCGCCACACCCACAACGTGTACAGGAAACGTGTGTGAGTTCAGGGGGCATGTACAAGTGCTCTGCGGAGGTGTAAACATGCCCTGAGAGTTGAAAAACCTACTATGCCTACTAGTAGAGCCCGCCCCTAATAGTAAGTTTGTAATTCAGTGTCCGTGAATACCGAAATGTATGCTAAGCATACAAGAGTGTCCACGAACAGTGAAATAAAATCGAAGTAGTAAATACACAAGCACATAGTGGAATGTTGAGCCCCTGTCCCTAGAACTTTCACAATTAGATTCCCCATGTCCCTATTATACATTTGAATTGCTGCAATATCGAAGGTGTAAGCAAAGTGCAGCGTATTTGTGTGTTGCTGCCCTCCGCCGAGCGTAGCTTACACATCATATTCATTCAAATAGAGAAAAACGTGCAGAATCAATGTAAATGTAAATAGTGTAGTGTTTAGAGCATCTGCCTAACAAACAGGCATTCATGGTTCGAGCCCAACAATAGCACATATCATTTTCCATGTGGAATGACTGTTGTTTTGCTGTAAAACCGACATAAGAGTATCGTATGAGATATTTAACTTAAATATCAGTCAAGCAAAGTGGCACTGTCATAATGAATAAGATACTAGTAAGCAGGTGTAAGCACAAAAAAGCAGCAGTAAACACATATAAGTACCAGTAAGCAAGTCTGAGTGCGCTTGTGTGGGTCAAAGCAATGCCCAGCATAGGAAATGTATATAAGTATGTACAGATATATAATATATATATATATATATATATATATATATATATATATATATATATATATCTATGAAGAAAGAATAATGTAACAATAAAGCATACAAAAGGAATGAGAAGGGAATCAGCAACCCCAGTATTATATAGCGCTGTCAGCGTATGTCATATTAAGCTGGGCAGGAGTGAGCAAAGCACTGCTACTCACACCACAGGCAGGATATTACCAGTGGGAGTAACATTGTTGATCTGCTAAGTCTACTTTACACACAGAGGGTAGTCCCTGATGGGACTACCCAAAAATTGATAAACCATTTGGCCATTCGACCATTGCATAAGCAAGGGCAGGTATGTTCAAGGACTAAATGGTGGGAGAGCCTGAGAATACATGGGTTGGGACAATATACTTGTAGGGCCCCTAATGCTCAGGAGAAGGCAATGTGTGGAGGTGTGCCATGGCTGCTATAACAAGTGGACAATGGATGGTATGTGTGTATGTTGGACACGGGTGGGGTGGAGAAACTATGGGTATGAAATTATGGAGCCAGGAGTGCCAAGGTTGGATGGGCTGGTTCTAATTGGACGGCTTCATGGAGGTCAGCGAGTTCATTATAAGTATATGTGCATACACACATGCAGACATCAATATGCAGAAGTACATTCTCTGTAACACATTCATTCCATTTGCAGACATAAATAGCATGAATGTGCCCTTACAAACCTCAACAGTAGATAGAATAATAGGTTGTGCATAAGAGGGATGGGACAAAACTGCTAAAACGTAGAAGTGTGTACAGTGTCCGAAGTCAGTGCTGTGCTGAAAAAAATCAAATGTGAGGACTTTCCCATACATGGAATCGTTCCTGTGATCTACCTGCTATGACAAAGCCAATTACTAAACTGGTCTATTTGTAAAAGAAATACGCCGAACACGTACATAATTAGGCTCTCGTGTAATGTGTGTGTTACCACATAGTCATACTTATTAATTTATTGTAGTGTCATGTTAACGGGAATAAGGATGTAATGAAGTATAGAGTCTGATCTTGACATAAACACATGCGTGTCCCATGTGGGACAACCCAAACATTGCGAATAGTATTCTTATGGTCGCTCATGTCACCAATGTTTGTGGACTAAATGTTTGGGAGTTCTGAGGATACGTGGAGTGAGTCAACCAATGGGATGGGTCTATAGGAGTAGGGAGTGGACGATGTGTAATGGTGTGGATAGACCGCTAATCCAACTGGCAAATGGATGACTGCAGTGTTAGGGAGGCGTTGGGGTGTGTGTTTGGGGAACCAGGAGCCATGAGTATATATATATATATATATATATATATATATATATATATATATATATATGCAAATGAAGCAGCACAGCAATAGTGTATTGGTTAGAGCAACCGCCTAATGAACAGACATTCCCGTACCAAATCCCACTGCATCACATACCATTTACCATCGGTAATCTGTACATGAACATATTGCGACATCTGTCCACTGTATAACCTGCAAAATATTAATTAAAAGTTAACTGGAGTGAAGTGTCAGTGTCATAATGAATAAGGCACTAGTAAGCAGGTTTAAGTATATATAAACACCAGTATGCATGTGTAAGTGCATTTGCGTGGGGTATGCATTGCTTTACAGACACATACACACACACACACACACACACACACACACACACATATATATATATATATATATATATATATATATATATATATATACATACACACACACACACACACACACACACACACACACACACTACATACATATATGTTTGTGCGTGCGCATAGATATACAGCTATGATAGGAAATGGCACACAAGAATGACATATGTTCACAGGCTATGTCAATGGAAGTGAGGGGCCCAAGCAAGAAACATGAAACACGTAGCATAACCTTCCACCCCTCCCCAGCTGGACACGGGAAACATACAAACAATGTAAAGAGTCCACTGCTCCCCAGACTACAGGCAGGATACATCCGGGGAGGTGGTACACAGTGCACCTGTGAATTCTAATCTTGGAACACAGACAGGAGCGTCCCTTGTGGGACACCCCAAAAATTGGCAAGACCAAAAGAAGGTGATAGACCGAACATTCTGGCTGGGGTGTATACATACTCGGAATACAAGGGTGGGAAAGCCTGATGACCCATGGGTCAAGACAATTGTATGAAATGGGTCCCATGAAGTGGAGAGTGGGCAGCATGTAGTGGTGGGTCCAGAACCGACCAGGACCCAGAGTAAGGATGGGTGCTGTTGAGGTGCGGGTGGGGGAACTATGGGTAGCTACTTATGGGTCTAGGTGTGCAGGTGTTGGCTGTTGGGGCCTATAAGGACAGCCCTAGAGATGTAAGCGAATGTGTTCATTGGGCAGAGGCATCACCCAACGAGCAGCCACACCCACTACGAGTCCCACTGTAGCAAAGTGTAATCTATATGGCAAGGAACGGAATAACCAGCTGTAATGTATATATGTAGAGGTATGTGTGTGTATATCTACCCATAGCAACATAGAGATAAGCCTCTTCCTCTCCGTAGTACAAATGTATACATACAGAGACAGAATACAGATACATACCCACATATAAATATATACATATGCAGACACCCATAGACCCATATGTTATTCGATTATATAGATATATATCTATATAGACAGCAAAATATAGTGTACATATACAGATATATCTATTTATCGTAATGTATATATATATATATATATATATATATATATATATATATATGTGACTGTAAATATACACATTCATATAGCTAGGATATGATACAGCAGTAACGAGTTACATATGTTCACAGGCCGTGCATATGGGGGTGAGGGGTCAAATAAACAAACGTGTAACACGTAGCATCAACCCTCCCCCTTCTAGGCCAGTGAGAGATACAGACACACAATAAAAGTAAACACACTACTGCTTCCCAGACCACCAGCAGGATACTACCAGTGGAAGAGACCTGCAAGGTCTAATCTTGAAACATAGACATCGATGTCCCTTGTGGGACACCAAAAATTAATGATCATCGGAGGTAGCCCTGGTAATGATTCATCAAACCAGGCTGTAGATGTACACAGACCAGTAGGTTGTGCAAGCCTGATAACCCATGGGTCGACACAATGTGTGACATGTGTCCCGACATGGGGAGAGTGGGCACTGTGTAGTGGTGTGTTTATACACCACATGCATCCACAGTAAGGATGAGTGCTGTAGAGGAGTGGCAGGTGGGGGAACTATGGGTATGCAATTATGGGCCTAGGCGTGCAGGTGTTGGCTGTCACAGTCATATTAGGACCGCCCCAGGGATGTAAGTAATATTCCGAAATGGGCATAGCTGACACCCATACCTCTCAACCCCTAAGAGCAAATCCACTGGACAGGACATAAACCATTGGGGGAACAAATAGGGACCATACCTCTGAACTGTCCCTGATTCCGACTCAGTTGCTAACTCTGCCCCACTTAATCCCTCCTAAAACTAGTGACATTTGGAGGAAACGTGGTGAATTACATGTAATGAATAATGACAACAATTAAGAGTTATAAACATCATTTACCTCAGAAAATGTGTATGAATTCATATGCTCTGAGTCTGTCAATATGGCAGGTTAATAGCACCAGTAATTTAAATGTGTCCCTGATATTGTTATGCCATGTCCCTGATTCAGTTTGTATTTTTCCCCAATCGTATGAGAGGTCTGATAGGGACAAAAAGCACATATTCCACTGACAACCTTAGAAAGATGATAGAATATTAGGTATGCAGTAACATGACTTGGCTGAAGGATGTGGGTTCCAAAACACAATTACTTGTTTGTATTGAAGAGTGTCAGTTCCCATGTATTAGCCAGACAGGTGCAGACTGTAAGAGGAACACACCAATAATATGAATCAATCTCTGGACAGGCCACGGATTCTGTACAGTCGAACGGCATGCTTTCACCTAATGGGCAGCCATTCCCAATACTGTAGGCATGTAATCCAATGTAATAGGCATCACAAGGTAATATCATAGTCCTCGCTCCCACCCAGGGTTGTGAGTGTCAGATGCAAACACCAAATTCAGTGCATTTGCAAGTATGGGAGCAAGCGGGTGTAAGTCTGTTTGGCCACCAGTATGCGAGTATTACACTGGTAAAGCAATGTAGAGGCTAACTGAGTGTAAGAAACTGTAACCAGAGGTTAGCATTGCTTAACTCCATGCAAACCCACTCACAACCTCTTTAATGTGCCTTAATCACTCTGTATCCAATTACCTTGTTCTCCCCAGCAACAAAATAAATGGCCTCTGCAAGGCTCGAAACTAGGACCTTGCACACACAGCTATTGTGATTTACCACTAAGCCATGGCAGATATACAGACATCGGATCTTATCACAAACATATCATCCAGTGCAGTCATTCAACAATATAGGAAATGTATTCCATCATGTACATATATGTGTGAGTGTTTGTCCAGCTATAGATACATACATATATATGGATATGTCAAGAACATCCCATGTGATAACAAAGCATTACAAAGGAATGAAAAGGGAAACACCAGCAACACCTGTATTATTTAGTGGTGTTGTCCTGTGTAATATCAAGACTCCCTCAGACAGATGTGTGTCATTAATGCAAATAATATCATTTAGTGGTGTTGTCCTATGTAATATCAAGACTCCCTCAGACAAATGTGTGTCATTAATACAAGCAAACATTTGTACATTGGCCAAATACATCAGTCTGTGCATGTTATTTACATTAACACAACAGTTCATGTCCAATCATTATGTGAGAACAATACTCTTGCAAGGTGCTGTGTGCAATATCATCATCATCATCATCATGATAAAGGTAAATGGGGTAACCATAGAGGAACCGGTAGTGTTGTGTGTACACTAGGGTTGTCCGCATCACATGTACCTGGAACCTTTAGGAGTCATGTGCATACTAGGATTGTGTGCCTGAGAGAGAGGGGCGAGGACAACTGGAGTATGTTGTGATGCATATTGAAAGGATTACATGTGTCCAGTGGACACATGTGTGAAATGGACAGCTATGTATGGGGCAAATGTTGTTCTAGAAACCGATTGGCCTTTTGTGTCCGTAGGGTGAGAGTGTGATGTGGTGGAAGGAGAGTAGGTATGCTGGTGGAGGATAGGTAGGGCAGGATGACAGACAAGACAGCATACAGGGTTGGTATATGACACATGTGGGGGGGATACACCTCAGACGGGGAGGGGTGTTTGGCAGTCACAAGCCCATGAGCCCCCAGATGGAAACAGTGGGATGGAGGTCCCCAGCCATGGGCAGCCACCACTGCACCAAAACAGCTGCAAAGGTGGCAGTGCTGGGGGCTGTCTAGGAGAGGCAGCCTCACCCTGTAAATGTGACACTCTGCCATCGAGCTGGCATATCTGGCCTCAAAACCCCTTATTGAGCCCTCTATGCACCACATCTGGGACTGTACGACAGCAGACATGTTCCTGTTTGGACCTACTCCCAGGGGGGACAAGCTCCATCTGCAGAGCCATCAGAGGTGGAGGTCCAAGGCTGGGCCCCAGATGTGCTAGTGCCCAGTGCCATGGCCAGCTGAAGTGGGACAGGAGGTTCTGCTGGGACCTCCAAACCCATACAGCCTATGGTGTTGCAGTTTAAACACAGATATGGCTTAGTAATAGTCAACAGCATTCAGGATTACTTATAACAGCATGCATAGATATGACCATCAACACAACACAACAGATAGTATACATTTGCAGAGGGAGCACAAAACATGCATATATACCGCATGACATCTGTACAAAGTGTAGAAGACTTGTGACTGCAGCAATGAACAGTGGCCCATTATTGGCATGTCACTAAGAACCCCAGACAGTGTCTGTCTTACCACTGTTTCATGTAACATATGTCCAATCAGGGATGCAATGGCAGTAACTCACCACTATCACCATGTAGTGACTGCAGTCCTCGCACTATGCTCCTGCAGTTTACAGATGTGTGTTCAGTGAGTAACACAGGAAACAAATGGTTCCACACACTGACCAGTCTACAGATGGCCCTACAGATGGGGGTCCCTCACAAACAGAATACTGTCTTGTCAGTTTTAAAACATGCAGAATAGCCATTACCGCACACAACATGCTAAACAGGCAGTAGTCTCAATGAAGTATAGCTACACTTACATGCTGTAGTCATGTCTGGCACATCACCCTCCTGTCTTTAGGCTATTTACCACTGTGTTGTTTGAGGAACATCCAGATATCATCTTTGATGCCGTTTACCAAACACCAGATCAGGTACCACTCACAGCGACTATCATGTGCAAACACCAACATGATGTTCCTAGATATTGTACTGTGTTTCCAAGCAATTGGCTATGGGAACATCATCACAGCTGTCCCACATGCAATCGGCTAGAGGAGAACTGTAATAGGTGCAGAGGACATCACCTGATCATGACCATCACTTACAAAACACAAGCTGCTGCTGAGCAGGTGTACAACTCCACATCCACCAGAGAGTGTGTGGGAGGGACAGACAGAGGCAAAGTACATCAGAGAAGGGCTTGGAGACTAAAACATAAGCATTGTCTGTCGCACACCTTCCAGTACAGGTGTTCAAACCCCTGACTGACTAGTCATTACTATTACAAGTGCATGCTGTTACTCCATGTGCCACAAAGCTGACATGTTGGTGTGCTGTAAGAACATATATGTGTGCTGGCGAGTGACATCTGCAACAGAGATATAGTAGACATACATTAGGTGTAGCACACATAGCTGTCCAAATGAATGGATGTCATTGTCAACACAACCACACACACTCACTAATGGACTCACATTAACACTCTTTGCCAGGCCCACAAATACACTTCCAAACTACTTAGTTTGCCACACTGCAGTGATGCACAGGTACTACATGCTACACAGAGGATATCCGGAGGTTCTGTGGGCTAGGGCATGTGAACACGTTTGACATCTGTCGGCATGTCAGTGGGAGTTTTTCTGGGAGTGACTGTGGTTGGGAGCATCATACCCCACATGCGGACACAAGGTGCCAGTACTAACATGCATGTGTGCATTGCTTCATGGGTGTATAGTGGTTAGCTGTGCAAGATGGCTGTACAAGGCTGGATGAGGGGTAATCCTTGGCATCACACGACCTGACAATGGTGTGCAGTGTGGTACAGGGGTGTAGTGTCTGCAATGTCCCACACAGATGGGTATTGTATGAACTGTCCTGACATTCTGGTTACCATTGTGTATGGCCATAGCTTTGCAAAGCATGCCATGTCTGTGTTTGATAGTCCTTGACATGGACATTGCCTGGGATGTGCATGTCCCACAATAATGTACAGTGACATGTATAAGTGTACCTGGTTTGGCTGGCACATGTGTACACGGATTGTTATCCTCTGATATGCTAATACTGACCTAGTGTGGCAGGACCTGCTTATAGACAGCAGGTTGACCCTGCACCTGCATTGATAGCATGATACAGGTATTCCCTGGTGTCAGTGGCATCGGTCCATACAGGGCACATGTGTAAGGCATTGTATGGCCTCTGTGGATCACATTTGATGGCAGCACATATGTTGCAGGCATCCAGTGGGAAACATAGTGAAGGCACATTGTCCACAATTATGTGCCAATTGTACTGCTGTACAGGGTGCCATGCCCTCTGCAGCCAAACCATGCGTACTATCTGTAATCAATGTGCAGGGTACTAGCAACATAGCAGGATATTCTAGGCAAGTGTGTTTGTGTATGATACATGGGTTCAGAACGTATTCCGGGTAATAGTAAGGTTGCATACTTTGTTCACCAGGCCTTTTGCCAGATGTAGGGGCATGGCTTGCCAACACAGTCCCTTGGCTGGCTGACCTTGTGAGGTGAACATTGTGACATATAATACAGACACCATATAGGAAAACTACAAAATCTGCTCCCCAACATGTTCAGTGGTTAGACACTCAAAGCTACCTACACACAGGCTCTGACTGTGAAACACACACACCTGCCATGTCTTGGAATAGAACCCCTACCTAACTAGTGTATCACACTACAGCATGCGCTATGGAGATTACTGGGTTACAGCAGTCCGAGAGGTGTATTACTAGGTGGGTGACAACAGCAGGATTGCCAAAGGTGGTTATGTGAATTGTAAAGTGTGTGCATACTCTAAAAAGCATTGTTCCTGTCTCAGGCAGACAGAAACACACACACACAGTTGGCCTCTCATGGAATAAACCCCCCCTACCTAACTAGTTTATTACACTACAGCAATATGCAGTTACAGCACGCGCTACAGAGAATACTGGGTTTCAGCAGTCCCAGAGGTGTATTTCTAGATGGGTGGCATCAGCAGGATTGCCAAAGGTGGTCATGTGAATTGTAAAGAGTGTGCATACTCTAAAAGGCATTGTTACTTTTTCAGACACACACACAGTTGGCCTCTCTTGGAATAGAAACCCTACTTAACTAGTTTAGCACACTACAGCAATATATAGTTACAGCACGTGCTACAGAGAATACTGGGTTGCAGTAGTCCCAGAGGTGTATTCGTAGATGGGTGACATCAGCAGGATTGCCAAAGAAGGGCATTCCGAGTGTACTGCGAGTTGTAAATGTCCGTTACCTGCATGTACCTGCTGCTTACTTTCACGAAAATACATTTACACCTGCTTATAACTGTCGTATGCAGTCCTAATTAACAGTATCAACAAGGCTTGCAGGTCTTGAACCCTGGACCATGCACACTGAGGTCACTGAATGTACCACTAAGCCATCTGGGATGTAGATATGTTGCATGGAGTCTATAATGCACATCCTACTACAGGTATTCCACAGTACTGAAAATAAATGGGACAGCCCCTTTGTGTACATATGTACAGTACCCTTGAATGTACTGCACTCTGTGAAACAACAAAGACAAGTCTACATCTGCACAACTGTCATAACTATATATATATATATATATATATATATATATATATATATATATATATATATATACGGGATGTGTATATATATATATATATATATATATATATATATATATATATATATATACACATATATACACACACACACACACACACACACACACACACACACTCACACACACACACACACACACACACACATACACACACACACACATATATATATATATATATATATATATATATATATATATATGCATATACACAGACACAGCCATATATATATATATATATATATATATATATATATATATATATATATATATATATATATATATATATATATATATATATATATATATATATATATAGATATATATATATATATATATATATATATATATATATATATATATATATATATATATATATATATATATATATATGAATATATATATGGGTTCCAAAGGAAAACCGAGGCATCTCTTGTGTTATAACAATTAAATTATAAGCAGTTCACCAAAGAAGGGATGGTTGTTGTGTATGTAGAGTTTGGGGTGGGGAATGATGGCTAATGTAACCTACCCTGGGGATTGTGGAGTTAGGGTGGGGGAATGATGGGTATGGACCTACACCCCAGTGACCACTTCTGTGTCACTGCTCGACAGTGGCACAGGAAAATAACATACCCAACTGTAGTTGTGCTTGACTGTGTATTCTTTACCATTCCTAACGATGAAATACTTTGTAGACACTGGTCACCACAGATGGCTACCAATGTGTACTCAAAGACATTACACATGTGTATGCCTGGCTACCGGGTAGTCACACACACAAACATGCACACACTTGCCAGTACTGTGCATACACGTCTTGTCTATGTAACTAGTACAGTGGTATGCAGTTGGGGTATGTGCTACAGAACACATACAATTACACTTACTCTGATTCCACTTCTGAGCTGGATGACATCACAGGACTGATTACTTGCAGTGGGGAGGGGGGAAGAGAGAGGTTTAGCAGTTGAGAAAGATAAAGACCAGTGCAAAAGGAGGTATCCCTTTGGAATGCAGCAAAACCCGCTGTCATGGCAGGATGCAGACACAAATACACACACACAACCACACTCAGCCATTTGCTGACACACACACACAAACACACACACACACACACACACACACACACACACACACACACGCATTTGCTGTCACACACACAAACACACGCACACAGTTGCCAGTGGTGGGATCACAATGCCTGCCTATCTACAAATCACTATTACAGTACTACGCAGTTATGAGACGCGCCACAGAGATTACACATTCCAAGGCAGTCAGACTGCTCTCCTAGGATTGAGGACAACAACAGGGAGACTGACAGTCATGAAGTTCATAGCTGTAGACCTTTGTGTTTAAAGTAGGTGTCCATTACAACCTGTATGCACAAACAAGACACATCATCTGCAGGTAGGCCTGATAGGTATAGTTGTAGCACTACAGGAACCTGAACTGGAGTATGGCCATCTGTGGAATGGACAACTACTATCACTATACAGGGTTACAGTGGGCTTGCTCATACACTTAGTAGCACAGGGCCATTTGGGATGCACTATGACTACAACTACACAAGGTTATACTGGGCATGCTCATACACTTAGTAACAAAGGGCTTGGATGCACTGACTCAAATTACACAAGGTGGCAGTGGGTACGCTCATGCACTTAGTAGCACAGGGCTGTTTGGGATGCACTCTGATTCTAACCACTGAAGGCCATAGTGTGCATGCTCAAACACTTACATGTACAGAACACATTGTAATGGACTCCTATTGTAAACACATAGGTTTACAGCTAGGTACATCTTACCTGTCAGTATATATGCACATCATACTGGTTTACTACCTGTTACCTGTATGTGGCCCATAAATGATATATCTGTGTCTGTGCTGTGTGATACACATGCATTCATGTACATGAAGTACTGACATATATGTCACGTATACACATTCATGCATATGTGGACATGACAGACAATAGGTTACCTGGGTCGCACAGGTGGATGCTACCTACACCATGTGTCACACATCTTGCTGCCCTGAAAGGCATACATTGATAGCAGGTTGTGGACAGTGGCATTATACGTGGAACACTGGCATGTGCAAGCATAATGTGTGATCCACCTTGTGTAATGGTACTGAGGTGCAGGTGTCAAGATGACCTCTCCCGGCTGAGTTTGTAGTTGTCATTATTAGCAGGACTGCTACCCTAAGTATATCTCACATTGGTCATATACACAAGTTCTGCTGTCCCTCACCTTACATGAGGCATTTGCTACCAAGCACATTAATGCCACATGCAGTGATGTCATGGTATGAGTGGCAACTGCTAGACCAAAACAATGAGCCAATGCCCTGCTGTTATTATGAGGTTGTCTAGTGTCTGTCATTCCGGGCTGTCATGACCGAACGACGAGCTTTCAACACAGAGTACATGCATCCATGTTTCACGTGTATGTGGATAATACCTAGGTCGCATTTACCCATATAGCCACATTCCAAGGCAAATGTCCTACACCCAGAAGTAACACCCTGACACCTACATGACAATTGCATTGGATGCTAATGCTAACCAGTGCTAGATGTGTGGCTTTAGTAATCCATTTGCTCAATGTAGAACCTACAATGGGGAATACTGACATCTGTGCAGTGAGGAACACCTGGCTGAAGACTCTGTAGTGCACAATGGTACTACCACCATATAACTCAGATTTAGACACATGGGCCATAACAGTGGTATGAACCATTCCAGGTGGTGGTGTACAGATATTCATAAAGGCTACTCTCATGTAAAGACCACTACTCTGACATAATGCATCACAGAATAGTCAGGTACAGGTGACAGTGGCAAATGCTGCATTCTAGGTTGTATCCTCATATACATCCACCACCTTGTTCCCAGACCACCAACACACATCCATATGTGGTATGACATAGTATGGTAGACCACCAGATAATCCTCAATTGGTGGACTGTACCTAGGCCTAGATCAACTGTGTAATGTACCCATGTACATACACAGCTGCATAATGTGTTATGCAATGCAATAATACCACTGTTTGTAACCAGCTCAGTTGTACACATATCAGGGTTCCTCGGATGTTGTCAGCATTAACACGGTCAACTGTTGCTGTACACCAGTAAACAACACCCTCATCGTTGGATATGACCTAACTGTACCTGCCCTGGATATGTACATTCCACACTCATACAACATAAATGACATTACCATAGCTTTCGTTATACTTTCTACATACAGGTGGCTACAGGCATTACACACATGCACACAGCAGATAGCATGATAACATTACATAAGGTTTGATATCTATGTTGACAGAGGTAATATTCCCTCTCTACTGGTCACACATGACACCTGTCATATCATACAACACCCCATATGGCATGCATGTCTTTAGACATGTCCACCTAATGCTATGCCTACAAACATACCCAAATAACAGGACCATAGGACCTACACAAGGCCTGTATTGACAGACTCAGGGAAATCAAGCTTTGCTCTGTATGTTCCTGAGTCACCACAGGTGATATGTTCATGACATGTACAGCCATGTGTGGCCACAGCTCCTACATATACCCCATGTCAACAACTGCAAGCCATGCATGCTGTGTGCTGTCTGGTCATTAGCCTTAGTACCACAATAGCTAGTACATGCTGGGGTGAGATGTTTACAAGCCACAGACCTCGCACATGTTTGAATGAGTGTACTGCCTAGCTCTAACAGAGCACATCACTGGCACTCTTCCAGTAAACATAAGGTGTGTGTAGCAAATATGATGTGTTCACTGTTGACCATTAAAGTGCCCTGGCATTACCATGGCACTGTCAAGTAACAGTTTGTAGGAGCATGACACAGAATAATGCTGTGTGTGTCTCGCTGATATGTGCTGTTGTAATATATGTACACTTGGCTACTCAGTGAAAGTGGTGGTGTCCTACCAGTACATGAATACAACATCCATTATGGTGTAATGCTCAGCTATGTTTCACACACGGCGTGGGGAAGGTATGGAATGTATCCTCTTGACCTGCTAGTGCACTTACTGATGTAGACCGCATATGTGCACATGTATTGATGTTTGTGTAGATTCCATGTGTGTGCAGTGTGTGATGTCTGAAGGTGACTGTTGTCTTAGTACATCATGCTGTTGCAATATAGCCTCAACATTGCCAACTGTATATGGTGATATGCTCTAAGTACAGCAAGCCGTACATGAGGTATGGATAGATGTTTGGACATGACTACTAAGTGGTGGGGCTTCTTTGCAGATGAATGATTACTGAAGACAGCTCACTGGTGTGTTACAACCAGTCCTACAATAACTTGTGTAATTGCTAAGGTCAGGTTTTGTTAATTGAAGTGGAAGACAGACAATGTAGAATGTGTGAGGGTGACACTGAAGGCAGACCTCATGACACCTGTAACAGTAATAGCTCCCCTGTGCATATATCAGCACAGTTAGCAAAGGAATGAGTAAGCATTGTACCGGATGTGATAGTGCTGTACTTTTGTAGTACCTATCATGAGATAAGCAGGTGTTTGATTCACAGTATTGGCATGTGTGGGTGGGTGTGTCCATATATGTCACCTATGGTTGGGAATACTTCCCACATGTTATCACTCTCCTGAACACTGTTGATGACACCAGTACAGAGTGAAGTGTAGAAAGAAAGGCATAGGCAGGTGTTTAAACCTCACACATGTAAAGTGTCTGTATGTGTGTGATATAGATGCATGTCTTTGTGAATGCCAGTGTGTGTGTGTGTGTGTGTGTGTGTGTGTGTGTGTGTGTGTGTGTGTGTGTGGCTGTCCTGTCCCTGGAGTGATGCTGTATTTTACCATAGCGAAATGTTAATGCCCCTCCCCCATCCACTGAATGCAATCTAGCATCCCTGTTGATATCAATCATAGACGGGCATTCTAACCACCTGTTAACATGTACACCCTGGGGTGTGACCTGTTGTTACATAGCCTACTGATGGACCCCCCCCTCCCCACATACACTACTGCACTGTAGTATCCCTGTCGATGTCCTCGATCTTAGGCAATTCCAACTACCTGTACATATGTTATCTCTGTGGTGCATCTTATAATTGCGTAGTTACTATAATGATGATATGCAAATAGGCAGGGGTTCTCATCCAAACACTGGCAACTAGGTGTGTGTGTGTCAGAGTGTGTGTTATTGTGTCTGTGAATTCCTGAGTGTGTGGCTGTGTCTGTGTTTGCATGCTGTCATGGCAGTGGGTATTACTGCTTCCCAATGAGAAGCCACTATTTCCACTGGCCTTTACCCTTGTCATCCAGCATACCACTCTTTTACCTCCTCCGTGCTCCAGGTAACTATACCTGTGATGTCACCCACTATGGATGTGATGGCTCTGAACACAGTAGCGTACTACACAGCTGTCATGCTCTTGGATCATTAGAACAGTAAACATAATTGAAACATGGGAGAATATAACTGTGATGTGGAAGCTACAAAGTGCATGCAGGTATTGTCATACTGACCTGTGGGTAGTCAACATGTACATATGGGACACCCGCAAACCCCAACATCCCCCGGCACATGCAACTACACCTGAAAGAGCAAGATAGAACGTCAAGATCAACATGCTGTTAGTGTTGTTACACATGAGACATACTGTCAAACATACAAAATGCATTCTAAAACTGTAATACATGGTATGTCTGCTACCTGTCAACACTACTCAACATTATTAATCTACAATTGTCTACCTAGTATGTTCACCCTGTGCATCAGACCATATGAACATGTCCCTGCACTGATGGTGTGGATGACAGGGATGTGGCACAGGCATCATCATATGCACAGGGTGATAATGTTTGACAGAGGCCTAGGCTGTGCCATTGGATAACATCATGTGTGTTAGGGCCTGTGATATCATTGGGCATGTGTGGATGTTATGCATGTGTGTGTGTTGAGGTGCCCTACATTTGTTTCCAGTGTGTGTGTGTGTATATGCATGCACACAGGTCTGGCATGTGGCTGGCCTACACAGAGATATTATTGACAACTGCAGACTGTACAAGGCAGGTGTCACAGTTCACGGTGTCCGGCCACGGCCATGTGACCTGCGCCTGCCAGGGGTTGCATGGGCACTAGCAGGCAGAGGTCCAGATTGGGTACTGTCTGATGACACATGTCCACTGGAACCATGTCCTTGTTGGGACCATCCAGGACCACATGCACGTGGCTTGCTGTATCCTGGTGTGGACTGCACAGCACCAGCTGCACTGCTGCTGCTGCTACCTCCATTATGAGAGTGGGCATGTGCAGTAGCATGTTCACGTAGACCTTCAGCAGGTGATGTAGCTGACCTACGTCCATGTGCCCGATGCCTCACTCCCAACAGATGTTCCAGCACAGACATTCCACACTCGAGGATTGACATGACACGGTCAAGGACTCCCACCATGTCACCCAATTGTCTATCCATAACATCTGCAAGATGATAGTGAATATTTGCAAGTGCCTGGATGTTGTCAGTTAATGAATGGACAGCAGCCCTCTGAAGCCTCTGACCTTCTCTGTTGTGCTGTTCAGCATGTGCCTGTGCCTCCATTACAGCCCGAAACATGCATCTGGTGACTCCAGCTGATGTGCTTTGTCTCACAGCGGCATGTTGGCCAGTGGTTCTCCTACGAGCAGAGCTGGGCACATGCCTGTGTGGGACATCACCAGTCTTTTGACTGGAATCATGGTATGCAGGCACACCTTCCAAAGTCTCCACACTTCCCTGTTCCATGCCACCACCCGCCAACTGTCCTTCCTCTATGGCCAGTGCTGATGGGGTATGTGCAGGCAGGGGAACTGTGTGTGAGGATGAGGGGTAGACAGGTGGAATGGCAACAAATGGCACAGATTCAGCCCCTGACAACCCTGCCTGTGCCTCAATCATACTATCATCATCACTGCTAGAGTCTGTGGGGAGACTAACATCAAATGGACTGCAGGAGGGCAAAGCACCTACATCAATACCTGTGAGGGGAAGACAAGAACTGTACATTACAAGTTATACCAGACAGACACACGCAGAGACAGACACACAGACAGAGACAAACACACACACAGACACACACAGAGACAGACACACACAGACACAAACACTACATGCAGATGATATGGCAGATGCCATTCAGTTTAGATGATTATAGTTTCAGCTTAGATAATTATAGTGGTAGTTATCATACATCTCTGAGTTGCACACAACAGCATGCATGTGTTATAGCAGACGGCATGCACCTTACACAATTATAGTGGTGGTTAGCATACATACCTGTATTGCACCATTTGTGTTAGTAGCCTATGCCCTATACCTGCAACACAATGCATGCACTTTGCACCATTGCACCGCACTGCCATGGTGTGTGCAATATACACCATATGTTAACAGAACATTGCTGACCTTTATACATCTGCCACTGATACTTTGTGTTAGCCACCACCCCTGTATGTGAGGACATGAGCAGTAGGGTATGTCGATTGCATATCTCCCCCAAAGCAGTGCATGTCTGTTCAACATTATTCTGCCTATCCCTGAGCTGAGTCTATACATTGTGCATGTGGCTGTACACATGTTTGACATGACTGTCCCTACTTTGCAGTGGTGCCACAGACCAGCACAGATTTACAGTACGCCGGCCTGCTTGTGCCGTATGACCTTGCCAATCACATGTAGTATGACATGTCTTCTGCTGACATGTTGAATGACATGCATACATGTGTAACACAATGGTATCCTTTCCAATCTACAGTACAGTAATGGTGTCCCAATGCAGGGACATGTTATACTAACATGAGCCTTCAGCTGATGCAATGTTGTATGTCCACACTACAAATATGCATGAACATACTGCACATTGAGCTGATGTGCATAGCCATTGCAGGGCATCATGTGGCTTTACAATTGCTATACAGTGTAAGCTACTGAAACAGTTCATAGCCATGACTGTGTTCACATACAATACATATCTAATGTGGAATGTGACCCACATCACTCAGGTGTATACACACTAAACCTTAATGTGGAATGTGTGACACAGGTCACAGAAGGGTATACAGATGACACCCCTGCACATCTGCAACCATATTACTGATGCCTGGCAACTATGGCCACACATGGCTAACTTAGCAGTACTCTGTCCCACATGCCATCTGTGTACCTCACACACATGAGAAGCAGGCATGGCAGTGATGTCTGACACCAGCAAGGTGAATGTACTGTATTTGTGGCTTGATATGGTTGTATGTGTATGTTGTGCAACACATGTATGTATTTGGATAATGTATAGGTGAATGCTTCCATGTCATGACACACTCAAGATGATCGAGACATGTTATGTGGTGGTTTCATGTTATGCCTACACAAGCTGTGCACAGGCCTGTATGATGTTTAGTGTTTCACATCTGCAATATCACTATTACACAACAGCCATAGTTGTATTGTGTCGAGACAATGCACAACAGGGTGTACACACATGTACATCACTTCTACTGTGTGTGTGTTGCTTCATGTCTCTGGGCATCCTCTGTGGCCATGTGTACACATATTGTCCAATGGTCATCTTATTTCACATGTCAGTGTTATCCCATATGACATACATCCATAAATGTCTTATGCTCCACTGAGGACAGGGTTATGCAGACAAAGAGTGTTATGTATGGGATGTGAGACATGTTTTGCAGGATAGCTGAGCAGTGTTGCAGTCAGCCCACTACATGTCATGGACTTGTTAGATATCACATGACATTGTGTGACATTCATAGCAAGGGTATACTTCACAAGGGTGTATCCTGTGGGCCGGTCATACTCTAACTCCCACACATTAATGTGTGGACACATATGCTCTCTGTACAGTACTGTTCATATTCCCAAAATGTGTAATGCTGATATGTAGTACCTGTCCCTACAGTGGAACACACCTCCACCATTGTATTCACTGTTCTCCACACATCTGGCAGTGATATTTTGGAAGGTTTAGTGTAGGTGTTTCATATAGTCCTCAATTGTTTCACATAGGTAAACACTGTGATGCATTGCAGGTCTGACCAGTGTCTATTAACAGGACCAGCATACATTATGTGTATGTGTGTTATGGCAGATAGCATGCAATTAATATTTTCCGTGCATTATCAAGCCTGATAAATAATAACAATCTCACCTGACACTGGCTGCTGTAGCTGCAAAACACCAAAGATACCTAAATAGGAGTGTCACAGCAGTAAGATCATTATCCACACCTGTGTGATAGCTACAGGGTGCAATGTCCATGTTAGCACATAAACCAGTACAATACACTATACTATGGTAGCGGACTATAGTATGTAGCATGTGTGCATACATGCTTGCATATGATGTTACATTACATATTGTACAGTAATGCATGTAACTATGTGAATTATAGTTGTGTTTTAAGTGCAGTAGTGACTTACCAGGCAACTCCAGGCTCGGTGCTTGAGAGACACCCACCTCCACAATACCAGCTAAAGCTTGTGGATGGAGGTCTGCCAGTAGCTCTTTGGTACATGTGAGTTGGGGGCTGGGTGAGTAGCCCCCCACCTGTTGCACCCTGTTCCCTGACGATTGCATTAGCATGCTGTTTCGCCAATCTTATGAGGTCAGTGCAGTGTCGGTGCACCTGCTGATAGGTGAGATTGTGACTGCCAACATCATTTACCCTCCTGCAGAGCTCCTCCCACAGGTCATCCCACTGCTGTGCATCTTGTGGCACATGGCTGAAGAGCATTGTGTGGTTGTCAAGGAGGTATGGGATGAAGACCTCATCCTCCAAGTGGCTGTACGCTGTTAGTCTGCTATGTGGCATACCTGGAAGACATAATGATGGAGACAGGTCACAGTAACTCACAAAGAAGTACAGCTGAAAATACATGTGTATCACATTTATTAAGATTACAAATATGTCTTTGCAATTCTACATGACACTAACAACACTGACATGTATAAGTCACAAACATTTGACACTTACTGGTGATGGTTATCGCCATATATGTGTGTGTCATGTGATGACATTGCTCATACACCATGTGGAAGTTGTCTTGACGTGGGCATGTCTGTTTGCCTGTACTGGTGTCTTTACCTATCAGCACATGCCTGGATATGTTCACATTAATGCAATCAACCTTAATGCTGTGTATATTGTTACATATATAGTCATACATAGCCATTAGGGACATGACCTGTGACCCTGCAGACTTGCAAGCATGTATGTGTTTTGCCATATACATCTACATGGCACTGTACAGCCATGTAGCATCCTGCCATGTATTGCCTGTGTAGTACATGTGTAGCACATGGGACAATAGCTAGCCTGATGGTATTTGCAGGGTTAGATATCAACTATAGCATGTATGGTCATAGTGATCTAGTAGGCTATATGCCCTGTGCCATTTATGAGCCTAGGCAGACAGGTTACCTAGCTGTAGGCAACAGGCAGGTAAGTTTCAGTGGCCATTTCAAGTACTGCCACAGAACTGATCCCCAGGGTTACTGATATATGTGGCATGTGATCATCACAGCATGTCACAGAGAGGGGCAATGTGCAGCTTCACTGGACAGGGATGCATAGTATGGCAAGAGTATGTTAAGTGTATGGGGCAGAGATCTGTCAGGCATGTTGTGATTCTTGTACTAGAAAGGTGGATGTCCATGAAGTATGTGTTTATTTGGGATTAGGATGTGTTAAGTGTAGCATGTCCAACACCTGTGGGTTGGACATGGCTTTATTCAGGGTAGGCTGCATGCTACATAGTGCAGCTAGGGATTGGGAAGGGCAATGTAGGCCATCTACACCTGGGCAATAACCCTTAAAGGAAATATGTGATCTATTATGGGTCACATGGGTATTGAATATGGCTGAGCAATTATCTCTACATTCCTGGATGGCTCCCTCTCATGATTAGGGGTGCCACATATGACTACCTGTCTGGTGTGGTGAAGTAACTATCAAAGGAAAGTACTGTCCAGATGCATCCCATACACACATTTGCCATTATGTTGACTGCTGCCTAGGTGGTAGTTAATGGGTACAGGGTTTGTAACAGAGGGGATGACAATGCAATACTTAGCTGTCAGATTGTGGCCATACATCACACACCACATATCTGACACACTAAGGTCCTTCTGTATGTTGAACGCAGCACACATTGAGTTGACTATTGCACCTAGTTCATAGTCATTTTCAAACATCAATAAGCTGATGCCTTCTGTGTTAGTCTGTGTGGTATAGCTAACAAAAAGGGTGGAGTACCAAGAATGACCCCTGTATTACTGTGGCTGGCACTGGTTTGATGTGCTTGTATAAGTCAGACACCTTCTGTAGTGTTGGTTCAGGCAGCAGTCCATTTGCCAACTACTACTGTGACATAGGAATATACACCTAGTTTACTGAGTGTAGCTGGAACACAGTATGGGTGATGGTGTCCTACGACCTGGCAAGGTCATGATATGCAGTGTGAATCAACCCTACTGTCATCTACATCTGTACCGAGTACATCAAATACGTTGACCACGGTTCATGGCCTTACAGACCAGACTCAGCAGGGTAGTTGTGCACTATATCCCATTATCAATGGTGTCTCCCCCTTTGTGGGGTGTGATAACTGTTGCTGTGCACCATTCGGTGTGTACACAGCCTGATATGGAGCTATGATTGAACATGATGTGTATGTGGATAGCTGCATGTTCTTACATTTGTGTAGGATACACCCTGGGATGTTGACAGGTCCCATGAAAGCTGTATCTATGGCTTTAGAGAGTGCAGCTTGCACCTGCATAGTCATTAGTACAGGGGCCCTGTAGTATACATGGATATATTACTACATGTACCTGTTGGGGGGGGGTGAGTTTAGATTCTCCAAGACCCTATCTGGATGAACAGATGCTATTTCTGTAGGTGCAGTACTTCCCATGCCATAGTGCTGTGCAGCACGGCAGGTCTTGTCATTGCCATTAAGATTAATGACTCAGCTATGGAATGCTCTGTGCTTGGCCTCATAATATGTGGCTGATTAGTTACACAGTAGCTTTGTTTAGTTATATATGTTGTATCTGCATCTTACTGAGGCTGAGCAGAGATCACCTACACTCATGTGTGTTCACTCTTGCAACAGTTACTACCACCAGTTTGCCTTCTTGTTTGTGTTGGGTTGAAACCTGGTTCTGTTTCAATGGCACAGTCACTGCACATATGTGACTGATTAAGGTTCATTTGTGTAGGATTCATTATTTGCACATGCATTGTCCATCTGCATGGGTGCCATGACAGTCACCACTCTGCTCTTAGGAAGCATAACATTGGCATTGGAGATTATGTGTAGCATACTGTTAGCCCTGTTTGTGTGACTACTGTGATCCAGGTCAGTGGGGTTGATGGAATCCAACATGCATTTAGCACAGGTGTTGATACATGAGAAGTCTTCCCAGTTCATAATGGAATAGTTGAGAGTAGCCATTATTAGCATTCTGTCTCAGACCTAATCTTCCACATTACAGCACATTATGACAGTTGGGAAGTCCGTGGCCTGGTGGGTGATCTGTCTCAAGGTGCATTTTGAATTCCACTTTGGCACAAAGGTAGTTGCTCAGCATAATGCTTCTGAAGTGCAACTAGCGTGGGGGTGTACATATCCTTCAGAAATATGGACACACCTGTGGCCCATGTGTTCCAATAAAGGATAATGGGCAAGAGGTGAGGTATGTGTTATAACATCATCATGGAGGTGTGATCTCTGGAGTGTTGAAACATGTCTCAGCCACTGCACAGATATGTTCTCCTTGTTAGCGATTGACATATGTGTGTCCGTATAGTGTTTCTGACATGTATCATTGTGTAGCAAGACCCGCAGTTTATTGCTTGTCTGTCCCTGTAACAGCAGTGGACCTTCACTTGAACCATGCATGATGAAGGCACTATAAGGGAAGCATGAGCCCTAGGCAGTATGCAGATTCCCAGGGGTGACAGGTGCAGGCCCTTTCTGGCAAAGCATCATGGTCTGTCAACCATGTTGTCCCAGGACGACAGATACTGGATACCCTTTAACTTGCACCACGACACTAGACAATTGTGGAATACAATCCTTTTGTCCCTGTACTGCAGTATCATTCTGGCCAATGGCAGAATGCAACCCAGGCCTTGGGATATACTTCCATGGGCTACAAGACTTGACAGTTCCTACATGTTTCCATGCAGTACAGGCTACTGCATCACAGGTCCTGCACAACAACATGGAATATGCCATAACCATGTGTATAGTTCAAAATCTGGTCTGAGTGTATGGGTATGTGGCTAATCATGGCAGACAGGCAGCTGACAGTATGTATGCCCTCGTATAGGTTGGTGTGTAACATAGTGCTAGAGTTTGCATTCACAAATGAGTACTGTTGGGCATGTTTCTGGTCACATGTTCTGAGGTGTGGCACAATTATGCAAACTATGTCATACAGTTTGTGTATTTCGGTGTCTGTCTCTTCCTGCTTGGGGGGGGGGTCACTTATTTGGCCAGATTCTTATACGCATCTGTGAATGTGTGTGATTTCTGGTAGTGTGTTTGGGTGTCGTTACTGTGTTCTGGTAAGGGTATGTGTTGGTTGTGCTGATGAGCTGCATGTGTTAACCTACACCTCATGACTGTCCAGTCCAGTCATGGCTATAGACTGGGCTGCCTTCCAGCTTACCCCTGTAGCTGCATCCCAAACAATGTGTGGGGTGTGGTGTTAGGTGGGTTTGGCAGTGTACATGGCATAGAGATTACTTTCCCCCAGGATTGCCACATACACAAAGCTAACATTAGTAAACACCAGTAGCTGACTAGTGGACATGCCTGTATGAGCATTCAGTACTACAAGTACCACGTACTGTATTTCATTTACGTATTGCTTATGAAGATGTTTTAGACAGTGATGCTCACATGTAAATATTTGTGTTATGGACATGACAACACTGGCTATTATGGAAACATTGTAGCTACCTTTAGCAGCAATCCTCCTCTGAGGAGCACATCACATCTTGTTAGTTAATTACAGATGATGCAAGTGTCTACAGGTCTTTTTCCTTCTCTGGGTATATACTCACTTATCCACAAGGACCATGAGCTCCGTTGGGCACAGACACCCACTCTCCAAACTGAGTCATGTATCAATAGACTCTGCTGCCACTATCAGCATGATCAGGATATAATCAGATAGTCTGAGCCATCACCTATGAAGTAGCTATTACACATGGGCAGCTGTCTCCTACATCTTACACTCCTACTGCAGATGTTACACTGGAGTTAAAGATGATATGCAACCTGTTTCATTACTAGTGCTCTGCACTACCTTACATACAGTATGTGCAATTGGCTGCTAGGTTGGCAATGAGAGGTTGGGCTACACAAACCTGGTAGTTCAACCAGTGTGTCTGTACTCTCAATATCCACTCTATGTAGGTGTGTACATAACCATTTGGCCCAGCCCTGTAACAAGGGTCATTACACATTTGCATAACATGTACACATGTACAGCTGTTATTGCTTGCAAATGATCCTAGAGAGGTCCAGCCCTGTAACAAGGGTCACTACACATTTGCATAACATGTACACATGCACAGCTGTTATTGCTTGCAAACGATACTAGAGAAGTGGGTATTACATGTGTTATGTGCATGGATAGTTACTTGGCTCTTCCAATTATCTTTGCTATCATGCTGCTAAACTGTCAGATGAATACCAATGATAGGTATCCTGTCAGTGAGTATTGTAATTGCCAATAGACATAACTACTGTTTGCATAACATAACAGAACTGCTATGTAGAATAGAATAGAATACAAATCTACCTAGAATACTGTACATTACACAGTTATTGGCACAATATCCCACAATGCACACCATATTTGCACGGTAAGTCCACCTTTAACATGTTCATCTTACTTATACACCCATACATATGTCGACTGTTACAATATATCGACATATACTATCCCCTGTTATAGCATATACTTGTTGGACCAATCCTGATACTGACAGTGGCTGGAAGCGAATTGGTGGGTTCCAAGCCCATATCATCCCTTGTGGTGTATGCAGAGTTTGCCGTGTGACCTACAGCAGTACACACATAGAATACTACAAGCATTACTACTGCTCAACAATACATCGCTACAAGATAGCTATTTCCGCTATATGCATTGATTACACTGTAATTCTTACAGTACAGGTACTACATACAGAGATATACTACATGTTATACATACCTTCTTAGTAATCGGAGAAGTTATTGACTAGTATAATACTCGTTTTCAGTTCGTCTTTCAGTGTTTTGTACTGTCCTACAGGTAGATACAGATGGTTTGAATGTGTGACAAGGCAACCTTTTATAGTTACAGATCATTAACATTTTATAATCCCGATTATCAATTGGTGTTCCTAAGTAGTTAATTACATCCACATCAGCTGCGCTGCTACTGCCTTAGCCAATACCATGGCTACAGTGGAGTATAACTGAGTACTCCACTTGGGCGTTGTCCCTTTGCCTTACTTGTGAGGAAGACAGCGTGGAAGTGTTGTTTGGAATCTATTGCAACAGCTGTATGGAGATGAACAGTAATATATTGTGTGTAATGCCTAG